>NC_082640.1:178235448-178889020 GCF_028023285.1 Balaenoptera ricei | reverse complement strand
TGTGTATTAGAAAAAGCATAGGATTGGGATCTGCACTGAGAAGAAATTGCTAGAAGGGGAATCAAAACAGTAATATTGGAACAATCAGAGTGATGGAAAGAGAAAGACAGATAAACGTTGGGGGAGGAACAGTCAGAAAATTCCGACAGCTGGGTACCACATTTTTAAAAAAAGTTTATTTATTTTTTTTGGCCGTGTTGAGTCTTTGTTGATGCACGTGGGCTTTCTCTAGTTGTGGCGAGCGGGGGCTACTCTTTGTTGTGGTGTGCAGGTTTCTCATTGTGGTGGCTTCTCTTGTTGTGGAACACAGGCTCTAGGCACGTGGGCTTCAGTAGTTGTGGCACACGGGCTCAGTAGTTGTGGCTTGCGGGCTCTAGAGTGCAGGCTCAGTAGTTGTGGCGCACGGGCTTAGTTGCTCCGTGGCATGTGGAATCTTCCCGGACCAGGGCTCGAACCCGTGTCCCCTAGCATTGGCAGGCGGATTCTTAACCACTGAGCCACCAGGGAAGCCCTGGATACCACATTTTTAAATATTACATGAAAACAACAGAAGAAGAAGGTCTGCAAATTGAGAAGAGTTATCTGAACCATAGCCCCTAGAAAAAGTTCATGGAAACTAAATTAACATTAAAATGAGCAATCAAAAATTATCTTGGAAAATCCTATACCAAGTTAATATAAGAAGAAAGAGCATAAGGAGAACAATATACCTACAAACAATGAAGCATACAAGAAAGACATGCTCAGAAAATAGGTCAAAACTGAAACCTACTGTTATTTTTTAAAAAGCTAAAAGTCATTAATAATATGATACAAGACACAAAAATATATAAATTATATTCCAAAAACCAAAAAAAAAAAAAGAAACAGAACTCAAGAATTGGAAATAGAAGGAAAAATCATTTTAGAAATGAAGACAAAAATGGAAGAAACCACAGCAAACAACATAACAGAACATGCCTTAAGAGAAATAGAAGATAAAATGCAGATAAATTTTTAAAATATGAAAAAGAAGAAAGAGGCAAAGAAGATTTGATAGGAGGTGAAATACTGGAAATAGACAAAGAAAATACAATATACGGATAATGGGAGACCCTACAAAAGAAAACCAAAGCAAGAAAATAGAAGAAATACTAAAAACCATAATTCAAGACCACTTTCCTGAAAGAAAAAGATTGAAAGCTTCATACTGAAAGAGCACACTGTGTACCTAAGAACATTGACCAAGAACAACCAACACCAAGACATAGTCTATTAAAACCACTTTAAGGAAAAAGAAAAAGTCTTTTGGGAGCTGAGATACAAAGAGCATGTGACTTATAAGGTAAGGAAAACTGGATTAGTATCAATTTTTTTTAATATCAAACAATGTATGCCAGAAAATGTAATAACTCAGCTAAGACCAGCAAGAGGAGAAAATGTGTCAAAGATTTTATATGCAAGAAAACCAATTTCTAAATGTAGTGTGTATAAAGATGACACAAATTGTCATCAACATGCAGGAATCAGAAAATATTTTCCTCATGATTCCTTCCTAAGAAATCTGCTAGAGAATGAGCTCAGATGACCAAAATCATAGAGACATCAGCAGATGGACAGCAGTGAGCATTAAATACATACTTATTTGTAGATGTGTTGGCCGTATGTTCTCCACGCGTACAATGAAGATACAGTACAACAACAACAAAACAATGCGAAGAGCAAAGGGAAGCATATGTAGAAAGATTTTCAACTGTTTTCAATAATCATAATTGGTGGTGGTTGTATGAACATGATTATCACGACTATTGAGTGTATGACATAATGCAAATGAGTAATTATGGGATATTTTTATTCTAACATCCCCTGTGTCCTTGATAAGTAAGGTGTTCATTTTGGAAGAAAGAAGATAGGGAAGTGATAGAAAAGTTAAGTCGAGTAAAACAAAACAAATCCCTGTAGTCCTGATTCGATTTGGAAACATCAATGTGAACTGATGGAGCAGTTTTTGCATATTATAGATATTCTAGCTCTGTCCACTGAAAAGGTCAAGAAGCAATACCCATCTCCACATGCAAGCATTAACTCAGATATATCATAGCCCTAAATGTAAGAGCTAAAACCATGAAACTCCTAAAAAAAAAAAAACATAGAAGAAAATATTTCTGACCTTGGGGCAAGAAAAGATTTCTTAGGATACAGTATAAAAAGTGTGAACCATCAAAGAAAAAAACTGATCAATCAGATTTTACTAAGTTTAAATCTGCTTTTAAAAAGACACTCCTGGGGCAGGTTGTTTAAGGGAAATTTCTGTACCACATTCCCAATTTAGCTGTGAACCTAAAACTGCTCTAAAAAATAAAGTCTATTTAAAAAATCTTTTGAGCCAAAGAGGAGGCCAAAGCCATGCATAATTTTCTATGAAAACTTTATTGTTACAAGTTTCTATTAAAACTATAGTGACATTTGAAGTGCTGACAGAAACAGTTGATGGGAAGCATCAGTTAATGAGATGTTTGTGGTCCCTCTACTGAGGGGTCCCATCTCACTGAAGAAATGTTTGCATTCAACCAAGGTAGGTTTTATAATATTTTGGCTCACAAAAATGGTAGAAGGATATAGTGTTTTTCCTAAAGTTGTCTAGCTAACATAGTCTCTCCTACCACTCACATTGTCAGCTACTCTCCTATTTATTTTACTATTTGAAAGTTCAGAATAATTTTTGTGCCTAAAATTAACAACTTTCACCCTCATAGTTATTGGAGCACATTTATACAATAATACACGTTTTTTACTTCAACTGATTGATAGAATTTCAACATACTAAGCACAACAGAGATTCTCACACCAAGTTGCACCAAGAAGTCTTGTTTATATTTCAAGATGGATGTTTAGTGATGAATAAATCTGAATGTCATGCCTTGTTCATATCCCTGCTGTTGTTATGATGATTAGATGCGATGCAATCACATGATTGTTGGCCACACACAAGTTCAGGGATGCCAGAAATGATACTGAAGCTGGCATCAACTATTTGACTTTCCAAAGGCCAAGCCAAAGCTGAAGACAAATATCATACTTTGGCCACTACCAAAAGGCTGAAGGTGAACTTGGGTGCATCTCTAACTTATTTTTGTCTACGCCATTTGTGTTTAAGAAGCATATATTTCTTATATTATTTTGAACAAATATTTCTATTAAAATCACACATTAAAAAAACTACCAATCCTCCACTCCCCTGGAAAAAAAAAGTATGGGTAAAAACATTGGATTGAACCTCTAAATAGTTTCCATCCTTTTTGAATAGTGAAAGGAAAAAAAAACACCACACACCATTTATGTGCACCAAAACCAAGTGAATTTTATGGTATGTAAATTATACCTCAATAAAGCTGTTAAAAACTTTAAAACATGCTCAATATTCTGTAATAACCTATATGGGTAAAGAATCTGAAAAAGAATGAATATATATATATATGGATAACTGAATCACTTTGTTGTACATCTGAAACTAACACAATGTTATAAATCAACTATACTCCAATAAAATTTAATAAATTTAAAAACAAAAGGCAAAAAAAAGAAAATAGAGCTTTTTAAACATTTATTTATTTATTTTTTGGCTGTGCTGGGTCTTCATTGCTGCACCAGGCTTTCTCTAGTTGCGGTGAGCCAGGGCTACTCTTCGTTGCGGTGCGCGGGCTTCTCATTGCGGTGGCTTCTCTTGTTGCGGAGCACGGGCTCTAGGCATGGGGGCTTCAGTAGTTGTGGCTCGTGGGCTCTAGAGTGCAGGCTCAGTAGTTGTGGCGCACGGCCTTAGTTGCTCCGCGGCATGTAGGATCTTCCCAGACCAGGGATCGAATCCGTGTCCCCTGCATTGGCAGGCGGATTCTTAACCACTGCGCCACCAGGGAAGCCCTTTTTCTCTTAATTGTAAAACAACGACAGCAATGAAGACTCCATGGAAGAATTGAAAAGGCAAAGCACAGACTGGGAGAAAATATTTGCAATCCATCCGCTTGATAAAGGACTTGTATCCAAAAAATATAGAGAACTCTTACAACATAAAGAAACAAACAACCTAATTTTAAAAACAGGCAAAATATCTGAACAGCCATTTCACAAAAGAAGATACGAAGGTACAGTAGAGATGAGATACCATTACATGTCCACCAGAGCAGCTAAAATTTTAAATTCTGAAAACACCAAGGGCTGGAGATGACAAGGAGGAACCAGAACGCCCATGGGGGGCTGGGAGTGTAAAATTGACCAACCCTTTTGGAAAACAGTTTGGGAATTTCTCGTAAAGTTAAACATAAACCTACCATATGTCTCATCAGTTCTACTCCTAGGTATTTACCCAAGAGAAATGAAACATGACTTAATAAAGTCCTCTACAGTAGAATACAACTCGGTGGTAAAAAGGAAAGGACACTTGTGAAAGAAGAGGGCACTCTATATTCTTCCACGCACATGAGCCTGCAATGTAGGCAAAACTATTCTAGAGAGATCGAAATCGATCAGAAGTTGCCTGGCTGGGGTGGGTGTGAATGTTTGACTGAGATAGGGTAGAGGGGAACTTTCTAGGATGATGGAACTATTCTCCATCGTGAGTGGGGTCATGATCACTCAGGTACCTACTTTGTCAAAACTCATCAAACTGTATATTTGATTGCATGAAAAGGATATTTCAGTAAAATTGATTTAAAGTAACAGAGTAAAGGCGAAGGAAGGATTGGGAGTTTGGGATTAGCAAATACAAACTATTATATATAGGATAGATAAACAGCAAGGTCCTACTGTATAGCACAGGGAACTATATTCAATATCTTGTGATAAACCATAATGGAAAAGAATATGAGAAAGAATATATATGTGTATAAGTGAGTCACTTTGCTGTACAGCAGAAATTAACATAACACTGTAAATCAACTATATGTCAATAAAATTTAAAAAAACAAAGTAAAAAGTCATATTCGTATAAATATTGGGGTTTGGGGAAATGCCAATTAATCATACCTCTTTTCTCTTGTGTTCAGAAACAATTGAGAAATAGATCCAGGAACCAGACAGACGGAGTTTTTTAAAATGCCAGGTTTATTACTGAAATGGCCAGATTAAAGAAGGCAGCTAAGCCATGTGACCACAGCTGGGGTCCCTAATCCCCTGCCTAAGAAGGCAAAGCAGATACACTCGAATCATACCATACATCCATCACACTCCAGCACTGGGCACAGAGAGATGGGGTCTTAATTTGGAATCTCTGATGGCAGATCTTGAGACATGGACTTAGGTGAAGGCAGTTTATTTGGGAGGTGATCCAGGGAAGCAGGGATGAGGAGACGGTGGGGAGAGTGAGGCAGGATGGAGGAGGAGCCCCCGTGTCGGCAGGGTTGGTTTCCTCTGAGGCCTCTCACCTGGGCTTGCAGACGGCCGTCTTCCCCCTGTGTGTTCACATGGTCTCCCCATGTGTGTCTGTGTCCTAATCTCCTTTCCTTATAAGGGCACCTGCCAGACTAGATTAGGGTACATCCTTGGGACCTCATTTTAACTCCATCACCTCTTTAAAGGCCCTATCTCCAAATACAGTCACCTTGTGAGGTCCTGGCAGATGGGATTTCAGCATATGAATTTAGGGGAATGCAGTCTGGTCCCTAATACCAACTTTGAATCTGTTATGAAGAGTGGGCTGGTTGTTCATTTGGTTTGGGGGTTCACCAGATGGAGAAAGGCCTACATGGGAGCCTCTGGGACGGGCAGTCTCTCCCACAGCACTTCCTTCGCTCCACTGCTCTGAGCTGAGAGTGACCTGAACTCACAGTGGGGTTTTAAAATTTAAATCCCCTTGCAGAATATTAATCCCGCCCACCTCTTTTTCCTATTTGGGATCCCAAAGGGCTTGACAGTCATTGAGACCCGGCCATTCAATCTCCTCACAGGCGAGCTTGGGTTCCCAAGGTGTAGATGGTTTGGAGGGGCTTTTATTTGTGTTTTAATGTGTTCAAACTCCAGAGCATTGCCCCGGAGCACTGGCGGGGCCTGAGCTCTTTCTGTTCCACCTGCCCTTGTCCCTGGGCTGTGGGGAGGGGTCACCCACACCACTTCATCCCCCCGCAGCCACAAAAGGCCCAACACGAGGTGGGGATCAAAACAAGCTAGGCCCAGCACTGCCAAGCCAAACACAGAGGAAACAGGGTGTGAGCCCAGCAGAGAAGCCAGATTCCCCTGGAAATCGCTGCTCCCCTGCTTGTCTGGAAGGCCGACTCCCATAAAGTGGCTCAGGAAGGCCCGAAGGACCCTCATGGCCCTCGTCTTGATGGAGATGCCAATAAAAATCTCAGAACATCCAGCCTGCAGGCCCCGAGGCTCTGCCCTGGGGCCGTAAACCAGGATATGAGCAGCTGGGGAGCTGGGAGGGAAGAGGCCTGTCCCGAGAAGGCCCACCAGCCAGCCGCCCACAGGCCAGAAAGTAATGGAGACACCGTTAGGGAAAGAGGCCAAGGTCAGCGAGCAGGAGGGGAAGCCGCCTGCCCTGCCCAGGCCCTGCTCCAAAACCAGACCAGAGCCGTAAAATCCAGGGGAACTTCAGGAAGGAGTAAAGACCGCCCAGCAACTGCAGGTTCTTGGAGAAACTTGGGAGGAACTGGCCTCAGGAAGCAACCAGAGACCCCATGGTTGTAAACTCAACTCTGAGGACACCCTGGGGACCCAAATGCGCTCAGCGACAGAGGAGGATGAAATGTGTGTGTGTGTGTGTGTGCACGTGCAAATCTGAATCCACGGGCACTGGACCTACCAGTCCTATGTGTACGTGAGCACATATTTGCATACACAGAGTGGGTGTTTTTGTGTGCAGAGTCACAAGCACAAATGTGTGTATGTATGTGTACATAGCGTTACCAGAGTTAGCAAATAAATATATAGAATGCTCACTTACATTTGAAATTTAGACAGTAAATGAAGACTTTTGTGGTATAAGTATTCCCAAGTGTTGCATGGGACATGCTTAGACTAAAATTATTCATTGTTTACCTGCAATTCAAATATAAGTAAGTGTCCTGTATTTTATCTGGCAGCCCTATGTGTCCATGAGTGTTCAAATTTAGGGTAGCACAAGACATTTGAGACTACAGAAGGGGGTCTTTGGTAATGAGGCCAAAAATATACATTAAATTATATTATATTATATTATATTATATTATATTATATTATGCTGTTATGCTATGTTATGTTATGTTATATTACATTATTAGCATGATCGTCCTCATAAGTTCTCCTAACAGGCAGTTGGTTACTCTTTGTAAGAGGAAGATTGTTTGCCTTGTATGGTGCAGCTGTAACCTAATACATTTAACTTGCAAATTAATCTACAGGGCCTTGCAGAGAGAGAAGTAACACGTGTAAATGGCATGTTTGTGTTTCCTGCAATTCCACCTAGTGAACCGGACCTCGCATAAGTGAGTTCTGGTTGGGAGACATAAATCTGTGCTCCCTCCACCATCTCAGCCCTGCCACCCCTCCTGGTGGGAGCGCTGGTCATCCAGGGGTCCTCTAGGGTTTAAATACATCTATTTCTCTGCCCTGTGACGCTGAAACGTAAGCCAGCTCCTTTATTCTCGGCTTACCAGGGATACAGACACTTGTTTGAAGGGAAATGGGGGAAAGCTGATTTGTACCCTCTGGAGTCCAGAGAAACTGACTGTCTAATTCAAAGACTTTTTTTTCCCCTTTGAAAATGGTCTCAGCTGGCAAACTCCCAATCACTGAGCGTATCCCCAGATAATGTATTTAGTGCCATGGCTACACCCCGGCAAACATTTCCTGAGCCCTTCTGTAGCCTGGTCCTGGGTGTGGGTAGGAACGGTGGGCTTCATACCCACACCCAGGCCTGGGCACGCGGGAGAAGGGTGAGGCTTCACCTGGCGGTGGGTGTCAACCCAGACTGGCCCTACGAATCTAGTTGAGGGGTCTCACACTGGCAGCCTACGGACCAAGTCTGGCTGGTCAGCAGCTCACAGTAGTTTTTAGATGTTTGAATTTGAATGCTCGTGGGCAGGGCATGTGCCCTCCTGATTTTCATCCCATGCCCTCTACCCCCTAAGATCTTAGGATCAGCGGATTCTCTTACGTAGGTTACCTGCCTGCTCCTACTCAAGACTGACTCCCTGGAGAGGGCACTGGGTCCCAGAGAGACGGGGGCCCACAGCAAGGTCAAGGCTGGGACCCGGGTCTCCCGACTCCCAGGCCAGGGCGGGACTCTGTTTCCCTCTCCACTCCGCAGCCCCTGGGCTATGCAGGAGTGAGTCCCACTGGCTCAGGAGTGCCCAGGTGGGACAGGATCCACCCGCCCATGTCACCTTGGGAAACCTCCCCAGCAGGTAAAGACCTGGGATGACACTACCCTAGGCTCCGATTAGGTGGAAATCAAAGAATTATCCAGCTGTTTATAGATCTTTACCTAGTTCCTTCACTTAAATTCACTGCTTGGAATTTTTGCTTTGCAAAACAAACTCCTTTTTTGGTATATAGGGATCTCATGAGAGGTCATTGTTAAATTTTAGGAATTTTGAGATTGTTGATACAATCTCAAAATACAATAAAAATTAAGTTTATAAGCTTATAATTATATTAAAATATTGGTAACAGATACTCAAAACATCATTTTCTGATTATTTCACTACATTTTACTATGCTCTTGGGGTTAGTTTATTGTAGGTGTATGGTGGTGATATTATGTAATCGTGTGCTACTCACATCACTTCCAACTTCAGGTTCAATCAAGTCACTCATGTTCTGAGCTTGAGATCATCACTGTAGGAGCATTTACACCATGGAAATCAGTAAGTGCTAAAAATGAGAGTCTGAATTATTGCTTTATTCATGGTCTAGACATAAGAAAGTGGTGGAGAGACTGTTAATAATATTGTTACAAGGTGATTTTCCAAAAAAAATAAAATCATGACTCTCATCTAGATATAAAATAAATACAAGTGAAATATTTTACCTAACTCATTAATTAGTGAAGAAATAGTAAGAAGTTACTATTACTGGTTCACATGAAGATTTGCATTACAGTGATTTATATTTTCTACCTAACAAAATTTATTTGCATAGCCATGGACATAAAACATTTGCATTACTCTCCATTTTCTACAGGTTAATGTATCTGCCGAGTCGTAAAATACAAACAAAGGCACATACCTCTGTATGATGAGACAATCCCTGGAGGGTCCAGAGTTCCGTTAAAAGAATATCCAATCATCTCTTTTACCCATTTTAAAATCTCCCACAATTTTTCCTGACAAGATTAAAAGTGCATTTCATCTCTGGCTGTTACATTGTGAACAGCACAAAACAACTGAGAAAATGCCTTTCTGGAATTTGAAAACTATTATCCATTTCCGCAAAGGAGAGGCTTACATCATTGATGAATGAGTTAAGTTCTGACACGGCCTCGTTGTTTTATTTTTGTTTTACTAATTAAGGTAAATGAAAATATCAACCAACATTCATATCGGAACTATACTACTTCATTAGTGATGTGAGCCACTTCTTCGCTGAACTGCATAACACTCAAACATTTACCTGTGATCTGTTTCGTCAAATTATGATTGAAATGTAACCATACATTGGTTACAGGTACAAAAGTTCAGCCAACATTAACAGGAATATTCTGTGGGAATCTAGTGGCTATACAGAATTTACAATAAGGGTTATTATATACTTTCTTATTTGTAAATTGTGTGCTACACATCCTTTGTATCAGTAAAATGTAAAATAAACTTATATATATATAAATGTTTGCATACTTTTTTTTCCTAGAGAGCCAGTTGTTAAAAATTTACCAGCACGCCATTGATGGAGGACATCCAGACTTCCATCTAGATCATAGGGTTTTAATTTATGTAAGTAAGAATATTTTATAACAGGAAGTAGTGCATACACACACACACACACACACACACAAACGATCACACCTAAAACAGCGTATTCTATTCTATTCTATTCCATTCCATTCTTTAAAATATCTACCATTTTATCATGACCTATTACTGATTTCAGGAAGATCCCAACCTGCAGTTTGAAAACTTCTTACTAAACTCACCTTTAGCCCCACCCCCTCCCAATCCTCTTCTTGTTCACACATCACACTCACTCCTATTTGAATTTTAAGACCCAGCTCAGGGGGGAATTCCCTGGTGGCGCAGTGGTTAAGAATCCGCCTGCTAATGCAGGGGACACGGATTTGATCCCTGGTTGGGGAAGATCCCACATGCCGCGGAGCAACTAAGCCCATGCGCCACAACTACTGAGCCTATGCTCTAGAGCCCGCGAGCCACAACTACTGAGCCCGCAAGTCACAACTACTGTAAGCCCACGTGCCTAGAGCCTGTGCTCCGCAACAAGAGAAGCCACCGCAATGAGAAGCCCGGCACCGCAACGAAGAGTAGCCCCCGCTCGCCACAACTAGAGAAAGCCAGCGCGCAGCAACAAAGACCCAACGCAGCCAAAAATAAAAGACCCAGCTCCAATGCCTTCTTCCCCACCACTATTCAGCCTGACCTTGAAGAGATTAGTTCTCTCTCCACAGGGTTCCATCATTTTCTACACAACTGACTATCACAGTATTTCTCACACTGCTGCAATTTTATGGTCTGGCCCTCCCGACTTCAACTACACAAAGATGGGAATGCTCTGGTACTCACCTTTGTAGCTTCAGCACTTGGCCCAGATGAGGAACCTAAAAAGTGTAAGATGAATGAGCCATTGAATGAATGAAAATGACAGTGCACTGACTCTGATGGAAAGACAGTCTTCAGTCATGTGATCACTTGTGATCAGCCCCACAGAAACTTGTGGAAACCAGCCAGAATTATGACACCCAATTTACTAGACAAAAAAACTGAGGCACCAAGGAGGAGGAGAGTGACTCAGAGGGGCAAATACAGGCAGCCTCATCCTTTGGCAATCCTGTCAGCAGAAAAGGAAGGGGAAACAGTGGTTATGATTATTTTGCAGAAGAAACCAGCAAATTCCTTCCACGCTGGCTGAAACAGGAAATAAAGCGGACTGCTGATTGGTATAGCTGTTGGAAATAAAGATGCATCACTTGGAACTCTAGAAATTAGTAGGGTCAAAAGACAAACAAAATAACCAAACACACACACACACACGCATTTAGTTTCTTAGGTGATGGTACCAATAAAACAGATGCTAATCCGAATCACATCTATTATTTTAGCTTTTAATTATCCTGATGAAAAATTCCAGCCAACAACTTTCCACACTGTTGATTAAGCTGACATGGCTCTGGTTTTGGTGTGAACCGTGTTAGCTATGGTTACTTGCATTTTATTTTTAATTGCATTTAATTGCACTTGCATTTTATTTAATTATTAATAAAATGCTATTACTTATTGAGGATCAACTATTATATGTCAACTCTATAGTCTCTGGTAAATCTCACATCAACTATATGAGACAGTTACTATCGTTAAGTCCATTTTACAGAGAGGAGACTGGATCCAAAGAGGTCCTTCAGCCAGAAACTGGAAAGCTGGGATTTGAGCTCAGCATTCCAAAACCAGGGTTTCTTCCAGAACACGAATGCCTAGAGCAACAACACGTGTGCTGAACTCAGCAGTAAATATTAAAGGGGTGTGTAGGAAAGAGGCTACACTGTCTGCTCCGCCCCACGTGTGTGTACAGAGGTCAAGGGGAGGTACAGGCACAGAGGGAGCTCCAGGTGACGTTCTAAGCAGCCATCCTGACCTGTGGCCTGGCTGGTGACCTTAACCGTGACCCCCCGCTCACTGTCTGCTCACTGTGATCGCAGGTGGTTGGGGTCAAGGGCAGCCTATCCCACGGGGGGTGTGATGGGAAAAGCACGGGCTTTGAAGACAAACAGAGCTGGGTCTGAATCCTGACTTTATTATATATTCACCAACGCAGCCTTCGAGCTGGGACTACCTCTCCCTAAACCACTGAATCCTTGTTATAAAGTGTGGGTACATAAGACCTTCCTGCCAGATGTACTGTGAGATTAAATGAGATGGGGTGGGGTGGGGCACGTGGGCGATGCTAGTTCCCTTCTGCGCCCCAGCCCCGAGGAGGGCGTAAGCACACGAGTGCAGCCCTCCTCCCTGAGACAGGGGACCGACCGGCTGCACAGAGGTTGTCACAGGTGTGCGGGGACGAGGGACCAAGCCTTTCACCTGCCCCACGCTGCGGGATTGTTACCCATCCTCATGGCCCAGGAGGGAACTGGTCGTTATTTCCCTTTTCATAGGAGGCAGCTGAACCTGCAGCTGCGGGATGGAGCACAGCGCCTTCTCCTCTGACGGCTCCAAACCCCAGGCCTTCCTGGACGCTTGGCATGAACTCGCCACTTCTGTCTATCAGCCAGGCTGCTATTTACTAAATATTTTCCTTTAAGTCTACCTGGCGACTTTACTAAAATTCACCTTCGGAGGAAACTTTACTACTGTGAAAAGACTGCAGCCCTAACAAAGTATCGATGACAGGAAGCCGAGGTTATTAAATTGCAACCTGACGAGCCATCACCTGCCCATGGCTCTGAACTTGGGCCTGCCCGCTCCCAGAGGGAGATAAGTGAAGGTCAAAGAAGTGTTCGGGACAGAGCATCACCCAGCAGAGACTCTCTCCTTGACTTAACCAGAGGTTTGAAAGCAAACTCAAAGGGGAAAAATTATTTCGTGTTGTGGTCTGGTGTTATTTAAAGCGACAGTTCCTGTGCCACCAAAGTCACCTCTGGGCTTCCAGAGTCAGCCCACTCTTTGGGAACCGCTGACAGACACGTTCATATTTAGGACCTGGGACGCTGAGTGGCCTGCCCCGTGGCACACAGTTGGAGGGCAGAGAAACAGCATTTGTGGCTGGCCTCTGATGCTAAGCCCAGCTAACCCTGATGCCCACGGGGTCTGCAAATGCTCAGGGAAAGATGCAGAGGGCTTCGATTGCCCAGGAATTCTGTTTCCGGCTGTGGCAGATACAAATTTTCTCCCACGGATCATCCCGTAAGTGGGGAGATCCGGAGCCCTGGTGGTTTAGCAGTGACCATCTCCTACAGCGGAGATGCTTCAGCCCTCATGGCTGCTAATTTAGACCAGCGTTTCTCAACCTCGGCATTACTGGCATTTGAGACCAGATAATCCTTTGTTGTTGGGAGGCTGTCCTGTGCATTGTAGGATGTTTAACAGCATCCCGGCCTCTACCCACCAGATGACCTCTACCCATCCATCCAATTGTGACAACAATAAATGCCTCCTGGTGGGGCAAACACTCCCCACCCCTTTTGAGAATACTGCTTTTGATTGAATGAATATAGTTTTTAGTTCCTGGGGGAAATTCTAATATTAGTGAGGTTTTTAAAACCTTTTAAGAAAAAAGATGAGAAATTTGCAAGTAGTATTTATCATTCTTACCACCTGAAAGTAATCTGCCTAAAGACTGATAAGCACAGGGTGGGGGAGGGAGTCATTTATTATTTATGTCACTTGAGGCAAACTAAAAGTTAAGAGAATGGACCAGAGGCAGAAGAGAGGGGGAGGGGAAATAAGGAGGGAGGGAGGGAGGGAAAGGAGCGGACATTTATGGAACATCCACTGTGTGCCGGAGGCTGGACGCACCTGGTCTCCTTTAACCGTCGTGAAAATCCCCAGGGGAAGGATGAGGAAGGGAGACTGGAAAGGTGGAGCAGGCGAGGGCCAGAGCTGGGATCCTCTGGTGCTGGGAAACCCACGCTCGCTGCCCCGAGTGGAGAGAAGAGGAAAGTGTCAGTCCCAGGACTTGGAGGGACTTGATGTCTGGCTAGTCCAAGCTCCCCAAGCTCAGAGCAGTGATGGGACGTCCTGGCAGCCATCAGCTGATGTGACTAGAGCTGAGTTTGTCATCAAGAGAGCAGAGAGGTCCACTTAGTGAATGCTCTATGCCTCCCTGAAGCTTCGCACACCCCATGAGACAGACACTCTCCTTACTCAATTAAGGGAAGAGGAAGTCATTACATACACTGAGCTAGTCACAGCGCCGGGAGGGGGCAAAGCAGGCTGCAACCCACATGGTCCATCTCTTTGTCCTCTGCTCCAGACTGCGGCTCAACAAGATAGTCCTTCCCTGAAGTTATGCACAGATGGGGATGGACCTGGAATGAGGGCATCTGAAACCACTGGATCCCTCATCTTCTCTCCCCATCTCCTTTCAACTTAGCAACTCACTGACTGATCGCAGACAGAAGCTGATGTCTGATGGAGCAGCCCTTTGGACCTGGAAAACCATAGACCACGTGCAAGTCACTCCTCGGGTCAGGAGAGCCCATAGTGTTTCTAGCCATGTTGGGTGATAGAGTCTGGCTGCCAGAGTGAGGACCACATTTGCTTGTTTCATTAAACAGCAGGAGAGGAGTCAAGGCTCCTTCCTGACTGGCCGTCCTGACATCAGAGCAAGTGGACCAGGAGTCCCATTACTGCCCTCGCCTTCTGTGGAAATGCCCAGGGGACTAGAGAAGGTCACCATTTCTAGTGAAATTCTACCTGGGTGGACACCTGCCCTTCTCGAGGCTTCTCTGAGTGCTGCTGGATGCCTAGGCTCAGGTCTGCTCCATGACGAGCTTATTAAATATTGGCTGAAAGAGACTTGAAGAAAGACGAACACTACCCCTTTCTGTGATGGAAGAACTTCTCAGCAGACGAGCCTGTGCCCAGACCCCTGCCCGGTGCCCGTGGAGGCCATTGCTCTGCCTACTACATAGAGCCAATGGGTCAGATGATAGCAGATTTCTCTACTTTTGTTCTCAAGAGGAGAGATGCTGGCATTAAGTTAGAGAAACGGGAGAATGAACCGGGTTGAACCAAGAAAGGCAGTCCTTGGCAGGATGTGGCTCCTCCGGCCGACACAAAAGGATTCACCTGGGAAAGGGGCCAGCTCAGGAAGACCTTTGTGAGCGGCTCCTTGGCTGGAAGGATCTGCCAAGCCAGCCAGTGGAGGTGCCAGCCAGGCCCGGGTCACTCCTGCAGCGGCACCAGCCATGCCAAGGTGGCTGGGCGCCCCCTCCAACTCTGCAGACTGTCCAGGAGGGGGCACTGTGGCCGCCACACTGGCGGAGCTCAAACACCTGCCTCTGTGTGGGCTCTGCCCCTGCACTCCCCAGGGGTGGGGCCCTGTCTCCAGCCCTGCAGCAGGCTCAGGGAGCTGGTGCTTGCAGGCTGCCCAGCCCAGGCCTCCCTAGCAGCCCTGCATCCTTAGGGCTGATAACAGTAATCATCATTACAGCAGCTGTTTACTGAGCACCTATTGTGTGCCAGGCGCTTTAACTGTGTTACTTCACCAAAACTTCACAGGAAGCCTCTGGGTTAGGTATAATTACGCCCATTTTACAGATGTGAAAGGCAAGGCTCAGAGGCCACACAGTACAATGAGCATCAGAGCTGGGGTTCTGTATCCCAGGTCCCGGCTCCTTCCACTGACCCGCACAGCCTCATATCCTGTCATTCCAGCTGGGCTGTCTCTCCTCTAGGATCCACGGTTTCCTTGACCAGCTGGCCCAGCCTTCAACAGCACCCCCAAATACAGTCATGTAGATTCTGGGCCCTACTGGGGAGAGGCCAGGTTCTAAGTGGCAGCATGACCTTGGGCAAGTCATGCCCCATCTCTGACGGAGCTTCAAATCCCCCATCTGCAAAATTCATCTCCAAGGATTGTTGGGATGCCAGGGAGATGATGTCTGGAAGCACAGAGGAAGGACTTTAACTTCGCCTAAAGAATCCAGGTGGCTTCCTGGAGGGGGTGATGCCTCACCTTGGACCTCAGGACCCACTAGAGTCTGGCCTGGAGAAGTCACTTGGTGAATACCTGCAGAATTTGGTTCTTGTGTGAATGCTTATTGAGTGTTTCCAATCTGAAGGTGAGGTCCCTGTGATCATGCCACCTGCCGTCCCCAGCAGAGCCTTGGGTGCAGGTAGGCACTGCCTTCTCCTCACCTGCTCTGATAGGCAGAGGAGAGAACATCATCTTCTGCTCCGGGAAACATATGGCAATGTCTGGGCACATTTTTGATTGTCACAAATGGCAGGGGTAGAGGGTACTGCTGGCATCTAGTGGGTAGAGGCCAGGGATGCTGTTCAACATCCTACAATGCACAGCACAGTACCCACCACAAAGAACGACCTGGCCTTTGTACTTGAACTAAGATGCCCATCTTGCTGAGGGTGAGAAGCCCATGCTAGTCCAGCACTTCTGCCTCCTAATATTTTACTGATGGGGAAACTGAAGCTTAGAGGGGGAGATGCCTGACCTGGCTATGTTGAGGCCCACATGTGTCACAGTTCTGAGAGTCCCCATATAACCTGGGCAACGAAGCCGTGACCAGGAGCCCATGTTCCTGGCCCTGCGTGCAGGCTGGGCATGTGTTATCTCATTTAATCCTCACAGGCAGCTTGTGAAGTAGGTACTAATATAAACCAAGCACAGAGAGGTTAGACAACCAGCCCAGGGTCACACAGCTATAGCAAACAGAGCAGGGAGTTGAATCTAGGACTTTGGATTCAAAGCCCACATTCTCTGCATTACCTGGCCTGCCTCAGGCAGAGCTCCCATCAGAAACACAGCAGCCTTGTTTTCTAAAACAAGGGAAAGTATCCTTCCGGGATCTTCATCTCCATTGCTCTTAGGGTCATAATCATTGCGCTCCCGTCGTTTGGGGACTTTCCAGTCCTTCTTAGAATCAGCCGCCCTCATTTGGCCTTGGCCAAGCGCTCTGGCGTCTCTGAGCCTCAACTTCCCCACCTAAAAACCGACTCCAAGGCCAGTGCCTGCAGGACCTCTCTAAGGAATGAGATCACACGTGCGTGGTCCCGCCCCAGCCGAAGACTAACCCGGCTCTGTCCCCTCTTCCCAGCACTCCTTGGTAGCGGCAGTTCTGGTTCTGGTTCTGGGGTGAGCGGGTGGGTTTTATCCACAGCCAGGGTGAGGGAGTCTTTGCATATTTGTGTGGGCGGCTGAGTAGCTGCCCCGCGTTTGCTCCTGAACAAAGAATCCTCATAGCTCCTCGCTCTCCACCCGCCTCCAGGGCGCTCGGAGCCGGCTCAATGGAGCGCCTGTGGCCCTGCGAGCGCGCATTGTGCATTGTCCGAGGCCAGACGCAGCCACTGTGGGTCCGCGATCAAGGTCATGCCTGGGGCGCGCGTTTGTCTCAGGCCCTGGGCAGTGGGGACTTCCACAAAGAAAGCCTTCCCGGGCCCCTCGCCGGCCCTCATTAAGGCACCCATCGCTGGCTGACTGTTCTCAAACAGAGAGGGCAACCCTTCCCAGCACAGGCAAAACCCCACATTCCTTAACGGAGCCCTGAACTGAAATGACCCAGGAAACCAAGGCGGAAGGAACCCCCCGCTGAGGCCAAATGTTTGCTTTTCACTGAACCGGAACAGCACTTGCGAGCTTTCCAAAGTCATTCACTGGGAATGTTTGTGCATTTGTTTATCCGTCGAATAAATACTGGCCACTGTCCTGTGGCTCAGACCCAGTTCAAGGCATGGGGGTTACCTAAGCAGGGAGTAAGACGTGACGTCTGCGTCAAGTTATCACGGCAGTGTAAACAGATATGATGACATATTGCAAGACACAGCGGCCACGTCCACACTCCTAAGTGCAAGGGCAGCGCCTGGTTCAGTGTGTTCAGTGGAGAAAGGCAGGTGGAGGAAGCTTCGAGAAAAGGAGAGAGGGAGGGAGGCGGGCACCCTAATAGAGTGTGACCAAGTGCTAGAGGAACAGAACGGGGAGGCCTGCTCACTCTCCTGGCAATCTCAACCTGAAGCAAATGCGCATTTCATCTCCTTGAACTGCAGGGAAGTACATAATATGAGAATGGTAAGAGAAGCTGTTGAGTTTTCAAAGGTCCGGAAGCTATCCCGAGCAGAGGGCCTGGTGGTGGTTCATTAGTTCATCCGCTAATTCATCCACCATTCTTCCATTCAGCCAGCATTTAGGGAGCGCCCTAAGCCAAAATCTGTTGAGTCTTAACCCCAAGCCCTTCCAGTGTCCATAGCAATGCAAAAGCAACTCCTAGGGAAGCAATTCAGGCCTTGAGGCTCAAAGAGCTGGGTTCAAATCTCACAGCAAGTGACTGGAATAAGAAATTTATTTGAGGGCTTCCCTGGTGGCGCAGTGGTTGAGAATCTGCCTGCCAATGCGGGGCACACGGGTTCGAGCCCTGGTCTGGGAAGACCCCACATGCCGCGGAGCAACTAGGCCCGTGAGCCACAACTACTGAGCCCGCGCGTCTGGAGCCTGTGCCCCGCAACAAGAGAGGCCGCGATAGTGAGAGGCCCGCGCACCGCGATGAAGAGTGTCCCCCACTTACCGCAACTAGAGAAAGCCCTCGCACAGAAACTAAGACCCAACACAGCCAAAAATTAATAAATAAATAAATAAATAAAGGAGTTCCTTTAAAAAAAAAATTTATTTGAGCTTGTTTCCTCACTTGTAATGCTACCTGCCTTACGACAATATCAGCAGAGTGAAGTATAGAAAGAGCGTGGATTTATTATTTTAAACATTTATTTATTTATTTATTTATTTATGGCTTCGTTGGGTCTTTGTTGCTGCGCCTGGGCTCTCTCTAGTTGAGGTGAGCAGGGGCTACTCTTCAGTGTGGTGCGTGGGCTTCTCATTGCAGTGGCTTCTCTTGTTGCGGATCACGGGCTCTAGGCTCACGGGCTTCAGCAGTTGTGGCGCACGGGCTTAGTTGCTCCGCAGCATGTGGGATCTTCCCAGACCAGGGCTCGAACCTGTGTCCCCTGCATTGGCAGGCAGATACTTAACCAGTGCGCCACCAGGGAAGTCCCCAAGAGTATGGATTTAAAACTTTGTGTTTGGCCTGACACTGTTACCAAGCTTCATGATGATGCCAGGAGACTCTGAAGACTGGTATTTCCAAAGTGATGAGTCACATCGGCCATCTGGGAGAGACTCGAGATCAAACACCAAGCATCCACCACCTATTTGGGTCATGTCAGTGGCCCAGGGAATGTTCTAGGACGACTGCCTGGTGAGACAGATCTTATTTTCCAAAGGTGGTCACAACAGTATCTCCCATTCCACATGCTTTGCTATAGTGTGACTTTTCCACTCTCCCATCAGGACGTGGAGTCTAGTTCCCCTCTCTCTGAATCTGGCCTGGCCTTTCTGACTTGCTTGACCCATAGCATGTGTCTGGGATCTAGAGCTAGGTCATAAGAAACCATGCGGCATCCACTGGGGTCTCTTGGATTGATCTGGGAGTGATCTCTCTCAGGACACAGCCACCACGCTGTAAGAAGTCCCCGCATGGACAGCCCATTTTGGGGTGCCCTAACTGCTCTCCCAGCTGACAGCCAGCATGTCATCATGCTGTGTAAGCCATCTTGGACATCTGCAAGGTAAAGCCTGCAGATAATTCCAACCCAAGCCGAATTCTGATATGCAAACAGCATGAAAGACCCTAAGCAACTGAGCTGAGCCCAGTCAAATCATGAGACACGCATCAATATTTTAAGCCACGAACTGTGGATGGTTTGTTATGTACAGCAATGGATAACCAGAACCCCTGGGAGTGGCTTTCAGGGCTCTTTGGTTAAAGAGAACTAAGGATGAGAAATTAATCAGGGCCCCTCCTCTGGGCTCCCAGAGCCTCCAATATGATCACGGTCAGAGTACCCCGAATCCAAATCATTTGTTTACTTGTCTCTCTCACTAGACTGTGAGCTCCTGGAGGGCAGGGAGGATGTTAGGATTCTGGGGTTGCTAACAACAGAGAAACACTGGTTTACTTATGTAAAAACAGAGTTGATCAGGAGAATTTGGGAGAGCTTGAAGAATCCCAATAAAAATCTAAAACTGGATTCAGAAAGGAATGAGGGAGCTCTAGGCTGCAGGGACACATGGAGAGTCTTTTTAGGTGCCAAGGCCATAAATAAACAATAGCCCTTTGTCAGCTTCATGTCACTCTGCTCCATATGCAAATTCCAGGGGAAAACTCTTGGGTCACAGAAGGACAGTCCCACCTGCATGACAGCCCCACCAAGGCTGTATCCATTAGCTGGGTCTGTTCCCTAAACAAAAGAATGGGGAGTGGGTACTGAGCAGGCAAAGCTGGGTCACCTCATTCACCTTAGCAATCCCAGTACCTGGCTCGATGACTGGCACATAATAGGTGCTCAAGGAATATTTGTTTGATGAGTGAACAAACAATTGAATGAATAAACGTGCATGAATGAATGAATGAATGAAAAAATAAACGAGTGGACGCCTGGATGTGAATGGGCAGTGTGCTGGCCTTTGAAGACAACCTGCCAGATATTACAGCAGGCTTTTCTCTTCCACCAGCCAGGATTTTCTCTTCTCAGGAGAGTTCCCAAGGCTGGATTCTAGAAGGTATAGAATTCTAATCCCTTTATCCTCTCAGTTTAAGAACATTATACACTTTGAAAAGAGTCTGTGATAATTCCTGAAACCACTCCAAGAGCAGCAACTCCCTAGCCCTGCTCGATTTTGAATTAAGTTTTCAAGGGAAGGGCAGTGAAGCAGACAGATGTGAGGAAGAGTCAGCTCTGAGGCCAGAAGCTGGGAAGTCCGATGTTTCTTTTGTGGAATCAACCACCTATTTAGCAGAAGGCAGCTGCATGATGCTTGGTCTGCTGGAGGCCATACTTCACTGAAGGCAGGTGAATCATCCACACATCTGCCCCAGCGCTGCCCATAAAGGATGTCAGATGGTGCCTCAGCCTTTACACGGTCTCCTGAGAGTAAATGGATGGACTTCATTAACCTGTAAACAAGATCCTGCTACTTCTGTCATTTGGTACACTCCCAGGCACTCATCCTGAGTGTATAATACAAAGTGGACATACGAGAGAAGTGTTTGCAGTATTAAACAGAATCTCTGATGCCTTCATAATTTGTTAGAGCTTATGCAATGGAAGAAAAATTAAGAAGCAAATTGGCTCAGTATGTATTAACACCTAGAAACATCCTAATTTGTTATCTAGAGGTACCTTAAGTTGACAGCTGTTCTCCACACAGGAGGAAAAGAAAAAGGGGAGGGAAAGTCATTTGTGGTGAGCACCTACCATGTGCCAGAAGCTGTGCAGGGCACTTTCATCCCTACAGTAATCTGGAGATTCATGTCAGCCCCATTCTACAGGTGAGGAAATTGAGTCCAGAGAGGTAAGGTACATTGCCAAGGTCATGAAACTGCCAGGTGGCAAAGTCAGGATTTTTACCTAGATCAAGTCAGACTCTGTGGTCTGTCTCCATTTCATTACATCACACTGCCTCCAAGGAGTAAGCAAAAGAGGCTTTTCAGCTGGAACTCAGCTTATTCATAAGGGACCTTATTGTAGTTGTGGCTCGGGGGCTTAGTTGCTCTGCAGCATGTGGGATCTTCTCGGACCAGGGCTCGAACTCATGTCCCCTGCATTGGCAGGCAGATTCTTAACCACTGTGCCACCAGGGAAGTCCCAATTCTGGTGATTTTTTATGGTTGTTCCATATGTCAAATTTCATCAAAGTTTACACTTTAAATATGTATAACTTACTGTATGTCAATTATACATCAGTAAAACTGTAAATTACTGTATGCCAATTATACATCAATAAATTATTGGATGGGCTTAAAGCCAATTGAATACAGCAGAAGAAATGATCAGTGAACTTAAAGAAAACATATTGTTTCTACTGAAGAAAAAAATAGAAATTGTCCAAACTGAGAAACTGATATTGAAAAACAATGAAGAGAGCCTAAATGATCAGCAGGACAGATCCAGCAGGTTGACAGATGTTCAACTAGAGTCTTCTCATAAGAGGAGAGAGATAAGGGGTCAGAAGAAAAACACAGGAAGAGATAATGGCCACATTTTTCCCTTTTCAAATCTGCAACAAACTAGAGATCCAAAAAAGGTCAACAAACCTCAAGCAGGAAAAATATGAATAAATCCACATCGTAGTCAAATGTCTGAAAACCAAAGGTAAAGAGCATATAGAATAAAAAGCATGTAGAATAAAAAAAGGATACATTCAGCATAGGGAAACAGCAACAGGAGTGATGGGTATGTTCTCAATAGAACATGGGAAGACAGAAGACAATGGAATTGCAGCTTTAAAAGTGCTAAAAGAAAACAACCGCCAACCTAGAATTCTATATCCAGTAAGAACTTTCTTCAAAAATACAGAGAAATAAAGACATTTTCTGATAAACAAACACTGAGAGAATTTTGTACCAGCAGATTCACACTACAAGAAATGTTACATGAAATTCCTCAGGTTAAAGAGAACTGACACAGATGGAAGTACAGATCTAAGGAAGAAAAGAAGTGGACTGAGAATGTTAAATATGTGGGTAAACATAAATGACTATTCTTAAAAAACATTTCTTTAAAATATGATTAAACATTTAAAGCAAAAAATATTTAATTGTATTGTAGGGTTTATAACTTATGTAGAAGTAAAATGGTTGAAAGAAAAGCACAGAAGGACAAGAAAATAAATGAATTTATGCCATTGTAGTTCTTGCATTACATGAAGTGGTAAAATATTAATTCAAGGTAAACTGTGATAAGTTCAGAGTACATATTATAATACCTAAAGTAGCCACTAAAAGATAATATAAATCCTAAAGTGTAAATCAGAGGGGAGAAAATGGAACGCTAAAAAATACTCTATTATCCCAAAAGAAAGACTGAAAAGAGCAATAAAGAAACAAAGAGGAAAAGAGACAAAAAAGAAAACAAGTAGAAAATGAAGGCTTACACCCAACCATATCAATAATTACTTTACATATAAAATAAGCACTCCAATTAAAAGACAGCAGCTGTCAGATTGGATTAAAGAGTAAAAACAATAAAAAAATAAAGCAAGACCTAACTCCATGCTGTCAACAAGATAGAACTTGCGATATAATGAAGAAAACAGATCTGTAAGTCTAATGACAGAAAAAGTACATAACATGAAAACATTAAGCACAAAAAAGCTAGTGTGAATACAATAGCAGACAAAGTCAAGTTTAAGACAAGATGTATTGCCAGAGAAAAAGAGGAACATCTCATGTTAAAACCATCAATTCATAAAAAAATCATAACAACCTTCAATGTATATGTATGGATAATAGAGCTTCAAAACAGGTGAAGCAACAATTCAAAGAATAAAAGGGAGAAGTAGGCAAAACCATAATCATAGTTGGAGGTTTTAACAATTATTTTACCAGTAACTCATAGAACCAGGGCCAGGACTAGGGAAAGGCAAGTGAGGCATTCACCTTTGGTGCAAAATTTAAGGGGCACCAAGAAACTCTGTAATCAAGGTAAATGGTATTTTAAGGCAATATTTTAAAAAATCAAAATTAATGCAAAAAATCCACAAGGAACGAAACATCAAAATGTTAAATAATGACATCAGTGTTCCTGATTTTTCCTTTTGCCTCGGGCTACAGTATGGATCAGAAAAGCACCATCACTGATTCTTCTTTAATATTTTTATATTTTCCTCTTTCCATGAGTCAGAAGAAGTCACAAAGGGAATTAGAAAATACTTCAAACTGGATGATAATGAGATATATCATAGTACGATCCGAGGGATGCAGCTAAAACACTTAGAGGAAAATGTACATCTATAAATGCTTATATTATAAGAAGAATAAAGTTTTTTTTTTTTAATGTGTTAAGAGGCGATATCCTTGCCTTGTTCTTTTTTTTTTTTTTTTTTTTTTTTATTTATTTTTGGCTGTGTTGGATCTTCGTTTCTGTGCGAGGGCTCTCTCCAGTTGCGGCAAGCGGGGGCCACTCTTCATCGCGGTGCGTGGGCCCCTCGCTATCGTTGCCTCTCTTGTTGCGGAGCACAGGCTCCAGGTGCGCAGGCTCAGCAGTTGTGGCTCACGGGCCCGGCCTCTCCGCGGCATGTGGGATCCTCCCAGACCAGGGCTCGAACCCGTGTCCCCTGCATTAGCAGGCAGATTCTCAACCACTGCGCCACCAGGGAAGCCCCAGAATAAAGTTTTAAAGTCCATGATCTATGCTTTCAGGTTAACAATCTAGGGGGAAAAGAGCAAATTAAACTTTAGCTAACAGAAATTTAATTATAAAAATGAGTCTAAACCAATGAAATAGACAGCAAACAAACAATAGCAAAAGTCAACAAGGTCAAAAGTTGTTTCCTTGAAAAATTAATAAAACATATAAATCCCCAGCTAGATTGATAAAGAAAATAGTGAGAGGAAGAAACCAACACAATTTATCAATATCAAGAATGAAAAAGGGAGCATTGCTACAGATGCTATAAACATTAAATGGATAATAATGAATAACGTTATGCCAATGAGTTGGACAGCTTAGATGAAACGGATAATTACTCAAAAAGTGAAACTATTAAAACTGATCAAGAAGAAATAGAAAAGCTGAAATTATTTGGTCCTGATGTTGCACGCAGATCCCTTTCCCTCTGGCTACGGGCTTCGGATAACTTCTCCAGACTCTGTACGTATATCTTGCATCTCAGGGTTCCCTGGCATTCAGCCCCTCCTCTGGGGGATATAGTAAATAAATGTTGTTATTGATCGTATTTTATTTTATAGCTCTATCTCATCTATATTTATTCCTTCATTAATTCAGCAAAAGTTTACTGAGCATCTACTGTCAGGCACTGTGCTATGTATTGGAGATACAATAGCTAATTGCATTAATTAGTGGCGAATTGAATTTGATCATTTGTTCATTCTTATCAAAGAGTGGGCCTTGGATCCTTGGCGAGTGATGTAGCCCATCATTATGATATTGTTTCTTTGGAGAAATCAGATTCGGTGGATGTTATTTCAAGGCAGTATCTTTGCATTGGAAATGAAGTTTATTATAAACTTGAGGGTTGTCTGTATTCCATTGAGGCAGTAGAGACACATGTGATATGATTTAGAAAGCTTTTTTTTTTTTTAAAAGAATTTCACTTTATTTATTTATTTATTTATGGCTGTGTTGGGTCTTCGTTTCTGTGGGAGGGCTTTCTCTAGTTGCGGCAAGCGGGGGCCACTCTTCATCGCGGTGCGCGGGCCTCTCACTATTGCGGCCTCTCTTGTTGCGGAGCACAGGCTCCAGACGCGCAGGCTCAGTAGTTGTGGCTCACGGGCCCAGCTGCTCCGCGGCATGTGGGATCTTCCCAGACCAGGGCTCGAACCCGTGCCCCCTGCATTGGCAGGCGGATTCTCAACCACTGCGCCACCAGGGAAGCCCTAGAAAGCTTTTTAACCAAAAAGACTTACAAGGTGGTCAAGGTTTTAAAGGAACTGTCAGTTATCTGAGAAATAAATATCTGTGAAGGCTGAGTCTGGACCAAGATGCTTCTGTATTGCCAGTGCCACGTGCTCCACCTGCTGTGGTGGCGTCCCGCACGTCACAGGTGTGATGCTTCGAAAGTGGGGGGCAGAAGGAGGAGCTGGGACTGAAGGGAAGCAGAACTGAAATCCCAGCTCTGCTACTTACCAGCTGCCTGTGTCTGAACGAGGCATTTCCCATGCAACCGCCCCGCTCAGGGCGCTGGAGGATTGGAGGAGAGCACGCAGGTCTCAGCGCGGGCACAAAGGCACCTTAGCAGATCTGCCCTGAGTGTGGCTTCTGCTGACCCAGCCACCTTCCCTCATCTGGCCCCTGGGAACCAGAACAGCTAGCCAGGAGGGTCCCAAGAACACCTCCCGACTGTGCTCTGGTCCTACACCCACACCTGCTGCAGCACCCATTCACGCAGACTCTAGAACCACTGTAAACTATTAAGAGGAGAGGGAGGTACTCGTAGGTTTAGAACAATATCCACGTCTTTACCTGAACGTGCACTTCACCACCTGTAAAGCCTACCCCTTGTCTCATTTGATCTTTATAACCACTTCCTAAGACCCCAGGGTGAGAATCGCATGTCCATTTCACAGAAGGGAAAATCGTTTGTCAGAGGGAAGTAGTGACTTGCCCAAGGACCCACAGTCATGGGCACAGCTGGGACTCCAGACCTGCCCGCATCTTTGTCCTCCAAGCCTTTGGGCTGCACCAGATTCCGATGTTCCCCTCTGGTTGGGAGGCTGATGTGCAAAATTGCTGTAGTTGCTGGAGGCTTAGCTGGGACATTTTGTGTGTGTGTGTGCCATATAATGGTCACTTGTAAATAGCCCTGGAACCAGGTGGGGCCAGTAAAATGTTAAACAAATAAGGACTATCTTTAGAATCTATAGGTCGTTTCCTGGAGTTCTGGCCAAGCAGGTCTGATGGAGGGGCGGGGTTACCCCTTCTGCTGTAAAGGAGCTCAAAGCAGCCCTTGGGGGTGGTGAGCTTCTAGGGATGGGCCTTTGGTTTCCTCTGCAAACCTGTGTAAACATCTGAAAGCTGTCCTAAGGCCAGAGCAGTGTTTCTCAGGGTGACACAGCTGGAAGGAAACTTGTTCTAGGAGGGGGTACTGATGAGAAGGGGGGGCTGAGCAGCTGCCCTAGGCTGAAGATTTCCCACTGTGTGCCATCTCCCCAGCTCCTGCCTCTGTCCCCCAGGCGACGCAGCTGACAAAAGCACCCAGTCTCCATTTCCCAGGGGCTTCTGTTTCTAGACGCCTTGTTAGTTTCCCCCTACATCTCTAAGGCTGCTGGACATGTGGTTGTTTGGCTTTTTCTCTACGCCTACATGAAATTTGCTTCTTTTTGCTTCTTTTCAGAAGCAGAAATCTGAGGCTCTTCCTGCAATCTCTCTTCTCTCCAGCCCCACTCCAGGGTAAATTTCCAACATTTTGCATCTGCTGAATTCCTCCTGGCACCTCCATCCCAAGTGCAGGGTCTGTGCACCCAGATCCACCCCAGGACTGTTGCACTGCCCTGGGTCTCACCCAGTGGGATCCCCAAAGCCAGCTTTGTGGGGGGCCTTAACCATCTCCACCTCCAGTCTCCACCAGCCTCATTCCTCCCAAGCCACTCCACATCAATTCAGGAGGAAAACAGCCTGCTTGTCATGGGAACAGCTTTAATACAAGTATCTTATCTCCTCCATTCTCAGGAAGACCCATCAATCTGTCCTATGTTGAAGTTCTGGAGCTGCCATAAGCCCCCCACCACCTCCAATCTATCCTCTCAACACCCTTGTGCCTCAGTTTCCTCATGTGTAAAATAATAAGAATAATAGGTCCCACCTCATCTCACTGCTGGAAGGCCTGTAACTGTGCCATGACCTGGCAGAGCTTGAAGGTGTAATTATTAAGCCACTCCATCACCCCTTCTACAGCCTCGTTCAAACCTACTCTTGGGGGCTTGCTCCTGCCACTGGATGAAATCTTGGGCAGTCCTTGTGGCTTATCTGCTCACTCTTGGATAATACCACTACTGATAACAATCTGAGGGTCACAGTGGTCTCCTGGTCTCATTTCGGTAAATATCATGTTCATTCAATATAATAATCAAAACTTTTAACTTCATTCAAAGTTAAAGCTTCTGGGGCTTCCCTGGTGGCACAGTGGTTGAGAATCTGCCTGCTAATGCAGGGGACACGGGTTCGAGCCCTGGTCTGGGAAGATCCCACATGCCGCGGAGCAACTAGGCCCGTGAGCCACAACTACTGAGCCTGCGTGTCTGGAGCCTGTGCTCCACAACAAGAGAGGCCACGATAGTGTGAGGCCCACGCACCTCGATGAAGAGTGGCCCCTGCTTGCCGCAACTAGAGAAAGCCCTCGCACGGAAACGAAGACCCAACATAGCAATCAATCAATCAATCAATCAATAAATCTTTAAAAAAAAAAAAAAGTTAAAGCTTCTCCCTGCTTTGGCTAGGGCCTGATGCAGGGAACGAAGGGCTGGAAGCACTGTGGTCCCTGGGGAACGTTTCTGCATCCTTTGTCCCATTATCGACACAAGTACAGTTGAACTGTCCCCTCCTCTGTTGCCAAAGCCACTTCAAGCAGCCTCTTAAAGCCCTTGAGGTTTCATAAGGTCGAGTCAGACACCAGCCCACTGTGTCTCTGAGGTTGTCAAAGACACATCATGCTCTCTGAGATCTCCTCAAAGCCCCTCCTGACTAGCCTTAGATGAGAGGAAAGCACCACCCACTTCTCCTGATTGGAGGAGGGGTTAGGAGCGTGGAGGTGGGAGGGGGCTTCACGTACAGGGACTTCTTCATTGAAGAACTCCTATAATTTCCTGGCTTTTCCTTTCTGTTCTGGGGTGGATGAGCGTTCAGAGGTCACAAAAATCAGTTGTCGGCCCGCTCCTTGGCAAGCTCCACCCAGGTGGTCTGGAATCCCCTTTAGAATGTGGGAGTCTCTTCCTTGGAACCATCATTTCAGGGCCTTGATAAAAACAGAGAATAAAATAGTTCCGCGTAAACACTACAGGATATAAGGTTCTCTCCATTTGAAAGGGCCTACTGCACAGCAAACACACAACAAGCGTTGCTATTCAACTAAGGGAATAAATGTTAGCCAGGACTTTTATTACTACTACTAATTAGCATCATGACCTGGCCAGGCTCAGCTCTTGCAAAGCTTCTCTCTGCTTCTCTCCATTTATGGTTGAAGCTTTCCAAATGCCTTGCAGTTTCTTGCCTTTGCCCATGCTGTTTCATCTGCCCTGGATGCCTTCTCATCCCACTCTCAGTCTGGAGAATTAACGCCTTCCTTCTAGCCCTTGTCAACCCATGGCCACACTGGCAGACTGTTCAACCTCCCCAGATGAAGCTGACCCCTCTCTTATTCTGATGCTCCCTGAAGCATCTAATCTGCCTTTATCCTGGCACTAATCCCACCCACTGCATGGTCTTCACCTGATGTCATGCCCCCCACATGTACACACACACACACACACACACACACACACACACTCACACAGAGGATTTTGAACCCTGGCTTACGCATTAACATAGCTCTAGTGGGCCTGTACTTAGCAAGGATTATTGAATGAATGATTGATGAGTGAATGTAGAATGGATACATCAAAGGTCAAAAACCCAATCCATCCATCCATCAATCAATGTACTAGGAGAAGAAGTGAAATTTTCCTCAAAGAATTTTGCCCTAAGTTACCACCCCTGCTGAGCATTTGAATGAGGACTTGGTGGCTAAATAAGGCTTGGGGATTTTCTCTGCATAAAATTGTATCTAGATTTCACTACCCCATTCACCCAGAAATATAGACTGGTGAGTGGGAGCAAGGGTGTGGTTCACCTCAGGTCTACACAGCAAAGCATCCAAGCGTCCTGAGTCTGGCAAATCCCAAGGTCCCGAGACTATTACAGTCGGTGCTTTGAGTTGTGATGGTCGCTCCTTCACTTTTCACTGGGGTCACCATTCTCGTGATTCAAGAGGTGTGAGGGACCTATTCCCTGTACTGTACTAATGACCGTGATTATGAGCTCTGCATCTGACATTGATCCCTGACAGTTTGACAAGTAAATTCACTTACCTAGTCTCACTTTTAGTCAAGTCTTTAGAACTTCCAATTTGCCAAATCCACTGGTCAGTTTTCACCCTCATCTTCCTGGCAGTATTTAACATGGTTGATCACTATTTCCTCCATCTTGAAACACTTTCTCAGACACCACACTTTCATGGGCTTTCCTCCCACTTAGCTGGCTTCTAATTCCAGATTCTGTCCTCCTTTGGTCTTTCCTTTCTTTTCCCTTCCCTCCCCTCCCCACCCCTCCCCTCTCCTCTCTTCTCTTTTTTCCTCTCCTCTTCCTACAACCACACCCTTAGTGACCTTGTCCATTCTCAAGGCATTAAATATCTTTTTACACTGATGACTCTAAAATATTTATCTCCAGTCCTGTCCTCTCTTCTGAGCTTCACAAAGCCAACTGCTTATTTGATATCTCCCTGCCTTGGATATCTCAAAGTTTAGACGCTTGATTCCCACTTCTCATCTAACCACATTAAGGTCTCCTGGCCTTGTTCATCTCAGTAAATGACAGCATTGTTCATCCAGACCAATAACCTCACATTGTCAGTCTTACCTTTTTTCTCCCCCTTCTACCCACATTGGCAAATTCTGTTGGCGATGTCTTAAAAATATTTCTGGCATCTGACTGCTTGTCTCCTCCCTGCTCCTGCCCTGGTCCATGTCACTGTGATCTCTTGCCTGGATTATTTCAAGAGTCTCTTAACTGGCCCCCTTGCTGGCCCACTATGTCCCATTTGTTCTCGACACAGCAGCCAAAATGCTCTTTCAAAACAATAAATAATATCATGCCACTCCTTTGTTTACAGCTCTAAGGTGATGTCCTCACCAATGCAATAAAGCAAGAAAAATATATTAAGATTGTAAAAGAAGAAGCAAAACCATCATGATAGAGTCTGGTCATGCGAAACCTCAAGATGCATTTTGTTGTCATTTCCTTTCAGTCTCCTCTGATCTGAAATGGGTTCTCATTCTTTTCTATCTTTTATGTCCTCAACAATTCTGTGGGATGACCCTCAACCTGGGCCCACCTGATGTGTTTATTGATAAGATATATTGTGTGTTCAGCTTTAGTAGAAACCATCAAAAAGTTTTCCAAAGTGGTTGCATTTAATATGCCTTCCCACCAACAGTTTACTGCACATCCTCATAAACACTTGGTATTTTCTGTTTTGTTTAATTTTAGTCATTCAGGTGGATGTGTAGTGGAATTTCAGATAGTCTGAATTGACATTTCCCTGATGACTAATGATGTTGAACATCTTTTCATGTGCTTATTGGCCACTTGGAAGCACTCTTTTGTGAAGATCCTATCCAAGAATTTTACTCATTTTAAAAATAGGTTTGTCTGTCATTGATTTGTATGAGTTTATTAAACATTTTCAATATGAGTCTTTAAATGTTGAAACTAATACAATAAAGTTTCTAGAAGAAAACATAGAATATCTTCATGATCTTTGTGTAGGCAAAAATTTATTTAAATTGTTTAGGCAAAGACTTCTTTAAATTAATATAAGAAGCACTAACCATGAAGGAAAAGACTAATAACTTGAATTACATTAAAATCAAGAACTTCTGTTCACTGGAAGATGTTTTTGAGAGTCTAAAGGCAAGCCATAAAATGGGAGAAGATACTTGTAATAGGTATATCTAATAATGACTTTTTTTTTGGCCATATCTACTAAAGTTGACCATACAAATATACTACGAACTCATACTACATATTCCTGGATACATACCTAACAGAAATGCTTACATACCTGCATCAAGAAACATGAACAAAAACATTGTTAGCAGGATTATTCCTGATAGCTCCAAACTGGAAACTACCCAAATGACTAGCAACAATAGAATGGATAAATAAATTAAGGTATAGTTATATAATGGAAAAATATATAGTGATGGGGGAAAAAAGGACCTAATTACTATATATATGAATGTGGATAAATCTCATAGACAAGGTTCGTCAAAAGAAGATAGGCACAAAGAAATATGTACTGTATATTTCCATTTATATAAAGTTTAAAAATAGGCAAAACTACCTTTTCACTTTGTAAAAACTTATCACTGATGTGTTTTCTTTCTTTTTTTTTAACTTTTATTTATTTTTGGCTGCCTTGGGTCTTTGTTGCTGCATGCAGACTTTCTCTAGTTGAGGTGAGCGGGGGCTACTCTTCATTGCGGTGCACGGGCTTCTTATTGTGGTGGTTTCTCTTGTTGTGGAGCACGGGCTCTAGGCGTGTGAGCTTCACTAGTTGTGGCACGTGGGCTCAGTAGTTGTGGCTCCCGGGCTCTAGAGCGCAGGCTCAGTAGTTGTGGCGCACGGGCTTAGTTGCTCTGTGGCATGTGGGATCTCCCCGGACCAGGGCTCGAACCAGTGTCCCCTGCATTGGCAGGTGGATTCCCAACCACTACGCCACCAGGGAAGTCCCGACTGATGTGTTTTCTTAACATTTGTATAATTTGTAGTATGTGATATACCTTGATTAAAATTAAAAGAAAGACAAACAGCCCTCTAGTGGCTTCCCATCTTACTCAGAAGTCCAAATTCTTACCAAGGCTGTATATGTTTGGCCCTGCCCAGATCACTGACCTTAAATTCTACCTCTCTCCACCTCATTTACTCCATTCTAGCTACACTGACCTTGTGACTGGTACTCAAACACACAAAACTATTTCTCACTTGTGGCAAATAGCATCACTGTTCCCAATTCTTCACCTTCTCTCTATTCATGCCCTTTAGATGTGACTTTGCAGTTGCTTCCACTAGAGTTAAAGTGTATTTAGTATATTTCTCTGCCCCATTAATGTTAACCTTGACCATGTGATATGCTTTGATCAATAGAATATGGGTAGAAGCCACAGTGTGCCAGTTCCAAAGCTAGACTCTACGAGAACTCATCTCTTTCTGCTCATCCTATTGCTCTCCTGCCTCCAACTTAAGAACATGCCCTCCTTAGCCTGCTGATCCAAAGAGGATGAGAGACACAGATATGTACCTTAGAGCCAAGCCCAGCTGAGGCCACCCTAGATCAGCCACCTACTAGCGGATCTGCAGAGGCATCATCAAGAATCAATAATTGTTGTCTTAAGCCACTGAGTTGGGGAAGGGGTGGTGTTTGTTATGCAGCATCATTGTAGTGATAGCTGACTAACACACCACCTCAGGGTCATTACCTTCTTCCAGAAAAGTTTGTTCCCCAAATACTCACATGGTTCATATCCTTATTCTTGTCTTTGTTCAAATGCATTTCTGCAGAGGGGCCTTGCCTACCTATTCTACCTAAAATAGCCCCATTCCACCCCCTCATTCCTCTCCAACCTCTTGCCCTGCTTCATATTTCTTCCTAGCACTTATTGCTACCCAATATTTTATTAACTACTTATGTATTTGTTCATTCAGCCTTCCATAAAAGAATGTAAGCTCCGCGAGGACAGGGTCTTCATCCCATTCATTACTGTATCCCCAGTGCCTGGAACAGTGTCTGGCACTTACTAGGAACTCCATAAATATGTGTTGATTGAGCAAAGGAATCTGTGTCCTTTCCCTTATGCCCACCCACAGTGTTTCTAGCGTCTGAAGAAACTGACTGACCCAAATGCCACGTTCTTTCCTCTGCTTACCAAAGTAGGGCTGGCACAGAAATGCAAAGTGCCCAGCCATTAAGTTAGTGGAAGGAAAAAACCGGAAGCAAAACATCTGCAAAATTCACAAGCTGTCACACCAGCCCCTGGGAAAACTCTTCCATCATGATGGTGATTGGGTGTGAGCTAGTGGGTGCCCAGGGAGCCCAATTTCTCAGTCCATCCTTCCCAGAGCCCTTTCTCTGCAAGAGAACATGCCCCAGGCAGGAAACTTCAACCCATCAGTGCAGCGCTGTGCGTTTGCCAAACACCACCCCCATGCCTGATATTTCCAGAGTCCAACCACGGGCCATAAAGGGGATTGAGTGCCAACTATGTGTCTGGCCCTGTGCTAGGTTCTTTGTGAGGTTTATGACACAGTCTTCCCAACACCTTGCCAGGTAAATATCATCATTACTGTTTACCAAGGAAACCACAGCCAGGGTGGTTAAAGAGCTAGTCCAAGGAAACTGGCAGAGCAAGGATTTGAACCCCAATCTGGCCAAGGCCAAAGCCCATGTGGTTTCCACCACATTATCCAGTCCTTCTGCACAAACAGAGTGGGGTGAATGCTCTCTGAGCTGGTGAACTTCAGGGCCAGCGTCTGAGCTCCCAGAGTTTTAGAGTCAGCACTTTGATATACTCACCACATGTTCCTGGGTCTGGAATTCAATTTTATGGAAGCATCACTTTGACCCTGACCTGCTCACTCTGAATTATTTTTGAGGTCTTAGGTAGATAAACAGACAATTCTCACTTGTAGCTTCAGATCCCAGTCTCCTCTTGAAATGCTTAAATAAAGGTGAGGGAGTGGCACCTACATAGCACCTATAAACACAGGTGCAGACATAGTTATAAAGATGTACAATTGGAAAAAAAGAAAGGAGGAAGTGGCCCTAGAACTATTTAGAAGGAACTGACATAGAAGGAAGGCAGAGAATAAAAATTACCTAGGCTTCTACAAGGAACTAGCACAGCAGTTTGCAGAGTTATGTATACAGAAGTCTGTGGCAAGAAGAAAAGAAAAATGCAAAAAGTTTCTCATCAAATAACTTTCCCAAGTGCAGTGCAAAGGTCTCTTGCTGTATGCCCAGCACACCTCAGCCCGGAGGGCAGCAGTGGGCAATGCGGGGTTGGTGTGTCGGGGGAAGGACAAACTCACTAGAACAGGCAGTTCAGGTCAGTGCTCACGGGCTTGGGAGATGAGAAGCGGTGGGTCCTGAATCAGCCCTGAAAGAAGGAAATCCGCATGTGACCTCTTTGTGGCTCTGCAAGCCTCTCAGCTTGGTGACCCAGTGCAGTGGCTAAGAGCTGGTGCAGGTATTTATTATTGCATGTAAATAATAATAATCCTTGTGCTTCTCGCAAAGAGCCTTCCCATTTGCATATTGTTCGTTATTTGTCTACCCCAGTGGAATATAGGCTCCATGATGGTGGAGAGTGAAGATGTTGAGTCCTGGGCTGCGTGCTGAGAACCTGCCCAGGGCTGGCACACAGCAGGAGTGCAGGAAAGGCTTGTGGGTGTGAACAAGTGTACACTCAGGGGCTGGGGCAGACTCTTTGATGGGATCAACCCTCGGTGGACACTGGTCAGCATGCAGCCGAGGGCTCTGCTATCTGCCAGTCGTAAACTCCTGACGGCACCATCAAAAGATTCAAGGTTCAAGGCCAATGACATCTCGTCCTGGAAGCTTTCCCATCCATACTAGTCAGAATGAATCCCCCTGCCCTGTGCGTCCAAAGCTCATGCCGTGGCCTTTATCACTCCACTGATGGTGGCACTCCCCTTTCACAGATGCTAGGCGCTGTGTCAGTGACCTTCACGAATCTTCCCCTGGCGGAGTGGGGAGCCACAGGACGGTTGGAGCAGAAAAACGTCGACATCTGGATGAAGTCTTAACAGGATCCGTCCAGCTGCTGGGCTGAGCCTAGTCTGCAGTGGGCGAGCAAGGACAGACACAAGGAGACTAGTCCAGAAGCAACGGCAATAATCTCGGTGCGAGAGGACGGAGGCATGGAAGGTGGGGAGAAATGGCTGGATGGTGGAATTATTATTATTATTTTTTTAGTAAAACTGACAGGGTGTCCTAGGCACAGAGAGAGTACCCAAATACTGAGATCTGGAAGACTGTTGGGAGAGCCAGTTTTGTAGGAAAAACAAGAAAGTCAGTTTGGGACGTGTTGAATTTGAGATGTCTGTTAGACATCAAGAAGAGATACCAAGTAGGCAGTTGGATCTATGAGACATAAATGTGGGCGTCGTCAGGGTAGAGTTGATATATTAAAGCCAGGAGCCTGCATGAGATCACCGAGAAGTGAGTGTGGTGGAAAAAAGAAAACCAAGGAACTGATCCCAGGGCTTGACTACACTAAGCTGAGCCTGGCTTTGTACTAGCAGCTGTGGGAGGGCACGGATTTGAATGAGACCCAACTTCTGTCCTCAATGAGCTCACAGCCTGGTAGGGAAGATGGAGCTTGCATCTCACCCACAGATATAAGGAGCTGTGCAATGTGGAAAGAACTCCGGCCCCGAGCCAGGCAAACCTGGACCGGACCCTCTCCCCCCAGCATCCCCTCTCCCCTCCCCACCCACCGGCCATGGCTTTCCCCTGCTCTAGCCTCCGGCTCCTCCTCTATAAACTAGGGATAATTATATGTCCTGTCAGAGAAGATGCGGACAGATTTAGAGAAAGGAGAGGTGCTTGGCGCAAACACGTGCTCAGCGCCCTGTGCTTTTTATGATTTGCTAGCACGTTTCCTCCCCCGGACCCTCAGCTCTGGAGCCCCATCTTAGCACATGGAATCAGTTGAGTTTCTAGAGGGCCCAGTCCCCAGGAATGGGCCCCGGGACTCCCTGTGCCCACCACCCAGCCTTCCTCCATGGCTGCCGCTGCCTCGTGTGGGCTGGGGACGTCTGGAGGCAAGGTCAAGGTCACGCTGCCCCTTGGAGTAATTGAAGATGACAACAATATTTCGTGTCTCACAGAGACTGGTAGAGATCAAAGGCAGCATGAAGGAGCTGCTGTGACAGGCAGGAATTCCCTGGCAAATGCCACCAATTACCCCAAATTGGCTGCAGTTACAGCTATTACCATTAAGGGCTGCCTGGCTTCCCCCAAACTGCCGTGGAAGCGCATTTCTGACAGCACGTGTAAGAGCATCCCCGGCAGGGCTGGGGGGAGGCCCAAGAGAATCCCAAGGTGTCCACCTACCACACTTCAGGCTTCAACTCGGATTGCTGACCCAGAGACAAGCAAAGGGGAATCTGGAAATGTTCTCTGGACAAATAGGAAGCGGAGGTCCTGGAAAAATATGTGGGGAGAGAAGCTGAGTTCTAGTGCCCAGCAAGGAAAATAACCATGGGCTCTGGACTCTGTCTTCATCGGCTGCAGCTGTGCCTCACCAGAGAGGCGGGCATCAGCCCTCTGCCCCGGGTCCTGACCAGAGGGCACGGCTGTAGATGTTGTGCCAGAGGAAGGCCTCATTTCAGGCATGAGGACAAAGCAAAGGTGAGCTTGACAGGATACAGGAGCCTGAACAAAGGTATAGGGCCCTGCTGGTGTCTGATGCCGCCTCACTGCCTTCTGGTCCTGGCAGTGGCTTTGGGGAGAAGGTCCTGGGGAAGATGGGCAGCCAGAGAGTGACCCCTAGAGCAGCGTGGGGTGTGTATCAGAATTCCAGCAGGTACCAGGGACAAGGGAATGGTACAGGAGCAAATAACTCCTTCAAGGCTGGACGTAGTGGAAAGACTGTCATCTTTCTAGACATGAAACATCATGGATCTGATCTCTGCCTCTAACACCTATGAGCTGTGTGACCTTAAGCAAGTTACCTAACCTCTCTGAGCCTCTGATTCCACATGTGAAAAGTGAGCAAAATAATACTGACAACAGAATCATACAGGATGGCACCGTAATATGAGTCATGAAATTATTATTGCTGCTAATAAAAGGTCCAAGGCTAAGTGCTGCTTGGTGATCTGAGTGGTGTCCTCACTGTCTATAAGAAACACATAGACTGCTGTTTCTTGTGCTATCAATCACCTGGTCAAAGAGGATCGAACGCATCATCCTGAGAGTAAAAAATGAAATGGCTTTGGGTTAGGATGCTTTGGGCTGCAAGTAACAAGATGCCTACTTGACAGTGGCTTAAACAATGAAGATAATTATCTCAGTCAGCAGCTGAGGGGGTTGGTTTAACAGCTCAACAAATCAGGAATCCAGTTCCTTTCTATCCTCAGTCTCTGCCATCTCCAACCTGCCATCTCAGCCAGTGCCATCTACGTAGTTTTTGTAGGCCAGTGCAATGGAAATGCAGGGCCCCTTATTTAAAAAGCAGGAAAAAAAAATACTGTAAAGTATACCACAATATAAGACATTTTCCTTTCTTTCATAGTCTCTTTCTCGACCTGTCTTGGTGTTTTTATTTGCTATTTAATGCTGTGCTTCCTCCTGAGGGCCCAAGGGCGGCTGGGGGTCCTGCCTTGCAGCTGGACACACTGACTGCCAGGGTCCCCTCCCCCAACCATAGACTGACACTTGGTGACCAGCTGGGACGTCGAGCAGCAGGAGGTGGGGAGCAGGCAGCCAAGACTCCCCCTGGGAAGGCAGTGGGAGTGGGGAAACCAAGGCTCCCAGCCTCCAGCACACGCTCCATCGTCCCAGCAGACTTCACTTACAAAACACAACCTCAAAGATAAAATTATTCAGAATTTGGGCTTCCCTGGTGGCGCAGTGGTTGAGAGTCTGCCTGCCGATGCAGGGGCCACGGGTTCGAGCCCTGGTCTGGGAAGATCCCACATGCCGCGGAGCAACTAGGCCCGTGCGCCACAACTACTGAGCCTGCGCGTCTGGAGCCTGTGCTCCGCAACAAGAGAGGCCGCGATAGTGAGAGGCCCGCGCACCGCGATGAAGAGTGGCCTCCGCTCGCCACAACTGGAGAAAGCCCTCGCACAGAAACGAAGACCCAACATGGTCAAAAATAAATAAATAAATAAATAAATTTATTTAAAAAAAAAAATTATTCAGAATTTTAGGACGGCAACCAGAGCATGAAACCCCAAGCATGGGGCTCTTCAAAGTGACTGCACTGACCACACACCCTCGAAGCCAGCCCTGGCCTGGGCTCTGCCCCTAGCGTCTTCACCTGAAGACACCCACAGGTAGGAAGAAAAGGGGCTTTTCCCACAGCCTCTCACTTCTTTAGGGGAAATAAGTATTTCCCTGAGACCCCCTAGAGGCCAATGAGATGAAAGGGAAACTTCTGTCATCTCATTGGCCAAACCAGCTCATGTGGCCACTCATAGCCACAGAGGAGTCTGGGAAAGGGAGTATCTAGGATTTCCAGCTACTGGAAGAGGAAGTGGGCAGGGAAGAAAAAGGTTGGCAGCAGCTGCTGTGTAGACAATCAACAGTGTAGGCCACAGGCAGGTATGGGAATTGTTCTTCAAAGCCAGCTCCTGTGACCTAGATCCGCTTCTGGCTGGTGGGTCATCAGCTGTAAGGAGTTCAGGTCCACTGGCCAAAGGAAGGGGCACAGGGCACTGAATGGAGACCAAGCAAATACCACGTGTCGCGTTCCCGGACACAATGCATCGTTCTCACCCCAAACTACGGGACAGATGGTGTTAGTCTCACTTTCTGCTGATTCGAAAGCTGAGACTCACAGCCTCAAGTAAATTGTCCTGTGTCACATGCTAAGTGAATTAAGTGTAAGGGTGAGAACGTGAACAGGAATTTCTCTGATCCCAAAGCCTCTGTCACAGCCTGTGGCTGGTCCGGGACATGCCGAGGGTAAGAAAGTTCAGGTGACTTGCCCGAGGGGTGGGGGCCAGGGCAGGACTCCAAACCAGGAAGGGTGTGAGGGAATGTTCTTCAGAATGCTAGAGCTCAGTCAATATCGCCCCATTGTTAAGTAAAATGAGGAAACCTGTCTCAGGAAGGTCTCCACTTTTGCTTTCAAAAATTTGTGATTAGCTGAGGACTTGAATAGCAAAGTACTTTGCTGACAGGAGCAGTAAAGATGTTCCATGAAAAGCTGACAGAAGAAGGTGTGGTGACGGGAGCTTTGGGGCTTCCCAAGTCTGCTTCCACTGGATGCCTTCAAAGCTCTGCTCCAGCACGTTGGCCTCCACGACAGCTCCACGACAGCTCCACGACAGCTCCACGACAGCGAGGCCACGTGTGTTCCCATTACCACCCTTTGCTGATGCCATCCCCACCCACCGCTCACAGAAGGGCCTCCCCAAGGCCAGCCATGTGGCATGGTGGGAAGGGCACTGGCCCGGCAGCCTGGCAACGTGGGTTCTTGTCTTGACTCTGCTACTAATCCACTGAGGGACCCTAAAGACTCACTTCCTGTGTCAGCCAGAGTCTGGGGGATGCAAGCAACAGAAACCCATCTGGCTACCTCAGGCAAAAAAGGGCAGGACCGAGAGGGCTTCAGAATGAAAAGGAAAGTGAAGGACCAGACTGTGAAGGCAGGATAAGGTTGCCCAGGGTGGGGATGGGGCTCGACGGGACTCCAGGCAGCAGGAACCAGCAAGAGGGTCTCCTTTGCAGGCTACCTCACCCTCCTCTCCGGGCTGTTTCAGCCTCAGCCATTTTCAGTTTTTGAGATAGAAACTCCAGGGGTTGAGAGAGAGAGCCTCTGATGGGCTGAGCTAGACCAGGGCAGGACGTTGGCCAAAGGACCTTGGCCAGATGGACCTTGGCCAGAGGATGTGGGTCTCTTCATTGATAATCTCACCAGCCAGCACATCACAGGGAAGAGGCAGTTCCTCCCAGAGAAGTCAGGACACTATTATCAGAAGGAGTGGTCAGAAAAAATCAACTCACGTCTACTACACTCCCCCTCTGGAGTCTCAGTTTCCTCATCTGTACAATAGAGACAATGATACCCATCTAACTGGAAGGTGGTGCTGATTCAGAGTAGCTGTGCATGGGACTTCCCCGGTGGTCCAGTGGTTAAGACTGCATTTCCAATGCAGGGGGCGTGCGTTCGATCCCTGGTTGGGGAACTAGGATCCTACATGCCACGCAGTATGGCTAAAAAATTTTAAATGAATTTAAAATTTAAAAACAAACAAACAAACAAACAGAGTAGCTGTGTGTGCCCTGCACAGGGTAAAGAGCCCACAGGGTGTCGCAAGATACTGTGACCATCCCTCACGCGGATGACAGCCGGATGGCTGTGCATCTGGGACTAGATAAGGGCTAGGTGTTCATGGCTGCTTGTTTGAATCCAGAAGCTATTTCCTTCCAGGAAGAAAGAGGTGAGCCATACGGATATTCATTCTCACGCAATCCTCACGGCCAGCCTGTTTTCCAGATGGGACCCAAGTCGCAGAGGACCTAAATAGCTCACTAGTGGTGGTCACTGCTGGATCCAACTCAGGTCTGAGTGGCTCCACAGTGACGATGGCAGGCACAGCTCAGGGGCTGCACGTCCCAAGTAAGCAGCCTGACTTCCTGGCACCAACGGGGCCACCGCCTCCCTCCAGGAGGACCTCGTGCGGAATTCCTCAGTGAGGCTCCCTGGGCCCTACGGATGGTTCTGCTTATCCATTGAAAGAGTATTATGTGGATTCACTTGAAGTCGTTTTTGGGGGGTGAGCAAGTTCCCAGATGCTGGCACGCGGCCTCCTCCTCACTCTTCCTGAGAGGGATGAAGCTTTAATTTTTGCTTTTCTTAAAAACTAGTGGTTCTGGGGCCAGGAGGACACGTATAGGCAAGGTGCAGACAACTCTTGGTTTCCGGATGCACATCAACCTACATCAGGAAATGGGCCCTCGTCACAGGTGGGGGCTGCCAGAACCCTTCTAGGCTGTGGAACATCCTGGTGGAGAGCTAGCGAGAACTCTGCCTTCTCACCAGGGACCCTTCTTCGTATTTAGCAGCATTTAAGAAACAATCCCCCCATCGCTGCCGATTAAGAGGGACATCAATTTGAACGGAGAGGTGTTACCAAAGTTTGGCCATACGCCCTAGCTGGAAAAGGTCACCCCTTCTCGTGTGTCTGCATTCTTTTCCTTCCCAAATTAGGCACGGGTGTGTGTGGGTGGCAGCCTCTATCACTTCATGGGACCTGGGGTCCTCCTGGCAAAGATATTCCGTGGCAATAATATTCGTTCCACTCAGTTGTAGAGGGCTGTGGGTCAGGAGTGGAGCTACAGATTTTTCTGGTCCTGAGGTCTCACCTAGAAAATCTGGGAAACATGATAATCCCTCCCCCAACCACAAATCCCCCTCATATGATGTCCTTTCTCAGGTGTTATTTCATGACCGTGTGCATTTCCAGCAATCAAACAGAGTTGGGAGCATGCGAATTGCAACTTGTAAAATCAAAGAGAACATTTGAATGGAGGCCCAGTCCTCTTGGACTGCAAGGTCTCTGCCAATCTCTTCACCAAAGATTTGCTGAGGCCAAGGGAAGAGGTGGATGGGTTTCTAGCAAGCAAGGAATGGAGAAGGGGAAGGGTCATACCATGCCCATCAGTCTTGTTTAAGTTCCATGGAAGGCTTCGTTCATGTTGATCGGATGCATTGGTTAGATCGTTGTATTTTATAAATGCAAAAATAAAGTATTGATAAGAAGAGTCTTTCTACATTCTCAGTGGAACACCCACGCTAGTCATGGTGCCAAGACCTGGGGACAAATGGAGAAATAAGAAGAATGCAGGAGATGAGCATGGATTCATTTCTTCATTCGTTCATTCATTGTCACTCATTCATTTCCCCAACGAACTTTAATTGAGGGCCTACCAAATGCCAGGCAGCTTTCTAAACACTGGGATCCAGCGATGAGCAAGGCAGACAAGATCCCTGCCCCCAAGGAGCTGTACCTCCGGGACTGCAGCACCAAGGGCATGGAGGAGAGAGAAGATGAACAGAAGCAAATAGATCATACCAGCCCATTAAAAGAGCTAACAAAGAAAGACCCAGGGTAGTGAGATAGTAGTGGGTTTCTTATTGCAGGTTAATGCACACAGATGTTACAGGTACAGAGACACATGTGTATGGAGTCCAATTCTCCTGGGGAAATGGGGCAGGAAAAGCTTCCTAAAAATAAGTACCATTTTTGGAACCCCTATTATGTAGCAGAAGCTCTGTCAGGTGTTTGATGTGTGTTTTCTTTAACCCATACAACGACCACAAGGTGAGCATCATTGCCCTGCTTTGCAGATGAAAAAAACTGAGGTTCAGAGAAGTTGGGTCACTTGTCCAAGGTCACACAGCAAAGTGAGGCCAAGTGAGGGAGGACCTCAGGCCAGTCTGTCCCAAAGGGCATAGGCTGTCCAGTCTCACTCTTTTTGCAGAGGTCATGAGACCTGAGTAGGTGTTTACCTACTGGGCCGTGGCTGCAGAGGTGGGAAGGGCAGCAGAGGGCGAGTCAGATGAGCAGAGATGGTAGGTGTGTAAGTGCCTGGTGTGGTCCAGGAGCCCCGTGTGGCAGGGAGCAAGCATGAGAGATGGGGGCTAAGGCTGGAGGGCCTGGTGAGAGCAGGAACCCGTCTTCAGCGCCAGAGCCATGGAAGGTAGGAAGTCAAGGAGGGACATTTGTAGGTCTTTTCCAAACTCAGCCACCTAAGCCCGCTTTTGCACTTGCCTCCGGCTCCCAGCTGCAGGATGGAGGCTGCCCCATGTCATGGTCTGCAGCACAGCCTCGGCCGGCAGACAGTACAGCCGGGTTCAAGTCCCAGCTCCATCCCCTCCTCACTGTGAGGTCTTGCGGAAGGGACTTACTCACTCTGTACCTTAACTTCTTCCTTTGTGACATGGGGTGTCATAGTGTCACAGTGAGTTGTTGTTTGTTTGTTTGTTTTTTTTAATAGAATTTTTTAAAAAGGAGTTGTAGATTCACAGCAAAATTGAGTGGAAAGTACAGAGATTTCCCATATAACCTTTGCCTCCACACCTGCACAGATCCCCCGTTATCTGCAGCCCCCCTACCAAGTGGCCCATTCATTTCAGTCAATGAACCCACGCTGACACATCATCATCATCCAAAGCAGATACTTTATACTAGGATCTACTCTTGATGTTATACATTCCATGGGTTTGGACAAACGTACAATGACATGCATCCATCATGGTAATATCATACAGACTAGTTTCACTGTCCTAAAAATCCCCTGTTCTCCACCTATTTATCCCTCCCTGTCCCTAACCCCTGGCAACCACTGATCTTTTTACCATCCCCATAATTTTGCCTTTTCCAGACTGTCACATAGTTGGAATCCTACATTGTGTAGCCTTTTCAGATAGGTTTCTTTCACCTAGTAATACATAAGTTTCCCCATGTCTTTTCGTGGCGTGATAGCTCATTTCTTTCTTAGTGCTGAACAATATTCCATCGTCTGGATGGACCACAGCTCATCCACTCACCATGGTGAGTTTTCAACAAAGTAACACATAGACAGCATGGAGAGTGGTTCCTGGCACATCATAGGCACAGAGTGAGGACCACTTACTGTCCTTTGGGGCATCTGTCAAGTGCCCTACAGGGCAGAGTGGCCCTGAGGCATGCCTGACCCTCTTCTGAAAGCTGGACCTCGAGGGAAGGCAGGATCCGAGGTTCCTAGTGATCTCAGAGCTCCTGTCTAGCAAGTGGCACGGGCCCAGCTGGAGCTGTGGCCTGAGCACGCCTCTGAAGGTATGAGGCCTCGGGGCTCACAGGATCCTTGAACTTGGTTCACGCAGACAGGAAGGACCTGTGTGGTGTCGGTCAGCAAATGAATTTCTTGCACACTGATAATCTCACCACTGAGAGAGCATTTGCGACAGCGCCACTGCGAATTAGCTAAAACCTTTGGGACCAATTCAACAAACCCTATTTGAGGCTTGCTGTTCTGTGGAGCGGGATTCCAGATTATGTTACTTTGACGACCTGCCCCAGGGCGTAGGTTAGAGTTAACCAGCACACCTGTACTCCTCCGGCAGTTTATACGGAAGCTCAGCTCTAAAGATGGTCGCAGACCTGCCACAAAGGCTTATTATGGAATCTATCCCGGCGGCGTCCACCTGTTCCCTCTGCCTCTCCCCTCTGTCCTGTGTCTCAGGAACTGGCTCTTTCAACAACTAGCCTCTGCTGTAGAACAAAGTAAATCAGCTATATGTATACATATATCCCCATATCCACTCCCTCTTGCGTCTCCCTCCCACCCTCCCTATCCTACCCCTCTAGGTGGTCACAAAGCACTGAGCTGATCTCCCTGTGCTATGCGGCTGCTTCCCACGAGCTATCTATTTTACATTTGGTAGTGTATATATGTCCATACCACTCTCTCACTTTGTCCCAGTTTACCCTTCCCCCTCCCCGTGTCCTCAAGTCCATTCTCTACGTCTGCGTCTTTATTCCTGTCTTGCCCCTAGGTTCATCAGAACCATTTCTTTTGTTTTTTAGATTCCGTATATATGTGTTAGCATACTGTATTTGTTTTTCTCTTTCTGACTTACTTCACTCTGTATGACAGACTCTAGGTCCATGCACCTCACTACAAATAACTCAATTTCGTTTCTTTTTATGGCTGAGTAATATTCCATTGTATATGTGTGCCACATCTTCTTTATCCATTCATCTGTCAATGGACACTTAGGTTGCTTCCATACAGCAGAAACTAACAAACACAACATTGTAAAGCATTTATACTCCCCTAAAGATGTTTAAAAAAAAGGGATGGAAGACTTAATGGCTCAAAGTGTTTAAGCTCAACATTTAACCAATCATTGGTTAACCTTTAACCATTCATTGGCTAACCAACAAGCTATATGATGCAGGGAGATCTCTAAGAAACAAGTCTTAAAAATGAAAACAAAAATGTTAATACATTGTGGCTAATAATGAAGGAAAAGAGAGCCCGAAGAGTTATTAGTCCAGGCAAGTCACTAAACAAATAAGCAAACAGCAACAAATGCCATCCTTGGGATCAGAATCCAGATTTGCAACATTATCTAAAATATCCAGTAATCAACAAAAGATTATGAGATGTGCACAGAAAGAGGAAAAGTGTGACCAGATATACAAGAAAATAACAGTCAATAGAAACCCTCTCTTACAGACCCCAGATGTTAGATTATCACAAAAACTTCAAAGCAGCTGTTATAACTATGTTCAGAAAACTAAAGTGAGTTAATGATACTACATTGTACATTTGAAAGTTGTTAAGAGAATAAAACAAAAGTTCTCAGCAGAAGGAAAAAAATATGTAACCATGCATGGTGATGGATGTTAACTAAATTTTGTAGTCATCATTTTGCAATATATACATGTATCAAATCATTACATTGTATACCTAAAATCAATACAGTGTTATCTGTTAATTATATCTCAACCAAAAACAAATATTAAAAAATAAAGTTTAACGAAAAACAAATAAACAAGCAAAAACAACTAGTCTCATTCCCTGGGCAGGTTGCAAGCCTGGCTGGAAGCTGCCTGTGGAGGTGGGGAGGAGGGGGCTGGGAAAGCAGTAAGGAAGGATAGGGTGTGACAGAAAAGCCCTGGCCTCAATCAGGGATCCCAGGCTGCCCTAATTTGCTGTGTGGCCTTGGAAGCCTTTTCCCCTCTCGAGAATCAGGTTCACCTCTTCTCTGAACAAGCCACTGGGCTCCCTCTGACACTCCAACGGAGACAAGCTTGCTCACCTCCCACAGGGCATTGCCCAGGGAGCTGTAGGTCTGCCCCAGTGCCCTATTCATCTCAGGACCCCTCCTGGCTGGCCAGGAGAAGGCAGGTTCCTCCTTGCTCCTGTTGGCTGCCCTCCATCTGCTATCACCCGGAGGGCAGAACCCAGGTCCTCCAGCTCCAGCATCCATGAGGGCAAACTGGATGTCCCCCAGCTCGGGGCCTCGCCCAGCAACGAACCCAGTCCCATGCAGACAGAGGAGGACGCCTCTTCCTTCAGGGGCATGCAGTCTCACTGAGGGCATCGCAGTTTGGGGAGACTTGAGCCAAACTGGCCTACACTGAGTCCCCACATCACCTCTTCCTGGCAGGTGACCATGGACGGAGAGCTTCCCTGAGCCCCTTGTTCTCATCCATTTAATGGAAATATCAATACAGTCATCCTAGATTTCTCCTGGGGCTGGTCGGGTGTTGAACTGAGATTGTGAAGAGGCACGTGTTCGTGACAGTGAATGCCAGGGATCACTTGAGCCACGCAGATATTCAGAAGAGACGGAGTGGAAAGTTGCTCGGGTTGGGTGGGGACCCTTGAGCCGTTGAAGGAGCCAAGGGCTAAGAAAGCAGAAGAGAGAAGGTGGGAGGGCAGCTGATGGGAGGAAGAGGATGGGCCAAGACGCAGAGGCTGACCTGAGAAGAGTGAGTTGGAGGGATACGTATGGTGCCCAGCCTCCCAGAGACGGTCCAGTCTGTCCTCTGCCACAGAAATGCCTCCATTTTCCCAGGACTTCCTCCCTCCCTCCCTCTTATGCCCCACCCCTTCCTCCTCCCTCCCTCCCTCTCTTCTGTATTTCCTTCTCTTCTTTTTACTTCCTTTTCCAAATATTTATTAGTATCCATCGTGTCCCAGCCACTGTGCTGGCCACGGTGACCACACACCAGCCCCTGCCTGTACAGAGTTACAGGGAAATGGGAGAGGAAGGTCATGAACAACTCACTGTAAAAATAGTCAATTACAGGGGGGTGAGCGCCACAGAGGGCAAGTTCAGGGAGTGTGAGAGTATATAACAGGGAAGCTGTTCTCTGTGTGGGGTGAAGGCAGGGCAGATTGTTTGGAAGATATGACCATGATTCCTCCCATCCAGAGGTGGAGTTTATTTCTTTACTTCTTGAATCTGAACTTGGTCATGTGACTTGCTTTCGCCAGTGAACATTAGCAAATGTGACACACGCAGAGACTTAAGAAGCTCTTGTGTGTTGAGGCGTGCCCTCTTTTGTGGCCCTTGGAATCCTGAGATCATGATGTGACAAGCCCAAGCGAGCCTGCTGGAGAGGCCACATGGAGGAGGACTGAGGTGCTCCCAGCAACAGTGTGACAACTGCCACACACAGGAGGCCACCCTGGGGCAGCCAGCCCAGCCAAGGTGCCAGCTAACTGCAGATACATGAGTGAGCCCAGGGGAGACCAGCACTAGACCGACCCAAATTGGCAACTACAGAGTCATGGGCTCATTACTGATTGCTGCTTTAAGTCACCACATTTTCAGGTGGTTTGTTACACAGCCAGGACTGACTGATACAATAGGAAAAGGGTTTCCTAATGACAGAAGGTCTGGGCTAGATCTGAACAGGAATTAACCAGGGAAAGACTAAGAGAGGGCAGAGAATTCCAGGTAGAGCAAGGGCGTGTGTAAAAGTGTTTTGGCAGGAGGCAGAGCAGCACTTTTATTTTTGAACACTTTATTGAACATACACCCTGAAAATGCACAAATTAGTGAACTATCACAGAGTGAATAAACACTTGTATAATCAGACCCACAAAAGAATCATAACATGACAAGCACCCCAGAGAACCCCCATGTCCCTTTCCACCCACCACCTCTCTCCAAAGCTGTCCACTATCCTGACTTCTGTCATAGAAAGAAGTGTTTTTGAACTTATGAGTTTTAAACTTCATAGATGGCTTCTGAACCTTTTTTTTAGAAAGTTGAAGTATGGTTGATTTATAATATCATGTTAGTTTCAGGTATACAGCATAGTGGTTCAGATTTTTGCAGATTACATTCCATTTTAGGTTATAAGATATTGGGTATAATTCTCTGTGCTATACAGTAAATCCTTGTTGCTTATCTATTTTATGTACAGTAGTTTGTATCTGTTAATCCCATACCCCTAATTTATCCCTCCCCACCTCCCTCTCCCCATTGGTAGCCACGAGTTCATTTTCTATGTCTGTGAGTCTGTTTCTGTTTGTATATACATTCATTTGTATTATTATTTTGATTCCACATATCAGTGATATCATACAGTATTGTCTTTCTCTGTTATTTCACTAAGCATAATATTCTCTAGGCCCATCCATGTTACTGCAGATTTTTACTGGTGGACCCTGCAGTACGCCATCCTCTGTGTCTGGCTTTCTTTGCTCCACATTAGGGTTTTGAGACCCATCCTTGCTGTCTTTTCATTCTTGTTGGTGAATTCCGTCATTTATCCATCCTCCTTCTGATGAGCATTTGGGTTGTTTTGCTTATTAAGAATAACCCTGCTGTGAATACTGTTCAAACACATCTTTTGAAGAATATATGTGTACATGTCTTTTCGGTATAGACTAGCAATGCAATTGCTGGGTCGCGGGGTTCGCCTATAAAGCAAGTCTTTCAAGGAACTGAAGGAAACAGGTGGCTTGAACAGGGTGTGCATTAGGGGAGGGGTGAAACCCTGTAGAGTGGACTTGGGAAGGAGGCTGGTTTTCATGAAAAGTGCAATGGGAAGCCAGGGAGTGACATGCGATCTAAGATCGCTCTGGGGGCTTGTGGGGAATAGGTTGGGATGTGAGGTTGGGGACTGTCGGGGAGCAAGGAACCTAGCGGGTGGGGGGTAGAGGTTGTGTGAGGGGGAGATGCTGGTGGCCTGGACCAGGACGCCTGGGGAGGTGGACACAGGAGGCTGGTGTTGTGGTTATCTAGTGCTGCGCACACAACTTAGTGGCTTAAAACAGCGATGCCCTTTCTCCCACAATTTTGGGGTTGATGGGGCTCTGCTGGGAGGTTCTCACTTGGGGTCTCTCCTGAGGTTACAGTCAGATGGTAGCCGGGGCTGGAGTCATCCAAGAGCACAACGGGGCTGAAGATGAGCTCCTGTTCGGCGGCTTTTGACTCCCGTGCCTGGTGCCTGGTGCCTGATGGCTGGAGCAGCTGGGGGCTGGTGAGGCCTCTTTCTTTCTCTCTCTCTCCTCCTCGCCATCCCATGACTAGCTTGGCTTCCTCACAGCATGGCAGTTTCATATTAAATGGCAGCTGGCTCCCCCCCAGAGCAAGAGTTCTTTTTTTTTTTAATATTTATTTGGCTGCACTGGATCTTAGTTGTGGCACATGGGATCTTTGTTACGGCGTGCGGGATCTTTAGTTGCAACATGCGGGCTCTTAGTTGTGGCATGTGGGATCTGGTTCCCTGACCAGGGATCGAACCCAGGACCCTTGCATTGGGAGCGTGGAGTTTTGACCACTGGACCACCAGGGAAGTGCCCAAAGTAAGTGTTCTAAGAGGCCAGGACAGGAGCTGCAAGGTTTCTTATGACCCAGCCTTGGATGTCCCAGAACATGGCTTCCACCATATTCTCTTGGGCAAGCAAGTCCATCCTAGGTTTCAGGGCTTATATTACTGGTTTAGATAAAGGCTTTTGCCCTTACTCCCTAAGAATCGACCTGTTAAAATCCATTTCAACAGCATAAAACGTACATAATTTTCCAGCAGAACCACACTGAGGGTTCTTTACAACGAAATGCTGCCATTTGAGATGCTCAGGGATCAGAAGTAGAAATGCCTCCCAGCATTTCACACAAACATAAGAAACCTCCCTGCAGGGGACAATGGACACAGTTTTTCTGTTCCTGACCTAGTAGGAAAAACTTGCCCCCCAACCCCCACCCCGTGGTCTTGTTTACCTAAGGCTGAAGTCATTCCCCAGTGAATCTCCAACATGAATTGCTCTGCTTAGTAACCTGGGCCAGTTCAAAAGAGTCTACAGCTGCAGCCATGGAGAAGAAAAATCAGACTTGGTTTCTGCACTACATCTGGGGTCAAGTCCTTTCTCTGCTAACCTACGACCTGTGTGACTTTGGGGACGTTACTGAATATTTTTTTGTCCTTTGTTTCCTCATCAATAAAACCAGGATGATAATCGTACCTCCTTCAAAGGGTTTTTGAGAGGATTAAATGAGATAATGCAAGGCACTTTGTACAACCCTTGGCCAAGAGTGAATTTGCGGTGAAGGTTAGCTGCACAGCAGACAAGAGACGCACAATAAGTTTGTTGAAACTGATTTGCCTGTGCAGGGACTGTCGGCTCCAGAGGAGTTGGTTCAGGGATTTTTATCTGCACTAAGTTTTGGCTTTTAAACCACCCTTCCTGGAATTATCATCAACGAAGTTTTCTTTTGTTTCCAAAATGTTAAATTCTATATATTTCCCCAAGGCGGTTGCAAGCACCTTATATAGGGTGTTTATTCTCCCTCACAGCATTCTGTCTCTCCCCACATGTTCACATGGCCAACATCTCACACTTTATGGGGGTAAAAAAGTTTTCATCATTTGCTTTACTGGAAAATGTACACTCCTTAAATAGTGTTCTAATGCCTGCAAAAAAAAAAAAAAAAATTAGCAGCGCTGTCTCCAGGGAAGCATCCTTTGACTATTCAAACCTGGAAGAAATGAAGGGTTTTATTTGTGGAAATTGGGACATTCAGTGCTGTATACTTAGGGAAGCAAGATTTTTCTTTAAACCATCCATCAACACCTCCACACACCAAAAAGTAATAAAATCCCAGAGAATACATTAATATTTTACATTATGGGTAATCTCCCAAATTCAGGGGCAGTTTTTCTTCCGAGTGCAGTTCATTTTATGCCATAGAAATTATCTGAATCTTACTGAAGCATCTTTTCTCTAACTTTGATCTCACAGCAATTTTGCCAGGTAGCAACTCTGGGCCCCATTTTACAGATAAAACCCCTAAAGGCTCAGAGAGGTTAAAAACTTGCCCAAGGTCCCACAGCATGAGCCTCTACTATCTGCCCACTGTCCACTACACCACACGTCCTCCCTCCTTTTGCTTGGACCCGAATTCCTTCTGTTTCTCAGCATCTCTCTCTGCTACCAGCCTTGGCATCATTTCCCACAGTATTCCTGGAAGTGGGTAGAAATCAATGGGGAAATTTTAGCAGGAAAAAACGAGCAGACAGACAGACACTTGGCATTCCTAAGGCATAGAAGAGACCCTGACTCTTGAGGAGCCCAGGGCTCAAAGAGTTTTTAGAGTTACGGTTTGGTGAAGTTAAATACAATTTGTTTATTCATATACGCAACTAAGTTTTAATGAGCACCTACTATGTGCCCAGCATGGAACTGGGCTCTGGTAAGACAGTGATGAATTAGGCAGCCCTGTTTGCACAGCATTCTTGAGAAATTTGCAGTAAAGTGGGCTTAAGAGACATGCACAAGTACAAGAACAGGTGCCACAAAATCCCTTAGCCAGCCACCAGGTACTGTCAGTTCCACTCTCTGAATAGCCTGAGAATCCATCTCTGCAGCAGCTGCTCTGGTGTGGGCTACCACCGTCTGGCACCTGTGCCACTGAGACCAACAGGGTCTCCTGAGCTCTGATCCCTTCCCACACTGCAACTCAAGGGACAATGTGACCCGTTTTCATCCTGCAAAATCTCCTCTCTGCCCTTACAACAAAGTCCAAACTCCTGTGCTGGGACGTCTCCTCACAGGCAGATTCTCAGTCTTGTCCTCTGTTGGGTCCTCATGCAGGGCCAGGCCACAGGTGGGCATTCAACCAATGTTTGTTAAATGAATAAATGAGGCGGGGGAGGGGGGGAGGATGGTCTTTACCTTACAATGCAGCCTTATGACATCATAATGCAGACGCCCTGCCCAGAAGATGACCTTGGTCTATTTAAAGGATGATTATTGGTTTATCTAGCTAGGATTCATCACAACCTCTTGACTGGACTTAATATGAAACTCCTAACAGTTTCCCTATGCTGACAAGTGCTATGGCTTTAATGGAGCTATGATTTTTAAAATGTTATATAAACATGACAAGGCATAGGCATTTGGGATTGATGTGAGTGGGCAGTGAGGGCTACAGGACAAAGTCTGGTTTTGCCTTACTCTGTGATTTTGGACAGGTTACTAAGCAGTTTTAAGCCTCATCTAAAAATGATCCCTGCCTAGCTGGCCTAACAAGGTCACTGTGAAGACCAGATTAGCTCTGGTTGAGAAAGGACTGTCCAAACCCTAAAGGGCTGTGCGCACAAACGGGGCCATGACAGTGACCAGAGAAAACAGCTTCCCACTATAGGATGTCGCCAACACACTCCTCCCCTGGAAGTGGTTGGGAGGGTCCACCAGGGTTATCTTTGTTGTTTGTCTTCTTTCCCAGTGGGGTTGTGGGTGTGGTGATGTAAACCATCTGTCCAGATGATCTGCGTGAAGTCATCAGTCTCCACTAGCAGAGACAGGAAGATCACTGCGCCAGATGTTTCAAAGTCCTTACGTGGGCAGGGATGTTGGGTTTGATGATCTCTGAGGTTCAGACCAGGGATTCTCTGCAATTCTTTTCCCTTCCCTTGGCAGAAGTCAGTTTTAAACAATGACAAGGATTCTAGCAGAATTGGGCAATTTCTAGAAAATCCGTTTCTGGAAACTCCCGGGAAGCCAAGCCTTCAGGCAGAGTACTTTTCCTTCTCCAAAATAAAAGTGCAAAAGAAAAATAGTACTGTTAATTCATGCAAGAGGGCAAATAACCAAATCCCCCTTGGAAGTCACAAGGCCCTCTCTCCCAGACAGAACTCCAGACCCGGGAGGCTGCACAGGCCTGAGGAAGGAAGGGACATTTCACAGTGTGGTACTTGCCTGGTGCCCAGTAGCATGGGTTTTGCCCATTACCAATATACAAACATTTTTTGATCGCCTCCCCAGAAGTTTGCTTGGGCCCAGGACTTGGGGGGGGGGGGTCAACTGTTCGTCATTTGGTCCCGGCTTTCTGAGTTCAGGCCAATAATTAGTCATTTATTCATCCATTCACTCAATATCGAGACCTGTCTCTGTGCCAGGCACTGTGCTAAGTGCTCAACTAGAGAAATTAATGAGACACAGCTCTTGGTCTCAAGTAGTTCACAGTTAATGGGAGGGGGGGGGTAACCATCAAGTAAACATAATTGTACAGGAGTAATCTAGGTAAAGGTGAAGGGCAGGGAACAGGGAAGGGAAAGGGCATTTCAGAGGGAGGAGAATGAGTAAAAGCCTGGAGGTGACCGGGTGTGGCCATGACCTGCCGTACGTGGTCAGAAAGTGTAAAACCAGGATTGATGGCCAAGGAGGTGGCACAGGGACCAGTCGGGGAGGACCAGAGTCCGAAGACACTGAAGGGTAGAGCGCTGATACTGACACATTGGTTCAATGACTATTCAAGTACCTTGTAGCGGCCAGCCTCACGCTCAGGGCTGACTCAGGCTCCCATCCCACTTTCAAAACCACCTAAAACTCTTTCCATTTTGATGCAAAGAAGGAAGTTCTTTGGGCTGGTGATCCAACATCCAGTGCACAGTTGGGACTCCATCAATGGTGACCGGGGCCCCTCCCTGCCAGGGGAGTTGTTGCCACCTATGCAATATTCCCCAAAGATGCAGCATCTCATTCACAGGAACAGACATCGTTGTATCATGAAAAATGGCCCATCCCTGCAGCTAACATCCACACCGCTTGTTTAAAGCCTTCTGTTCCCTGAGATCTTAAGGTCAAGGAAGGATTGATTCTCTTGGTTCTTTACTTGGAAAAGAATATGACTTTCCGCCCAACTTCAGCCCATAACAATTATGCAAAATAAATTGAAGTGTAAAAACAGGAGATGGCTAGCCGATGGGGCAAAATTAGGTACGGTTTGGCTTCTAGCACCCTACTCTGCAGACACTGAAGCAGACCCTGCCCCCTGGAGTGTGAAATGACCATGCACTTTTAAATCAAATCGGGGAGAAGGCAGCACCAGCCTCAGCCTGGGGGCATGTGTTCAGACACCCGTGGGTCCCCATTGGTGTCATGGGGCCTCCACTGTGCTCCCAGACCCGCAGATGAGGTGAGCTGGGGCAGGCTGGGAACTCCTGGAAAGGGCCTCCAGAGGTTAAAAGAGAACGTATTGGTTTTCTGCCTGATTGTAAAAATATGTGCTCGTGGTGGGAAACTTGGCAAATGGAGAACAAGGAGAAAGCAAAAAGCAAGCTAGAGCTCCGCACCCTGACAGCAGATTCCCGTTCGCCCTCTGGATAAACGCCCCCCACGGCAGAGGCAGTGCACGCGGGCAGCCATGTCCCTGGCTGTGCCACGGGGATGTCTCCACTGACCCCCTGCCCGAACTGCTGTCGCAGTGGTGGTTCCCTTCATCCTTCAGGCTCAGCTCCAAGGTCAGTCTTCAGAACTTCGCCGACCCCTCTCCCCATCCCAATTACTTATCCCAAGAGGATTTTTCCCTTGAACTCACTTCTGTTTGCAGTTGTCTGGTTTCTTGTCTGGCAGTCCACTGTTCCCAGGAATTTGCCTGAGGTAAGACTTCTTCAACTTAGGGCCATGCCTCAAAGGCACAGGGTCTGTCCATCAGCGGGGGCTCCCTAGTTATTTGTTAATTAGGAAGTAGGCCATCTGGGTTTCCAGTATTTCAGTACCACGAATACGGCAACGATGAACACGGCCCATGTACATAAATGCTCACTAAGCCCTGCCCGTTTTTTCTCTCTTGGAATATCTCATATATAAGCCATTCTCCTCTCCTCTCTCTGTCTGTGTGTGTGTGTCGGTATTTGTTTTCTGGAAAGGGTCAGAGTACTGAGCTGGGGGCTGGGACCTCACGTCCCTAGCTCATTCTTCAGCCTTCGGCAAATTCCAGGACTCCAAAGCCTCCTTTTTTCTGTGTTTTAAAAACCAGTAAAGAACTCTGCCTAAGGTATGAGTTGTGAGCACCAAATAAGATAAGATCCTGGAACTCTCAAGACTCAAAAGAAACAGTGAAGAAACACACACACACACACACACAAATACACCCCACTGGAAAGGCCCATACTCATTTTTCACTTTCAGTAAAGGCCCAGAGAGGGTCACTTGGAGATTCAGGGTCACTTCCAAGATTCACTTGGACTGCATGGGGTACCCTAGCTCCCGGGGTGTCAGCTGCTTCTCCCTCCTCCCCAGAATCTGGGGTCATCTCTGGACTGGATCCCTGGGGAAAAGGTTCCCAATATCCAGACCCAGGAAAGAAGTCTTTCTCTCCACGAGTCCCCAATCTGGAGACAAACGAGCGAATCCCCCCAACATCATCTCCACACTCGCTGGCCCCCTACCCAGTTCCTCTCGATGCCGGTAGGTGTCCTGGGTGAGGATGGGCACGGCTTGGGGGACCCCCCCCTCCGCAGGGTGCTGCCTCCCCCAGTTGTGCTGGGGCAGAGGACCTGGGGTAGAAGTGTGTGGGTGTCAGGTTCTCATCTGGGACGGGGCTGGGGTGGGAGGAGGAGCTGGGAGTAAGGGTGAGAGGGGGCGGGGGCGGGCCCGGGCCCCCCCCCCCCGGGTACCCGGACCCGCGGGCTCACCCCGGGTTGCGTCACCCGGCCCACCGCCCCCTGAGACATCACAATCGGAGGGCCGGGACCCCGCGCCTCATTACCAACCCGTCTGCAACCAAACAATCCAAGCAACAGACACCCCGGAAAAAAAAAAAAAAAAGAAACCAGCCGGAGTCCAGCCTCCCTCCCCGCCCCTCCCCCTCGCCCCCCGGGGCCCCCGCCCCCGGATGGGGGAGTGAGCGCGAGCCAGGCGCCCCGCGCCCGTCCGCTGCCCGCCGCCCGCCCGCGGCGGGGGCGGCTCGACCGCGCGCCCGCCCCGCCCGCGCCCCGCCCGCGCCCGCGCTCCTCCGGCTCCGCGGCGCCCTCGCCGGGTGCGTGCCGCTTGCACGCCCGCCCGCCCGGCTCTCCGCGCCCGCCGCCCGCGCCCGGCCCCGGCGCCCCGGCGCCCCGGCCCTGCTGCCCGCGCTTCATGGCTGCGCACGAATGGGACTGGTTCCAGCGCGAGGAGCTCATCGGACAGATCAGCGACATCCGAGTCCAGAACCTTCAAGGTAACGCGCCGAGCCTCCCCGGAGAGGGGCGCGGATCGGGGGAGCCCGGAGCCCCGGGAGCGGCTCCCCCAACCCCCACCGAGGAAGCTCCGACCCGCGCCGCCCCCTGCCCCGTCCTGACCGGGTCCTGTCACTTACGGAGGGGAAGGGGGTCGAGACACCCTCCCCCAAACCCCGGCATTGCCGCCCCGGCCAAATGAACAGTGGCCCAGGGGGCGGGGAGGCACACGTGTGTGTGTGTGTGTGTGTGTGTGTGTCGGGGGGGAGCATCCCATTTGCTTGCGGGGGGCGGGGGCGTCACGATTCCCCCTCCAGCCGCAGCTGCGAGTTTGGAGAAGTTTGTACTTGGGCCCTTGGGGGCGGCGGGCCAGGTCAGGGAGGGGAGGAGAAAGTGAGATTGCGTGTGTGCGTGCGTATGTGTGTGTTTGTGTGTGTGTGCGTGTGTGTGTGTGTGTGCGCGGCCCAGGTCAGGGAGGGGAGGAGAAAGTGAGATTGCGTGTGTGCGTGCGTGTGTGTGTGCGTGCGTGTGTGTGTGTGTGCGCGGCCCAGGTCAGGGAGGGGAGGAGAAAGTGAGGTTGCGTGTGTGTGTGCGTGTGTGTGTGTGTGCGTGTGTGTGCGTGTGTGTGTCTGAGTTCGCACAATTCCTAAGTACCTCCGGGGCTAGGGGAACTGAATGGGGCGCGGCGCCTTGGGGTGGACGCGGGAGAAAGAGGTCAGAGGCACGGATCGGTGGGGTCAGGCGGCCTCTTTGTTGGGGGAGCTGCCCCTCTCCTGGCCTGGGGGTCACCGGGGCGGGGGTGGGAGGGTGCGGTAAGGGCGAGAGGCCTGCCCGCCGGCGCGGGACGCTGGGACCTGCGTCTGCCTTGGGACAAGGTGAAAGAGACTCTCGGGAGCCGGCAGGTCTGACAAGGGCTGGTGGTGGGGGGGGGGGGTCTCCCGCCACAGATGAAACGAATCTATCTTCCAGAGGAGTTTGTTCATTGTGGAAACTTAGAAAGCACAAACATATTTAAAGGAAAAAATTCACCAACAATCACCCCATAACCCATGCACCCCCACCCCCCCACACACACACGAAGAAAGCCGCTTTTCATGGAGGTGTACTTCCAGCCTCTCTCTTTTCATATGTGGACTTTGCAGAACTGGACAGAGTTCCACCTTCCGCCTCTCTTCACGCACATAGACCTGGACAGGGAAGTTTAGAAGCTTCCTCTGCGGGCTTGGGCTTCTAGAGATTGCAGGGTCAGGGGGCAGCTCAGAGAGAGCTGGGAGGCCTGGGCAGAGAGGGGGTGGGGCGGTGGGTCCCCCCTCTCATCCCAAGCAGGTGCCCTGCCTTTACTGCTGGAGGGCAGAGAGCCCCAGAGGGCAGGGTGCAGTCTTGGGGGGTGACTAGGCAGTCAAGTTTAAACATTACACCTGATAAAATGTTTCCTGGGAGCCCACATGGCCTGATCCACCCCTAGGCTGGGCAAGGACAGTGCAGGCAGAGGTGACCTGCAGTGGGGAGGAGGGGAGCCTAGTGCACTGGACACTGGAAACTGAGTTTGCTCTGGGCTCCCCTGATTTTTTCTGCTGTGATTTGTGTAAAGCAAGGAGGATTGAGCTGGAGATGCTGAAAATGATCTTTTTCGATAAGCCTCACGTCTGGGTCCTGTTGCCTGAGAACTGACATCCTATTTTGGGGGTGGGTGTTAGTATCTTTTGCTGAGATGGCATCTGGTTTGGGCTGTCAGGTTTTGTGTGTGTGTGTGTGTGTGTGTGTGTGTGTGTGTGTGTCTTAGGCAATCAGTGGGTGTTTATTAAGCACATACGAACCAATTCTTGGTGCAACAACTTCCTGCACTCCTCAACTCTCGGTAAAAAGGAGATCGACTTTTGTGAAGGGATGTTTAACAATATGAGCAGCTAGTTACACCTGGAACAGTGAGAGAAGGCTTCACTCAATGGGGACAATTTGAAATGGGTCTTGAGGGTTGGGTAGGAGTTCACTGAGTGGGCTCCTCTCTCTCAGCTCCCAGTGAACTGTCCTCACTTTTAGGCAATTGCCAATGGCAATTTGAACATCAATGGGCTTTGCCGTTTAAAAAAAATAAACTTTTAAACTTTATGTATATTAATGATTATGTACATGTATACAAAATATGCATTAATCTCAAGTACAAGCCCAACACATTTTTATGTATGGATACACCTGTGTAACCACTGCCTAGATCAAGATGTAGAAGTTTTCTAGTACCCCGGATGGATGCTTTGTCTCCCTTCCCACTCCCCCCCTCCAACAAAGCAGCTACTATTTTTATCTTTATTGCTGTAGTTTTGCCTCTAGAACTTCTTATAAAATTGAATAGCACAGTATATATACTCTTTTGAAATGGTCTCTTTTTGCTCCACATTATGTTGGTGCGATTCATCCACTTTCTTGCTTGTATCAGTAGCTCCTTTTTTAAGAGAGTTTTTATAAAACTACTGAGGCAGTTTTACATATTGTAAAATTCAACCTGCTTTAAGTTTATAATTCAATGATTTTTAGTAACTCTGCAGAGTTGTGCAAACATCCCAACAATGCAGTTGGGGAACACTTTCATTACCTGCTAACGGCCCCTAGTGCCCAGCATCTGTGTCAGTCTCGCTCCCAGCCCTAGATCCGGGCTGTCCATAGTTCATCCAGTCTGTACCACAGTTTGTTCATCTGTTCTTCGGTGAGGGACGTTTGGGTGGTTTGCAGCTGGGGGCTGTCCTCAGTGGATGGAGCTGTCAGTCCCGGCGGGCGCTGTGGAGTTGCTGCCCAGCGTCGCTGAGGAGGGGCTAGGAGAGGCGGTGGGCCAGGAATCTGTCTTGTCTCTCTCCATCTTTCCCTTGGCATCCCCGTCTCTTAAGGATGCTAAACAACCATTTTCTCTCCTTGTCTCTGTGGTGCTCAGGAAGTCCAGCCAAAGGGCTGGGTCCAGAAGGCAGCCCTCGCCATGCTTAGGACGTCTGCCCAAACCAGCTGGTGGGTGTTGGCCGGCCCTGGACGTATCTGGGTGACATGTGGGCCATGGGTGGGGGGCCTTGTTCATCTGAACTCGGCATGGGTGGTAGTCAGGAGTCCAGGCAGAAGGGTTGTTTTTCAAACTCTGTGCTTCTTTCGCGAGCACAGGTAGAAGCAGTTGTCGTGGTGATGGGACGCTGGGTACAGGGGAATTTCACAAATCTGCCATCATAGGGACTGAGGCGGATCCTCAGCCTCCATCAGGCTTTTGTCTGTGGCCCTGTAGGATTGTGGAATCCATGCAAATATGACTGTGCTGTCACCAGACCATCCCCCAGGTCGGGGGGAGCAGGGCAGAAAGCGTGGCCTCTCCCAGGAGGGCTGTGGCAACTCGCTGTACCTGACACAAGGGCACATGAAGTCCTCTTGATGTGCTCACTTCGATGGCTCATAAAAGTGTCTGTAAATGAAGGACTCCCTGGCAGGGAGCATGGATGGCCATCTGGGCGAAGCTGCCTGTGCCACCCTCACAGGGTCCTTCGCAAGGAAACGGGGGCGGCCCAGCCGTTGACCTTTTCGGAGGGGAGAATGTGGAATTGCGGGATGTGGACAGCCTCCGCCCGGTGGCCCCCACCTCCTTGGAGCCTCATGGGGTAGAGCTGAGGTTGGAGGCGGCGCTTCAGGTCTGTGCCTTAGTTCTCAACTGGGCTGTGGGCGGCAGGGGCTCCGGTGCCCTTCCGATGGCAAGGCTGCTTGACTGCCCCGCTCCCTCTTTGACTTGGCCTGAGGGTCCAGCTGAATGCTCCACCAGTTCCGGGCTCCCCTGACTCTTGGTCCAAGGCAGGTGTCAGGCCAGGGTTTGGAAGACGCTCCCGTTTCTGTAGGGAGCCTCCACCACCCCCAGGATTCACAGTCCTTCTCTGCTGAGCTTAGCAAACATGTGCCAAGCATCTAGCATCGTGCAGACACCAGGGAATGCAGACTTGGTTCTTGTCCCTGCCTTGAAGGAGCGTGAAGCCATCACGGCACCCGGCCAGACCGGGGTTGGGATTTTCTGCTTCTGGCAGCACAGACGTCCGTTCAGTTCGGGACCGTCTCCTGTTGCTCTGGCGCCTGCTGGGTCTGATGCTGTGAACTTTGACCTCATTGTTCCGAGCGACTTGGCCAGAGTTGGAGGTGGACGGAGTTAGATTAGGCTGGGCACACATAAGGCTTTCCCACTGCACCTCTGGGGCAGCCAGCTAGGTAGGGGTGTCCGGTGCTGCCAGCTGGGCCCCGCCGGCTGGAGCTCCCTGAACAGCCTCCCTTCCCCTCTGCCTCAGCGTCTCCCTCAGTCAGAAGTTCTTGGGAAGCGGTACCACCCAGGGTTAGCAAACAGAAACTGTGACTCAGGGCACTTGGAATTGACTGCCAAACAGAGGTAGTAACAGTGAACCCGACTTCCAGCAGCCTGCGTGCCAGGCACGGCGCAAACTGCTGTGTTTAATGCTTTCTGCAAGCCTTTGAGGCTGTTTCAGAAGTGGAGAGGTAGAATGACTTGCCCAGGGTCATGGGCTTGTAAGTGGAGCTGGGCTTTGAACCTGGGGCAGAGTAAGCTGCCTTTCTCATCCCACTGGCTCTGTAAATCTTGGGCAAAGGCGGCACGGGTGAAGGAGTTGGTAGCCTCAGGGTTGGGAGCTGGGAGGGCCTCTCAGAGTGGGGGCATTGGAACCAGACCTCGAGGGCAGAGCAGAAACTTGACTGCATGAGTTCTGTGCTGCACAACCCGGTAGGCAGGAAGGTGGCTGGGATCTCCTGAAGGCAGGCTCGGGGGCAGGACTGTGCCTGTGTGCTCAACATGGGCCTGTGCCTTGTTACCCACTTCCTCCTTTCCTTCCACCGGCCCAGGCCCAGCCTAGGCCCTCCTCACGCCTGCCCAGACTCCGCAATGACCTCTTTATGGCTCCGGGCCTCGTGTCACCTCCTTCAAGCCACCCACCACCCAGCCACCAACACACGTCCCTGCTAATGCCTTCAGCGGGTCTCCACGGCCAACCTGCGGGCCCAGGGCAGCTCCTGTTCACCCCGCACTAATAGCATCATGCCCACGAATGCCGGCATGTAAGAAAGGTCAGGCTGCACTGGTTTACTGGGTCAAGTCCAAGCCCCTTTGCCTGACGGGCGAGGCCCTCTGGGGTCTGGTTCGAGATGCCACACCAGCCTCCCCTCCCACTCCCCGCACCCAGTACCCTCCCCTCCCAGTCCTTAGATTCTTATCTCCAAACCTCTAGACCTCCTGTGCAGACAGCCACGGGATTAGGGATGTCGCCGTGGTCAAAGTTATCCAGCCGAGAGGGAATCTTTCCTGCTTCTGTCTCCCTCAGCTCTTCCAAGAGCACAGCACAGCAAGCTGCTGGAGGTTTCTGTATAAAAACCAAAGAAAATCAAATTCAGAGGTTTCACTGTCCTCCAAGAACTTGCTTCCCATTAGGGTCCAGCCCAGGGGCTGTGTGCTTGGTTCTAAAGGATGAGTCAGCATGTAGAACATTGCTTTCAGCCCCCCAGCTGGAATCAGGTCACTGGCTTTGAGTTAACTCTGGATTTTGCCCACAGAAGGCTGTGTTCCAGCCCTGGCTGCATCCCTCCCTCCGGGTGTGGATTCTTCTCGAGCAGCCTTTCCAGGTGGAGCATTTGAGCAGCTGGGGAAGACACAGCCAGGACAGGGCAGCTGAAGGCCTGGGTCTGGGTCCTGGCTTTGCTGCTGACTTGCTGTGGGATCCTGGGAAATCTCTTCCCCTCCCTGTGCCTCAGTTTTCACATCTGCAAAAGGAGAGGGTTGGACTCTCAGGGGCTCACATGGCCCACCCCCGCCGAAGGTGGTGTAAGGAGGATGGGACCTGGACAGAGATGCCCACGTAAAGCCATCGTCATCCCAGCCCCCGGAACACATGGGTGGGTGGCCGTCGTGTAGCTCTGGGCACCGCTGAGCACAGCTGCCTGCGTTCCTGAATTCTTTTCACTGCCAGGTGCAGGAGACTCACTACCACTAAGGGTTCCGTGTAGAAAAGGTCACAGTTCCTGAGCTCTGTTGTAAAAGTACATGTGGGTAAATGATGTACCTTCTTGGTTTATTCTTGGCTGATTAATTATGGTTTCTATGAAGAGCCCAGGAAAGGCCTGGGACAGCTACTCTGAACCAGCTGGGCAGAGTTGAAGGTGCCCTCGGGGAGGTTTAGGGACCTGCCCACGGTCCTGGCAAACTGGGCAGAGGGGGGCACGTCCTGCACATGCACATTTGTGCTGAGGAACGTTCGAGACCAGGTAAAACAGAAGCCCCTCACCGAAAGGGCTTGTCAGCCGTGAGAGGGAAGCCCTCCATCCAGAGGGCAGACCCCGGAAGAGGTTTCTCCCTGAATCCCTTGTTAGTGGCCACGGTCGTGGTTGACCTTGACTCCTCCATCAGAGCAGTCCCGTGGGGTGAGGTGAGGCTTCTGAGCAGATCCAGCGCTCTGGGGAAACAACCCTTTGCCCAAGAGGCCCAGATTACGTTAACTGCCCTCCCGGACCTGGGGAACACTCTGGCATTTAATTTTTGCCTGGAACAGCTGAGGCACTGGCATAGTCCTGCCCAACAAGCCAGAGGTCACGCCTGCTCCGCTTGAGAGGGGAAGAGAGAAAAAGAAAGCAATTCTCTTTTTAGTGGTTGAACCATTAAAAGTAAACTCCCGGTTCCCATAGAAACCTTTTCTTATTTCCCCCACCCCCTCCCCGCACCTCTTATTTTTTAAAACAGTGGTGGATTGTGTCAGTCACAGAAGGAATTAGAGGCAGCATCAAAAATCACAAGTGTGGCTTGAAAGAGTCTTTCACAGTTTTTTTCCCTCACTAGTCTGTCTGCTTCGCTTTTATTAATTTTTTTTTCCTATCAGAGCAGGGATTGGTGAACTACGTACGGTCTGAAGGCTAGATCCAGCCGGCTACCTGTTTTGGGGAATAAAGTTTTATTGGAACACAGCCATGCCCATTTGATTGCATATTATCCAGGGCTGCTTTTGCACTTACAATGGCAATTGAGTAGTTGTGACAGAGGAGACCCACGAAACCAAAAGTATTTACTCTCTGGCCCATTTGGAATGTGGGAATCCAGAGAGCCTCCTGTGGGGTGGCAGGGACCTTGTATTCTAGACCCAGACTCGGGGCACATGACCAGTAGGAGATGTTTGTGAATGGTCGCTGCATGTGTAACAGCCCAGCCTTCTTTGCAGAGGGCTGATGCACGCCTGGAGTGGGTTCTGTGCCCGCTTTAGAAATGGGCTTCCCCACTGGAAGCCTGGCCATTTGTTCAAATAATAGTTATTGAGTCCTCCCGGTAATGCTGGGAGCTGGGATGGAGAGATGGATGGGACACTCTGGGAGTCCCTAGAACACAGCGGACACGGGCATCCTGAGGCTAAGATGAGCATCTTAGGACTGAGGATGCCAAGGTGTGTGCAGCCAGGAGTGTGGGGGGAGGGGAGGCGTGATGCAGCCTTAAGGGTGGTGGCCTGGAAAAACCTGTAATCCCAAAGGCAGGCAGTGTGGAACCAGGGGGTAGGGGAGTGTGGTAGGGGTTTGGGAGGGGCCTCTCTGGTGGGATTGCAGCCAGGGTTGGGGGGGGCCAGTGCAGGGGGGTGGGTCCCAGAGGACCCACGCAGCTGCATTCCCCTTGACTGCTTCTTGGAGGTGACGGTCGAAAGCCCCGAGGACCAGGAAAAGCCAGGGAGGATTTGGGGAATTTTGCAGAATCCCTGGAGTCATTCTGGTGTCAAGCAGCTCCTGCAGAACTGGGGGATCTAACTGGAAGACATTGGGGATCTGATGACGTCATGCCCCACTCCTGCTTCCCCCTCCTGGGGGGGCCCTCCAAGTAGGCAGGAGCCTTTGCAATATTTATATCCCTTTTAAACTATTTTTAATCTTCTATGGTATGACATACTTAAAAAGCAGCAGCGTTCTGTGGCCTTCTCGCTGGGAACTGGGGCGAGGTGGGGAGAGGGCACAGAGATGGCCCGACAGTTTGGTGGTGAAATAAGTTAGCCCTCGGATGGGCTCCTCCACGGGCCCCTCCCTCACCTCCCGCATCCTCAAGCGTCTCTCTCATCTACACCTTTCCTTTCTTGCCTGCTTTCGTGAACCTTCCCCTTGTCAGTTGCTAGGACCACTGTTGTCCTGCCTCCAGCTTCCCGGGTCCCGCTTCAGCCCTGAGATCCGGAAGTCTTTCCCTCGCCAAGTCCGTCCTCTCCCCAGACTCCTCTTTGCCCTCAGGCAGAAACCCTGCTGTATGTTCTGGGCACCCTCACTTCTGTCCTTTCTGGAATCAACCAGCTGCACCCGGAAATCATCCTGTTTATCCCACAAACCACTCCTTTCTCATCCCTGTACCTTTGTCTGCATGGCTCCTTCTGCAGAGAATGACCGTGGCCGCACCTACGGCAGCCTCCCTATACCCCGCCTCGGGGGAATTCACAGCCACCTCCCCTGGACATCCTGCCGCCCAGCCCTGAGTAGGTCCCTAGAGGAGTGCATGCATTTTTGTCCCGCCAGCCCCCAACACGGGGTAGGTCACCAGAACTGTTTGCCAAACTATTGTCGGCTGAACTATCCTAATCCTAACTATCCACATCCTAATCCCCAGAACCTGGGAATGTGTTATCTTCCTAGGTAAGAGGGACTTTGCAGATGTGATTAAGTATAGGATCTTGAGATGATCCCAGGTTATCCAGGTGGGTCCCATCAATCACAGGCATCCTTATAAGAGGGAGGCAAGAGGGTCGGAGAGGAGATATGTTGATGGAAGCAGAGGTCATAGCGATGCCGTTGCTGGAAGGAGCCGTGAGCCATGGAATGCAGGCAGCCTCTAGGAGCTGGAAAAGAGAAGGAAATGGATTATTTTCCTCGGGCCTCAAGGAACACAGTCCCGCTGATAATTTTGATGTTAGCCTGTCAAACCCATTGTGGACTCCTTACCTCCAGAACTGTAAGATAATAAATTTGTGTTGTTTTAAACCTCTAAGAATGTGGTAATTGGTGACAGCAGCAACAGGAAACTGATACATGAATGAATTACAAGTGGCTTATCAAGCCTTCTCCTTTTTCCTGGAAGAAACACATCTGGGGGACATTTGCACACCTGGAGTACCCTTTAGGTTCTGTGGGAGTGTGATGGACACCCAGGGTGGTGGCGCTGAGCTGAGTTTGAGCCAGGAGTGCAGAGACCTGGGCTCTGGTCACAGGGTTGGCGCTGCTCGGTTGTGGAACCTGGGAAGGCTGCCTGACCAAGGGCAGCAGGGCAGGACTTGAGCGGACAAGAGAGGGAGCCTGCCTGGGCCTACAGAGACTCTCCGCCCAGAGGTCCAAATGCAGCAGTGCTGTGATCTGAGGTACACACCGGGCTGTGAATAACCAGGGGACGACGTCATGGGCTGGCCCTGTGGCCTATGTCCTGTGGCCCTGGCGGTGTGGATGGTCCAGCAGGAAGAGGGTGATGTCACAGCAGCCTCCAGGTACATACCTTGTTGTGTGGACCCTGGGATTCAACACGCTCCGGCATCAATAACATCTCTGTTCTAATCCTTGTGTTGTTTTAGAGTTGAGATACATGAACTCTGGAAATGCTGATAACCCCGAGTGAGTCAAGTCTGGAATATTTTGGATAAACATTCTTCTATCTCATGTGAAATATCAAAGTCTATTCAGAAAACAAGAGAGCATCATTAGAGGATTGGCTGATATGCAGTTCCTGATTTTTGGCTACATTACATCAAGCATTAAACATACAATTATGAGGAACTTAAATTCCCAGAGGATGGAAGGAAAACCCTAATCATGCCTCACTGTTTAAGTATGGTTGAATGACATCATACTGTACGTCTGTTATTTCATTTATTTTCCTGAACTTCCCCTCTCTGCTTAGTTGAAGGTCACCCCATAACCTTCATTGCTCTGGTTCCATCGGCTCCATGGTATTGTTTATGAAACCAATAGTGATCATTGATAATGACACTTCCATTTTTTCTCTTTCTACTTATTTTTATAACACAAGGATGAATTGCAATCGAATGTTCCAGTAACTCCCCAAACACGTGGTACAATGAAGATGGCAGTGTAGCTAAAAGGCTCCCCTGTGCTGTAGCTCGGCCCCTTCCTTGTCAGGGTGATTTAGCCAAGACGCAGCTTGAGTGACTAAAGAGAATTTGGGGCATTGCTGTCGTAAAATGTATAATATAGAGTACAGGTTCTATAAAAATCAGCTAAGTCAGGGGTTGTCTTAATTGGTTATAGGGCATTGATGTTGTGATTATGGGGAGTCTGGGGGATGGGGGTTGACCCCTTGCTGGATCCTGCACCGCATCTTCCAAATAACCCCTGTGGTGGGCATTATTATCTATCCCCCCAGAAACTGAGGCTGAGCAAGGGTGTCGTGAGTGCCAAGCTACTGAGCTAGTAAGCGGTAGAACCGGGAATCAGAACCAAGTCTGGGAAGAGGGGGTAAGTTGCGGGGAGGGGATGTTAAGAGGGGAGACTGATGCGATGTGGACTTGGGGGAGGGGAGAGACTTGATGAGCCCTGGCTCAAGGCCCCGCTGGCTGTGGACGGGGCACTTCATTTGCAACCCAGGAAGAAAGCTGGGCCAGGCTAAAGGCTGTTTGGCAAGCAGTCAGCCAGCCTCGGGTATTGCTTCTTATCAGAGTGGGCTCGGTGACTCTGCTGTTTATAGTCACGTACATACCACGCTCCTCACACTGGGACAAAGTCAAGTCTAAATTCCTAACTGGTGATTCCCAGGGGCAGATCTGGGAATTGCAGGGACAAGGATCCCCTTTTCAGAGGTTGAGAAGACGAAATCCTTGTAACCTTGAATTATGGCAGAAGTGACTGGAGGCAGCCGTGGGAAACCAGCCTGCCATCCTCATCCTGGGCCGTACTATGGCCATGGCAGATTATAAAGCACAGTCATCCCCATTACATCATTTTCATTCTCCTGGAACCCTCTGAGGCTGGTGTCATAGCCCCACTCTACAGATACAGACACTGAGGCCCAGCGGAGTTCAACCACTTTGCCCTGTCCCACAGCTAGTGAGCAGCAGTCTGAGGTTTCCTTCCGCACTCTGGTGTCTGGGACTTTGGACCTGCATACCCACCAGCACTTGCTGAGGCTGGTCTGTGCAAGGTTATTCACTTTCCCTTCATGTACACAAGGGACTGTGTGTGTGGAGCTCTCCCTTGGAGAACCAGTCTGGCCTTTGAGCCTGACTCTGATCTAAAACAAAACGAAACATGATACCTTCCAAATCAAAGCTGAGGGCCTTGGACCTGGGTGGCAGTGTGGTGGCAGGCCTGGGTGATGGCCTCTTGAGTTCCCAGAAGTGTTGTGGGCAAGAGCTAAGTAGTGGCATGTGATGACTCACTTGTGGGGCGGTGGGGGGATGAGGTGCCATGATGCCACAGGACCAATAATGGTCTGGCAGAGGGGGAGGCCAGGAACCAGACAAGTGTTACCCTTGATAGATTGTGACCACCCAGGGTGGGCACTGCTGCACTTGGATTTGTTATTAGTGGTGGCTTGTTGACTGTTGGTTTGCCCTGGTAGACCAGAAGGCTCATTGGATCGGTCCCTGGGGCCTGTCCTGTCCTGTCCACCACTGTGTCCCAGGGCCTAGCCTCCTGTCCCAGGCTCAGTGTGTGCTCAATTGATATTGGTTGAATATATGAATGGAGACTCAAAAGGAAAGTGTAGATTCTGGGATCTGGCAGAACTGGGGTCTAAGTTTTAGCCTCTTTTTAGTATTGCCTAGCTGTAGATAGTCTGAGCCTGACAATATCTTTTTGGTGAAGAGGGGCATAAACCCAACTTCTCTTAGTTGTGAGAACATTCGGTGATGTCACATGTCTTCATCAATGTCAGTTTCCCTCTCCCTTGCCTTTTCCAAGTCGTATGAGACTATAGTTCTCCAAGGTTTATGTGAAAAACAATGGTTCCCCCTTGTTACCCCCTTTTCCAGAGGCAATCGCTTGCAAATTATTTTAGTGCAGCAGTCCACAGCCTTTTTGGTACCAGGGACTGGTTTCGTGGAAGACAATTTTCCCACGGACCGGGGCGGGGGTGGGGTAGGTGGGGGGATATGGTTCAGGCGGTACTGCGAGCGATGGGGGGTGGCAGATGAAGCTTCGCTCGCTTGCCTGCCACTCACCTCCTGCTGTGCCGCCCGGTTCCTAACAGGCTGCAGACCAGCACCGGTCTGTGGCCCAGGGGTTGGGGACCCCTGTTTTAGCGGATGATTTTGGTATTTTCTTCCATGTCTGTAAATAACATGCATGTATTCCTTTGTCTTGAGTTTTTGGTTCTAGGCTCCTATTTCCTACTATGGAAGGTAAGGACGTGGGTCTCCTTTTTACCTCCTTTAACCTCAGCTCTTTCCTGTCCTCCCAACTTCCTGGTATATTGTCATCATAATTTTGGTAAGATCAGTAATTGGGGTTTACACTGTTCCTACTAGATCAGTGAGATTCAGAGCTTCGTCGTGGAGTAAATTATGATCCCCTCTCCTGCTGTACTTTCTGGTTTCCTAGGAGTTAAAAATTGTCTATTGTTGCTGGCATATGTGCTTAAATTCTTCCTCAAAGTCTCTTAGTGTTCTGGACAGCCCCTCACGTTGTTTGGATGCATCAGGTAAATTCTCTCCATTTCCTCTTCCCGAGCACTTCAGGATCCTCTGACCTGTCTCCAGTCTGGACTTATTGTCCCCCAAACCAGGGACCTGGCTGTTACCTGCTCCCTCTGTCACCATCACCTGTGGTTCCCTTCTCTCCTGGGTCAGATCTGCCATTTCCTGTCTGCCTCGTATGGCTTCGTCCTTTGAATACAGGAGCACATCCTTCCTGAGAAGGTGTGCCTAGGGGATGAATTTTCTGAGAACTTGCACGTGGAAAAATCAGCTTATTCTCCACTAACTCTTTTTTTAAAAATATTTATTTATTTTTTTGGTTGCGCCGGGTCTTAGTTGCGGTTCGTCGGCTCCTTAGTTGTAGCACATGAACTCTTAGTTGCGGCATGCATGTGGGATCTAGTTCCTTGACCAGGGATTGAACCCAGGCCCCCTGCATTGGGAGTATGGAGTCTTAACCACTTCACCACCAGGGAAGTCCCTCCACTAATTGTTGATTGCTAGATTAGCTAGGCATCAAATTCAAGGTTGGAAATCATTTTCCTTCCGAGTATTGAAAGCCTTGCTCCACTGCCTTCCGGCTTCCAGGGTTGCAGTTGAGAAGCGTGAAGCCATTTTTGACTCTTTGTGTGGCCTGTTTTGTTCTCTCTGGAAGCTTATAGAATCCTCTTTTTGTCCCCAATGCCCTGAGACGTCAGGGTGACCAGCTTTGGTGCTGGCCTCTTTTCATCTGTCATGCTGAGCTCTTCTTAGTGAGACTCTTCCATCTGGAACTATGTCGTTTGGGTCTGGGAAATTTTCTTGTATTATTCCATCATGGTTTCTACTCCTTGGTTTTCTTTAATCTTCTAGAACTCCTTGTATTTGGATATTGGTCCTCCTGGACTAATCCTCCAATTTTCTTATCTTTTTCTATTTTCCATCCCTTTTGCTTTTTTGCTCTACTTTCTGGGAGATTGCATCAATTTTATACTCCATATTTTAATCTACCACATTTTTAATTTGCAAGAGCTCTCTTATTCTTTCTTTTTGAATTTTTTTTAATATAGCACGTTCTTATTAGTTATCTATTTTATACATATTAGTGTCTACATGTCAATCCCAATCTCCTAGTTCATCCCACCACCCCCCCTCCACCCCCCATGAAGAGCTCTTTCTTATTCTTAAGAGAAGTCCAGAATCTTCTCTTCCACACTGACAATAGTGATGATGGACAGTGGTGGCCGGGGTGATGCTTTCAAAGGCAGTGGTTGAGAGCACTGAGCCACGTGGCCTGGTTTGAATCTCACCTCTGCCACTTCCTTGCTTTGTGACTTCGAGCAAGTTATTTAATCTCATTATTCTTCAAACACCTCGTCTGCAAAATGCGAATAATAAGACTGATGTCTGCCTCAAGAGCTGCAGTGATTACAGGAGAGACTACACAGGGAGGGTTGAGAGCTGTCCATGCACAGTGGATGTGCTGAAATGTGTGTGTTCCTTTTGCCTCTCCCTCTGTTTACTGCGTTTGTTTGGAGTGGAGCTTTCACATTAGAAACTTCTTTCTTTAGCTGGCTGAGTCATTCACAGTCCTTGGTTGGCTACTCATATTTAAGAGTTGGGAACTAAAAAGAATCCTGCAGGCTGAACACAGGGGGCAGGGCTCCTTGACTAGAGCTCCTCTGATGGGTGCCCTGTGGGTTGTGTCACAGGGAACCCCGATGTCACTATTTTTAAGTCTTTCCTGCTGGGTGGGCAGACTCCCCACGGAAGGGTCTTACAGTCTCCTGTCTGGAGGGTGAAGGCCGAGCTGCCGGGGGTAAGGGCTGGGGGTCTGGGAGCTGAAAGAAGGAAGAGGGCTTAGGGCAAGGAGGTCCTCTGCATCCAATATGTGTAAAATCACTTAATCTGCCTGTTTTGAGTACAATTCACACTAAGACCTTCTGTTTTACCCTCTTCAGGGAATAAACTTCCAGTCTTGTGCCCGATGGAGGAGGGACGGTGTCCCCAGCTAGGAGACTTGTGGGAAGGGATACCAGGGCCTGTCTGGTTCTTTCCTCTAATCCTCTTTTTGCATTCCTCCATCCCAACCACATTTCTAGAGATACCTGTCACCACTCTTTCCTGAACCTTTGGGACATCCGCGTTGTACGTTGGGTTGGTTTTTGTCCTTTCTCGCTGCCACTTGGATATAGATTTCTTGAGTTTGGTAAATCAGGTATCAGAGGCTGGTCTTCTCTCCACCCTGCAGAATTTGTCCCTGTGTCCCCTTCTATCCTTTCCATCCTGGAAGGTTTCTATTCTATATACACAATACATCCAACAGACAAGATCCCTTTACTCTAGGTTTTAGTGGAGTTTCCAGATGGACTGGAGTTAGAGCCCGTGTTCTGTGTGTCCTCTTCTCTGAGAAGTCACTCCCTCACCTTTCCAAGTGTCTCGGGACAGCCGCGGAGGAAGCTGGCAGGCGGGTGCTGCGTTCACCTTAGCCTTGAAGGTTCCAAGTGTGAAGATGCTTGACTTGGCCATGTTCCCTTCCCTTTTGACTGTTTTCCAGAGCCCGCTGCTGAATACTTGTTACCAGGAGACCTCGGGAAAATAGCAGGAGGGCTTCAGTCACCTGATGGCTGTTTTTCCAGCCACACACTATGGTTACCTGGGGCTGGGGACCCAAGGCCTGGGGGTCAGGGATCTGGGTGGGTGGAAGGACTTCCTCCCATGAACTTGCCACTGAGATTCCCCCAGGCCTCAACACCCTGATCAGTGGGCTAAAAGCTCCTCTCAGCTTGACAGGTGGGGTTTTAATCAGAACCCTGGAGCTAACCTTTATGCGCTTGTTTTTGCTGTTCTTGTTTTAAAGCTGCAGCCTCTGCTGCCCACGGGTTGCCTTGGTGCCTCGGGAGACAAAAACCAAACCACTGAAGGGAACAGGTTGTTTGGTTTCTACATTATTTGATGTTGGAACCCTTCCTGCTTTTATAAAACCGTCCCAAGCCCAAAGCCACAGGCTACCTGGGGGAGAATTGGCTGGGGCCAGGCTTTGAAAGTTAAGCTATTCTTCATGGCAAGATTAAAGGTTATCCTGCCTGAGCCTCCATCAGACACTGCCAGGCTGACTTGACTTGATAGTCTAGATTTTTGAGTGGGTTGGATTACCTGGGAGGAGGAGCACAGGGGAAACACCCTTTGAATAGTCCAGTAAAGACCGAATCAATACATGACCCTCCAGAACCCCTGAAATGATGCCTCTATCCCGCAGCCCTTATCGAGTAAGCACAGTTGATCAATAAGAACAAAACCAGAGAAAGAAGAGCCTGCTTGGTCTACAGCAGAATGAGGTGTTGGAAACCAGGGGTGAACTTGAATTTTAGCTCCTTCTCTTTGTAGCTGTAGGACGTTAGCCAAATTACGTGTCCCTGTGGAGTTTTGATCTCTTCCACCTGTAATGTGACTTCAATCGCAGGAATGCCCTCCCGGGGTTGTTTGGAGGATTCAGTGAAACTGTGAATGCTGAGTGCCCGATACTAATCAGGACCTTTTGAATAAATGTTTCTTTTTTTTAATTTAAAGTAAAAGAGGAATTGTGTTGGTATGGTGGTTGATGTTTGGGTAGGGGTTCAACTGAATGGCATGAATGAATCCATCACTTAGTCAATATATTGAGGTCAGATTTGGTGTCTATACTCAGGGATCACGTCATGGAGACCACAGGGCAGTAGTTGACAAGCACTAAGTAAGTTGTCTAGTTGGAGGCCTGGAGTCCCTTGGAGGTGGGCGAGATGATGGGGGCCGAGCCATCCAGCAAGGTGCTGGCCGTGTAGCAGGACCTTGTGTTGGGTGGAGATTGAGGATGGTTAGGTGGAGGTTGACAGGGCTGGCTCTCTAGGCGAGGGAGGAGGTTGGTACAAGCCAAGGTGCAGAGGCAGGAATGTGCTGGAGTCTTCAGAAGGTGACTGGTCCAGCCTGGGTGGGTGGGAAAAGGGCCCAGAGGGGACGGTGTTAGTGGATCCTCATTAATAATGAAGTGCCCTTTTGGACTCATTTTTTTCTCTGCTGCCATTTCACCCTGGAGGCATGGCCTGGGCTGGCCTCTGGCCAGTATTCCACAATGTGTAGGTATTGGGGGGCTGCTATTGGGTTTTGGAGCAGATGGTCCTCCTTGGGTGGGATGTTCCACGTGTTACAGGAGGTTTAGCATCCTTGGTTGAGCCCACAGAAATGCCAATCATGTGACGATCGAAATCTCCTTCCACTTGCGGGAGTGGTACCACCCATTTGAGTACTAACAGGGCACCATGTATGCAGATGAAAGGGGGAAGCTGTGCTTTTCCACAGAGCCATCTCCACTCTCGTACACAGAGGAGCTATGGTAACTACGTGTGCCCCTCACTCAAAAGACTCTTTGAGAGGAAACTCCAGCTTTGAGGCTCTTGGAAAATCAATGGTTGATGTAATAGTTGTTCTGTGAATTGTGTCCATTATAACCAAATCCTCACCAGTTCTTGGAAGAGTCCAGCAAAGTGACGCAACAATGCATGACCCTTTGGACTGTTCCGTGGAAAATTACTTAATGCGTTAGGTGCAGATGCTGCAACGTTGATTTGTTTTCCAAAACACTGCCTCTTTTCTCTCCAAGTCAAACCAACCAGAGCCCTTCTGGTTCTTGAGTGAACTTCACTCAACGGCCACTTACAGCAGATGTTTGTTGAGTGCCTGCTTGGTGCCAGCTGCTTTCCCAGGCTCCAGGGAGATACAGCTCTCGTCTCTGGTCTATGGCAGGGTATCGGTCCCCGCAGTCCCGCCAGGATATAATGATGACTGTGGTGGCGGACAGTCGTGAGAGCGTCCAAGAAGGGAACCCTGCAGCAGGTGCCGTGAAGGGCTTTCAGACAAGGTGACATTTTAAGCTGAAAAGAGAAGGATACATGGGAATTAGCCAGACGGAAGTGGGGGAGGGACATTCCATGCAGAGGAGACAGCTCACCCAGAGGCTGAGGCGGGCAAGAGCATGGCTCATGGACACGGCTCTACTGACTGGAGGGGACGGGGCGGGGGGCTTGGGGGCTCTATTCAGTCTGGAGCACCTCGTGTGCGGAACCCTTGAGCCCCACCCTGGGTGAAGATGTCTTTGGAGTTAGAGGTAGAGCTTCTGGATTTTTCCCATTCAACGAAGCAATAGATCGGGGCGCTGGGCCATTATCACAGGGACCAAAAAGTCTATGATTCGCTTTCTTTCTTTTTTTTTTTTTTTGGCTGCACTGCGTGGCATGTGGGATCTTAATTCCCTGATCAGGGATCGAACCCATGCCCCCTGCTTTGGAAGCACGGAGTCTTAAACCACTGGACCACCAGGGAAGTCCATCACTTGCTTTCAGATAGGCTCAGCTCTGAAGAGGGGCTCCCCACCGCTGATAGAACATGGGTTAGCTCTCACACTGGTTCCCAGAGTTGGGGTGCCTCGGGCGCAGCAGGCACTGTGGTACTGGTGCCCTGTGGGTATGTCCTCTCCTCTCGCCACGCCCATCTCTCTCATTTCCTCTTCCTGCCCTGACCCAGTCCAGGCAGATCTGCCTCTGAGACAGACTGCTCCTTTCAAGCTTCATTTTTCTGGGTTGGGGATGATGAAGATGCAGATGATGAAGGCAGTATATTCACCACCTGTATCACTGTCATGTCTCCATGTTGAACACCGACTGTGTGCCAAGAACTCTGTTGGGTATTTTATATTTAATTCTCACTGTAACTGTATGAGGAGGGGAATTGAGGCTCAGAGAGGTCAAGTACAATGTTCATGGTCACACAGCTGGTGAGCAGCCAGGTCGGAATTTGGCTTTGGATATTTCTTGCTCCAAAACCTGTTGTTCTTTCTGCTAAGCCACCCTCATCCCCCAGCTGAGTCAGGCACTGCGATCAACAAGCACATGGCTCTGGCCTCATGCAGTCACCTCTTTGGACCTCAGTATCCGCAGTGTAAACTGAGGGGTGAGCTGCCCGCTACGGTAGCCACCAGTCACCTGTGCCTATTGAGGCTGTGTCTAGTCCAGATTGAGATGTGCTGTGAGGGTAAAATGTAGAAGAAAATTGGAAAGACTTACAAAATTGGAAGACTTTTGGAAAAAGAATGTAAAACATGAATAGTTTGAAAATATTTTGGTTTAATGTTGAAATGAAAATACTTTGGATATAGTAGGTCAAATAGAGTATATTATTAAAATGAATTTTGCCTGTTTCGTTGGACCTTCTACAACATGGCTACTAAAAAATGTAACATCACACGCGAGACCTGCATTGTATTTCGACTCGGCAGGGCTAGGTTAGACTACGATTTCTGAGAGCCTTTTAATGCTTCAATGTGCAGACTCTGGGGCCTGCATCTCTCTTCTTCCTGTGCAGTGTCTTTAAGCCCCAAGCCCCCTTTGACCTCCTTGCCCTATGGTTGACTCTCTAGGGGGGGCTTTTATCCTGTCTCCTGCCTGACTTCTGACTCCATCGCAGGAAAGAAACTCACCTGCTCCAGCTTCACCCTCTGCCCTGGACAAGTTGTTTCACCTTTCTGAGTCTCAAGTGCCTCAACTTTCAAATGGAGGCGAATCTTGCCCTCCTCACAGGGTTGTTCTGATAAAGGATGTTGGTAAAGCCCCACGCTAGCAGGAGCTCTGCACACACCCACCCCCTACTCAACATTCTGTAGCCGATGTTTGTCACCCTCCCAACAGATTCCAGTTGCGGTTGTCAACGTCCCTGCCATGGATGGTGTCCATTTCATTTCTCTAGCAGATTTGCTGGTGATGGGACGCCGCAGAGACAAATGAGCCACCCGCCCCCTGCTGATCTGCTGGTCCCGAGTTGGGGGGGGGGGGCGGTGGTGCTGCCCTGCCCTGTGCCCCGGAGGCCAGGATGTGGGTTGGAGTCTAGATTTGACTTTGCACCTGGTGCAGGGAACTCAGAGGCTTCTGAGCAAATGGATCAAGTACGTACCTGGAATCCTCTCTCCGCTGGCCGTAGATCCCATGCTGGTCCATCTCTTTGGGCTTCAGGGGGCTCAGATCTAGAAGCTCTGGGGTTGAAGAGTTAAAATGGTCATTAGGGTGCCAGTGGGGCAGTTCTGGTGGGCAGTGGTGATGAGGGGGCAGGTATAGGACAGAAGGCTGTGCTGTCTGAAGCAGAGCCCTCACGTGCCACAAAAGCCATGGGCTCCAGGGCGAGACCCCTGACCTCCCAGGCCCTGTTCCCCAATGTACTTAGAGGAAACCAAGTCCTGCCTTATTAATAATGTATGCAAAGCCCTTGGCACGGTACAGCGGTGTGTATCTGCTGGGTTAATCATCTGTGGCAATTGCTGGTTTTGTTTTCACAGGGTTATAAAAGTCAGACCATCACATTTTGGGGCCACCACCCTAACACAACTGCCGCTGTTAGTTTTGTGTGCTCCCTTCTGGTCTTTTTCATATGAGTTTGTATTTTTCACCCTTGTATCCCTTACCCCTCTGAGTCCTGCTTTTTCCTTTTCCCTGTCGCATCTGATCCAGCAACTTCTTCCGTGCTGTTGGTGCCCTCCCTGGCACCCCGAGCTGGCGCCCCTGACCCCTCTGCCCTCAGCATCGTGTCTCAGCTCTTGTCCTTTCATTGTCACTCTGCCGTGACTTGTCTGCTCCTCCATCAGACGCGAGCCCTTTGCAGGAGGGTCTGGTCTGAGCCACCTCCATGGGCTGGTCCAGCAGTGCCCATAGAATGGACACACTGTGTCCCACTGAGCACCCGGGCCGGACTTTTCTTAACCAGCTCCCTCCTGGGAGGTGTGAGGTTGCCCTCCAAGCAGAGTTGCCTTCTTGAGCATCTGACTCTGTACAGCCGTCTCCACTTTGGGGTGATGTGTTCTCAGGATAGGGTCCCTGAATAATGATGACCAGGTCAAACATAGTGTGGCTCTTGATCAACATTCACGGTGAATTTTCATCTTGGGACCGCCTCTGCCCTTCTTTTTGGGAGTGGGGTTCTGGATCCCCCAGACTCCCTTCACTTGGCACTTAGGCAGAAAAATGAACTGTTAAGCCGGCTCTGATGGGAGAGGGTCAAATGAAGAATACAAATGAAGCAGAACAGTCCAACCAGAGCTTGAGTGGACCCAGCTGGCACGGGTCACGGGGCGCTGACTGACGGCTGCCCTGGGAGAGCCAGGCATGCAAGCCGAGGAGTCCTCCAGGGCAGCCTGAGCGGACAGAGCCACATGGGGCAGCTCCCTGAGAAAGGGGACTGTGCGGGCAGGTGTAGCTGTGGTGAGGAGACAGAAGGAGGCGGCGATACACCAGCAAGTGTCAGGAGTGGGGGGTGGGATGAAGAGTATGGAGCTCAGAGCCCGACGGCCTGGGCTGAATCCTGGCTCTGCCTCGGAGCTTGTTTCCTCATCAATAACATGGTGCCGCTGTAAGGAGTGAGACCTGGCATCCAGCTGGTGACTCCACCAATGGAGCAGGTTACTGGTACTGAAAACAATTCCCCTGTAGGCTCCTGCAGGGGGGGAGTCGGCCTCGTGCCCCGTGGAACAGAGGTTCTCAAACTTTAGGTCAGTGGATGATGTGACCCCCAGGGGACGTCTGGCAACGTCTGGGGACATTTCTGGTCACAGCTGCAAGGATGCTCTTGGCACCTAGTGGGTGGAGCTCAGGGATGCCGCTCAATGTCCCACAATGCACAGGGCAGCACTCACCACGGAGAACGATGCAGCCCAGAGCGTCCACACGGCCTTTGACGCCTGGGCATCCTCCGGAGGCCTTGCTGAACCTCCGCTGGGCTCCACCCCCGGGAGGTCTGGGGTGGGGCTGAGAATTTGCATATCCAGCAGGTCCCCAGGTGCTGCTGGTCCCTTGAGGAGATGGATCCGTGAGCCAAGCGCACAGCCATCACCTAGGCTCCTAGCTGACGCTCTTTTGGGAGCTCGCAGTGCGCCAGACGCGGCGTAAAGGGATCACCTGCATTTCACGGCCATCCCCTAAGAGAGCTGCTTTTATCAGCTCCCCTGTTTTCCAGATGAAGAAACTGAGGCTCAAAGAATAGGATTCACACTAAGTCTCTGGACACATCACCCCCTGACAGGGGGCTGAGCTCTCCTCTGGAAGGGGCCGCCCTCAGCCCAGCTGCAGCCTTCTGGCCCTGCAGCTGCCAAGAGGTGAGATCACCCGCTCCTTTGTCTCTTCCCAGTTCTGCTTATCAGCCTCACAGAGGGAGGAAGGGGAGGATCCCTGGGCTTCGGTCCCAGGCTCCAGAGGAGAAGGGGGAGGGGGGCCAGGAGGGCACAGGAGGAGGCTGCCAGGGCGCCAGCTCTGCGGACCTCTGGTCTCCCGTCCCGGCGGCTGGGCAGGACCTCAGGACTCAGACGGGGGCGTCGCTTGGCCTGCCCCCTGCCCGGGTGCTCCCGGGGGCTCCCCCCGCCTGGGGCCCCTTCATCCCCCTTTGTGTGGTGGGGTTTGGTGTTGGCAGCTGAAGGCTGACGGGCCCTGGGAGGACAGGAGACGCCGGTGTGTACATGGCAGTGCTGGTCTCGGGCAGCACCGCTCCTCAAGCCAGGGTTTCAATCTTGGCGCCTCCTGTGACTTTGCACGAACGACTGTGTCGTGGGAAATGCGGGGAAGTTCTCCTACCTCCCTCAGGACTGGAGTGCAGATTAATTAATGCCCACCATCTCTGTAACCCAGACCCGATGCCCAGCAGTCCCTCCAGAATCAGTAGCCACTGGTTCTAAGCTGATGGGAGGCCCTGGGACCCAGACCAGCCTCCTGGCCTCAGTCTCCTCACCTGAGATGGAGGTTTGAAATGGCTGGCCTGCCTTCCTCACAGAGCGGTGGGAAGGTCTGATGAAGCCTCGATGAGAAATGCCCCTCCTTCTATACCCCACCTGTCTACCTTTGCCACTCACCATCTCCAGGCAGCCTTCCTTGATTTCCTCCCCCATCCTGCTTCCAGTGCCCCAGTGCTTAGCCCTCTGTCCTTGAGTGGGTGCTGACAGCCCTCCCCTCCGCGTTGTGAGTCCTTATGGGGCCGGGGCTCTGCTGTGGTCCTCCTGTGTCCCCAGTGCCTGGTGCAGAATGAGTGCTCAACAAACATTGCAATGCATGGAATGGCAGGATGAGGGACCTGGTGCCTGAGGACCTGGTGCTTCTTGCTCCTACTTTCAGAGCATCTCCCCTTCTGATGTGGATCCCAGTGGGGGCTGGGCACTGAGGAACCCAGGAAGTTCTCTATGGGCTCTGGGTTTCCCCAGCGGCTCCCTCCTGACTTGGATGAGCCTCCTTGGGTTGGGAGAGGGACTGGGGGGGCCACAGGGTGGACCCTGGGCAGCCTCCTCGCCCCACCCCGACCTGTTGGCTCACCAAACCATTAGTGCTCCGAGGACAGGATTTTGTCTTGTTCATTCACTGATGCTTCCAGAATGTTTGGAACAGTGTCCAGTACATAGAGGACACTCGAAAACATTTGCATGAATGAATGAATGAATCCTGGCAAGTGCTGGAAGTGGCTTTCTATGGCTCATAGAAATACCTGGAACCTGATGGTAACATAGGAGCTTTTTTTTTTAAGTTATTTATTTATTTATTTATTTAATTTATTTTGGCTGCATTTGGTCTCCGTTGCTGCACGCAGGCTTTCTCTAGTTGAGGCGAGCGGGGGCTACTCTTCGTTGCGGTGCGCGGGCTTCTCATTGCCATGGCTTCTCTTGTTGCGAAGCATGGGCTCTAGGCTCACGGGCTTCAGTAGTTGTGGCACATGGGCTCAGCAGTTGTGGCTCGCAGGCTCTAGAGCGCAGGCTCAGTAGTTGTGGCTCGCGGGCTTAGTTGCTGCGCAGCATGTGGGATCTTCCCGGACCAGGGCTCGAACCTGTGTCCCCTGCATTGGCAGGAGGATTCTTAACCACTGCGCCACCAGGGAAGCCCCATAGGAGCTTTTAAAATACGTTTCCTTCCAAAGATACCTTGGAGTCAGGAAAAACCGTCTGGAATCCCGTACTGGCCACTCTGGCTGTGTGACCTGGGCAGGTTATGGCTCATCTCTGAGCTCTCTTTGCTGTGCCTTAAAGTGAGGATGAAATACCCAAATCCCTGGGGGGTTAGGTCGGCTATGCTTGTTGTTGTGCAGCCATCTCATTTTATGTTTGCTTCTGCCAACTTGGCGGCCCCTTCTTTGTGGGTATAGATGTACCTTTGTGAGCAAAGCATATGCTCCCCTGTCATGGGTCCTCCTGGGTTACCCTGGGGCCAGTGTTTCAGCCCGAGATTTCCTAGCCTGGGTGGAGAGCTTCTTCCTCCCTCCTACAGGTTGTGTGTTTGGGGGAGGTGACACTGACAAGTGGGGGAGTCGCATTCCTGTCACCAAGGTCACCATCTCTTTGCACGACTGACCCCTTCCTCCCCCCGGGGACCCCGGGCTGGTGACTCTGTGGTCCCTTGAACAGTCTGTGTCTTCTTGTTCCAGTTTGTCTCCAGGAGTGGCAGGCGGGACAAGAGAAGGTTGTGGTGGCCAAAAGGGGAGCCTTTCTCAGGCAGTGGGGGGTGACCTGGGACAGGCCGAGCTGAGTCCAGCACCTCACCCTCAGGGAGATCTTTCCGTCCATAACAAGAGAGAACACAGCCTCCCCGTTGTGCTTTGTGGTTAACTGGGGCACAAGACTTGTTGGGCGTTGGGCGGGGGGAGTGGGAGAGGAGGAGGGCTGCAGGCAGGAACTGGTGGGGAATTGGGTGCGGTGGGGTGGCCAGGTGGGCTGGGTCTGGGTGGTGATGGACCTTGCAATTGGAAGGATTGTCTAGGATGCTGTGCCTTGACAATGGTCCTCTCTCTGCAAGTGCTGGCCAGGCCTTGGAGCAGCTGAAATGTTCCTACCTTGTCTGTGGGAATGCAAAATGGCACAGCTGCTTCGGCAAAGTTTGGTAGTTTCTTATCCAGTGAAACATACACTGCGATTCGACCCAGCAGTTCCCCTCCTTGGTATTTACCCGGAGTAATGGAAACCTGTCCACACACACAGCTATATGGGAATATATGTAGCCGCTTTATATCGTGTGCATGGACCCGACGCGCATGCCCTTCAGTCGGTGAAGGGATGCAGGCGATGGTACCTCCAGACAGTGGAATGCTGCTCAGCCATGAGAAAGAAAGAGCTCCTGGTATACGTAACACGCCTGGATCTCCAAAACACGCTAAGTGAAGGAAAAAAGATTCTAATGGCTCTACTTCTGATTCCATTTAAATGACATTCTGGAAAAGGCAAAATAATCAGAATTTTAAAATGGCCTTGTGTTTATCAGGGGCCAAGAATTGGAGGAAGATGTTTGGCTACCATGGGGCATGGAGGGACTTTTGTGGGGTGATAGAATATTCTGTATCTTGAATGAGGTGGTTCCATGATTTTATTCGTCGAAACTCACAATGTTGTACATGAGAAAGAGTGAATTTTACTATATGTAAATTATACTTCAATAAATCTGACTTTCAGAAGAGACAAAGAGAGTGAGAGGGACGCCACAGACAAGCTGAGAATCTCTGTGTCACAGTTGTTTTCATAGTGCTGCTGTGTCCATTTATACAGGACGGCACACAAGTGGCCTTTTTTGGTCCTGTGACCGCTGATGTAAGTAAGCGCTTTCTAGACTGATCTTTGAAATCTCTTCCTCATAAAAACCACAGGACCCCACTGAGCTCTGGGCATAGATTTACCTTGTAAATGAGACTTTACAGACTTCTTTCAAGCCTAGTAAAGTGAGACCCGCAGGGAGGGCCGCAGGGAGGGCCACAGGTAGGAGTCTGACAGCCACCCTTCCACTCCAGGCTCCACAGGCACCAAGCCTGGGAGCACACTAGCTGGCCTGCCTTTGCTTTCTTTGCCTCTGAGAGAGACCTGGGGGTGACGCTGGATCTGTCTTGATTAGGTTTGGCTGCGAGTTACTGAAAAACCCAAATAACAGTGTTATAAACAGACATGCGTTTCTGCGCGGGCAGCCCAAAGCTGGTAGTCAACTGTCCACCACAAAAATCTGAGGGACCCAGGCTCCCTCTAGCTCATCGCACTGTCATCTTCCAGTGTAGCTCTGACCTCACAGTCCAAGATGGCTGCTAGAGCACCAGCCATTGCATTAGTGTTTCAGGCAGCAGGATGGAAGAAGGGACAATAAAGAAGGGTCAAGGGGTGAACTCTAGCTCTCTGTTAGTGGAAGTTTCAAGAAACTGCCCCTTGGCGTTTCTGCTTTCATCTCATTGGCCAGCATGTGGTCACATGGTTGTAATTAACTGCAAGGGAGGCTGGGAAATAGAGTCCGTGGTGCCCACCTAAGAACAGCGGGTCTATTTTTATGGAAAAAAGAGGGAAGGGATATTTGAGGTGAGGGGCAACCAATAGTCTTTACTACAACTCTCAGTTTTGCCGTGTCTTTGCTGTGGGGCCTTGGACCAATCTCTAACCTCTTGAGGTCTTACTTTTCTCATCTGTAAAATAAGCACAATAACTCCCTCCTCACTTGCTGGTTTTGGAAATGAAACAAGATAATGTATATAAAATCCCTGGGGCACAGTTTCCCCATGGTAACCATTTTTATTACTCCCACTGTGTTTTCTGTAAATGGTCTCTGGTTATTAACATCTGGGCTAAGCAGGCACAGCGGAGAACACCATAAAGAAGGGACACACTTTGCAGATACCCAGGATCCAGTTATCCAACCAGATTTACTCAGCAGTTAACTCTGATAGGCCCTGGGGACCAGGCTACTATATCCTAGTATCACTGCTAACTTACCCTGTGGCAGGCCCTGTGTGCAGGCAACGATGCTCTTGCCATCCCTGCTGGGCGCAGGGGGAGCCTGAAGCACTAAGAGGCTTAGGGACTTGTCTAAAGTCACATGGCCAGTGAGAGGGGGGGGGATTTGAGCCTGGGCAGTGTGGGGCGGGGTCCAGGTTCTCTCGGTGTGTCGTGGGTGCCCGTGGCTTTGTGCAGGGACGGACTGTGCATCAGGGCAGGACGGTGGGGCAGGGGGGCAGGTGCGTTACACGGGGCCATGGGAGCCTCAAGATCAATGCCCCCTTGAAAGAAAAGTAGCCGGGTAGAGAGATGGTGTAGGCGGAGGGTGGAGGGCACGCCAGGCAGGGGGAGAAGGTGACGATGATGAAGCGAGTGGGGTGTGCCGTCGGCAGCGGGCTAGAAGAGGTCATGGCGATTTACTCCATTTCCGGTTGAAATGCTGGTCTTCAGAATAATTACTGCATGCGGGCGGCGTGTCATCGACAATGCGGGTACCGAGTGATGTGAATCCCAGCCCCGCCGCTTGCCGGCTGTGTGACCCCTCTGACCTTCTGATTTGTTTTTCCCCCCATATCATGGGCCCTACACCAAGCCTGGTTGAGAGGAGTGGGAGTTTCCACTCAGGAGGCACCTGGCACCTCTTGGCAGTGGCCTGTTCTCCCCTGGACTGTCCTGGCCGTGGCCCTCACTGGCTCTGTGGCCTCCTCTGCACCCGGCTGGGGGTCTGCTCTGCGGATGAGCCCCCTTGCATGTCAGGGTCCATAGTGTCCTCTTCCTTGGGTCCAGAGCCAGACCCTTGTCCTGCCTTTAAACAGGCCCCCTGTGCCCAGGGGGTCAGCCAGGTCCTCAAGGTGGGAGAGGGTCCCAAGCCCCCCTCATTGCCACATCACTGACAGTCACATTGCCATCAGTGCCTTTTCTCTGCAATTCCCTCACTCAGAGACCGGGGAGGAGAATTTTGCTGCATTTAAAAGCCCCAGGATGGGGGCTTCCCTGGTGGTGCAGTGGTTAAGGATCTGCCTGCCAATGCAGGGAACACTCCAGGAAGATCCCACATGCCGCGGAGCAACTAAGCCTGTGCGCCACAACTACTGAGCCTGAGCTCTAGAACCCACGAGCTGCAACTACTGAGCCTGCATGCCACACCTACTGAAGCACGCACACCTAGAGCCTGTGCTCTGCAACAAGAGAAGCCACCACAATAAGAAGCCCGCGCACGGCAACAAAGAGTAGCCCCCGCTCGCCGCAACTAGAGAAAGCCCACACGCAGCAACAAAGACCCAACACAGCCAAAAATAAATAAATAAATAAATAAATTTATTTTAAAAAAAAAGCCCCAGGATGGACCTCAGGCTGCTGACAGAGTTCCTCTCCGTGTGCTAGACCAGTGGTTGTCTGATATTTTCCTCTTTTCACTTATGTGTGTTCCCCAGTTTCTCTACAAACAATATGTTGAGTTTTTACTAATAAGAAAAGCAAAGGTTTTGAAGAATGAGCTTCCAACATTTTGCCTGGTGCATGGGAGGCATTCTTCAGGGCCCCGCCCCCAGTCCTGCCTTCCCACAGACACATCCACCCCACTAGATCATCTGTCTCCATTTTAACCCACCACTGTAGATGAAAATGGAACGTATTAAAACTCATGAATAATTCACATCACAAAAGGAGTATCGGCTTTACAACGTCTGCTTTCAGAGTTCATTGTCTGACAAAGGCTGCCTAGAAAACCTAAAATGTTAGCCAGCCAGAGAGTGGAGCTACCCATTCTGTGCAGTTGTCGGCAGGTCATTCTCTCCTGGGCCTGTTTCTTCACCCAAAAAAAATACAGGGTTAGATTTGGCTGCCTGTTCTGATCGATGGTTTGTGCCTGCCTAGGTAAGGAGAGGGGCCAAGTCTGGGCTTGGTGGAATGGCGTGCTGGGTTTGATTAGCAATGTCTGCTGTGATGCTGGTTGGGGGTATTTAACATGAGTGAAGGATTTACTGTCCCAGGACTAGATTATCTCAGAAATCTCTCTCTCTCTCTTTTTTTTTGCCACTCTGTGCGGCATGCATGATCTTACCCACTGGACCGCCAGGGAATTCCCATCTCAGAAATCTCTTTGACAGTCTGTGTATCTATGAGCCGTACCCAGGGCCAGCCACATAATTGGTAGAGTCCAGTGCAAAACAAAAACTGGGTTCTGGCTGAGAGTGGGGACATCAGTCTCCTTCCCAGGAGCTCGCTGCCCCAGGCCCTCAGACAGGAGTTCCCTCTAGGCCAGGATGGGGCCAGGGCCATGCTTCATGCTGGCTGCGGGCCACTCCTTCTGTGCCTGCAGATGCCCAGGTCCCCAGCGTCCCAGCTGCAGACCTGTAATGCCTCTCCCCCTGTTCTCTCTCTGCTCTTGGGCCCAATGCCGTCTTGTCTTTGGCACCCACCTCCCTGACTGTAAACCTTCCTCCATTAGCCCCCTGGTGACTGTTCTAGAACCATCAACTTTGGCAGCTCCATGAGGAAGCTGGCCTCAGTGCCTGTGACCTAAAGGAGGCAAGAGGAGGCTTTCAAAACTGCTGCCTCCCAGGAGCGGGGGCGGGGGGAGGGGAAGCCTGCCAAGACTTGGCTGTCAGGTGGGCCTCACTTGCCCGCTCTCCCTCCCTCCCAGCACATCTTGATTGGGCATCTGCTATGTGCCAGACACGGTTCTAGGTGCTGGGAACACAAGGTGGGCCAGACAGACGAGCTCCCACTCCTCTGGAGCTTCACATCCTAGTGGGGGATACAAGCTGTAAACAAGCACACAAATAATCAAAATCTGGATGTTAGAAGTGCCTGGAGGAAAATTAAGATGGCTTTAGGGAAGGAGGGGTGGGGGGAGGGGAATGTGGAAGCCAAAATATTGGACCCCAAATTAGTCCACATTCTAACTCCTGGAACCTGCAGATATGTGCCTTTCCATGACTAAAAGGCCTTTGCAGCTGTGACTAAGAGATTATCCTGGATTATCCGGGTGGGTCCAGCATAATCACAGGGGTCTCTCTAAGTGAGAGAGGGAGGTGAGAGGTCAGAGTCAGAGTGATGCAGGTTGAGAAGGACTTGACCAGCTGTTCCTGGCTTTGAAGCGGGAAGAAGACCACAAGCCAAGGAACATGCGTGGCCCTTAAATGCTGGAAAAGGAACATGGGTTTTCCCCTAGAACCTTCAGAAAGAATAGAGCCTTGATTTTGGCTCAGGGAGTCTCATTTCAGACTTTTGACCTCTAGAACTATGAGATAAACTTCTGTTGTTTTATGTCACCACGTTGGTGTTGATTTGTTACAGCAGCCAGGGAAAACTCATACAGGAAGCTCTTTGTGGTCAGGGGAAGGCTCTGAGGAGATGAGCAGTGAGCAGTAGCAGCTATGCAAAGATTTGAGTAAAAAATACTTTGGGCCTAGGAAACAGCGAGTGCAAAGGTCCTGGGGTAGGAGTCGTTTGTGGGTCGCTCTTCTGTCATGGCCAGCCATCACATGGAGTGACCTGGTCCTTTGATCAACATGAGAACTCTGACCTTTGCCCCACCAGGCCTCTGTCTTTGCTCATGTTTTTCCCTCTGCCCTGCATGCTCTTTCAGCCAGCGAATTCCTAAGCATCCAAAGAGGCCCAACCCAATGTCTTCTGAGAAGCCCCTCCTGACACCACCCCTGTACAGACTAACAGTTTCCCCCTTTTCAGGCCTCGGCTCTCATCATCCTTATTCTGCTGCATCAGTCACTTGTTTATACATCTGTCCCCTCTGCTGGGCCATTCCCCAGGAGGAAAAGCTGTCTCTTTTTCTCCTATCTTTAGCACTTGGTACAGTGCCTGGTGTGCAGGAGGTGAAACATTTGTTGAGTACCTGAGACCTCTGACCTGTGAACTGATTTTTCTGAAGCCTCCTGCTTACCCTCTCCAGCTCCCAACCTCTTGGATTAGCCTGAACTCACCAGCTTGTGGGCGTGGCAGCGTGAACACATTTTCCCCCGGAGACAGTGTCCTCCACCCTGTAATCAGGACAAAAAATGCCTTGAGCTTATCACAGGGCCTTATCAGCCAGGAACCCAGCAGGAAACTCACAGGGGAGAGTCTGCAGGGTTTGGTGAAGGGCTGTTTACAGGGGTGGGGCGGGAGAAGGGCCCCAGCAAGGGAGGCGCAGCCCTCGGGGACTCACAGCAGAGATGGGGAGCTGTTACAGGCAAGGAGAAGGGTGCAACTGTGGGAACCCCCCAAAGCCGTAGCCTGGCGAGGGGCCCCCGGCGGGAGCTGTGGGCCGAGGTGGGTGAATGCAGCCCTGGCTGAAACAACAACTGGGGAGGCCAGCATGAGAGCAGGGGGATGAATCATCGGACCCCTCTCCACCCCCATCTGGTCCTGCCAGCATCTCCCAGTGGTCAAACCCAGCAGGTGGCCAGAGGACAGGGGTGCCCAGAGCTGCAGGCTCAGAGGAGGGGTCCGCCTCCCAGATGGGGCATGAATTGGAGGGAGGGGTTAGGCAAATGGAAACTAAACGGCACAGGAACGTGCATCCTAATCCTCAACCCAGCACTTTAAAATAAGCATCCTTTTCTGCATGTTATTATAGAGCAAGAGTAACTTGCCCAAGATCGAGCTGCTGGGAAGGAACAGGCGAGGGAGGGAGCTGCAATGTGGATGCAGGTCTGTCTCCCGGGTCTTTCTGCTCGACCTGACCCTTCCACCCAGTTGCCAGTGGGCTTGGGTCCCTGAGCACCCACTGTGTGCAAGGTGCCTGCCGGACAAGCACCCCAGCCCACCTCCTTCCAGAGGTGTTCCGGGGTTCAGTGTCTTAGAGCCTAGCTTTCTTCATCCTTGCAACAATCGCACTTTGTGATTCTACGGTTGGTTGTGTGTTCTTGCTTCCCCAAGGCAAGCAGGGACCAGGCATCTTGCTCAACACTGTTGCCTCATCCAGTGCCTGGCGCATAATAGATGCTCAGTAAATACCTCTGGAAATATGAATGCATCCTACCCATTCATTGCAGGTCCTTCAGCAGGCAGGCTGAGCCTGCTGTCCTGGCTGCTTGGGGTGTAGTGGGAGGGTGTTGCCTGGGGCAACAGGGCAGCTCTTCAGGGCCAGACTTCTTGCCTCACCCTCCTCCTCCTCCCTCCCCTCCTCCTCGGCATCCCATTGGTCTGTTCTTAGTGGGGGTGTGGTCGGCCCACCCCCACCCCCAGCCAGGCGTGGGACTGGCACCCTCCCTGCTGGCATTCAACAAGCTTTGGCTGCAGCATTAGGTGAGAGACTAGTGGGAGGGATTTTTTCCTCTTCCTTTCTTTATGCTTCCGCCTTCCTTACCACTTGGAACCCCAGGGCTGGTTTCTGAGGAAATCAGGTTTGTCTGATAGCCCCGAGGAGGGAGGGAAGGAGCCTGGGCCCCATTCTCAGCCTCGCAGCCCGGGGATGTGTTGTCGCCACGGATTTCTTTTTCCATTTCACAAAGCAGTGAGGGCTTCCTGGGGGCAGTGCACCAGTATGGCTCTGCCCTTCCCCACTGGCATTGATGCAGAGCCAGTTCAGAACTGTTCCTGGGCATGGTCCAGAGGGAACAGTGAAGACCAGAGCCTGGCAAACTTCCCAGGAGAGTTTCAAAAATATATATGTTCATTTGATTTGATTTAAAAATAAATTAGAGAAAGCTTTGAAAATAGGGGGGAAAAGAAAGAAAAGTACCTTCAAGCCCATTCACTCTGATATAATTATTGTCATTTTTATGGGTTTTTTTTTTTCATTTTTAATCATTTCCCAAATACAGTTTTATTTGTTCTCACGGCCATAAAAGGCTACATGCAAAATTGCATTCTGCTCTGCGTCACTCACCGACTTCTTTTTCCTGGGACTTGGTTGCTTCCATCTGGTGATGTCTGATGGCTGGTTAGGTGAGCTGGGATTGAATTCGCCGTGGCCTTGGAGAGGCACAGACTCCGGGCCTCCTGTCCCCACTACATCCTGTGCTCTCACAGGCCTGACCTCTCCGAGCCTTATCTTGCCCTCCCAAGCTTGTCTGTGCTAATCCTCGATTTTTCTCCTGCTCCCAGCAAATCCTGGCTCCTGGGAAAGCTGGTGTTTTTAGCAAGGTGGGAGATGAGGCAGCCTGGGAACCTGGAGAGCAGGTGAAGCCAGCAGCCCCCCTCGGCCCCCTGAGTGGGCAGAAGGGAAAAGCTGTTCTCAGGCTTTTGACCTGAAGCTACTTAAAGTCAAGGGCATCATCTCCTGGGAAGGAAAATCAATGTGTAAGACAGTAAGGCTTTCGCCCATAGCAAGCGGGGCGGGGAGTCCTGGGAGGGCAGGTCTCTCATTACTGGTCTTTGTTTGTGTTGTTGTTATTTAAACCATTCTAGGGGAGGTTATGGCATCTCTGGAGGCTTTTAAAAATAGCACAGTTTCTGGTTTTAAAAGTAGCACATGTCCACTGTATAAAATTTGGAAAATATCCAAAATATAAAGAAGAAAATAAAAATCATCTCAAATGGCACCACCCAGAAATGACTACAATTAATATTTCCTTACATTTGCTTCTCAGGCTTTTTTTTCCCGTAAATGTGTTGTTGGTTTGAGCATAAATGGGTTAACGCACAGTCACTTGGACCTGCATTCTGGTCCCAATGTCACCGCTTACAAGCCGAGTAATAATTGAACTAAAGACTTCCCTCCATGCCTCAATCCCTTTCTCTGTGAAATGGGCCTAAAGTCAGACCTCCCTCACGAGCTTGCAGTGAGGCTAAAGGACATGTTGGGCCCCAGCACAGCGCCAGGCACACAGTAAGCGTTCAATAAATGCTTGTCGTCGCCGTTAGCAATTTTGGTCAATCGTTTACACAATTTTGGACCCTGCTCTTTTTCATTTTGTATTAAGATCTCAGAATTTCCCTGTGTCTTAAAAGCTGAATAAACATCATTTCTGTGGCTGGTGAGAGTTCTCCCTATGACTTATTTAGCCACTGTTGACCATTCAGGTCTTCTCCAGCTTTTCACTGGTTTTGATACATCCCACTGTGATGAAGTTCCTTGTCCATTCATTCATTATCCGGGTTTCTGATGATCTTTAGGACAGATACGGCCGTGCAAACATACTGGGTCACAGGCTACAAGAACGTCTTTCTGGGGCTCCCGATAACGCGAGACCACATTACTTTTCAGGAGGGTGATACCGCTTTACATTCCCTAGACGGCTTTGCTAGGACCAGTCTCCCTCCCCTCACCAGCATTCTGTGGGGTTTGATGTTTATTTGCACAAGTAACCATCCCCAACAATGCCTGTCACCAGGAGCCTCTGTGGAAGAGAGGCAGACACTCTGGCCAATAACATTTCCAGGGAGGATGCAGGTGTCCGTTTTTTGCTTTTTGTTTTTTTTCTGGCATCGGCAGTATGCAACCCCAGTTATTAGCTCCGAGAAGGCGAGAAGGGCAGGAGCTGAGGGGACAAGATGATGCAGATTGGCATGGACAGGGGAGGCATCTGTTTACAGAGCCATCGCTAGGCAGCTGGGCTCCCATTTAACGTGGCTGCAACAGGTGGTTTCCCGGGTGGCGAGCCAAGTCCCAGGCAGGCAGGAGGCGCCACGCCTCCCGCTCAGTGAGTGGATATTGTCATCAGTAACCAGGGACACGGAGGCGGCTCCGGTCCTGCTCCAGCCAGCTAAAGCCTTTCCCAAGGTGGTTTCTTTTTAAATTGTTCCTCTTCTTTTGGGTTGGAGCCTAGCACATAGCTAAGAGGCTCTTCATAATAATGACAACTACAGCGAATATTTCAGAGAGCTCCGCTCTTTCCAAGCATGTTTTCCTGTGATCCCCCCTGCAACCATATGGGATGCATGCCCCTGGTAATCCTAGTTTCTGGGCATCATTATTCCTGGACTGCTGAGACTTACTGGTCCTGTACCAAACACCACCCCCTGCCCCCCGCCCCCTGCCAATGAGCTCTTGGAATCTGAGCAATACAGACAAAACAAAACAAATATAAAATAAAATGACACCCATTTTACAGATGAGACTCAGAGAGGTTAGCTTGTGCAAGCTCACCCAGCTGAGAAGGGGCAGAGTCAGGATCTTACCAGCATCTGTTTGTCTCCAAGATCTGTGCTTCTAACCTCCACTATAACCTCCACTGTATACTCCCTTCATACAACTGGTGTTACTGGGGCCCCACTGGGTGGGGCTGGGAAATTCTGAGAATAGCAAAGCTGATCTGACATTCAGTACCTCACAGCATCTTAAGGAGGTGTGTGAGTTTCCTATGGCCGCTGTAACAGATTACCACACACTTCGTGGTTGCAAAGAACACAACTTTATTATCTTACTCTTCTGGAGGTCAGAAGTCTGACGCGGTCTCACTGCCCAGGGACCAGCAGGGCTGCATTCCTTCTGGAGGCTCCAGGAGAAAATGTGTTTCCTTACCTTTCCTAGCTTCTAGAGGCCACCTGTGTTTCCTGGCTCTCCGCCCCTTCCTCCACCCTCAACGCCAGCAGTATCTAATCTTCTGTCTCTGACTCCGCTTCCATTAATGGCTTTCTCTTCTGTCTTCTGGGTCAGATCTCCTTCTGCCCCCTTATTATAAAGATTTGTGACGACATTGGGCCCATCCAGAGAATCCAGGAAAGTCTCCCCACCCCAGACCCCTGCATCAGAGACTCTGGGTGCGGGGCCGGGCAGTCTGTGTGATTTGGATGCGCGCCCAGGGTTGACAACCCCTGCACTCTGGGAATGGGGACACGCACAGACCCTTCTCTCCCTCTCTGAGTCACTGAAAAATACGCATCCGGCTGCTGCCTCCTGATGCAGCTGCCTCCCCAGAGATGCCGAGGTCCCAGACCTGTGCTGAGGAGGGCAGGCAGGTTGAGGCCGGCCCCGCACACCTGGCCCTCTGGCTTGTGTGATGCACTGGGCTTCGGTGGAGACTGACCACGGGGCTGGGTTAGGAGGTCACAGAGGCACTGCCAATCAGACAGAGGGTTTGTGGGCAGAGAGGGCTGGCGTGGGCGGACAGGTTTTTGTTTATTTGTATAGGTGCAGACATGATGCTCAGATCCACAGGATTATCCTGGTTTGCAAAGTCAGCCCATCAGAATTGCCTCTCACTCTTTCTGCAGATTCACAGGAGAGGAGTGTCCAAGGGGAGGTTCAAGGAGCCGGCTTAGGCGGGTACTGGGATTCTGGGAAAGGTGATGGAAGCAAAATGCAGCAACCCTGGGGGAACATGACCTGGGAGGCAGCTTAACGTATAGCCACTGGCCCTTTTTTTGGCTAGTTGCTCACGCTTCCTCCCAAATTATAGATGTGCCTTTTACGTTGCGTGTCTGTCTATCTGCAAAACCTCGTGCAGACTTTCTGTGGGTTCACATGGCAAGCGGAGGGTGATGAATGAAACCTCAGTGATCCCAAATGATCTGCCATGAGGTCTGGGCCTTTGAACTTGCTGTTCCCTCTGCTTGGAGGAAAGGGGTCCCCCGTCTCCAGACACTTCATCTTCACGTGTTTAACTCCTGGGTATTTTATTTTATTATTATTTTTTATTTGAAAATATAGCATTTTTATTTTGGAGGGTAACTTTTTTTTTTTTTAAACGAAAGTGCATAAAATTAAGCATTTTAAAGTGTACAGTTCGGTGGCATTTAGTATATTTACAGTGTTGTCCAACCATCACTGCTATCTAGTTTCAAAATATCTTCATCACCCTAAAAGGAGACCCTACACCCATTAGCAGTTAATCCCCACCCTCACCCCCAACTCCTGGCAACCACTAATCTGCTTTCTGTCTCTATGGATTTGCCTATTCTGGATATTTCATGTAAGTGGAATCATATGATATGTGGCCTTTTGTGTCTGGCTTCTTTCATTTTGCATAATGTTGTCTGGGTTCGTCCCTGCTGTACTGTGTATCAGTGCTTCATCTGTTCTTATGGATGAATGATAGTCTACAGTATGGATATTACATCTCCCCTGCCCATTCTCCCATCTCACTATCTGGGACTTACTATTTTAAAGTAAATTTCAGACATGGTGCCATTTTATCCATAAATATTTTAGTATGTTTCTTTAAAAGATAAGGACTCTTTAAAAAAGCGTGGCCACAATATCATGGTCACACCTAAAACAATTCATGATAATTCCTTAATATCCTCAAGGAGCTAGAGGAAGCAGTTTTTCAGCCTGGCATTTGGCACGCAAGCTTACCTCGTCTCCTCTCCTCCTCCTCCCCCAGACCGAAGATCTCACATCGACTTTATCATGTGGTTCCACGTGGATCAATTGTCAGTGGCTGCCTGAGGGCGCAGTGCAGAAGTATTTTGAGGTCAAGTCTGGGATTGGTGGGAAAGTGCGTTGGTTGATTAGTGATGCCTGCCATGGGCACCAGTGGAGGATGTGGTAGCACCATGGACCCTTTACTTTAGCCACATATTTTAGAGAGTCTCTCTGCCTTTATTCCAGGAATCCAGGCACCTGTACATGCTCCCTGACATTCCACCCACCCTCCCATCCACCCAAGATCTTGCCCTGTTTAATACCCAGCTCAAAGTCCACTCTTCTGAAAACTTCCCAGGTCCTCCAGTCATAATTAATCTTTAACTCTGTTGGACTTTATGGGTCCTGTCCTATGTCTCCAGAGGAAGAAGCCATCTTCCACAATTTACTCAGTCTCCCCAGCACTGTATCAACAGCACAAAAAAAGCTAGAGTATTACCCAGAAGCCTCAGCATTCAGACGTGGGCCCTGCCTTCCTGGCTCAGATTCATATTCTGTCTCTCTCTCTCTCTCACACACTCACACACACGCACGCACACACACACTCACACACACACACACCTGAATTTCATACTCTCATTTCCTGGAGAGAATTCGATGACCTAAAGGAATGATTCTAATGGGTATAATTTCAGGCACCAGCTAAGGATAGGTGGTTTAGGGTTTAATTTTTCATCCTATTCAGAATCAAACTCTGAAAGCTGTGGCATCATGCAACAGAAAACAACCCTGGAGCTGAAGCCCCAAGAATTGCTCCTGCCCCGGCTCTGCTCTGCGACCTTGGGTGGGTTGCCCCCATCCCCTGGTCATCTGTGTCTTCCTGTGCATAAACGGGCATAGGCTCCATGATCAGTGATCCCCCTGCCAGTGGAGGGCATCTGATGGCCCTCCACTCCGCCTCCGACAAAGAAGGGGCTAGTCCTGCTGAAGTGAGGGCTTTAAGCAAAAGAAGCAGGGAGGTGGTTAGAAATTACCCGTCTTCCCTGTCAGCACCCTGTTCTGGCCTCTTATATGCCTGGCTGCCCCTGACCAGGAGGAACGTAAAAACTTCCAGGACTGAGGCAGGAAACGCCCTGGAAATCGGGTCTCCTGACTCTGCCCCAGATCCCCAGGAGCCACTTCAGTGCCTACCTGCCCCTGCGTACTGGACTCAGCTGCCCATTTAAGCCTGCCCCACCCCATTCCCCACTGCCTCAGGGTCAACTCTGAACAAATCTTTGGGACTTTCCTCAGGTCTGACCCTTCCCACCCCCCAGCCCCCAGCTCCTGCTCTCGTCCAAGCCCCCATCACATGTGCCTGGACTGATACAGCTTCCTAACTGGCTTCTTGACCTGTGCTTGCTTCCCGCCCCAGCCTCCTCTCCATAGGCTGACAGAGTGATGTTCTGACAAAGTCTGATTTGGCCATTCCCTATGGTTCTGTAGAAGTCCAAATCTTAGTGCAAGAAAAACCGTTGAAGATCTAGCACTTGGCTTCTGCCCATCCTCTGCCCCTGCAAGACCAAACTGCTCATGCTTTTTTCACATACTGTTCCCTGCACATTCTTTTCTCCAACAGCTGTGCCTGGTGAACTCTTATTCATCCTTCAGAACCCAATTCACATATTCTCATCTCATGCAGCTGATGCTCTGAAGAAAATTACTACCCATGACCAGGGACACGCAACCAAGTCCAGAAGGTGTGTCCCACAGCAGATAAGGGTGGAGCAGTTCTCTGGCAAATCGGGGGCTGGAGGAGCACACGCCTACCCACTTCCCTCTCTCCCTTCATCTGCCAGTGTTGGAGTAGCCCATCTCTGTGCAAGGAAACAGCGTGTTGTCACAAACGGGGGTTGGAAGTCAGAATTTCTAAAACTTGCTTCCAAATGTCCATACGTGGATAGAAAGATTTCAGCTAAGAATGACTTTGAATGGGTCCATCTTAATTTCAAGCCAAGATATGTTGTCATAGCAGATTACAAGAAATCTCAGAAGTATTTCCCAGTGATAGACTTCATTCTGGTTCTGCATAGTAGATTACTTGTGTGTGAGCATGAAATACCTGCCGCCTATTTCCCCTGGCCTGATGGAGCATCTCTGATCAGAGAGACCACTTCGCATTTTCAAGACCGAGGGATTCGTGCATCCAAAGGTCTCCTGATGCTGGCAGTTTCAGACTGACCCAGAACACTGCCCGGGAAAGCGCTTATGTATCCTTTTAAAGCTTAGCCCCACGAGGCATCACCTCCTCTGGGAACCTTCCTTGATTTCCCCCAGTCAAGGGGGTGAGGAGCTTACCTCTCCTGGAGATGGTCACTTGGGCTTATTTGCTTTTAGACCATGAGCTCCTGGAGGGCAGGGAGGATGTGTTTTCATCTTGTTCTTTCTTGTGTCTAACACGGTGCTGGGCACAGAGTTAGTGCTCAGGGTTTGTTGAATGAATAAGTAATCACTCGTTGATTGATTAGTCTGGATTTGGGGGAATCCCTGGCCCCAACCTGATTCTCTATGCTTTGCCCTCATCTCCCCATTTCATTTTTTCACTTCCTATTTCTCTTCTGCTCTTGACTAGCCTAACTAATCTCTAATCACTGCCCTGAATTGCTGTACCAAAATGACTGCCACTTTCTATTTGAAACATCAGAAGGAAAGTTAGCGAGCTTACCAAGATTTCCATCAAAAGGAGTTTGGATCATCAAGAGATAAGCTTTGGCTTTCTAGAGCCTGCGTGACTTGGAATAGCTCTGTCCTGATGACCTGCCTAAACGCTGTTCTTTGAAATGATTCAAAGGGGTCACAGGTGGGACATGAACTTGCACCTAAGACTTTGGCTCCTGACTTGCTCACATCCCCAGAATGTAAATTAATCAGAAGTCTGACGTCTAAGTTTGATTCTTCTTCTTCTTTTTTTTTTTTTCTGCCCAGAGATGATCACTTTTAATATTTTATAATCTACCTTCTTTTCTAACTTATTTCATATTATATTGTTTACACCTCCAAGTGAATAAATATACATCTTTTCAACACCTCTAATGGTCACATAATATTCTTTTTTTTTTTTTTGGTTGCTAAATTTTATTACAAATACTTGATCAGTATTGAGATTTCATAAAATTTACAGTCGAAAAAGTAGTATCACATATGCAAATTGTTGCTAACATAAACATTTTCCAATAATTACATTGAGTATCAGTTTTTTAAATTTTAATTTTAAAATAATTGAAATTAATTAAATTAAAAATTCAGCTCCTTAGTCACATTAGCCACTTTCAAATACTCAGAAGCCTCATGTAGTTGGACATGCAACACTACATACTACAGGCAAAAATAAAATAATTTTACAAAATAATGTTGAATGAAAGAAGCAATGTGGAAAATAGTACATATAATATGATTCCACTTATATAAAGTTCAAGAAGAAGCAAGACTAAACTGTGTTGTTTATGGCTGATAGAGAAAAGGCAAAACTACATTTAAAAAGTAAGGAAATTATTATTATTTTTTTCACACACACACACTGTATTTTATTTTTACAAGAGATAAATAGACTGACACCAAGCATTGTACATGGATGACCACAAAAAAAGCAACAATGATTGCAATTACCAAACATGAAACACACTCATACTATGTCATAATATTGACATTCAGTCCAGTAATCCTCCACTGTAACAGCTCCTTTACTTTGCAGTGAAAATTGATTTGTATATTCTTTGCCTCTGAGTCCTTGTGGGATTTTTTTTTTTTTTAATTCAGACAGAAAGTCACAAAAATGATTCTTCTTTTTTGGCCTGGCCTAGGTCCCCACCTGTGAGATACTCTCGGTGGCCCGGGACTGGGGGAGAGGGGCACTTGGCAAAGGCTTCTTGGCACTAACTCCATTTTATTCTGAGAGCACCTTGAGAAGGCCTGTCCCAAATGCTAGCCTCTGGTTAAGGCCTTGATCAGTGGAGAAGATAGTGAAGGGTCCCAGCAGCAGGGGCCTCGACACTGTGACAAGCCCCTCCCGCCCCTTATGTCCCTGTATCCGTGACACCAGGAAGTACCAGTTCAGGACCCCAAGATAGATTCCCTCACCCACTTCTGCCTGCCAGGAGGGGATGATGAAATTGATACCCCCAAAACTTTTTTCTAGAGCTACTATATATTTCAATCCCTATTAATTAAAAAAAAAGTGATTATAGAATATTTCAAGCATTCACCAAAGTAGAAAGAATAAGACAGTGAACCTTTTCCCCTCTGCAGCTTCAGCAGTGATCGAACTGCTCGTGTGTCACCTGTGACCCCAGGCCTCCCCTCCCACCTGCCCTGGTTGTTTTGAAGCAAATCGCAGACCTCAGATCATTTTTGTCCACAGATATTTTAGTAGAGAACTCTGAAAGAGACTCAGAAATCCTTGGAGGGTTTAGATGGATCAGTGCCGCTCCTGCCCCACCAGCCGGCCCGGCCCCAGCGTGAGCTCCCCGGCCTCTGCTACACTACTTCCCTTCAGCTTCCGCCTGCCCTTCCACCTCCCCGAACAAGCGTCTTCTTGTTCCTGCCTTATTATTGCCTTTCCGTGGGATGTTTCTGTTCTAAACATCCCACAGGTGTCTGTGGTACTGAACTTGACACAGGGATATAGAGTGAATCTCACCGAAAAGATACGTACAACGTGCCTGACCTCTTTCAGAATCCACGCTCACCTGTGTGTGCGTGTGCATGTGATCATACAAATCTGCCACCCCGTCCCCTCAGGTCTCTACTCAAATGTCACCTCTTCAGTAAAGCTTCCTTTGCCAGGGTTTCTTGACCTCAGCCCTAGAGACATGGTGGGACGGATAATTCTGTGTCAGGAGGGGCTGTGCTGTGCATTGGAGGATGTTTCACAGCCTCCCTGGTCTCGGTCTGCCAGATGCCGGTAGCACCCTCTCCCCAGCTGTGACAATCAAAAACGTGTCTAAGAATTGCCAAATGTCCCCTGCGGGCAAAATCGTGCCAGAATGAGTACTATCGACTTTAATTTTAATTGGGAGAAATAAAATAGCACCGCTTTTCATCCATCCCCCCCTCCACCCACAATCTCCATCCCCCTTCCCCTTTCATGTTTCATTTTTCTCTTTGGCCCTTATGCCCAGCTAACAGACTAGACATTTTACGTATCTATCCTGTTGATCGTCAGCCTCTCCATATCAGACTTTCAAGTGTCACGCATCTGGGACTTTTATCTGCATCATTTGCAAGATATCCTCCTATGCTGTTTCCCCAGGGCCTAGACCAGTGCCTGACCCATAGGAGGGGTCAGTAATTGTTTGTTGAATGAACAAGTGATCATTTTATAACAATACTGCGAGACACACACAGGAGGAAGAAGGCAGTCAGGGGCTCCCCCACAAGGAGCTGCAGGTTTGGAGACATCCTTCCACGGCAGCGTTCTGGGACCAGCTCCCTGGAGCTCAGGACACGCCTCCCTCCCAACCAGTGGCCAGGGCCATGTGCCCAGGTGTCCGGGAACCTGACAGGAAATGACGTCTGGCCACCGCTGCCGGGCAGAGACGCAGGCAGCTTCCTAGGGGGTATGTTTGCTGACTACATTATGGCATGATGACGGCTAATCACGGGTCCATGACTGCCAAGCGTGGGCAGGGGTGGCAATTAAAATACCGGCTGGTTTCATGGTCCTGGATGCCTTGAGAAGTTAGAAGGGCGTGGTTAGTGCAGTGTGGGTCTGATGGGGAGAAAACAAAGAAAACAGGCGTTTCCAAGCAGAGCAATGGGGAAAAAAGACCAGAGGAGGGAGAGAGGGCTATGGGTGTGCAGATCTGAGAGCTGAGCATTTCCAAGAGGAAACAAGCTGGAGCAAAAAAACAGGGGGGCAGAGGGACTTCCCTAGTGGTCCAGTGGTTAAGACTCTACACTCCCAATGCAGGGGGTGCGGGTTCAATCCCTGGTTGGAGAACTAAGATCCCGCATGCCACATGGCATGGCCAAAAAATAAAATAAAATTTAAAAATTTAAAAAGATAAACAGGGGGCAGGGACTGCACTGCAAATGCGGGGAAGAAAAAGTATAATAATTGGGAAATAGAAGGATTGCAATAAAGGATGGGGTGAAACTGATCAGTAAGCCAGAGCCCTAGTCATGAACCCAAGAAGAGAACAAGGTAAAACTCTTCCTTATCTTTCTCTGCCATAAACGTGCCTAGAGAAAAGGAAGTAAAATAACTCTCAAACCACGTGGGTAAAGAATCTGTTCTCTATTTATCAACTGGAGTGGGTAAAGCGTTCAAAATTGGACAGCTGAGCTGAGTTCAGAGTGAGATTCTGAGTGCAGGCTTGGCCGGATGGAAGACGGTTCTGTAGGAGGCCTTTGCGAGGGGTTCCGAGGATGGCATGCGATCATTTTACTGTTGGGCCAGCTCTGGCAAACAGAAATTTGTAGCTGTTAGTATTGTTATTGACTAAGGTGTGTAGTCAGAGCGGAGACCAGGTAGGTGAGGGCAGAGGCGGTATTTATAGAACCACAGGTCAAATGCCCACTCACACTTACCCGCCCTGCCCCAGGCTAAGATAGTCAAGGTTATTAAATTCCCTAGACGTAGCAGTGAGTGTATGGGTGCACTAAGTGTATGATTGTTACCGATCCGTCCCAAACACCACTGAGCCTTTCGGGGCCTTTCCTGAACACACTCGTTGTTTTGGGAGTATTATTTATTTAGGTGTGAGCCAACCTCAATTGGGGTGCCAGGCCCAATCAGATGGCAGAGCTGGCCATGTGCAGCTCCCAGTTATAAAAGTGAACTATACTCCCATAAGCACTGCCACCTCCTCCTCCTTGCTGATAGGCACCAGGCCCCGATGAGACACACGGATGAGGAAGCCTCCTGAGCAGGGGTGAGGGATGCCTTCTCCCAGGTGTGTGACCTCTGATGGGATGGGGTGGGGGGGATTCACTGGTGCAAATCACCCCAGAAATGTCCTCAGAGCAGACGCCCACACCATCCTCCCTGCACCTCTGGGCCTTCCGGACATCCTTGGTGGCTTTTCACCTGCTGTCCCTCTTTCTGGAACCTTCTCCCACCATTCTGCCAGCCTCTGCAGGGCCCAGTCCTTTAGAGTCTGCCAATTGGGATATTATATGTGCATTTGTTTATAAAGGGCTAAAATATTTCTGGAAGAAATCACACAAACCGCAACTAAATCATTTGCTTTGGGGGAGGGAAATTGGCTGGAGAGAGAGGGATGGGAGACTTCACTTTTATTATTTCATAATTCACTTTTATTATACTTTTTGAATTTTGAACCAGGCGACGGTTTATTCGAACTTACATTGTGAGGGAGTCTTTTCACAACCTCGGCCCCAATATTTTCCCTTCGGAGCACTAATGAGCAGCTTATAATTATTTTATGGATTCCTTTGATTTGGCCTTTCTTCTCTCCTCTAGAACTTGAACTCCACGCAGCCAGGGCCCAGGTCAGCGTAGTTGTTTGGTATCTGGTACAGGCCTGGACACACAGCCTGACTTGATGGTTGGATAAATTAAGAAAGAATGAACTAACTCAGGACATGCGGCTGGTGTATTGTGGTACTGAACTTGAATCTATAGCCACCAAACTACCCACTTTAAACACTGCTCCGGATGTCAAGGAGCTCACGGTTGTCCATTGAGTTTACTGCTGAAATGCCCGAGATGCCAGGCCCCCCAGTACAGGGCCTGGCACCTAGTAGGTGTGCAGGAGAGATCTGTTGAGTGTGTAAACGGACAACTTCATCTCCCCTCATTCTGAAGCGTTTTGGAGTCTCCCTCACCCATTCTGTTCCCAGGCCCCACTGAGGCTTGGGCGTTGTCTGTTACAGCAGTGAGCATGACTCTTATACCCCCTCATCCTCTCTTCCTACAGTGGCCTCCCCTGCCCTCGCCTCCCCAGCCAGCAGCCTCCCAGCAAACTTCTCCTCCATCTCAGCCCCCCCTCTTCTTCACAGCCTGCTCTAGCCCCCTGCTCATCCTTCCTCTCTTTATTTTTCTACTGGCGGACTGAGTACCTCACTCTACCCAAGGACAATCCCTGATTTAACATTTTGACATTTTTCTTTCCACACTTTTCTCCATTCACCTATTTATATTTAAAAGAAGACAGGAGTTTTAAAAAACTTTTATTGGAGTGGAGTTGATTTACAATGTTGTGTTAGTTTCTGCTGTACGGCAAAGTGAATCAGTTATACATATGCATATATCCACTCTTTTTTAGATTCTTTTCCCATATAGGTCATTACAGAGTACTGAGAAGAGTTCCCTGTGCTGTACCATAGGTCCTTATTAGTTATTTATTTTTTATATACTAGTGTGTATATATCAATCCCAATCTCCCAATTTATCCCTCCCTCCCCCTCTTTCCCCCTTGGTGACCATAAGTTTGTTTTCTACATCTGTGACTCTATTTCTGTTTCGTAAATAAGTTCATTTGTACTGTTTCTTTTAGATTCCACATATAAGCGGTATCATATGATATTTGTCTTTCTCTGACTTACTTCACTCAGTATGACAATCTCTAGGTCCATCCATGGCATTATTTCATTCTTCTTATGGCTGAGTAATATTCCATTGTATGTATGTACCACATCTTCTTTATCCATTCTTCTGTCCATCACGTTTAGGTTGCGCCCATGTCCTGGCTATTGTAAATAGTGCTGCAATGAACATTGGGGTGCATGTATCTTTTCGAATTACGTTTTCTCTGTATGTACGCCCAGGAGTGGGATTGCAGGATGATATGGTAGGTCTATTTTTAGTTTTTTAAGGAACCTCCATACTGTTCTCCATAGTGGCTGTATCAATTTACCTTCCCACCAACAGTGTAGGAAAGTTCCCTTTTCTCTACACCCTCTCCAGCACTTATTGTACGTAGACTTTTTGATGCCTGGTGTGAGGTGATACCTCTTTATAGTTTTGATTTGCATTTCTCTAATAATTAGTGACGTTGAGCATCTTTTCATGTGCTTTTTGGCCATCTGTGTGTCTTCTTTGGAGAAATGTCTATTTAGATCTCCCACCCATTTTTTGATTGGGTTGTTTGTTTTTTTCATATTGAGCTGCATGAGCTGTTTGTACATTTTGGAGATTAATCTTTTGTCGGTCTCTTTGTTTGCAGATATTTTTCTCCCATTCTGTGACTTTTTGTTTTGTTTATGGTTTCCTTTGCTGTGTAAAAGTTTTTAAGTTTAATTAGGTCCCATTTGTTTATTTTTGTTTTTATTTTCATTACTCTAGGAGGTGGATCAAAAAAGATCTTTCTGCAGTTTATGTCAGAGAGTGGTCTTCCTGTGTTTTCCTCTAAGTGTTTTATAGTATCCAGCCTTACATTTAGGTCTTTAATCCATTTTGAGTTTACTTTCGTGTATGGTGTTAGGGAGTGTTCTAATTTCATTCTTTTACATGTAGCTGTATAGTTTTCCCAGCACCACTTATTGAAGAGACTGTCTTTTCTCCATTGTATGTTTTTGCCTCCTTTGTCATAGATTAGTTGACCATAGGTGTGTGGCTTTATCTCTGGGCTTTCTATCCTGTTCCATTGATCTATATTTCTGTTTTTGTGCCAGTACCATATTGTCTTGATTACTGTAGCTTTGTCCTATAGTCTGAAGTCAGGGAGCCTGGTTCTTCCAGCTCCATTTTTCTTTCTCAAGATTGCTTTGGCTATTCAGGGTAAAAGAAGACAGTATTAATGCCCATCAACAAAAGAGCAGATAAACAAATTGTGCACTAGTCACACAATGGAATAACATGATACACAGAAATAATAATAATAAAAAAAGATCAGACTATTGAGACACACAATAATATGGATGAATATGGAATATTAACAGAACAAAAGAAGACAGACACAAAAAAGACGCTGTACTCTGTGATTCCATTATATGAAGTTTATCTGTGGGAATGAGAGTCAAAATAGTGCGTACCTTTGGATATGCACTGGGAAGGGGCACAAGAGAACTCTCTGGGGTGATGGAAATATTTACATTCTTGATCTGGGTGGTGATTATACAGATATACATATAGGTTAAAATTCATTGAGCTGTACACTTAACTTTTGTATGTTTTGTTGTACTGAAATATGCTTCAGTTGGAGGAAATAAAAAAGAGAGTCTTGTGCTCTATGTGCTGCTCTGTTCCCTGACACTTTCACCTCATTTGTTTAAGCATACTGACATTGTGTAGATCTGCACTGTAATTTTAGTGGCTACATAGTATTCCATTGCATGGATTCATCTGTATCTTCAGACCAATTTTGTTCCCTGGTAGAAGATCCTTCTGAAATGATGTAAGAGGAGAAGGAAAACCCAGTATCTTTGGCATCATCTTTGTGCTTCTCAGGGATATGGTTCTGCAGACAGGCCAGGAGAACGTGGCTGCTGTTCTGGGATCAAATTGTTCAGAATATTTTGGTTCAACAGGAATAACTTATAAAAATGAGCCAGGTTCATCAACATTAAAAACTTCTATTCTTCAAAGGAAAGTGAAAAAACAACCCACAGAATGGGAAAAAATATTTGCCAATCATGTATCTGATAAGAGACTTGTATCCAGAATGTATAAAGAACTCTTATACCTCAATAGTAAAAAGACAAACAACCCAATTTAAAAATGGGCAAAAGATTGGAATAGACATTTCTCCAAAGAGGATATACAAATGGCCGAAAAGCACATGAAAAGATGCTCAACATCATTAGGGAAATGAAATAGAAACCACAGTGAAATACCACTTCACACCCACTAGATGGCTAAAACCAAAAGGACAGACAATAACAAGTGTTGACAAGAATGTGGAGAAATTAGGACCTTCATACACTGCTGGTGGGAATGTAAAATGGTGCAGCTGCTTTAGAAAACAGTTTGGCAGTCACTCAAAATTTTGAACAGTTACTATATAATCTAGCAATTCCACTCATAGGTGTATACCCAAGAGAAATGAAAACATACATCCACACAAAAACTTGTACGTGGATGTTCATAGCAGCATCGCAGAATTATTCAAAAACTGAATGTCCAAATGTCCAGCAACATGAAATGGATAAATGAAATGTTGTGTATCTGTACTATGGAATATTATTCAGCAGTAAAAAAGGAGTGAAGCAATGATTCATGCTATAACATGGATGAACCTCGAAAACATTATACTAAATGAAAGAAGCAAGTCACAAAAAGCCACATATTATATGACTCCATTTACATGAAATGTCCCAAATTAAGGGAGGCAGAAAGTATATTAAAGTTTGCCTGGGGCAGGGAGGGGCATGGGGAATGGGGAATGACTGCTAATGGGTATAGTATTTCTTTTGAGGAAAGTGACCTGAAATTAGATTGTGGTGACATTTCCACAACTCTGCACATATACTAAAAACCATGGACCTGTACTTTAAATAAGTATATAGTATGTAAATTATACCTCGAAAAAATGAGTGAGGCATTTGACAAATATAAGGAGGAATTAATTATTTTTCATTGAATTACCTGGAAAACACTGAATTAGGTGATGATGGTCAACAAAGACAGCATTAACTGGACCACGGTTTGGCCAAGATGTGGCACGTTGTAGGGGGAGGGTCCCCACCGACAGCCTGAATCCTGGGCTTGTCCCTCCTTGCAGGCTGTTTGACCCTGCCCAAGTCATCTTACTCCTTGGGTTTTGTTTTCTTCTTCATAAAATGGAAACCAGTGTTAGGGGAATGCCAGCTACTCTAACAGATAAGCCCATACATCACAGTGGTTTCACGTAGCAGAAGTTAATTTCTTACTCATGCCAAGTCATACTGCCCTCCAGCCGGTAGATGGGATGGGAGAGAGAGGGCGGATGACCAGGCCGGAAGTGACACACATCCTTCCACCCCATCCATTGGCCAGAACTCTGTCACATGACCCCAGCTAGATACAGGGGCCAGGAGATGCAGTCACCTCCCAGGAATGTCTCCACACTTTGAAAGGGGAGCCTGAACCTTGGTGGACAGGCAGCTGGGCTGGGGGATACAGGAGGGGAGCCTGGGAGTCGAGGCCACATCGTTGTCCAGTGGGACCATGAGTACAAGCCCTGTGGCGAGTTGAAAGGCACCATATGAACACAAAGTGCTGTAACCTTTATCATGAGTCACGAGCTGGGATGAAGTCCTTTCAGTTCTGCCAGTGTCAGGCCATCTGACCACCTTTCAGGAGATCTGCCAATCAGAGGGGAAGCATATTTTTACAGGAACACCTATGAACTCCCAAATCAAAAGACCGTAGCATTGCTTGCTTCCTCCACTTCGTTCAGGTCTGAAGCCGAGGACTAGATGTGACCGTCCCACAAGGCTCTGCTGTCTCAGACACTGATGGAGGCTTCTCCCCTGGCCTAGGCGTGAGCTGGGTTTCACCAGGAGATGGCTCACAGCTGCGAAGAGGATTGTGCTGTGGGGCTGTTGCTATAGAGGAAATCTGATTATATTCACACTCAAGTTTATTCAACCAGAGTATTCTTTTTCCTCAAGGCTGGAGAATGTCACAGGGAGGCCCTCCCTCCCTCTGCCTACTTCAGGCTACTGGAAGGCCAATGTTCAAGAGGGCCGTGTCTGAGCGTGAAAAGAATGCCTTGTTCCTTCTGATCCCAGCCAGCTGCTCGGAATATGATTCACTGGAAATGAAAATGAGAAATTGATATGGTTGGAGCAATGGCGAACGGTTGCAGCCAGGAGGTCTGATTCGCAGGTAGTGACTTTCTCCACTTTCCTACACTCACGCATGCCACAGTGCAGCCCTGTGTGTATTAGGGTTCTTCAGAGAAACAGAACCAACAGAATGTGTCTACATATAGAGAGAGATTTATTTTAAGGAATTGGCTCATGTGATCATGGAGGCTGGCAAGTCCAAAATCTCCATCAGGCTGGAGACCCACAGAAGAGTCGCAGTTCAAGTCCAAAGGCCATCTGTGGCAGAATCCCTTCTAACTTGGGGGAGCTCAGTTTTTGTTCTGTTCCAGGCCTTCAACTGATTGGATGAGGCCCACCCATGTTATGGAGGGCATTCTGCTTTCCTCAAAGTCTCCTGATTTAAATGTTGATCTCATTCAAAAAGAACCTTCACAGAAACATCCATAATGATGTGTGACTACATATCTGGGTGCATGGCCCAGTCAAGTTGACCCATAAAGTTAACCATCACACCGGGTTTATTACAAACATGCTCACAGAAGTGGTGGGCTGGCCTGCAAAGTGCATGGACGCCAGGAAGCTTGGGTGTGAATCTTCCCTCCTGAATTTTCTAGGGAGGTAACTGTAACCTCTCCGAGCCTCTGTGGTCTTGTAAAAATACTGGCCGTTTATTGAGCCCCTTCTCTGACCAAGGATAGTGGATTTGTGATTCTCCCCAGGTTTAAAGACAGGGCATTTAGGGGACTGGCTCAGGGTTGGGTTATACAGCTGCTTGGTGAGGAGTGGAACCTGGAATCCAGGTCTGACCCCCACCCCTGGCTGGTGCTCAATCAGTAACAGGTTTTTTTTCAAAAGGCCCCTTCGGGGATGGTGGTGTTCATTCTGGACTTGGAGAGTCTAAGGCCATAATGATGTTGGTGACAACCTTCTTACTGGTGTTTGCTGTGCCGGCCATTTGTCTACGCTCTTCCCAGACACTCATTCAGTCCTCATGACAACCCCATGAGGTGGGAGTGGCGATGATCCCCAACTTTACATCCTGCCACCCAGAGGACCAGCCACGTGGCCTGCGGCATGTTTCCTGACTCCCTAAGCCCAACTTCCTCAACCAGAAAATGGTGAGAAAATCTGGAAAATAAACCTTACCTTGAATTTAGTAAGATTGGATAAGATAGTATCTCTAAAGTACGTGTAGCAGACTGCCTGCCTGGCACACAGTAAGCGCTCAAGAAACAGTTTTCTTTTTCTTAATTTATTTATTTTAATTTATTTATTTTTGGCTGCGTTGGGTCTTCGTTGCTGCGCGTGGGCTTTCTCTAGTTGTGGCGAGCAGGGGCTACTCTTCGTTGTGGTGCACAGGCTTCTCATTGCAGTGGCTTCTCTTGTTGCGGAGCACGGGCTCTAGGTGCCCGGGCTTCAGTAGTTGTGGCTCACGGGCTCTAGAGCAGAGGCTCAGTAGTTGTGGCACACGGGCTTAGTTCTCTGCGGCATGTGGGATCTTCCCGGACCAGAGATTGAACCCGTGTCCCCTGCATTGTCAGGCGGATTCTTAACCACTGCGCCACCAGGGAAGACCCAAGAAACAGTTTTCTATTTTTATGAGGCATTTAATAAATGCCAAGTGGATATCTCTTGGCTGAGTCTCTGCTCGCTCTAGATCATTTTTCAGGTCGTAGCTTGCTGAGCTGTCCTCCGGTCACTGGAACGTATTTGTCTTTTGTGGAGGGAGATAGGGTTGCTCTTCTGGTAAGCAGAACAGTTGCGACAAGGCTAAATATTCAGTAGTCCGGCTAAAAACTGGGTTAACCACAGGGCAGATACAGGGCCCTGAGAAAATGTGGACTTCAGGAGAGTCACCGGAGCCGGCTCTGAGACTGGCTTTAATGCTCTGGAACAGGTGATGACACTTGATTGCTGATGCCCCGCGCGAGGTGGGGAGACACGTGGAGAGTTCAGATTGATTTCCCGGGACGTTTGGGAATGCAGGCGGGGATGCTGGCTGAGTCCCAGCACCTGTCATCCAGGCTTTTGATGCTGGCTCTCCTGGGCCCTGAGCCGAGCTGCTGCTCGGAGGAGGAATTCCTAGGAAATGCATCTGGAGAAGGAGCTACTTGCAGGTTGTCAGGATTCATTCCTTATCAGAACGAAATTGACGGATGCTTTAGGAGGCCTGGGAGTGAGAGGACGGTGATGGCTTCCAGGTTCTTGCTGTGGATGGGAGACGGGCTGTGGGGATTCCCATGTTACCTGGGGGGATGGGGAAGCCAGCACACCTGCAGGCAGCCTAGGGTGGCCAGGGGCGGAAGAGCCACCTGCCCAACAGCAGTTATGTGCTTTGCTGGGCCCACTGCGGAGGCACAGGTCTCAAGACCCTGGTGACTCTCAAACTGTGGAGAGTGAAAGGGGAAGCTGTTAATTACATTCCATGCACATTGTTCACGGATTCCGTATTTGCACTTCGCCTACTCGCTAACTTTATTTGTAGCCCCCAAATCAATACTCGTGGTGCTTTCACGGTCATTTGCAGACACCCACAGAGTGGCAAAAAATTTGAGTATCTAACGCACATGTTCCAGCTGAGATGGAACAAAGCATCAGTCTGTCTTCTTGTTTCAGTTCTCATGCTGTCAACAAATGTCCTTTCGAGGTCTAGTTAGTGCCACATTTTTAGCATTTTTGTGCTTTTTGCTGGTGATCTCATTGTTTAAAATGCCCCCCACACATCGTGCTAAAATTCAAGAAGGCTGTGATGTACCTTAAGGAGAAAATACACACATTAGATAAGCTTTGTTCAGGCGTGAGTTATAGCAGTATTGGCGCTGAGTACATTTTTTTTTAATACATTTATTTATTTATTTATTATTTGGTTTTGGCTGCGTTGGGTATTCGTCGTTGTGCACGGGCTTCCTCTAGTTGCAGTGAGCGAGGGCTACTCTTCGTTGTGGTGCATGGGCTTCTCATTGCAGTGGCCTCTCTTTTTTGCCGAGCATGGGGTCTAGGCGCGCGGGCTTCAGTAGTTGTGGCTCACAGTCTCAGCAGTTGTGGCTCGCTGGCTCTGGAGCCCAGGCTCAGTAGTTGTGGCGCACGGGCTTAGTTGCTCTGCAGCATGTGGGATCTTCTCAGACCAGGGCTTGAACCCAGTGTCCCCTGCATTGGCAGGCGGATTCCCAACCACTGCACCACCAGGGAAGTCCCCTGAGTCCAATGTTAATGAGTCAACAGTATATATTAAGCAAGGTGTCTTTATACAGAAACACACATAAAATAAGGTATGTATTGATTGGTTGACAAAAATGTGGCCAGAGGTTCTCAGGAACCCAAACCCGTGTTTCCTCAAGGAGCAAGAATTCAGTACTTGCTAATTCAGTGTTCGTGGTGACTTTCTAGAATGTAACTACTGTGAATAACGAGAATCAACTGTATTACCTTTGGTCAATAGGAATAAACTGGGTCATATAGGCACTTAAGACCTAACGCAAAGCCACGCCTTCCAGGAAGCCTCCTCTGGTTTCTCCAGCCTCCGGAGATCTTTCTCCTACCCCATCTCACCCCACAGTATGTATTATTTACCACTGATTTGACACGTGACATTGACTGTAAGATATTAGTCATTTTCCCCACACATTTATCTTACAGAGTGACAATGGCATGAGCTTCTTGAAAGCCGGGAATGCGTCTGTTATAATTCTTTGGGCACTGCTCATAGTAGAGTGTGTTTGAGTCTTTCTGCAGATATTTGATTCATTAATTTGATTTGCATGTTGGATTCATCCTTTTAATGAGCAAATAAATGCAAGAGTGATGGAAGGAAGGAAGGAAGGAAGGAATGATGTGCTCACTGAATGCCAGGCACCCACGGGAGGCAGTAATGATGAGAAAGTCACAAGACAAAGAATCCCGGGTGCTGCAGTTGGGGAACAGAGAGGAGGCGCCTCCCCATCCTAAGATGGGCAGGGTGGACATCCAGAGGAATTTCATGAGTAGGTGGAGAAGGGCAGGAAGGGTGTTCCATGCAGCGTGAACAGCATGTGCAAAGGCCCAGAGGCACGGTGGGCAGGCGTGTTAGGGAGCTACAAGACGTGCAGCAGCAGGGGAGAGCGGGAGTGAGGAGAGGGGAGGACAGGCAGGTGGGCCGGGCCCCCGCGGCCTCGCATCTGCACACTGAGGAGTCCTGAGTTAGGAAGGGCCTTTGGGGGGTTAAGCACTCAGGGGTTTGCGGTTAGGCGTGATGCTCTGGTCCTTAATTGGCTCAGCAGCACGTGCACATGATTCAGAACAGGTATCCACCCTGTGCTGGCTGGTGGGGTCAGAGGACTAAGGTGTCCCAGGGGCTCAGGGAGCTCACGCCCAGGAAGGGGAGGCACAGGCAAGTCAACTCCTGTCCCAGCCCCACCGGCTGGGTGTAAAAACAGGATCCCCAAGCAGGTCAAGATTGTGTTTTTCTGTCCTGCTCCCAGCAGCTCTGTGGGAACTGCGGCCCGGCCCTGCCCTCTCGCTTCCTCCCAGCTGGTTCTTGAAACCCCAGGAGGGTCTGGGCAGAGGTGGGGGTGGGGCATCCTCCTGTGTCCTGTGAAGGACCCTCTCTGGCACCCGCTGGGCTGGTCCATGCTGCCCTTCCTCCCTGCTCTGAGGTCAGGCCAGGGGTGGGGGCAGCTGGTGGACGGCCAGGGCCCAGCCAGCGTCCAGCCAGCATCCGGCCAGCATCCGAGCTCTCCGCTTTGTCCTGTGTCACAGCCACACATGGTCACCTCCCTCCGTTCTGCCCTCGGGGGGGCGCTGTCCGGCTCCCACTCCTTTCCCAGCCCTGGTGGGCCAGCCGCTCATGCCTCCAGGTCCAGGAGCAATCCCTGAACAAACACACACACACACACACACACACACACACACCACAGACACACACACACCACAGACACACACACCACAGACACACACACACCACACAGACACACAGACACCACAGACACACACACACCACACAGACACACACACCACAGATACACACACACCACAGAGACACACACCACATACAAGTACACACACTATACACAAACATCCACATACATCACATACCCTACACTACCTTTACACAGCCAACATACCACACACACTACTCACACACATGCACATGCACACCACATGTGCTACACACAGCAGACACACAAAAATACCCACACATGGCGTAGCCCCTCCAAACACACGACACGTGTGCTATACATGCCATACACATACACTCCTCACAGGTGTTGCTTCCCAGCACTGTGTCTTTCGTCTCTTGGAGCCTTTATCACAGGCCCCTTGGCCTGAGGCTCCCCGCCAGCGCTTGTTACCATCGGCCGCACCACACGGGGCGGGCACCTGCCCCCCCGCCGGACTTGCGCTCACCCCGTCCCTCCACACTGGGCTCTTTGGGGGCGTCCAGTGAACCACGGACACTTCATTCCCTCTTCTCTGGGGATGAGCCCACACCTGGAAGCTTCTTCGTCTCACGTACGTAGAGAGCCGGCTGGCTTTTCCCACCAGCCCTTCAGCTTAGAGCAGTCTGTTCAGGAAAGATGGAAATGTGTCGCCTCCTGTCGGAACATTGTTGTCAAGGAAACAACGGGCTTCCTTGAAGGACTAGCGAAGGACAGAGAAACTTCTGCAGCTCTTGGGGCAGTGTGACTGTTAGAACAGAAAAAGTAGCTACCGCTGCAGGCATGCCCATGACGCGGTTACCATGTGTGCCTGCTTTTTCCTTCTTGTCACAACACGCCCTGCACCCTGGGGCCACAGGTGTTGCTTTAGTAATTGCACAGGTGGGAAGAATGAATGTCAAGGCGTCTATTAGTTTGTTAGTGCTGCGTAACAAAGTACCACAGGCTGGTGCTTTAAGAACAGAAATGTATTTTCCTACAGTTCTGGGGGCCAGAAGTCCAAGATCAAGGTGCCATCAGGGTTGGTTCCTTCTGAGATCCATGAAGGAAGGCTCTGTTCCAGGCCCCGCGTTGTAGACCGCCGTCTTCTCCCTGTGTCTTCACGTGGTCTTCCCCTGAGTGTGTGTAAGGACACCCGTCCTATTGGATTAGGACCCACCCTAATGACCTCATTTTAACTTAATTATCTCTGTAAAGACCCCATCTCTAAATACAGTCAGCTCTGATATCCTGAGGGGTTAGGAATTCAACATACGAATTTCTGAGGGGACACAATTCAGCCCATCACAGAGAAGTTAAGCAAATTACCCTTGACCGCACAGCTGGCTGGTGGAGCTAAGAGAGAAACCAACATCCCCCAGCTGGCAAAGGCCATGCGGGGCCAGAGCAGAACCCAACAGCAATCTTCTTGGAGAGGGCTGTCTCCCTGGCTCTGTGGGCATTGCTGGGGGTGAGGGGACTTGATGGGAAAGGATGGAGCAGAACAGAACCTTTCCATCCCTGCTGATGCCTTTATGTCCTTAACTCCGGAGATGCCCTGCATTCCAACCAGAAGGACCCATAGGGTCAGGCATGGAGACTGTTCCCTCTGTTGCACATACCCAACAAATTCTAGTTCTGGAACTCCAGCAAGCGCCCAAGCCTTGTTTCTTCGTTGGTGAGATGGTGATAATAACACCTGCTTCTTAGGACTCCTGGTAGCAAGTGACAGAAACCTGATTGGAACTAATCTAAGCACAAAAGGGAAGGAATCTACTTTTAGGTTTCAAGAAAGAGGAACCAAAGAAGCCACTGGCAGGGTCGGGGTGAGGCTGAGCCCCAGGAGTAAAGGAATCCGTGACTCAAATATCACCAACTGTTTTGCTCCTCTCTGCATTTTGACTAGGTCTCTCTTATGCCCTAGACCAGCTTTCTCCACCAAGTGGGAAATGTGGTCTCCATGAGCCCCCAAGTTCAAATATCATGGCTTCAGTCATGGGAGGTACATCTCTGATGCCCTCTGTAGTCCCAAGTCCAAAGCTCCCAGGGAAGTAGCTCATTGGCTCAGCTGGGCTCCCGTGGCCTTTAAGTCAATCTAACTGTGACCAGGGAGGGGCAGGGTCCTGAGACATGGCAGGGCCAGAACACAGTAGCTCCACACCCCTTATAACCATGTGGCAGGGGCAGGGGCAGGGGAGCAAGTGGGCAGTCTCCCAAAGACAGAGTTTGAACACAGCATCGTTGAGAAAATTAAACAAGCACTCTTAGCTCACTGCCTGACTCTAGTTAGCTCCCTTCTACTCCACCCACCCATGAGGTAATGCCAGTTAATTGGAAGAGATTAATTTGAATTAATGAGGTGCAGTTCAAATATTGTAAACACTTAAGCACAGAGTTACTCTATTAGCAAAACATTTTCAGTGGCTCCTGCTGGGTCTTTGTCAATGAATAGACACCTTATTTACAGTTGGCATCCTTCACATCCAAGAGAATGACTTGGAATCTACTACTTGTGGAAGATAAAGAGGGAAGAGAGAATAAAAACAGTAACAAATAGCTCCTCGTCTAGACACAGCTGGCAGCAGGTCCTCGACAGTTGTTTCACTGGATGAACAAAGTATAAATCATCTGTTTTACTCTGGCCTCTGCCTTGGTTTACTTCTCAAATCTAATTCGCAAACACTGCAACCGGGATGAAAGATCACACGTTCCAATTCAAGGAATCCATAGGAATAATGGCCTCATTGTATATTTGGTCCAAAGGAACCCCTTGGGTGGCATTCAAGGCTCTCTCACCGAGTGTCCCCCCTACCCCCATTTTTGCCCCACTTCTCCCTGCCCAGGAGCTGGGGGCTGACAGGTCTCAGAACCTACCTTTTGTTATTGGTCACGCTTCAGCCTTCTCTGTCCCCCTGCAGGGAATGCCCCCCCCTTCCCTCTCTGCTGACCTTGGACCTTCAAGTTCCTGCTCCAACTCCACCCCACACGGGAAGTTCCTGATCGGAGGCTCCATCCACCACAAGAGCCCTTCTCCGAGCCTTGAGTTTCCCTGTGTCTGTGTGCCCAGCAGGGTGCTGATCGGGCCCTTGTAATCAGCAGTTTTTCTCTCCTGCCAACACAGACACACATTATGCGTCCAGTGCATTGTTCAGTTTCATTTTTAAATGAATAAATGAAGGAACCAGGAGCCACCTGGTCATTTCAACGTCTTGAGTGAATATTTAAGAAATGGTTGGATATATGCCCAGAAGTGGGATTGCTGGATCAAATGGTAGTTCTGTTTTAAAATTTTTTTTGAGGAACCATTACACTGTTTCCCATAGTGGCTGTACAATTTTACAATCCCATCCACTGTGCCTAAGGGATTCAGTTTGTCCACATCCCTGCCAACGCTTGTTAATTTGCTTTTTTTTTGGGAGGGGGGTGTGCGATTTTGAGTTGCAATTCTCTAGTAATTAATGATGTTGAGCATTTTTCATATGCTTGTTAACCATTTGTGTATCATCTTTGGAGAAATGTCTCTTCAAGTCCTTTGCCTATTTTTTTTTTTTTTTTTATGAAAGAATGGAGAGTAAAGATAGCACATGAATATAACAGTTCTCTCATATGTCCTTGGAATTTGTACAGGGTTTTAGCCACTTTTATTTTTATTTATTTATTTATTTTTGGCTGTGCTGGGTCTTCGGTTCGTGCGAGGGCTTTCTCTAGTTGCGGCAAGTGGGGGCCACTCTTCATCGCGGTGCGGGGACCGCTCTTCATCGCGGTGCGCGGGCCTTTCACTATCGCAGCCCCTCCCGTTGCGGGGCACAGGCTCCAGACGCGCAGGCTCAGTAGTTGTGGCTCACGGGCCCAGCCGCTCCGTGGCATGTGGGATCTTCCCAGACCAGGGCTCGAACCCGTGTCCCCTGCATTAGCAGGCAGATTCTCAACCACTGCGCCACCAGGGAAGCCCCCTTTGCCTATTTTTAAAATTGGGTTATTTGTTTTTTTGATGTTGCTGTTGTTGAGTTATAAGAGTTCTATTTATATTCTGGATACTAACACTTTGTCAGATATATGATTTGCAGATATTTTCTCCCAGTCTGTAGGTTGCCTTTCACTCTGTTGATTGTATCCTTTGATGTACAGCAATTTTAAGTTTGATGTAGTCCCATTTAGACAAATGGTATCTTGTTTTATCTCTATTTACTTCTACTGTGAGGTAGAATTATTTTAATGTTTACACTGGAGTCACATTTTACCCAAAAGTTGGGTTCTAAAAGTTAACTGCTAATGCAAAAAAGCAATATTCCTTTCTATTCTATACCATTAAATTTTTTTTTTCAATCAGTGAATTTTTATTTATTAATTTATTTTTAACATCTTTATTGGAGTATAATTGCTTTACAATGGTGTGTTAGTTTCTGCTGTATAACAAAGTGAATCAGCTATACATATACATATATCCCCATATCTCTTCCCTCTTGTGTCTCCCTCCCTGCCACCCTCCCTATCCCACCCCTCTAGGTGGTCACAAACCACCGAACTGATCTCCCTGTGCTATGTGGCTGCTTCCCACTAGCTATCTATTTTACGTTTGGTAGTGTATATATGTCCATGCCACTCTCTCACTTTGTCACAGTTTACCCTTCCCCCTTCCTGTATCCTCAAGTCCATTCTCTAGTAGGTCTGTGTCTTTATTCCCGTCTTACCCCTAGGTTCTTCATGACCTTTTTTTTTTTTTTTTTTCTTAGATTCCATATATATGTGTTAGCATACGGTATTTGTTTTTCTCTTTCTGACTTACTTCACTCTGTATGACAGACTCTAGGTCCATATACATCCATGTTCATAGCAGCATTATTCACAATAGTCAAGAGGTAGAAGCGATCCAAATATTCATTGATGGATGAATGGATAAACAAAGTGTGGTATATATGCAATAGAATATTGTTCAGGCTTAAAAAGGAAGGAAATCTTGGCACATGCTACAACATGGTTGACCCTTAAGGACATTATGCTAAGTGAAATAAGCCAGTCACAAAAGGACAAATACCGTACAATTCCACTTTTATGAGATATCTAAAGTAGCCAACTTCATAGTAACGGAGAGTAGAATGGTGGTTGCCGGGGGCTGAGGGGGAGAAGAAAATGAGCCGTTGTGTTCAGTTTCAGTTTAGCAAGATGAAAAAGGAGATCTGCTGCACAACAATGTGAATATACTTAACACTATTGAACTGCACACTTAAAAATGATTAAGATAGTTTTATGTTTTTTTACCACAATTAAAAATAAATATAAAATAATTATTTTAAACTAAAGCAATTAAAAAAAAAAAAGAGAGATGGTTGGGAAGAGAGGTGTTGGGACCTCACTGGGTACTCGGCCAGCGCGCAGGGCAGATGCCCTCCCAGGGGCACAGCAGGTGGGGGTTACTCTAGGCGGCTGGCCTTTCCCAGGAAGCAACGAGCTCATAAAGGAATCATTTTCTAAGTGTTAAGCCCGGCAATTCTCTGTTGAATCACAAAGCGACTGAGTGGTGGCAGTTTCTTCAGGCAAGGTTCACCGTCTCTGACAACACCAGGAGAGAGTTCCTTCCCACTAAACACTCATGAGCTTGATCAGATTGTGCTCTTTTGTCAGTCGAATTGGATTTAAAATGATGTAGGGAGCTCCATGAAGTCCTTCCTGATATGGCAACTCACAACCTGGAAAGGTAGGCACTGTGCGTCCCATTTTACAGATGTGGAAGCTGAGGTGCCCATGAGATTGCATCTGAAACACGCTCCACTTAGTTGTTTCCAGTTTGGGTGGTTGGGGGGGTCCCAGTGGACACGAAACTCAGGAAGGTTGGTGTCGGGGAAGTTGTCTGGAATTCACCCTCATTTCTGACACTAACTGCAAAGTTCGAGGGGTTCCCCAAACCACCCTCAGGTTTGATAATTCATTAGAAAGACAACAGAGCTCACTGAAAGCGGTTCTACTCACGTTACCCTCCTGGCACTGATGTGTGACAGTACACACAGACATCACCCACTAGGGAAGCTCATGTGAGCTTCAGTCCCCAGGGTTTTTACTGGGCCTTCGTTAAGTAGGCATGATCGATCAATCGATTGATTGATTGATTGGTGGCCCACGTGGTTGCACTCAGTCTCCAGGCCCACTGGTACTATGTGACCCACAGCCCCCATCCCAGGTCACACTGTTGGTCTCTCTGGCGTGGTCAGCCCCTGCCCTAAACGAGAACACTCCTGCTGGATGGCGTAGGTCACCTCCCAGAAGCCACGGGCAAAGGCTAGTCCTCTCTTTGGCCAAAGTCAGATTCTATGCTACTCAGAAGTGCTGGCAGGAACCAGCTTTGACTGGCCTGATGGGTGTAAACGTGCACACCGTATCACAGGGCTGGGGCTGTCCCATCTGTCATTACCGCCATGTGTCAAGTTCTAAGCATTCTGTAAACACCTGCTCTCACTGCATCCTCATGCCAACCCCACGGAGCTTTGGGCCGTTCCCCCACTTTACAGATGGAGACAGTGAGGGGAGGCACTTTGCCCAGCAGTGCAGAGCTGGCACGTGGTGGCATCAGAATGCCTCGGGCTTTTACTGTTGCTGTGTTCATTTTTAAACTTTTTAAAAACATGAGTAAGTTGCCGCCCGACTTCAGATGGCCTGCTCACCACCCCTCCGGTGCTCCTTTGGTAATTTCCAACCCCTTGGAGAAGGAAGGACCACCCTGAGTGCAGTGGTCTTGGGGCCAGGTTCAGCCAGAGCTGGGAGGAAGAGACACAAAGCCATAAAGCGGCCAGGAGGGAAGTTATTTTTCAATCAAGTTGGGCTTTTCCTGCTAATCCTTCCCCTCTGCAGGGGCCGAGGGCAGAAAACTCTTCTCTGCTTGAAGACTCCAAGGTCTGGCCCCGGCCCTTGGACCTGAGTTTAGAACCTGGCCTGCAGCTTTGAGAATAAGCAAAAGTAAAGGAATGTCTCAGAAAACCACCAGGCCCGGAAGAGTTCCAACTGCTCCTTATGAAAGAAGCGATTGAAGGGAGGGAGGAGGGGGCCCCCCACCAACAAAGACCCAACAATTGTCTCTGTGACACCGCTCGCTCTAGAACTTAGAGCACATTTGCTTAAGACGTTTAGAATTCCTTTTTTGTCCTCCTGTCTGATCCTGAACACAAAATTCCCTCACCTCTCTGAGCCTCAGTTTCCTCATCTGTAAAATGGAGATATTAATACCCACCTCACAAGTGCCCAGCACAGAGCCCAGAACTCAATAAATATTGGGTCCTAGTTTTCACAGTTGAGGGTAAGAGAGGATCTTTGTGATTTTAATGCCAGGATGTCAAGTCCTTGTTCTGTAATAAATGAGTTCTATTTATAAAATTGAAGACATTCTGGATTGGACACATAGGGAACAAATGTGTTTAAAAGAGTACAAAGACCACTTGACTGGGAGATGAGTCTCTTTTACTACATCTCTGATTTTATAGGGTTGGTCAGTGAGAATACAGGATTCAGTTTTACAGCCAGAGTGATTGGACCCCATCCACAAAACTAACATCAGGGGGCAGAGGCACCAAGGTTTTCCAGAACACAAGATGGCGGGTGGTGGTTTTATCATCATCACCTGAGAACTAAGAAGATGGGCATTGTCTTTGGCCCTTCAGTGCTCTCCCACTCCCCCCCACCCGCCCCCTCCCATGTGGGATCGCTGTGTGCAATCGCCAAATGCATATACCACATAGGAAATAAAAAGGGCCTCAGGAAACCTAGAGGTTAGAGAGGGTGATGTTTGGTTCCAGGTGGTCCCTGGAGCAGATTTCCTGCATTGTCATTAAGAAGCAGCCCTCTCCTAATACCTTTTCAAGAGCTCATAGTCTTTGCCACCTTTTCTAACACCTTCCCAAACTCCCTGCTGCTCCTCCAGCCCGCCCCGACACATGCAAACATCGGCTATCATCTCTGAGGATTTTGTCCCATGCCCCCCCCATGTTGTTCAGAGGCCCCAAGCAATATACAGTATTCCTGAGCCTTTGCTTATGCCTTAATGTATTGCAGTCATTCGTTCTTTGCACCCTGCGGTTAGAGACAGGCTTCCTGGCTTTGCGAGGTGACCTGCAATATGGTTAATCTGCAGGGTTTTAGAACCTGGATGACATATCCCTAGCTCTTCACAAGTTGGAATTGTTTCTCATTTCTCACTCGGATTCAGCCGCCACCATTTACTGAAGTTGGATGATTTTTTGAACAGAACATACATGTTAGGGGGAAACATAAAGGAGAGAGAAGACATCGTGGAAAACCTGGTGCCTATAATGTGGCCCCTGAGCCATCCTATCTTGAATCATTTTCCTCTGGCTTTGTAAGCGAATGAACGTGAAAGAGTTTTGCTACAGAAATGTAAGGACCCACAGGTGCTTATGCATAAATGTGCTTACTACTGAAGTATTAACAGCACCCCCAAACTTGGAACTAGCCTAACTATCCAACAATAGGGATATGGTTGAGTAAGCGTTGAAGAGTTTACACTGGGTTTATCACGTCATACAAGAGGATGTGTATTGTGTCAGTTAAGATCATGTTGAGCTGCAAGTAACAAAAACCCAACTTACAGTGACTTCATCAAATAGGATTTATTTATCTGAAGCCTGGAGATAAGCAGCTTGGGGCCAGTTCTGGGGCCCAGTAGAGCCGTCGTGGAGCCAGCTGCTTCTATTCACTGCTCAGTCATTCCTAGCAGTGGCTGTTATGTTTCCTAGCTTCATAGTTTCGTGACTGGAAGCCAGAGGATTAAAGGCAAAGTAAACCTCAGCCTTTTCTGCTCCCTTTTACAGGGCACTCCTGGAAACCCCACCCCCTAACTTCCTCTTCCACTTCATTGGCCAAGCTTTGTCACATGACTCCCCCAGACTGCAAGGGAGGCTGGGAAGTGATCTTTTTTTTTAAAAATTAATTAATTAATTTATTTATTTTTGGTTGTGTTGGGTCTTCGTTTCTGTGCAAGGGCTTTCTCTAGTTGCGGCAAGTGGGGGCCACTCTTCATCGCGGTGCACGGGCCTCTCACCATCGCGGCCTCTCTTGTTGCGGAGCACGGGCTGCAGACGCGCAGGCTCAGTAGTTGTGGCTCACGGGCCCAGTTGCTCCGCGGCATGTGGGATCTTCCCGGACCAGGGCTCGAACCCGTGTCCCCTGCATTGGCAGGCGGATTCTCAACCACTGCACCACCAGGGAAGCCCCAAGTGATCATTTTTAAACTAGGCAGATTGCTGGCTCAAAATCAGCATTCCGTTAGTTGAGAAGAAGGGAAGGACGAATGTTGGGGCGGCAACCAGCGGTTGCTACAGTCTGCTCCATTAGCTACCCACCATCCATACATACCTTTTTCCATCTCAGAACTCATATGAATGTTCCATATCAGAACATTCCCAAGGAAAAGTCAGAAAATTTCACTCTGAGCCAGGGCTCAAAATCCAGGATCATGAAGAGCTCTGCCAGTTGCCTATCAGGTTTGAAAGTGTCTGTCTGGATCCTTGTACCTATAAACAAAGAGACAAGTTATTTGCCCCCTCTCCCAACACAGCCAAGACCCAGTGATGGAGAAGGGGCAAGATTGATGACATAATAATAATGACAATAATAATAATAACTACTACTACTACCATTCAGGAAAGGTGAGAAAAGATCTTGAGCAGGCAATCAACAGCGCCCACCCCACAGAATACCACGTGGCATATATAACATGGTCGAAATTATGTTCAAACAAGCAAGCAAAAATAAAAAACGTGTAGAGGAAGAATGGAAGGAAATAAGCTTGCCTTGGAATAATTGAATCCATGTGACTTTTTTCTTTCCATTGTATTTTCTGATTTTTTTTGTGTTTTAGGTATCCATTAATTTTAGAAACAGAAAATTCTTTTGTCAGATCTGGCATTTGGAAACATTTCCCCCAGTGGTATTAAGGACAAAAGATGAAAAAAGATTGCACTATGCACAGGGTTGGGTACATAGCAAATTTTTTAAAGTAAAGCTTAAAATTTCTATCACGTGTATGCACATCATTTAAAAAATTAAATATACAGACAAGCTTGTGATAAAAGTTGTAGTCTCCTTCCCTAGCTGTCTGCACTTTCAGGCCCGCTTCTACCGGGAAGTGCTTTTATAGGTTTTTAGACTTTTGAAGATAGGGTTCTTCCTGGGTAGAAGATGTGGTTTCGTGTGGGAGAACTGACAAAACATATGAAATCGCTAATAGCACAGCCTCGGAAAGTAGGCATCCCTCTGCAGAGGGACCCGCCAAGGTGGCACACAGCGTGGCAGGAGGTGGTAGTGACCTAAATTGGAAGGACTTAGAATAGTTCTGCTAATGAGCTCCGCCCTGGTTTACTGCGAAGTCTGGGAGTGGTGGTGGCGTCCGGTGTCCCGGTCAGGGTTGAGGTCGGGAGGCAGTGTGCCCAGCAGGCTGGGTTTGACACAGGCTCTGGGGCCAGGCCTGAGTATGAAACCCGGCTCTGTTACTGACCACATGGGTGGCCAAACTCGTCCCTGCCTCAGTTAGTGCGTCTGTAAAATGGGAATCAGGAATGTTCAAGTTAAGGACTGTTTGTTGTTGTTGTTTTTTTTAATTTTTATTTATTTATTTATTTATTTATTTTTGGCTGTGTTGGGTCTTCGTTTCTGTGCGAGGGCTTTCTCTAGTTGCAGCGAGCAGGGGCCACCCTTCATCGCGGTGTGCGGGCCTCTCACTATCGCGGCCTCTCTTGTTGCGGAGCACAGGCTCCAGACGCGCAGGCTCAGTAATTGTGGCTCACGGGCCCAGTTGCTCCGTGGCATGTGGGGTCTTCCCAGACCAGGGCTCGAACCCGTGTGCCCTGCATTGGCAGGCAGATTCTCAACCGCTGCGCCACCAGGGAAGCCCTGTTGTTGTTTTTTTAACATTTATTGATGTATTTAAATTCCCTATTTCTTCTTGCCCTGATTTTGGCATTTTATAATTTGCTAAGAATTTATTTTAGTTATGTTTTTGAACTTCCAGAATACAATTATTTTATCTTCATAACAATGTGTTTGAATCTGGATCCAAATAAGGGCCATACATTGCAATCCGAGGGGGTCCCTTGAGCCTTTCTTAATCTATCGGTGTCCCTTCATCTCTCTCTTTGAATTTGCACTTTGCTTGTTGAAGAAATTAGTGGGGATGCTTTTAACTGCAACCAACAGAAACTCACAAGAGCGTGATTAAGTTAAAAAGCTGCCTTTGCTTTAAGAAAAGTACAGGGGTCCCACTGAATCCAAAGGCCAGGGTGTGTGTAGCAGGGCCTTGAAAATAGGCCAGAACAGAACTCTCCTTTGTACGCTTTCTCCCTCTCCATCTTTCCCACCCCATCTCTCATCTCTGTGTCTCTCTTTCTTCCTGATTGACCTGTTTGCTCTCCAGTCCGAGTGGCAGCAAATGGCCCCTGTGCCGCTTGCTCCATTCAAGGGACCAGTCAGATGGAGGCTGGAATCAGACCCAGTCTGATTCCCAAGAAGGAGCTCAGGCCCAACCCTGATCCAGTGGCCGTGTCGTTGACTTTCAGGGTCCCACTGCCTTTACCACCTGAATCAATGCCCAGGGAGGGGCGTCCCCATACCAGGGGGTGCCCTGCAGGGCGCTCTGGCATGCACACCACCATGACAGTACCCGTCCCCTAGGGTCACGGATCAGAGAAAAGAGATGAGCCATGTGTAGCACAGGGCACACGGTGAGCCCAAAAAATGTGGCAGCTTTAGCAACAAAAAGCAGACACCAAAAACTCTTAGGAATCATGAAGATTAGTTCACGCACAGTGGTGTCACGTGGCACGGCGCCCCTTTTCTTCCCGAGGGGAAGGTGGGCCAGGTGGTGGTCCTTTTGCAGTCAGGCTTGCTCTCTTGATACCTGAACCTGGGAGAAATCCAGATCCAACTCTCACTGATAGAGCCATGGTGATCTGTTCCACCAGAGACAGATGGTCGTAAGCCCCCCAGGCCAGCGCACCACAGCGTTGGTCCCCATACTGATTCCTGGGTAACTTCATCCGGGCTTTCTTGGTTCAGTCCTATAGATTCCACCTGAGACTTGGCTCACTGGAACAGCCTGAGCGATACTGTGAGCAGGAACTGCAGGTACAGAAAGGGAGAAGACCTAGTTTGTGTTCCTAGAGCCACACTGGTGAGGTTAGATGGACAGATTGGGGGTCAGGGTCGCAGCTGGGAAGTGAGTGATCCAGGCTGTATCAGGATGAGCCTGGTGGTTTTGGAGGCCAGATGCAATGAGTGCCGTGGTAGGTGGGTTTTCCATTGATTGATTGATTGATTGATTGATTGATTCAACAAGCATCTCTACTTACACACCAGGCATGGGTGGGATGGAGGATGGTAAGACACTCTGTTTACTTATGGATTCACTCATTCACATGTCTGTTCATTCATTTATTATACTCTACTTTCTTGAACAAAAACATTTAAGGTAGTTTACCTGATCCATAAAATAAAGTTTAAAAGTTTATAAACAAAAGAATCTGTATCAAATTCAGTTGGCCCTCTATATCTGTGGATTCTGCGTCTGTGGATTCAGATAACAAATATTCCAAAAAACATTTCCAGAAAGTTTCAAAAAGCAAAACTTGAATTTGCCACGGGGACAACTATTTACGTAGCACTTACATTGTATTAGGTCTCGTAAGTAATTTAGAGATGATTTAAAGTGTATGGGAGGATGTGTGTAGGTTATATGCAAATACTGCAGTGTTTTATAAAGGGGACTTGAGCATCCACGGATTTTGTTATCCATGGGGGTCCTGGAATCAATCCCCTGCAGATAGCAAGGTATAACTGTAATATTTTTGTAAAAATTGAGGTCCAGGGGAAAGTTAGTATCCAGACATGCGGGCCACAGTTCTGCTCATTTGTTAAACTTGGCCTTCAAGTTTAATGAAGAATTTCCTGAAGGCAAAGTGAAAAAGGAAATTGAACTGGTTATGAGATTCCTCCAAAGAGGAATATTTGCAGTGGCCCCTGTCCCTTTGTATAAGAACCTGTTCAAGAATCTGTTAGTGATATGGTTATGTCCCATCTTTTTGTGAATTAGTGTGTTTCCATCTCCTACATAAATATACGGACCCATTTTCAAGTAAAAATTCACCCCTAACCAACCTGTTACAAGAAATAGTTTTCATAGCGTATCTAGTTGGAGGAATTACAGTAGTTATCAGGAGAGGTAGCAAAACCTTCTTCCAGCTCACCAGATTTTCCAACAGCCTGAAAAAACATTTACCAGGGCTTTCTAGCCAGAATCTCAGAACATCTGTGTGTTTTTAGTTTTCCTCTAAAACGTTAAGATTTGAAGAGCTGGAAACGTTTGGTACCCCATCCCACTATCGGTCAGCTCTGATGGCCTAGCTTCCTGATATCAAACCGAAACCTGTCATCCTCTAGCTCCTAACTTGTACCCACTGCACTTTCCCCTTTGCCATAAGACAAGCTTTGAGATCATGGAAGCCTGATTTTGGAGAGGTACTGAGTGCCTCATCCTGGGACACATTCAAGTAGACCCTGGACGACTGCCTCGATGGCAGGGTTGGATGAGAAGCTACCCTAAGTATTTAATGGCCTCTCCAGCCAGAACACTGAACTGCCGAGTGCTCTGACAGGCAGAATAATTCTGGGTTCCTTGCGGTGCTAAGAAAATGGGTGAGGGAGATTACTCTCCTTGGACAAGGTTTAATCTGCTAAGAAATTTTGCCTACGGGTAGCTCTGTTTGATTTTTTTTTAAGCCTGTTTCCATTTAAACTTTACAAAAGAAGAAGGAAAAAAAATAATGATTGTGTGGGGTTGTTTTCCTTCTCCGTGTTTGCTCCCTTGGATTCTTCAGACAAAGTGGATATTTAGCAGGGAATGAGGAGGGAGAGGCTAGGTGATAGGACTTGGTTTGAAAAAGGCCAGCTGCTGAAGAAGGAAAATAAGGACAAGAATTATTTAAAAGTCTGGTTGCCCAAATGTGACTTTTCTTACAGTTTTGGTGATGGGAGGAGAAAATCCAAGTGGATTTCTCTGACTTGCAGGGACCAAATACTCAGTTTTTCTGCTACTCTTATTTACCATACACCTTCTGCCCCATCCACCCCACCACTGCTGTTTGCTTTTCTTATAACAGTAAACAGAATGCAAACAACCCCCTGCTCCTGAAGCCCCAAACTGACTTTTAAAAGTTGGGCCGTGAAGGTTATGGCCACCAGCAAAGTCTAGAATGGCTGATTAAATCAGGCAATGGGGCTTGTGAAGTCTAGAGCAGGGCTTGGCAAGCTGTGGCCCACCAGCTGTTCTTACAAATAAAGTTTTATTGGAACACACCATGCTCGTTTGGGTATCGCCTTGGCTGCTTTCTACCACCATTGCAGAGTTGACTAGTTGCCAGAGACCATATGGCCTGCAAAGTCTAAAACATTTACTATCTGGCCCTTGACAAAAAAAATTTGCCAACTCCTGGCTGAGAGCAGTGGTTCTCAGCCCTGGCTCAGTGTCAGGATCACCTGGGGAGCTTTAAAAATGCAGATGCCTGGGCCCCGCCCCCAGGGATTCAGATTCAATTAGTCTGGAATGGAGCCCAGGCATCTCTGATTTTTTTTAAAGATTCCCCAGGTGACTGTGAGGGTTGAGCATCACGGGTCTAGTCTCAGTGGGTTTTGTAGGATTACCGAACTGGAATTTGCCATTCTACAGGGTTCTACTCAGTGGCAATGATCTGCCCTTGACCTCAGTGTGAGTGCAGTCCTTGAGGTCTGAACCATTATGGCTGTGACATAAGGGAGACCTTGCAATGACAAAATGCCTCCAGTGACCCTGGGAACTAAAGGTCCCTGAAGAAGGTTGAAGGTGACCCACATTACCTTGAGGTGTGTGTGTGTGTACACTCTGGCATGCACACACACGTGGGCATGCACAAGTGTGTGCATTTGGATGGTCTGTGTATATAGATAACCTTTGTCTGTTTTCAAACATATGCATTTCAAAAAGGAACCCATGGTGTGTGAAGCATTTGTATTTGTCACATTGGCAGCCTCTGGGCTCTCAGGCTAATAATTAACAGGAAATTTGGAGACACTTCCAGCTTCAGGAGAATTTGACACCTCTTGCCTTTCCCCATCATAGTTTCCAATGTTACCTCTCCTGCTCAGGGCGGGAATTTCTATTCACACTGGTGTCACTTTTCGTTGGTAGTTTAAAGTTGTAAATGGGAATTTCAGGGTTTGTTCTGTCCCTGGCATTTAAAGCAAATATTAACCACCTTGAGCTACGCTGTGTTGGTCTCCCACGTGGCTCCCAGGGCCTTCTGCCCCTCCCAGCAGCTGTCCCCTCCCGCCTGCTCTCCAGGACACAATGCTGTGTCTACTGCTTAGAATGGCCAACTCATCCCAGTTTGTCTGGGACTTTCCCAGTTTTAGCACTGGAGGTCCTGTGTCCCGGGATCCCCCTCGATCCAGGGCAAACCAGGGCAGTTGGTCACCCTAATTCTAGAGAATCTCGCAGCTGATTGGCCTTTGCATGTACATAAAAACATTGGTATTTGAAGGGTGAGTGTGGGGCTTTATTAAAAATGCAAATCAAGGTCATGTGTATGCAGCTGAGCATTTTAATCTCCTTTTTAAAAAAGAGCTGAACCCAAGAAGTCAAGCTAATTCTTATTAGGCCTGTTTAAGCTCTGTTCGGGGACAAAACACCAGGTCAGCCTGTATTCTGCCGAGCTCACCTGGGTGTGAAACCGATTCTTTGTGAAGGTTCTTCAATAAGATGTTTGCTTTGAAGGGTTCCACCAGCCCAGCAAGGTGCCATGGAGAGGGTATTGGCTCACCAGGCTAGACTCTTCCCTCGGCTGTGCAGCCAAGCACCGGAGCAGGTCACTTCCCCTCTCTGAGACTCAGTTTCCCCATCTGCACCAGAAGCACCATCGCTCACCTGTTGAGGTTGCCGTGAGGATTCAGTGGCGGAGTATTTCTCCCTGTGCCTGGAAGAGGCTGCAGAAATGTTGACTTTTCCCTTCTCCCCTTCCTCTCTGGCACAGGGGAGGCTGGTTCTCACTTAAGGCAGGTATAAGCCTGGTTGGCCAGTTGCTATAATAACAATCCCCAAAGGACTCTGGCTTAACTCAGTGAAGGTGTATTTCTCACTCACTCAACAGTCCCACAGTGGTATTCCTCATGGGGTGGCACTACTGGGTGATCCCTGTCCCAGTGGGGATTTGGGAGTCCAGACTCCTTCCCTGCTATGGCTCGGTCCTCCTCTACATCCTTGGCACAAGGCATGAAGCATTGGCCTGGCCTTGTCTGAAAGTGGCATGCTTGCACCTACCCGCGTACCGTTGGCTGGAACGCAGCCATGAGGTCCCCACCACCTGCAAGGGAGGCTGGGAAATGTAGTTTGGCTATGTGCCCATGAGAAAAAGGAAACAGGGTTTGGCAAACACATGGGAGTCTCTGTCACAGGAAGTGCGGCTGCCTAATTCAGTGGCTGTGAGGACCCAGTGGAGACACCCCCCTACGAATGAACATCTCTCTCTATTTCCAAAGCAGGATTCTACAAGAAAGTTGTGATCAGTTTTACCCAGAAAAGGGGTCTGGCTTCAGATGAGCTTGGTTGAGACCAAGTGAAACGCGTCTTTATTGCAGGACTTATCAGAGCCTTAAAAATACTGATCATATATATCCATGAGAGGAAACAGAGGATGCACTATTTCCCAGCTTTACTGGGTTCCTCTTTTGAAAGGCCTCTTAGAACTAGTCCTCTGCAGAATGTGGTTTGGAAAACACTGTTTTAGAAGTTACTCAAGTTAGTATTCAGAAGCCAGGATACTTTCCCGAAAATGCTGGTATTAGAAAAAAGAAAATCATCAAAATCTGTGGTCCACAAGGGAGAGTTCAGTCCCCCAGGAATCACGGTCTCCGTAGTATGGGAAGAGAATATGTTTCTATCTTGCTTCCCTTCCTTCCTTCTTTCCCTCCTCCCCTCCCTCTCTCCATCCTTCCTTGTGGGACCTGGCAAAGGAAGCCCATGAGGACGGGGTCCACATTCTTATTTTCCATGGTTGAGTGTAAGCATCAACCCATTTGCTTCCTGGATGGCTGTGTGAATGATCTGTCTGACACCACTTAAAATCTCCGTCTCCGTTTCAACTGGATGTGTCCGGGCAGTCTGCCTGACTTGGTCATGTCACCTGGTCTGCCCATCTGGGTGGATGTTAAAAATCCCTTTTCCCAACCTTGGTTTTTATGGCTGGCTGGCGTCATCTGTCATAAATCAAGGTGGACCGAGGTTGAGCACTGAGGTTAGACAGGATCACTCACAGGAAAAACTAGAGTGGGTTTATTTCTTTATGTTAGTCACAGGCACCCGCCCTGTATATATATACATATAGCTTAAAACTTAATTTGGTGTGTAATTGGGACTAGCTCTTTGGAGCCCTGGGTTATGTGTTTTGGAGCAGCTAAGAAGCAGGGGCATGGTGGGGCAGGACATGGTATGTTAATTGGTGGCCTCTGGGACCTGTGAGATAATTGGATTTAAGTCCCCAGTTTGAATGAGCTTGGCAGTTTTATTGGAGTCCCCCGGGTGCATACTGGGGAGACCACTGGTTCGCACCGGCTGGAGCCTGGACTCACTCTTGGTCCTGAGGCCCATCGGCACATCCCCAGCCCCACAAGGGACAAAGGAGAAAAGGCAGCAGAGGAACTAGAAGGGGGGTGAGAGGGCCCTGCCAGCTCTGTCTGCCACTTCCCTGCACACCGATTGGTAGGGGTTGCATGCTCCTTGGCCTGTGGTCCCAAGGAGGGTTTTGCATTTTATTACCAAAGTCTCAATAAAAGGGACTTGGGTCAGAGCAAACATTGGGGGAGGAAAAACAAAGGAAATTAAATGCAAAATCACCGCTGGTGCAAACCACTTGGAGGCCTCGGCTTTTAATACCACCAGAGCCGATGGCGGGAAGTAGCCCCCAGGAGTCGGAACCGAAGGCTGCTTGCCTGGTATTCCTGAAGTCTGGCTCCCCTCCTGCTGAAAAAGAAATTGCCGTTTAATTTGTTTCTGAGTTTTATTTCTCAAATGAACCAGCATGGGGCCATGTAATGAGGTTGTGTTTCTGGGAGGTGTTGAAAGATGGGGAAAGGAGTGAAACCATGAGGTGGGGGACCCGGCCTCTTCGGGGGGCGGCCTCAGGCTCCTGGGGGTCCAGCAGTGCCAAGGGCTGGGCGGGGGCCAGGCATGCAGGAGCTCCCCCCGAGGGCTAGCTTCTTTGTGTGCTGTCCGTGGGGCGGCGAGTGCCCTTGAGCCTGGGTTAAAGATCCCCGGATGATGGAAAGAGCTGGCACAGCTGAAGGGAGCCAAGGGGGACACTTAGAATGAGTGGGGGTCTGAGCCATGGAAGCAAGAAGGATAGTGGCTTTCCCAGCCAGTGGAGGAAGTCAGCTCAGACCCAGAATGGGAAAGTGTATGTGAGTGTCTCAGGACGTCGCTCATATAAGGTGGGGCAAGAGGTTTCTGGACCAGGATGCTATCGGAGGAACCCCTTGAGACTGTCAACGTCGGGGGCTGTGGCTTCCCCCTGGAGCTGAGATGGGCCTCTATACAGACCCGGGCTTCTGGCGAACAAGGCCTGGGGCGCAGCAGCCAATGCGTGCCAGGGTCCTGCCCTCACACAAAACAGGAGTAAAACTTGAAAAGTACGGGGCCTCCTGCCACCCTGCCTCCTGGATAGAGAGGGGTGAGTGGGGGACTTCAGTGACCTTTCCACTGGGGACAGGGAGGGCCCACCAAGCTGTCACCAGGGTAGCCACGCCCCGTCCTACAGAAAGCGGTCTGTAGGGCCCACGTATGGGTCCCTGGAATGCTATGAACTGTGAGAAGAAACAAGTCTGTTTACTGAGGTCCTCTGTGTGTCCGACACATACACACACACACACACACACACACACACACACACACACACACAGGCGTCATCGTCTCATTTGGTAGGGGAAGGCATTGTCTCTATTACACAGAAAAGAAACTCAACTTCAGAAAAGTTCAGCAGCTTGTCACAGGTTAACGATAACAGCTACAGCTGCGTTTGTTCAGCACATGCGCTGTGCCCGGCTCTGGGTGAGGGCTTTGAGCTCCTGGAGGTGCAGCCACAGCTGGCCCCAGCCGCCTCCCTCCCGCCCGGGCAGTGCCCCTGCAGCTGGAAACAGGTGCCCCCAGCTGCCGCATCTGGATGGACGTCGAAGGATAAGCCTCCCCTGCGGGATTCTGCTCTGCGGTCCTCCTAGGCGAGCTCTGATTCATCTCTCGGGAGTATCAGAGCAACTGCGTGAATTTAGTGACTTAAAGCATTATCAGGAAGAGCATTTTTGACAAAGCAGGAAAGGACTTTCTGTTGCCGGCGCCAATGAGCAATACAGTAGCCAACCCGGGAGCCCTATCCGTGTCTCCATCTCAGGGTGTGGGGTGGCACTGTGGGCCTGGCTCCAGAACGCTGGCCCTTTCTCCTCCACCAGGTGACGTCCCGTTGCCATCTCTACTCTGCCCAAAGATGACCAAGGAACTGTGCCACTTGTCTCTTCCCAGGAAGACCCAGGTTCTTCAGCTGTGTACTATCATAACCCCCGAGCTGGTTCATTTCAGATTCCCAGGCCCCAGCCCCAGAGAGTGTGACCCAGTAGGTCTTGGCTGGGGTCGAGGAATTAGCATTTTAACTGTCACCCCAGAAGCCCAGAAGCTCTTGATATTAGGGATCTGTGGGCAATGCTTTGACGAATACTGAGTCTTTAGGTGATCACGTTGCAGTTGTGTACATGAGCACCCACGTGCATTAACTCTGAGCCTGTGTGTGTGTGTGTGTGTGTGTGTGTGTGTGTAGTTCTAGGAGGATGGTCATTAAAATGGCAATACTGGTGATCTCTGGGTGTAATGATTTCAAGAGATTTGAGATATATTTCTCTATGCTTTTCTTTCATCCTTTCTTCCTTCCTTCCTTTCTTTCTTTCCCCCCTCCGGGCAGCTTGCGGGATCTTAGTTTCCCAGCCAGTGATAAAACCTGGGTCTACAGCAGTGAAAGTGCCAAGTCCTAACCACTGGACTGCCAGGGAATTCCCTCTCTATGCTTTTCTATATTTTAATTTTTTATGATGAGCATATTATTTTCATCAACAGATAAAGCCATCACGGCTTTCCCAGGGGTGGGGAAGAGCAGACTGTTATAGAGGAAATATGATATAGGAAGTAGGTTTGAGGGAAATGTGGACCTACGGAAAGACAGCCACAAAGGTAAATGAGTCTATTTTAACTCCCAGAGCTAGTATCCCTTTTTCTGTGGCTTCCAACCCCCTGAGCCTGCAATTGAGAAGGAAGGAATGTCACACCTCCTGTTTTCAAATTGCCTGTTCTAGGCAAAGCCGGTGCCGAAGTCATGCCTTGGAATTTGGGATGGTGGAGTTGAGCCAGAAGGCTGGGCCGCCCCGTCTGTGCGAGCCCTTGGAGTCCCGGGCCTGGCAGCCCCTTCTCCTCCACCCCCCCTGATGCTCGAGCACCCTGGCCGGCCAGGCAGAGCTGGGATGGCGATTTTACAGCGCTATTATTACTCCGTGCTGCCCAGTAAACCCACACCAGGCCCCACAAGCACTCCGCAAGAAGGCCAGACCTTTCCTGAGAAATGGTTTCCTACACCTTTACAACGTGATAGGTGCCGTGGACAAAAGGGGCCGTTGGGTTTATGGAAACTATATAAAGTTTATAGTCTTGGCAGGGCCAGAAGTAGAAAAGGCCTGCGGGATGGGGGTGGGTGTTTGGAAATGCAGAAGGCCCGGAAAGGGCGGCCGACCTTTGTGTGGAGACGCCAGATAAAATACCCCAAGGACACGCGGTGTGCCATGGGGCTGGGGGAAAGGTGGCCCTTCTGGAACAGCTGTTGGGAATGCCGTTCTGGCAGATCCCTTTCGATCTTCACAGCATTCCTGGGAGGGAGGCACCGTTATCCCCATCCTGCAGAGGGGAGACTGAGACAAAGGTATTTTGAAAGTTCTGACCTTGACCAAGGTCAGCTAATGGTCTAATGGTGTGTGGCCCTCAGGTGGGCCTTCTGGGGCAGGCTAAATTCTCGCATTCTCTCTCCTGTGTATTGAGCGGCGTGTCCTAGTTTCAGGAACAGAAAGTATGGTCTCCGTACCCTATTTCTGTTTGGGACTCATCTGCTATTTGTGACTTAGTCTCACAGTCCCCTGGTGTCTTCAGTCATCACCTTGCCCTCCTATGGCTCCACTGTGCTCTTGAAGCTGATTTGTGCCCGGATTCACCCACTGGCCTTGGCTGGAATGGAAGTGAAGCCACCCAGAGGTTGGCTGTGGATCAGGGCAGGGCTAAAATGCTGTCTTTGCCTTTCAGGATCCCTCCGTGTCCCAATTCTATGGGGGGATCATCTTAGGGCCCCCAGAGGAGTCCCCCGTGGAGTCTGAAATCACCTCCTCCCATCCCATCAGCTCTTGCAATTTCTAATTCATTTCTCCTTGTTTATGTGCCTTGCGGCATCCGTGTTTTCTCTCTCCTATTTGGCTGTGAATTCTTGGAGTGCAAGATTCCATGAATGCTTAATTCTTCATCTCTGATTTTGCCCACAGGGTTGGGCATAGTTCCCAGCAAGTAGTAATCATTGAGTAAGTATCAGCTGGAAGGCTGGCTGAATGGATGAATGGATGGATGGATGGATGGATGGATGGATGGACTAATGAGTGGGTGGATGGATAGATGGATGGATGGATGGATGGATGGATGGATGGATGGATGGATGGACTAATGGGTGGGTGGATGGATGGACTAATGGGTGGGTGGATGGGTGAGTGGATGGACAGATAGGTGGCTCAGTGGGCAGATAGATGAGGCATATGTAGACTAACTGACACCCACTTCCTCATTTACACCCACTTCCTCATTTGCACCCTTTCGCACAGTTAAACTAACAGCCTACGCCTGGTTCTCTTAGGCTTTCACTGAATGCACTTCTGTTTCAGGAGACAGACTTTGCTCTCTCTGAAGCCATATGGAGAAACCAGCCTGAGTGTTTGAATGTGTGTGTAAATACTTTACAATCCCCATAAACTTGTTTAAAGACAGGTGGGGGGTGAAGGTATAAACTGGGGCAGCCTTTCGGGAGGGCAGTCTGGAAGTAGCTATTAAATTTTCAAATGTGCCCACTACTAAGACCCAGCAGTTCCGCTTTTAGTCGTCAGGCGTAAGAACTATAGTCACACGTTTGTGCACAGAGACTCCCATGCCAGGTTGCCTGTGCCAGGGTGCTGGCTACTGCACCCCTCCACACAGTAAAGAACCAGAAACAGCCCATGTCCATCAACAGCGGGACAGACACTAAACTATGGGAAGACCCACACTATGGAAAAAGCTGCAGAGGCAGAAAAGTCTCTCCCATCTTCTGGGAAGTTCTGGAACTCTGTAACTCATGGCCCTCAGCACATGCCCCCCTCCTGGCCCCGTTTCCATCAGCTTCTTTTCCTTTCTCCCTCCTCCCGCCTCCCACGAAACACAGTTCACTAGAATGAGCTCTTTCATCCTTATGCCTACTAGCCAGTGACCTTCCCTGACAGAAAAAGAGGAAAATGAGAGAGAAGCAGTTATGTGCATAATTACTGTCTGCTGGCTCTTCAATTAAAAAGATTGAAAGGCACAATATTAAAATTTGATTTATGGGCACCACTATCTACCTAATAATGAGGCTGCGAGAAAAAAAGAACCACAGTCGCTAGAGAAAACCGTAGCCTTTTTTTCTCCGCCAGGAGATAAATTGCCTCTCATTTTCTTATTGCTAAAGAAATATGAAATGGTTTTAAGCATATGTGATATTTTCTTCCAATATGTTGAAATCCAGAACTTAGTAATTTAGGAGTCCTCTGGCTCCGACATTTCCAGGAAGCTTCCTGAGAGGCGTAGCGTCTTGAGCTACAGGGGCTGCTACCATGGTCCCCGGGGCGCCCAGACCCAGGCACTGGCACCACCGCCTATCACGGAAACTCCCTCCGGGTCCCCGGGCGCCAAGCCAGCGGATGCCACAGAGCCCAGGAGCGAATGGGGAAAGCACAGACTCTAGTTCCAAGTCCTAATTTTGTGGCTTATTAGCTCTTTCATCCTCAGTTTCCTCATAGGAACAATACGCTTACTAACTGCGTGACGCTGGGCAAGTGCCCCAGTTTTCCCAACTTGAAGGTCCCTCCCTGTGAGGGTCGTAGGAAGGATTAAATCAGTGAATGCATGTAAAGTGCTTAGATGGGTACCTGCCGCATAGCTGGTGTTCGGTAAATATTTTTTAAATCATTATCATTACTACTGCAGATGCCTTTGTCGTAATTTTTGGAAGAGATGGAATTCAAACCCAAGCCTTCCATTTCCAGGGTGCTGGCTGATGAGGGGCAGACAGACAGATGCTCAGCTCTGTCTCTCTCCAACTGATGTCCGGGGCAAGTCAGGGTACCTCTCTGAGCTCCATTTTGTTCATCTATAGAATACTAGTTTCTACTTCGCAGGTGGTATTGTCAGGATTAAAGATTATTGGAAACAAAGTGTCCAGGACACAATTAGTGCTGGGTAGATAGATGGCAATAACTCTTGAAAAGGAAAGACCTTTCCTCCTAAGAAACCTGTTTGGGAAATTCTGTCCTGTGGGAGAAGGGGTCTGTGTCTGGTTGACGTCATCCCTGCTCACTGGGGCTCTGCAGAGCTCTCCCCTCCTGTGGGGCACAAAGTATTCCCTGGCTCTAAAAATAACTGCTACAAAGGAAAAAAAAAAAGAGCAGCTATTGTGCCAGGAACCCTGTTGAGCTTGACCTGCAGGATCGCAGGTGAGTCTTATGGCAGCCTGGAAGTGGGCTGTCACCCATGTACCTTCATGGGGAAGATCAGATATGGGGATAGGCGACTGGCCGAAGGACACAAAGCTGGGAGGTGACCAGGCTAAGAGTCCAAGCCAGGACTGTCAAATTCTTTCCACCACACATTCCCGAGCCCCCTCCCGATTCCTAATCACTAACCTCCCCTCCTTTCCTCCACCCCAGCGCCTCTGACCCGTCACTACCGCCAGGCAGGTGTGTGGCACCATCACCTCGTGCTTTAAATTTGTGTCTTCCCACCGGTGCTCCTTATGCTGGAGAGTCAAATGCCCAAATGCTCACGTTAGCTTGTGCATAAGATTTTGTTCTGTGTGTCTGAATTCGTGGGTCTTTAATCTATTTAAGATGCTCAGGGTTGGGCTGGAGAAAATGGATTCAAGGTGCTCCCCAACCCCTTGCCAGCCTCCTTCTGGGAAGGTCTCCATCCCTATATGGGACCTCCAGGGCTCCCCATCCTACAGAGATTCCATAGATTCTCCCCTTGGGAAGAGGAGGGTGGGATTTTGCATGTATTTCTTTGCACCCAGCTAATGGCACTTCTTTGTTTTCAGTTGAGAGGGAGAACGTGCAGAAGCGGACTTTTACTCGATGGATAAATCTCCATCTGGAGAAGGTAAGCAGGGCGCTCGGCTTGTCGTTAAGTGGTGGCTTCCTCCATAACTGAGAGCACAGTTCAGTAGAGTGGGGGTGAAGGTGCTCTGTGTTTTTGTTGTGTTGTTGTTTTTCATTCATTCATTTAAACATCTGTTGAGGGCATTCTCATTGCCAAGCGTCAAGCTCAGTGCTGGGAACATGAAGGTAAGTAAGACATGGGGTTCTGACCTCCTGGGGTTATCAGTCTAGCTGGGGAAGGAGAGGGTCCATCTTTAAATAGGAATTGCTGAGCAAAAGTTCGGAAACATTCACTATTGAACAACCCAAACATGGGGCTGGGGGGATCTCGACCTCTAGTCTGGGGTGGTCGGGGAGGCTCTCGTGAAGACCCATTTATAGGTATTTGGGTTGATTCAAGCAAAAACTCCTCACACTTTTTAACCAAGCCAGATTCCCTGTTTCATCACGTAATGCTGCTATTGGTCAACAATATTATCTGCTTGTTTGGGTGCATCGAGCACACATCTCCTTTAATCCTCAAGACAACCCTCCTTACCCCGCACCCCATCCTGTTACGAATGAGGAAACAGAAGCCTGGAGACATTGAATCGCTTCTCTGCAATCCCACGACCGAGAAGAAAGCTCTGCCTGTGGCTTCTCCTGCATATTCCATGTCGTGACCCCTCTTCTCCCCTTTTTCTTTTTTTGCTAACATACTCTGGCCAGGCAACATTGAACCGCATTTTGTCTGCCAGCTTCTCAGGCACACAAACCCTAAAAACAAAAGCAGCTGAACTGGACACAAGGATGAACAGCAGAGAAGGGGCGGGATGTGAAATGGATAAATAAACAGCTCGGAGGAGGAGAAATCCGAGCCCTCCTCACCACTAGGTTAGCCCCCCGACAGAGAACATTCTAAATTGCCTGGGGCTGGGGGAGGAGAGATGATTATTCTTATTATAAGAAAGCTGATTTATCAGGATTCATTTTACTCACTTCACGTCTTCTTAAATTCCACTATCTGGTTCTCCAAATAGACCCAGCCAGTAGTCTCATGTCTTTCAAAGCTGGTGGTATTCAAGTATCCTACTTCAGTGAGTTTAGTACCTATATTTTCTTCTCTCCTCTCCTCTTAAAAGGCACAAGAGTAATATTAACTGCCCTTAGAGTTAACCCCAAAGAAAGGTTCTTGGAGGAAATCACTGAAATGATTAGAAAGCAGAGAAAATAAATGTGGTTTTTTAGGAAGTGGAGCTCTTGACCGAAATTTTAATTCACGTAGTGTAAACTTTAGGCCTATAGTATTTCCCGAGCAGACGCTTGACCACCCACACTTCTGTTCCCCACCTGTAGAACGGGTTACACTCGACCCAGGAGGCTTCTGAACTCTTCAGGGCAAAGTCTCTCTATATCATGGATGAAGCGTTATAAATCACTTGCCAGTTGTTTTGACTATTGGTGCATTTTCGGCAGTGCTCACACAGTGAAGTGTTATTTTTGGGAAAAAAGGAAAACCGTTCCCAAAATCTGAGTTCACTGAACTCCTAAATTAATGCCTGATGTGTATCAGGGTAGCTGGAAATTCCTCCTGGCGGACGGAGTTTAGTCATAGTGTATTTCTTTCTTTTAATTAAAAAATAAATACAGAAAAGTACAGAGGGTAATAGAGCAAATACCCTCGCACTCACTCACCACCTCCCCCAAACGAACCTCTGTTAGCATTGATCGCATCCAGAATTTTCTCCGTGGCCATGCTTCTGCTTCCTTTTTCGGGGCAGGTGGGTAGCACCCACTCTACAGATAAATCAGATAGCACCTAAAACTGATTCGTAATAAACAGGGCAAAATTCACAGCCATGTTTCCAACCTTGAGACTTTCAAGAACAACTTTTCATGTAAAGGAAACCCAGGAACTCCTTGGGGAAGTGGGCTTAACTGCAATTTGAAGGCTGTCAGAAATATTTACGGGGTCTCTGGCTTCTGGAAAAATTCCTTAATTTACCCAAGGAGTTAGATCATGAAGAAACCCCTGGCGGTGCTGTTTACTCGGCCATACCAATCTCATGAAGCCCATGGAACGTCTGGGGCCCTGAGGAGTGTTTTCACTGGAGTGGGTTCAATTTCTCCTCCTGCCATCTTGCAGATGGATGCCGGCCAAGGCCCCGCTCGCTGCTGCTGGGCTGAGGCTCTTACAGACACTGTCAATGGAAATTATTCTCCAGGTTCAGCTCAAAAGCAAGGTTTGGCCACGGTCGGGGCTTCTAACTGGAAATTTTGTGAGTTCATCTATCAGGGGCTGTTTTGTTCAGGTCTTGCGTTTCTGCCCCACGTTAACAGGAATAACATTTCCATAAGAGTCTTGGTAACCTGATACCGTCATGCTCTGTGTGGAATGTTCCTGCAGAGCAGCGGGGAGTTTGCAAAGAAAATAATTTGCCTTTGGGTTCAAAGTTGCTGTTGCCCTTGAAGCAAAGCCCTTTTCTGTGCACCTGTGGGTGGAATTGCCCGGTATTTTGACTAACTGGGAGTCAGGGGGCTCGTATAAGAGGTAAGGAAATGCCACCTTCCCGAATAAAAAAAGAAAACATGGGCCCTCCGAGGCTTTCACGGGGAGGAGGCCTTCCCGGAGAGGAGGGCTTCCCGGAGGAAAGAGTGCCTGGGCCACAGCTCCAAGATTTCCCTGGCTCTCTGACTGGTGACAGCCGCCATTCCTGTCCCCCAATTAATCCGGTCTCCTGTGGGAACACCCCCCTTTGTTGTCCCCAAGAGCAGTAAGTGTTCTAATGCTTCCAAATGTCCCAATACCAGAAAGTAAATAGAGTTTATGCTGGGGGGTTAATTAAAAATGCAGGTTCCTGGACCCTGTCCCCCAAGATTCAATAAATCCTAACCATCCTGCATTAAAGGAGTTTTTTATCAAGCTTGTTTTAGTCAACAGAAATCTTTCTTTAAGCAAAGTCTTCCTGGAACCCTAAGTAAAGGCCAATAAGAGCTATCGAAGGGAGTGCCGTGAATCAGCTTCGTCTGGGACCCCCCCCCCTGCCCTCATAGGCCTCCCTGAAGTGCTCTGCTGAAGCTCTGTTCTGGGAAGCACAGTTTGGAAATCCCTGTGCTGGGACATCTGCCCAACAAGTTCCAGCCGGCCCCGCGGACCCCAGGCCACACCCAGCCAAACTCTTGGTGGACACAACACAGGTCCCTCAGACCTCTCCAGGTCAGAGAGGAAAGCAGGGGGCTTCTGACGTTTTCCACCCAGATTCTCCTCCACAGATCCCCAGTGCACCCACTGCCCACAGGCCACCTCCAGGGAGAGGGGATTGCTACCTCCTTGGATGGGCCCTGCTGCCTGTAGGCACATCTGGATGTACCGAAGTTTTTTCTCCAGTGAAACCTGCAGTTCTGAAATTGTTTTGTGATTTACACAGGTCACTAATCGGCTACTTTCTTTCCCCCTCTTCCACAGTGCAACCCGCCTCTAGAAGTTAAAGATTTATTCGTTGATATACAAGATGGCAAAATCCTAATGGCTTTGTTAGAAGTGCTCTCTGGGCGAAATCTGGTACGTATGCTCCAGAAGGGTTAGGAAGAAGTTAAAATGCAAAGGAAAACATTGCCAAAGGGTTCTTTTCCGTACAGATCTATGTGTATGTACATATACCTGGCCATCCATAAATCCTATGACGGGAAACCTGGGAGGGTGACATTCCTTTCTCGGTGACTAAGACTGATATAATCATGTGTAACTAAGCAAATATACTTTCACAAGTAAATAAATAAATGCCCCATGTTTTCTGTGAGTCCAAAGCTAAGGATCATGACTGAATCATGACAGTTTAGCTGGCCAGCCATGAAATTACCTAGAATGAGAGCTAAGAGTCAGGAAGATGGAGAAGAAAGGCATCTTATCAGCCAAAATCTATAATCCACCCCGAGGCTAAAACTAGATACACAGAATTCTAGAACCTTCTTGTGAGTATGACCAAAATTGAATTGAACCAGCTGATCTTGGGGTTCCTTCCACTTTGGATCTTCACCAGCTCCATGTTGCCTGTATCTGCTGTATATAGGTCGGTCCTCTCTCCCCAATTCACAGAGCAGGGTTTAACAGCTTCTACACTGTTGGCATTTTGGCTGGGGTAGTTCTTTGTCATGGGGGCACTGACCTGGGCATTGCAGGATGTGTAACAGCAAGCATCCTTGGGTCTCTATCCACTGGATGCCAGTAGTAACCCCAGGTGTGACAACCAAAAATGTCCCCAGGCACTGCCAGAGGTTCCTTGAGGGGTCACAACGATCTGGTCAGAATACCAGTGGTGTCAATTTTGAGAAACCGGCTCTAGAGTCCAGTGTTTGATTTGGCCCAAGTGACCCAGCGTGGCTGATACAAAAGTGCCGCGATGGGGAATAGCTCAGCCCGTGTGGACCTCTCTGGAGTTGTTCTTTTTTTTTTTTTTAATAAATTTATTTATTTTATTTTTGGCTGCGTTGGGTCTTCGTTGCTGCATGGTGCGTGGGTTTCTCGCTGCAGTGGCTTCTCTTGTTGCGGAGCATGGGCTCAGTTGCTCCGCGACATGTGGCATCTTCCCGGACCAGGACCTGAACCGTGTCCCCCTGCATTAGCAGGCAGATTCTTAACCACTGAGCCACCAGGGAAGCCCATCTGGATTTGTTCTTAACTGTAGCTTTAAAGTCAAGAGTCCCTACTTCTGTTCTCAGATCTAATGTGGCTGGAGTCCTATCACACCCCTTCCTTGCCTTTGCTTTCCCAATAGCCTCCCCACTCCGCCGCGAGGGGGCTGTGCAAAGTGATCTTATGAATTCTAATGAAGGGCAAAGCCACTGCAGTAAAAGGAGTACAGTAAGTCCCCTACATATGAATGAGTTCCGTTCCGAGAGCGTGTGTGTAAGTCCAATTTGTTCATAAGTCCCACAAAGTTAGCCTAGGTACCCATCTAACACAATCGGCTCTATACCACTGCTTTTAGGCTTGCTTCCGGACATCCTGGGCTTGAAATAAGGATACTGTACTACTGTACTCTATACAGTACTGTACAGTAAAGTACACAAAAGCACAACCACTTGTAGAGGATGCACGCACATGGCAATGTAAGCCAGACACGTGAACTAACTTACGTGACTGGACATGCAAACGCACATTCGCGTCTTTGAAAGTTCACAACTTGAAGGATCGTATGCAGGGGACTTACTGTATTTGGTTTCTTTGCACATCTCACAATGGGCTGGCAGCATAGTCTCTAATAGGCTTCCTGAAAAAGCGCGTTCTAGCCCCTCGTTCTATGTTCCCAGCAGCCCAGTCTCGCACTTTGTTGCCAGGGCACTGGTCAGGAGCTACCATGTCCTTGCGGGGCCTCTGTTGGGAGTCTTTGATCCTGGAGCCCAGCCAAGAACATCCAAGACCACACCCATTAGCTTGCCTGGCAGTTCACACCGTGTGGAAGTGATACCCACTGGCTTGCCTTATAGTGTAAAGCACCCACCTGGAGGAGCGGGGATGAACTTCAGTTTCAGGATGAGTTTCCTCTGCCGGTGCTCCTAGTGGGTACGACTAGCATTGTCAGAGTTTTTACTTCTGCAAACACCTCTCTCTCTCTCTGTCTCTGTCTCTGTCTCTGTCTCTCTATGTTTCTCTGTGTCTCTCTGTGTCTGTCTCTTTCTCTGTCTCTCTGTTCTCTGTCTGTCTGTGTTTCTGTCTCTGTCTCTCTGTCTGTCTCTCTCTCTCTCTGACCTGGGATAAATGTCCACAAAGCTCTTGGCCAGAAAACAGAAACATCTGCGGCCGCCAGGGAGGACTTACCGGATGATTTAGCAGCTGTGGGTGACACCCCCGGCTGACGCTTTCTGCCCTGACAAAAAGCATCAGTGCAGTGAGAAGAACATGTCACCGACAGTCTCTGGAGGAGGGAGGAGTATCAAAAGCCAGGAGCTGGGTCAGAGAGAAAAATTTGATAAATCTGTCCCTTGTTTAACCCCTGGATTCCCCTCCTTCACCAACTCGAGTGAGTTTGGTCCCAGAAACCATAAATAAGGTGACCGTCGGGGGCCCCTGAGGCTACGGTTGTGTGTCCTGGGGCCCCGTGCCCCGTTTTGGATGTGGTCCGTGTGGGCTGTGCTATGAGCCCCAATCTTCTCTTGAGAGTAATGTGAAAAAGGTAAAGAAAAAGACAAGCACATCCAACGGCACCGCTGGGGACTGAGTGCCTGCCTTGGCTTAACTGCTTGTTTTGTTCTGGTTTGTGTTACAGCTGCACGAGTACAAATCCTCATCCCATCGTATTTTTCGGTTGAACAACATAGCGAAAGCACTTAAGTTTTTGGAAGATAGCAATGTAAGTATTTGAAACACATCTTGTTAACACAGACTTCCCTGTGACAAAAAGGACATAATTTGAAGTTTAATGCTCGTCACAAGAGATGTGAGCAAAGGGGACCCTGCTGAGATGGTCGAATGAAACTAAGTTGAAATGTAACAGAACTCACGCAGCTAATCCATCAGCCGGAGATACAGCCCCTGGCTCCCTGCCCGCCCCTCCATCTCCATCAGGCTCTCAGATGTTCAGAATTTAGTTGACATTTCTTTTTCATTTTGGGGGATAAGAGCATGTCAGGGTGTAAAACTTTTTCTTAGAACTCAGAATATGGGAGAAGCAAGGAGGAAAAGGGGGCTAAATGAGCCGGGGGAAAATTACATAATTCTGTCCCCTTTGATATAACTTTCTAGACTTAAATTAGCCTTTTCTGTGTTTTGAACTCTGCTTCATGTCCTTCAAAACTGGGAAGGAATGGCCCTAGAGGGATGAAATTTCCAAAGTTCCCCTTTCATTAAGTTTCGCTAATTAGTGACCACGTGGGTCCCTGCATTGGGAGGGGGAGGGGCCGTGCAGTGGTGCTGGCACTTAGCAGCCCTGGGTTTCATCCCAGCCCTGACTCCCCCGTCTTCCAAGTCATTCTGTGACTCCTTGGCATCCTTTCAACACATTCCTTTTCTGCTTAAATCAGCCCAGATCAGATCCTGTTGTTTACCGTCAGGAACCCCAAACAAATTGCACTTTGTGATGATCTACTGTACATGCCGATGTGTCGGGCAAGCTGAGGGGTTTTTACTGCACTGCCCCCCTGCCCCCAGCACAGCCGCTGGAAGGAACTCTTAGTGTCACTCATTCAGATTCTAAGGCCTGGGCTGAGAAGCCTGGATCCCCACCCATGTCCTGGCTGCCAAGGGCAGAGTAAAGCACCTTTGGCTTTTGAAGAGGGAGGTGTACTCTGTCTCCCGTACTGTGGGGAAAGCCCCAGACCTGGGAGGGAGTTCAGGTGGTGACGGCCAAAAAGCACAGCTCTGGTCATCGCAGCATCATTCATAATAGCCAGAAGGCGGGAACAACCCACATGTCCATCCGTGGACAAAGGGATGAACAAAATGTGGTCTGTCCATGCAATGGAATATTATTCTGCCATGAAAAAGAATGAAGTGCTGATACAAGCTACAGTGTGGACAAACCTTGAAAACGTTATTAAAGATGCCGGACAAAAAGGACCACTTCTTGGATGGATCTAGAGACTGTCATACAGAGTGAAGTAAGTCAGAAAGAGAAAAACAAATATCGTATATTAATGCATGTATGTGGAACCTAGAAAAAATGGTACAGATGAGCCGGTTTGCAGGGCAGAAGTTGAGACACAGAGGTAGAGAACGGACATGGACACCAAGGGGGAAAACTGCGGTGGGGTGGGGATGGTGGTGTGCTGAATTGGACGATTGGGACTGACATGTATACACTGGATGTGTATAAAATCGATGCCTGATAAGAACCTGCAGTATAAAAAAAAAAAAAAAAAAAAAAAAAAAGACTACACATTCTGAAGCCACTCTACCTTGTTTTTTATTTCTGGTTTCTCTACCTTCTAGCTGTGTAAATCTGAACAAGTTAATTAACTTCTCTGTACATTAGTTTCACTCCTTAAGATGTAATAATAATAATAATACCCAAAAAAAAAAAAAAGGACCACTTCTTCTATGAATCGATTCCTATGAAACGGCCAGCAGGGAAATCTCTCGAGTCAGAAAAGAGATGGGTGGTTGCTCAGGGTTGAGAGGGGTTGGGGGATTAGACAAGTGACAGTTAAAGGGTATAGGATTTCTTTTTGAGGTGATGAAAATGCTCTAAAATTATGGTGGTGCCAAAAAACCATGGAATTGTATATTTTAAATGGGTGAATTGGATGGGATGTGAATTGTATCTCTCAATAAAGCTGCTTTTAAAAAAGCACATCCCGTTTCGTGAAAACGCTGGCCTCTCTGCCGAGTCAGTTTCGCCATCCGCCTCGGTGCTGACGGCACGTTCAGGGCACCGCTGCCACGGCTTCCACTCCTGGAAAATGATGTAGACTCCTTGAGCCTCCATTTGCACATCTTGTTACATAGAGGTGATAAGAGCCAAACCTACTTCAGAGAGTTGTTGAGGATGGAATGTGCCCGTCTAGGTGGGGTTTAGCCAAGTGCGGGCACAGGGCACAGGGCGTGGGCTGCGTTCGTTAGCTGTGGCTCTTGCTACCTCTCCCAGCTCCATAGCTCCACCGTCTGCTCCTGGAAGGGAGCGTTAGGCGTGGCCCTTCTGGGCGGTGTCCACCCCTGAATTCCGAAACGCGTTGTTTTTATGATAACGTGGGGCCTTGGGACCACTGCCTGGGATACTCACTGTTCTTCCTTCCAGCTTGTGAACCCCTAAGTAATTTCCTGCTCTGCCAGCTGCCACGTGTTGATGGCTCTGTACTGTAGGCAGAACTCTCCCCGTGCATTTACAAAGTGTCTTCTGTGGGCCCCGGGCTGTGCTCAGCCTTGGGGACATAAAGCTGCATTAGGAGCGCATCTCTGCTTCCAGGAGCTTAGAGTCTCGCAGAAGAGGCCTCAGCGGACAGCAGGCTACTCATCACTGCAGGGGCCCAGGGAGGAGCAGTGATCCTGCAGAAGCGAAAAAACAAACAGCCCGGGAGCCTGCTTGGGGGGGCGTTGCAGGTAGGACTAGCCCATGCTCAGGGGTGGCAGGCCTGGCCTTCTGTAATCCGCCCCTAAATGTTTCCCCAACTGCAGTAGCTGCCTTATGGTGCAAAAGAACATTAGGGTTACAAAAGAACATTAAAGCTCCCTTCTCCTTCATTTTTTATTTAAAAATCTGGAAATATGCCAAATGTGGTTGTGTTATGTCCGCTCTTTGCCCCACTGGCTCCCGTGGCCGGCAGGTGAGACAGGTGAATGGCCCCGTGGGGAGGGGAGCACCGGTGAGTGAGGCAGGTGGAAACAGGCATTTTGGTTGCGGTCTCTATCCCATTGCCAGAATCCACAGAGCGCTCCTGGGCCCTTGTTGGCCCCTTCCTGTCCCACTGTCCCAGCTCGAGGCAGGACGGGCCACCGTGGCTCTCCTGAGCCAAAGGAGTGCCCAGAACTGGGTGGTCAATGCCAAGCGGGTGCTGGAAGGGCAGCGGTCAGGTCCCATTTGCCCCAGGATTCAGGTGCTGTTAGTGTGGCCAGCCGCTGTCCCTCCCTCTCTCCCCCGAAACTATGAGGCTCAGAGCATAGTGTTCACTCCTGTGTCAGAGACCCGCTGCCCCACAGGACCAGCTCTGTGACCTCCGGCAGGTCATTCAACCTCTCTGAGCCTCAGCTTCCTCATCTATGCAATGGGTATAGTGTGAGCATTCACTAAACTAACCCATGAAAACCACTGGGCAGAAGTCAGCACTCCCCAGAGAGGGCATTACCGTGATGACCATTATCACTGCCCCACGATGGATGTGCCAGCCAGAGGGGGAGAAGGAATATTCCCAGAAGCCAGTTGGTCCATTTATTGTCAGTGTGGTGAAAACCACCAAGTTAGCGGGAAGAGGAGGAGGAGGGCATTGTCCCCGAAGCTTCTGACTGATGTCTGGCTGCTAACATCGTCTGTTTGCCAGGGGGAACCAAGCAGTGGCTGGGCACCCGAGGCAAGGTCTTCGGGAATATCCGCAACCCCCGCCTTCCCTCAGCCAGGCTCCCCGGTCCCTGTGGCCAGCAGAGTGCTTTATTCTCCAAAGGTGGCGGTTGCTCCCCGCCCCCCCTTCCCTCCCTGTCCCAAGAGGGTACACCATCCTATTCCCCACATCCCTACAAGGCAGCTCTGTGATTTCTCACTTTGGGACACTTTCCATGAACCTCAGCTCAGAGGCCATGCTGGGCTTCCTCCAGGGGGTAGTGAAGGCCAGGATTGTCACCTTGACTAAGTGCTTTGATGTGACTCCCCCCATGCTGGGATGTGATCAGTGAGCCACAAAAACGGAGGGAGCTGCCAGAGCAGAGGTCCAGGGTACAGGATCAGCCACAGACCGCAGGTGATTCATCCCACGGGACATGTGGTCATGATGTATATGGACGGACTGTTGGGCCTGAATTTGATTGGCTTTGTTGTTCACAATATTGACAACTTCCTTCAGCCTCTAACCCGCCAGTGGTGAGCTTGTGCTCTCTGGATTATTCTCTGGGCATCAACCTGCAAAACAGACCTGAGCCAGGGCCTCAGGATTCTCACCTGTGATTAGGAAAGCCCAGGCCCTACTGACGGTTGTGGTCAGAAACCCCTGATAAACTGGTAGGATCAGAGACCCATCTTTTTTTAAAGCCCCAAAGGAAGGAGAGAAATAAGTTTGTGTGAGACGCTCTCTTCGTGTTTTCTTTCCCAAGTCTCCTGAGCAGAATTTTGTGAATCAAATTTGGATTTGAAAGTTTACCTTGGGACTTCCCTGGTGGTGCAGTGGTTAAGAATCCGCCTGCCAATGCAGGGGACACGGGTTCGAGCCCTGGCCTGGGAAGATCCCACATGTTGCGGAGCAACTAAGCCCGTGCGCCACAACTACTGAGCCTGCGCTCTAGAGCCCATGAGCCACAACTACTGAGCCCACGTGCCACAACTACTGAGCCCATGCGTCGCAACTACTGAAGCCCGTGTGCCCAAAGCCCATGCTCCGCAACAAGAGAAGCCACCGCAACGAGAAGCCCATGTATGGCAACGAAGGGTAGCCCCGCTCACGGCAACTAGAGAAAGTCTGCGTGCAGCAACGAAGACCCAACGCAGCCAAAAAAAGAAAAGAAAAAATTTACCTTGACTTACTTGATTTCTCCTCTCCTCCCCCTGAAGAATGGAGTTTACATTTGCAAAGGGTGGTAAAGAATGAAGAGGTGGAAAATGTGACAGAGATGGATGTGGCCTGCAGTCCTCAATATTTACTCTCTGGCTCTTTACAGAACTTTGCAGACCCCTGATCTACATACTCAGGTTTTGTTTGCGGAGTAAAATGATGACTTAGGGCGGTGGCCCTCAAACCCAAGCGTGTAGCAGAATCACCGGGAGCTCTGGTTAAAATGCAGATTGCGGCCCCTCCCAGGGTTTCTGATGCAGTTGGTCTGGGGGAGAATTTGCGTTTCTAAGGAGTTCCCAGGTGATAATACTGTTGCTGGTGGTCCAGGGACCACACTTTGAAAACCAGTGCCTCAGGCATTCACCAAGGGCAGGCATCCTGTGGTCAGAACAGAGTTAAATAAATAACCAGTCTCTTAAGGGTTTCTCAAACATGCCCATTTGAACCAGTCAGTAGGGTATTTTGTTGCAGAAAGATGCAGAAACGCTGGGTAGCAGCCTTATCCCCACACACTATTTCTAATTAGTAATGGATAATTGTCTAAGCTGTCGTGGTCCTTGATCGCCGATGTCAGTGCTCTGTGTTTGTCCAAAGACGTGTTAAATCTGGAGGTTTGGTGGTGTTCGTGTAGTACACAGACCGACCTTGGGCATTTACCATCTGTTCTTGGAAAAGGATGACTTTCTTACTAGTTGTGTGTCCTGGGCACGTTACATTGACTGCTCTGGAATTTCTTTACCGGAAATATAGAAATAATAGAAGAATCTGTGATGTGGGGTTGTTGTGAGGATGAATACTTGTAAGGAGCTTAGAATAGTGTCTGTGCATGCTAAGTACTATGCACGTGTTTATTAGACACACTTACATACACTTTTGCATGTTGGGGTCCCTGAGAGGTGGCCTGGGGCAGCACCGAACAGCACAGGTGAGAAAGAGAAACAGGCCCACGACGACGGCATCAGTAAATAACATGTTGCATCCTATTTGGACACTCTCGTTAAGCTTATAAATTGCTTCTCTCCAGGTAAAACTGGTTAGCATCGACGCAGCAGAAATAGCAGATGGCAACCCCTCTTTGGTTCTTGGGCTGATTTGGAACATAATCCTCTTCTTCCAGGTAAAATCATTTCTTTCCTATAACACACGGTAATGATCTCCAGCAACACAAGAGTGGAGCTGGATGGAGGGAGACAGTGAGATTTCATTCCTAACAGATTTCGACTTTTCTGTTACCTGGGAAAGAACTAGAAGAACCTGGTTGCTAAAGATTTTGAATTCCTGTGATTCTAAAAGTGATGTGAGCTCTGTTCTCCTCTTGGTACTTGAAGAGTTAAATATTTACTTCGAAAAGTAATTTTGTTTTAAAGTGTCACAAGAGCTGAGGAATACTTCCAACCAAAAATTGAACTTGGTAGAGTTCTTTTCCTAAAATGACTTGTGTTCATCAGAGACGGTTAACGAGCCTGTACAAAGATAGCTCTAGGAAGAGGTGTGTGTGACAGGAAAGACCTTGTTTTTCCATCCTTAGCACCCTCAGCCCCTATCTGGAAATGCAGATTTTATAGAGCAAGGACAGGGTCTGTGGCTGGAGTATGAAGGGGATATTTCAAATTGTGCTCAAGTTCTTTTCCCTGAGTAGGAGGGAGTGAGCTGATGTTTTATCTTCTAAAATCCCCCTCTTTTGAAATAGAAAATCATGGCTCATTGCTTAAGGGGTCTCCCAAGCGTAAAAATGATCTGCACAGAGGCTCATGCTTACACTTCAGAGAAGAATGAGCTCAAACAAGGCTTGGAGACAATAGCCCTGAACTTAAAAAACCAAAGGCTCCCTCTGAGCCTCAGTTTCCACATCTGTGAAATGGTAGCAGTGGTCCAAATATGTGGTGAGCACCAAGAGATGCTACGTGGGAAAGCCCTTTGTCAGTTGTACAGTGTCATATACAGGCTTCAGTTACTGACGTTTGTTCTTCAACTCCCTGATAGACTGGAAACGTCCTGCAATGTGTAAAAAGTCCTTAACTCCACTCTGGATCGTCATTCATTTATTTGGTAAATGTCTAGTGAGTTTCTCCCACGGGCCAGGCTCTGAGCACACAAAGTCTTGCTCTCATGACTTTCTGGTATCTCAGACAAGTCAGTCCCATGTTATAGAATTCTGTGGCGCAGGCCATGATCAGCATATGCACAGAGTGTTGTAAAAGCTCCAAGCTGGGGCAGCTGTCTCAGAGGGGGCAGGGGGGAGGGGAAAACTTCCTGGATAAAGTGACACCAGAGCAGGGTTTGAAAGGATGAGGAGGAGTTCGCTAGACCAGTGCCTCTCGGACTTTATTGTGCATACCAATCACCTGGTATGGGGGTGGTACTGAAATGCAGAGTCTGATGTCATAGGTCTGGGGCGGGGCCTGGGCTTCTGCATTTCTCACAGGCACCCCACGGTAGGAGCACATTTGGCGTAGCCAGGAGTTCAGTGTTGGAAGGAAGGGGCACCCAGGCAGCAGGACCTGGGCGAGCAGAGGCGGTGGGGCTTGAAACAGCATGATGCACTCCGGGAGCGACGGCCACGAAAGGACGGGGTAGGGATAGGCGGAGTCAGGTCAGCAAGACCTCTTCTGCAGCCTCTGGCCAGAGCTAAAGAGACTCCAGGAAGAGACGGTTTTCCCTGCAAAGCATCACTGCACGCACCACAAGCCACAAGAAGCAGCCAGGCCATCATGAGTACTGCCCTGACCCCTGACACACGACCCTCAGGAAGGGGTTTCTCCCGATCTGGAGAACCAGTTCTGCACAAGCTGGTCCCTCCAGCCGGGGTCCACGAGGGACCGTGCTGGGTCTGCCTCCGGGGTCTGAAACGCCGTTTTCCTTCCAGATTAAAGAACTCACCGGCAACCTCAGCAGAAATTCTCCATCTTCCAGCCTGTCACCCGGCTCGGGGGGCACAGACTCAGACTCCTGCTTCCCACCCACGCCCACCGCAGAGAGGAGTGCGGCGATATCGGTGAAAGACCAGAGGAAGGCCATCAGGACACTGTTGGCGTGGGTGCAGAGGAAAACAAGGAAGTAAGCCGCGCGCCCTGTTCCCCGGCACCCCGTGCTGCTGCCAGGCAGGGGGAGGAGGGCTAAGAGAAGGGGCATCACCGCTTACTCAGCTATGTGCCCGGCGCCTCACATAGGCTCTCAGAAAAGGGAGTTCTGTCAGTTTCTGTTTCTGCACACAAAACTGTACTCGCCCAATGTTTGGTTTGCAGAAAGCTGATGATAGAATTTGAATAGAAATCCCAGGGGCCTTCAACACATTAAATCCCAATGTGGGGATGGCCCTTGGATCCTAATAACATGGACACATTTATTATTAAGCTTCTGGGTATCTTTCAGAGTCTGTACCTACTTAAAAATGAGTAACAGTAAAGGCTGCAACCTATCAGAGTCAGGTCTGGCCCTTCCAAAACTGAGACAGCTGAACTGAAACCAAGTTCCTGGCCTTCTGTTTAACCCCTTCCAGATTGGGGAGACCCTGGTGAATCTCTTACCTTTCTAAGCTGCATCTGTAAGATGGTGACTTACCATTCACCCCCTTATGGGAGAGTTAGGGTTAAATGAAATCAACTCTGTGAAAGCACCTTGCAGAGTACCAGCACTTAGTAAGTGCTCAGCAACAGATCCTGGCTCCCCAGTGTATGGAAATAAAAGATGGCAGGAAAAAATAAAAGATGAGAGAGAAGTTGGATCTTTGGGGTTTTGATTAAGGAGTTAAGCGTGAAAGAGTTGATTAATGTGAGCAACCAGTATGTGGTATTTTAAAATAAATCAACCAAAAGTGAGCTCATTGCCAGGAGTTAGGGTGGCTATAACAGAGAGGAAGGGTCTTTGCGGGGAGTAGAACAGTCTGTATCGCCATTGTGGCACTGGTCACAGGAATGGGTGCTTGTGACAAAATGTCATGGCACTTACACCATCCCCGTGACACTGAAGCCAATGAAATCCTAATTCGGGCTGTGGTTTTAATAGCCCTGTACCCACGTCGGTGTCCCGGTTCTGCTAACACACGCCAGTAACGTAGGATGCTGCCGTTGAAAGAAGCTGGGTGAAGGGTCTACGGGGGCCCTTTGTACTGCTGTTGCAACTTCTTATGAATCTCAAATGATTTCTAAATAACAGGATTTTTTTACAAGAGAGTTCAGGGATCACAGTTGAGAGATTGACGGGGGGCGGTTGTGGTCTCAAGGGATGGAGTCCAAAGGAAATTAGTGCCTGGCAGGATTATCTATCTTTGTCACTTTTAATGTTATGATTTTATTTATATTAATCATGACATTAGCTATCCCTTAGCGAGTGGCTTTCATGTGCCATCTGCATTGCACATTAGATCGTTCACGTGACGTGGCCGTTTTGGGGGATTCAACCTAATACTTGCCCGTGACAGCTGCCCTGTTTTATAAATGAGTTTGAGGCTTAGAAGGTCTGTGACTCAAGGCCACAGCACCGGAAGCACAGAGGGGCAGCCGGAGTGTGAACTTGGGTCTTTCGGGCTCCATTTTTATTACACAACGCGTCTATGTTTGCTGCATTTTGAACATCACTGATAAAAGGAACTGTGTATAAAATGACTCCTTCATATATATGTGTGTATAAAAATATATATATCTGGGAACTGGGAAACACAAGGCTATTATGTCTCCTCGTGTGACGTACACCTTCCTATCCTGTTTGTCTGGAAATGGAAATACCGATGGTTCAGTGCAGCTATCCCAATCCTCAGGGCCTGGGGCATGTTGGCCTCCCCAGGTCAGCAGCTCCCAGCCCCGCTTGGAGGCCAGCGAGGCATCCCCGAGTCTGCTTACTGACCTGCACTGAGGCTGCTGCTTTTCCTCAGGTATGGCGTGGCGGTGCAGGACTTTGCAGGCAGCTGGAGAAGCGGGCTGGCTTTCCTGGCAGTGATCAAGGCCATCGACCCCAGCCTGGTCGACATGAAGCTGGCGCTAGAAGACTCCATGCGGGAAAATCTAGAGAAGGCTTTCAGCATCGCTCACGACTCCCTTCACATCCCCAGGCTCCTGGAGCCAGAAGGTAGATGTGGTTCTCTCTCTTTCTCTTTCTTCGTAATAATTTTTTTTTTTTCATGTATGTAACACCTGCCGTCCAATCTGGAGAATACAGAAACATCTAATGAAGTCATTTTTATGTCTCCTGTATTCCTGCCACTGAGATCATTTTCCCAGTATTTTTCCTTACATCTAATTACAATTTTTTTTCCTAATTGGGATCATTCAGTGTATGTACGGTTTTGTATCTTACTTTTTTTAAACCTAACGTTATAATTGTGACATAAGTATTTTGCATGCTGATAGGAGGTCTTCCTTACATATTTTTATTGGCTGCATAATGGTCCATTTAGTGGGTGCACCAAAATTTACTTAGCTCTTTACTACTGGTGGACATCGAGGTTGTTTCAGAATAGTCATGTTTATATGTAACGCTGCAATGAACATCTTATTGGTTAAAGCTCAGTGTGCATCTCAGATTATTTCCTCCAGGACCAGGTCCCAGCAGCGGAATGACAACAGCTAGAAAGTTCACACCTTTTTAGGGCACTTGGTTATCTCTGTCAAATCGCCTTCCATGTGGATTAGGCTAATTTAGGGCTCCCTCTGGCAGCGTGTGAGGGTCCCAGCTCAACAGACTCACCGATGGGGCAGGCAGCGAGCTGGCTGCCGGCAGGGAGGGATTAAGGCAGTTAGGGAATAACAGAATCTTGGGCACAAGGAGAGCTGGATTCTTCATTCCAGCTTCTCTGCTCATCAGCCGCTTGTGAGGCTTCACTCAAATCATTCCCCTTCTCTGGGCCTAGATTTGCTGAAGTGTACAATAAAGAGAAAAAACCTCCCTGGTCTGTGGGATCCTTCACCATCAAGCAACCCAAGATCCCATGTAAAAACCGCGTGTTCTTGTTGGTGGGAATGTAAATTGGTGCAGCTCTTATGGAAAACTGTATGGAGGTTCCTCAAAAAATTAAAAATAGACAATCATGTGATCCAGCAAACCTTCTACTGAATATATATCCAAAGGAAATGAAATTTAAAAACAAAACAAACAAAAAAATACAACCTCAGGAATTCCCTGGCAGCCTAGTGGTTAAGACTCAGTGCTCTCATTGCTGTGGGCCTGAGTTTGATCCCTGGTCAGGGAACTAAGATCCCACAAGCTGCACTGCATGGCCAAAAACCCCCCAAAAACAAAAAACGCCCCCCCCAAAAACCCCCAAAAAAACAAAAACAAAGGAAATGAAATTGCAGTCTTGAAGAAATATCTGCACACCAGTGTCCACCGCAGCATTACTCACAATAGGCAAAGCATGGTAACAACCGACGCGTCCATCAGTGGATGAAGAGATAAAGAAAATGCTGTGTGTATGTACAATGGAATATTATTCAGCCATGAAAAAAGAAAGAAATCCTGCCATTTACCACAACACGAATGAACCTGGAGGACATTATGCTGAGTGAAGTAAGCCAGGCACAGAAAGACAAATACTACATGATCTCACTTACACGTGGAATCTAAAGAAACCAAACTCATAGAACCAGAGAGTATAATGGTGGTTACCAGGGGCTGGGGGTTGGGGGTGGGGTGGGAAAAGTAGGGAAATGTACAAACTTTCAGTTATAAGATGAATGAGTTCTGCAGAGTCTAACATACAGTATGGTGACTATAGCTAATAATACTGTATCGTGTACTAGAAATTTGCTAAGAGAGTAGATCTTGAGGTTTCGCAGCACACCAAAAAAACCCAAAAAACAAAAAAGGTAACTCTGTGAGGTGATGGATGTGTGAATTAACTTGATTGTGGGAATTATTTCACAATGTATATGTATGTCAAACCATCATGTTGTACGCCTTAAATATATACAATTTTCATTTGTCAATTATACCTCAATAAAGCTGGAAAACAATTTTTTAATTACAAATGTTTTAAATAAATAAAATAAAAACCGTGTTTTGCATGTCCTTCTAACTCCTGTGTCTCTCTTAACAGACATCATGGTTGACACGCCAGACGAGCAGTCCATCGTGACTTACGTGGCTCAGTTTCTAGAACATTTCCCGGAGTTGGAAGCCGTATGTCTGTTTTCCTTACCTATAATTCAGAAACCATACATTTCCAGCAGCTGGCCATCACATGAAGCTCGGGGTTCGGGCTGTGTTGTTCTGTGTGACAGCCGTAAGGATCAAAACTCAATCTCAAGTGCCTTGAGCGTTGCTTTGCCACTTTTTCATTTCAAAACCATAGATAACATGTATGACATTTAAAAGCAGAGTGGGAAGTTAGGCACACCTCTTACAAACCTCTTCCCATCCCAAACTTTATTAAGATTAGAAGAGATGCCCACTTGTAATATGAATCAGCTACTTGATTTTCTTTTTTTAAAAATTAATTAATTAATTAGTTTTTGGCTGTGTTGGGTCTTTGTTTCTGTGCGAGGGCTTTCTCCAGTTGCGGGGAGCGGGGGCCACTCTTCATCGTGGTGCATGGGCCTCTCACTGTCGTGGCCTCTCTCGTTGCAGAGCACAGGCTCCAGACGCGCAGGCTCAGTAGTTGTGGCTCACGGGCCTAGTTGCTCCGCGGCATGTGGGATCTTCCCAGACCAGGGCTCGAACCCGTGTCCCCTGCATTGGCAGGCAGATTCTCAACCACTGAGCCACCAGGGAAGCCCTGCTACTTGATTTTCTAGATGTCAGATGGAACATTTTAGCAGTCTACCAGATTTTATCAGAATGTGAAAAATTCTAATAGGCAATGACCATTCAAAAGCATGCCTTTTTATTTTCAGAATCTGAGTATACTTGGTGACAGATTTTTTTGGAGCAGAATCAGACCTTTTAGAAGTTGTCATGGCTCTGTTGAACCTCCAGCCAACCCATGCATACGCCCAAGATGATAGTAACAATGATCACAGGGATAACGACAGTCCTTCATTGAATTTATTGGAAACCTGCTGAACACCTACTGCTGGCTCAGGGGAACTTAGCAATAAACAAGATGGATGAGGTCCCTGACCTTTTGTAGCTTTGTTCTAATAGAGAAAACAGTTGACAAGTCAGCAAACACATCATCATTTCAGGTAGTTAGACGTACTAGACAAAAAAGAAAAAGCATAACGAGCTAATACTTGCAGGGAGAATGGGCTGCTCTTTTAGCTGGAGGCTTGTCAGGTAACCATCCCTTGTGTCTCTGGGCTGACTGCCACCTCTGCGATTCCACTTGACTTGGTATCATTATTTTCATTTTGCAGAAGAGGAAACAGATACTCGAAGAGGCTTAAAGAGCTCTCCAGGGTTGCCCAGCTACCAAGTGCAGAGCTGGGGTTTGATCCCAGTTCTCTGCGGTTGCAAAGTTCAGGCTTTTAGATTCCTTACAACATATGCTGAAACTGAGACCCCATTTTGCATAGCTCAGAAGAGCCAGACTGGGTCTTCCCCAGGATGTGGCTTTCATTCCAGTCCCTACCTATGTGTGTGTTTCCCATCTGTTTCTGGCCCACAGATCACTTTCCAGGGTGCTTTAGAAGCAGGCATTCCATGGGCTGGAATGTCAGTTTTTCCACTTGAAGCTGTGTGACCTTGAGCTGCTTACTTAACCTCTCTGATACATGTCCGTATGAGATGCCATCTATAAAATGGAAAGATGACCCACATTAGAGAGTTACGTGAAGAATAAATAGATACATAAAGTACTTACTCCTGTGCGTGGCACAGCAGTTGATGCCCAGAAAATAGTGGTGATATTATTTTGTAATTTAATCTTCATAGGCCATTACTAAATTCTGAAATACTAGGCACCAGGGCTTTTATTAGCCCTGAGCTCTTAAGCTGTAGGCAGAGTTTAAAATTAACTAAAATTTATGATATTTGTGTGAGTCAAGGTCACGGCCGGGATTCAGCAGATCTGACACTTGGATCTCCCCAGTGCTGGGGTCAGAGACTAGGGCTGGGGCAAGAGAGATTGAACAAGATATGATACCTGGAGTAGGTCATCCTGACTCATGGAACACAGAACAGCCCATTTACATCCCCAGGGGAACACAGATGAGCCACCCCAGCTAATCTAGACTCCCATTAAACCGCTGTTTTTTTTTAAGCTTAACAATTCAGCTGAGTTTAGTACATTTCAGTAAACATTCATTAAGCCCTGACCGTGTACCAGACACTGTGCCTGGCTTTATGGCCCGACATATGGTTTATTTGGGTAAACGTACCATGTGCACTTGCAAAGAATGTGTCTTGTGCAGTGAAAGCGTTGACAGTCTTTAAATATCAATTAGGTTGAGTTGGTTAATATGCTGTTCTGATATCCTACAGACATACTGACTTTTTTTTTTGCTTTTCCTTTCAATGAGTGTGAGGGAGAAAAGTTAAAAATCTCTGGCTTATGCTTGTGGATTTGTTGCTCTTCTTAGTTCTGTCAGGTTTTGCTTTATGTATGTGGAAGCTCTGCCATACATGTATACACATTTAGGACTGTTGCCTCTTCCTGATGACATCATTTTATTTTTATTTTTATTTATTTATTTTTAATTAATTAATTAATTAATTCACTTTTGGCTGTGTTGGGTCTTCGTTTCTGCGTGAGGGCTTTCTCTAGTTGCGGCGAGCGGGGGCCACTCTTCATCGCGGTGCGCGGGCCTCTCACTATCGCGGCCTCTCTTGTTGCGGAGCACAGGCTCCAGACGCGCAGGCTCAGTAGTTGTGGCTCACGGGCCCAGTTGCTCCACGGCATGTGGGATCCTCCCAGACCAGGGCTCGAACCCTCATTGGCAGGCAGATTCTCAACCACTGCGCCACCAGGGAAGCCCTATTTTTATTTTTTTTTGTCTTGTAGTATCCTTTGTCTGACAGGAATATAGCCATACCAACTTTCTTATGATTAGTGTTTGTGTGATACATCTTTTTCCATCTTTCTCCTTTCAGAGTATGCTTATGTTTAAAGCACGTCTCTTGCAAATAGTATAGAGTTGCTTCTTGTTTTTTATCCATTCTGACAAGAATTAGTGTGTCATTTTATTAGTGTATTTTTTTTACCATTTACTTCATGTAATCTACCATCTTGATTGTTGTTTTTTATTGGTCCTATCTGTTCTATGCTCCTTTGTCCTTCCTTTCTAACTTTTTTTCTGATTATTCAATTACTTTTTGGTTTCCATTTTATCTCCTCTGTTGGCTTTAAAACAACATCTCCTTGTTTTATCTTTTTAGTAGTTTTCCTAGGGGTTATAATATTCATCTTGAACATAACTCAGTCTACTATGGATTACTATAATACAACATTAAATAAAATGCATATTTATATATTTTTATATATGCAACTATTTCATTCCACTCACCTCTTCTCCATTCCTTTGTGCTTTTATTGTCACTGACTTTCTTCTGCATATGTTTTTTTTTTTTCTGCATATGTTTTAATCCTCAATGCTTTGTTATTATTTGTGCTTTAAACAGGAGACTTTTTAAGACAACTTTTAAAATAGTCTTTTATATTGGCCGTACATTTACCATTTCAGGTACTTTTCATTCCCCCCTTCAGCTCCAGGCTTTCATCTGTGATTCTTTCCTTCAGCCTGAGGAAAAACCTTTACATTTCTTGTAGTATAGGTTAAGCAGTTATTTTAGACTCTTTATTTACTAGTTCTAACCCCAAGTCATCTTTGGGTCTACTTCTAATGACTATTGTTTCTCCTGATTATGGGTCTCTTCTCTTGCTTATTTGTGTCTTAAATTTTTTTATTTTATGCCAAATCTGGTGTATAAAAGAGCAGTACAGTTGAGGTAGATGACATTCTTCCCCCAGAGAATATAGCCCTTTCCCAAACAAGGACCTATAATGAGGAGCTGATCATTTTGACCTTCTCAGGAGTTGATAAGGGTTCTGTTGCAGTTTTATTTAATTTCAGCCCTCCAGTTTCAAGTAATTGTATAATGAAGTCAATCCACTCTCCCTACCAGTGCACTGGGAGCCAAGCTCTGCAGTACCACCGAGATTGCTCTCTGCTTTTCAGCCCTGCTCTCAGCTGCTGCATCTTTTTGTTTCTAACTGAAGTGTAGTTGATTTACAATGTTATGTTAGTTTCTGGCGTACAGCAAAGTGATCCAGTTACATACATATATTCTTTTTCATATTCTTTGTCATTATGGATTATTATACAAGATATTGAATATAGTTCCCTGTGCTATACAATAAGTCCTTGTTGGTTATCTATTTTATATATAGTAGTGTGTATATATTTACCCCAGACTCCTAATTTATCCCTCCCTTGCCTTTCCCCTTTGGTAACCATAAGTTTGTTTTCTATGTCTGTGGGTCTGTTTCTGTTTTGTAAATAAGTTCATTTGTATCATATTTTAGATTCCATGTATAAATGATATCGTATGATGTTTGTCTTTGTCTGTCTGCCTTATTACTTCACTTAGTACGATAATCTCTATGTCCATCCATGTTGCTGTCAATGGCGTTATTTCATTCTTTTTTATGGCTGAGTAATATTCCATTGTGTGTGTGTGTGTGTGTGTGTGTGTGTGTGTGTGTGTGTGTCTGTGTCTGTGTGTCTGTGTGTGTGTGTATATATATGTATATATATATATATACACCACATCTTCTTTATCCATTCCTCTGTTGGTGGACACTTAGGTTGCTTCCATGTCTTGTGAATAATTCAGCTGCATCTCACTTAGCAAAACTCCCTGTGTGGGAGAATTAGTATATGAAGAGAACTAGTTTTGTGCTTGGGCCCCTTCTAGACTCAATCTCTCACGCCAGCCCACACAATCAATAAATATTTAGCTGATCTTTCCGTATCTCGGATGAGTTTGCTCTCCTGTCCATGCCCAGACCAGGCAGCGGCCCACAGGTATGAAGTCACTGACAATCTCTGCTCACCTAGGAAGGGCTCATCCTTCTCCAGAGTTCAGTTCATTGATGTGTCTTTGCAGCCATAGCTTTAAAAAAACACATTCTTTTAAACTTTGGTGTTCTCACATTTCAGCAGGAACAGTAGTCATTTGCCAGTCTACATCTGCATCAAAACACTTCCATTCCTTCTGAAGTGCTTTTTCCACTTTGGTTTTTGTGTTTTGAGAGGGGACGCTGCGTGGCACTTAGACGCTCTGCTGATTTCACGTTGCCCTGTATTTCTTGGCAGGAGGATTTTGCGGATTCCGACAAAGAAGCCCCTATTGAATCCACCTTCGTTCGCATCAGAGAAACCCCTTCTGAACAAGAAAGCACCGTCTTCCTTCTGACTGAGAACGGGGAGCGTGCCTACACCGTCAACCACGAAACGAGCCACCCGCCACCCTCCAAAGTCTTCGTCTGTGACAGGCCTGAAGTCGTGAAGGAACCCTGCGTTACCAGCCGGGAGCTGGCAGACAGCTCCTCTGAGTTCATGCACCAGATCGTTGACCAGGTTCTCCAAGGGATCCCAGGGAAGATTGACAGCACCAGCGAGCTGGCTCCAGAATCTTCCATCTTATCATCCACAAAGGACAACCAGAGGTCCAACTCTCTGCCAATCAAGAAAACTGTGCACTTTGAAGCTGACACCTACAAGGCTGCCTCCTGCAGTAGGGACCCTTTCTACAGTCCAGACCTTCGCTTCGAAGGAAGCCCAAGAGAGACCAAGGAGTCGTCCAGGCAGGACGGACAGGTCTTGGCAGCTGAGGTTGCTGAGGAAACACCGACACAGAAGGCCCCAGAGATCCTGGAAGCAGCCTCCAGTGAGGCCCCCAGCGACGTGTCTTCGGTGGATGGTAAGGTCAGTCATCCTCCGACTTCCCAGACCTCTCCCTCCTGGAATGGGGCGTCGGAGAGGGCAGCTAGCCCAGGGGAAGAGGGCCGTTCCCCCTCATCCCCGGGAGAGGATACCATTGTGGCCGATTCCATGGAGATCAAGGTTAAGCTGCTGACTGTAGAAGCTATGGGTAAGGAAGACTCTTTCGAAGGCATACCATTAAAAGCCTCGAAATTTAACAGCGACCTCGTAGATTTTCCCTCCACCAGCCAGGCTTTCCACGAGGTTCCTTCGCCTCATGAGAAAACACCTGCCGAGGAGGAGGTGTCAGAGGATCGTGCTGAGAAGTTGGGTAAAAGGAGAGGTAAATCTGCACACAGGAAGACAGGTTTGGATGAGCCCCCCGTGAAGCCCAACCAGCAAGAACCTCACAAGGACCCTGGCCCAGAAGACCAAGGCTATTCTTTGGCCCCTGAGGAGGCACCGGTGGATAAAAAGCCAGAAGTGTATGAAAAGGCCAAGCACAAGTCCCCCCGGCGCCATCGGGGCGAGGAGGAAGGGGAAGCCGAGGGCCCACGGGGCCTTGGGGGAGAATTGCCTTCCAATCCACCAAGCAGCAGCGTCAGCTTGGAGACCCTCCACAGCCCCAGCGAAGAAAGCCTGGATTTCAAGCCGTCTCCACCGCTCTCCAGGATCTCCATCATCTCCCATGACCTTTTCTACTACCCGCATTATGAGATTCCCCTGGCTGCGGTTTTGGAGGCTTATGCAGAAGGCGTGGAGGATTTGAAAAATGAAGAAGTGGACCTCGAAGAGCCAGAGGGGTATCTGCTGGACCTGGGGGCCAGGGAGGAGGAGGCCGAGGAGGCCGAGGCCTCCCAGAGCAGCTGCAGCTTCCGCTGGCTGGGCAAGGACCACTCCCAGGCCAGCATCGCAGAGGATGCCAGACCAGCCTCGGAACCCACTCCCCCATCCCCGCAGGAGGACCACCAGCCAAGGGAGGCCGCAGAGAGTGTCCCCGTGCAGGGCCATCAGGTACTTGACTGTGGGTTCGGGAACGCTGAGTGGGGAATTCTGTGCTTCTCCTAAGCTCAGCTTCTTCCTCCATAAAATAAAGAAAGGCAGCTTCCCTCACAGACATCCCAGGTCCAGAATTGAAGGAGACACTCACTCAGGCTCAGGCAAGGTCAGGGTTAGCACCCGAGAGGAACACTTGTCAATTTTGCACCCTGGGTGCCTCGCTGGCCTCCCCCTAGTCTGGGCCCTGCCCACAGGCTGCCAAGGAGATCAGATGAGGTCATGCTTGAGGTGCTTGAGGGTCCAGCATAGCAGTAGCAGAAATCATTTTAAGTAGTAATCGCAGCTCTACCTAGCAGGCACTTAGTGAACTTTACCGCCCTCCCCGCAGCAGCCTGGGAAAACCAAGCCAGACCTCACACTGGTCTCCAGCCTTGATTTTTAAAGGCCTTTTGCCTGTTGAGCGCTATTGTTTGGCTCCTGTGGTTAGGAGTGGGTTGTGTCAACAGGGCAAGGCGGACGCGCACTTCTGAGCCAGAGCAGCTGGGCACATGCTCCTCTGCCACCTCGTGTCTCCATGTCATCTGGCCCAGCAGCTTCAGAGGGGCCCCCCCAGAGTGAGCAGTGAGAGGGTGTGGGGAGCCCTGACTGCGTGTCCCTCTGGGTCCCCCTCCCCGCCCTCCCCTCCGGACAAGCCCACCTCCTCCCTGCCTCCCAGCCTGCCCCTGGGCTTTGCTGGAGCTGGTCCACCATCTGGACGCCCTTCCCCACACTTGGCTTGGCGAGCACTTACTCATCTTCAAAGCCCAATGCCAATAGCAGCCCCTCCCGGGAGCCTGCCCAGCCCCTCTCCAGGCAGAGCGGTCACTCTTCCATCTAGAGTGATAACATTCTCGACGGTTCTCTAGTGGACTGCTGCTGCTTTCGCGGGTTGGGATTTTCTCTCCTGGGAGAGAGGGAGCATTTGTGTATTAATCTCTGGGCTCCAGAGGCCAGCCTGACAGGAAACAAGGTGCATTGCATGACAGTTTGGGGTATCAGGGGAGGGCAGGTAAATTAAACCCTGAGGTGATGGAAAGTCAGGACAGGACCCAGCGGAGGCCCAGAGGTACCCGGAGGGGTGAGAAAGCCTTGCCCTGGGGAGGCTGCAGGAGAAGGGGAATCTGAGTAGCCTTAAAAGACATTTAGGATTTAGATGGGCCAGAAGCGGTAGCATCATTTATGGGTTTGCCAACTCCAGGCGGTGGGGAGTAGCTGCCCGAGCACGGCGAGCAGAGTTCTCTGGCACTTGACAGTCCAGAAGCCACGTGTGCCCGGACCTGTCCTTTGGTGCTGAGCACCCACTCTCTGTCCGTCTTCGGCTGGAGAAGAGGGCTGGGTGTCTCCATAGGTGCGAGAGACCTGCCTGCCACCTTCCCTTCTGCCCAGGGGAAAGGAACCTCGTCCTGTCCTCCTGCCCCTAGCCCTCTGTCTGCTGTCTGTCAGAGCAGGCTTGTCCTGTGGGAGACCGGAAGATCCGGCGGGGTGAGAAATGCCCCTCAGCGACATCAGGTCTCAGGGTCCCCAGGTTGGGGGGGTGACAACAGCAACTGGGGTGATTCTCTGGATTATTACAGGCCAAAAGCTCTTTTAGAACAAAAGAAAGGGGCCTGGGGTTGGGGAGAGCCTGAGGTGCCTTTCTGCCCCTCTGTGTGACTTAGAATGGCTAATGAGCGCCTGAGTTCCCCTCCCCCAGTGATGGAGTGCGGCCTCTGGGCACGCAGATGAGGCACTTCATTCTCTTCTGCGCTCCTTCTGAAAGCAGGCTGCGCACCTGTGTGTGGCCAGAATGTGGACAGGTGATTTGGGACGGGGTTGGAAGAGCCCTGGGCTGGGAGTGGGATCGGGAGACCTAGGTTTGAATCCATCTTACACTGAGCTGGAGGGGGAGAGCTTGCATTTCTCGGGTCCAGTGTGGGAGCGATACTGGCGCCGCCCGCATCTCTCAGCTCTGATCTGCTTCCTCTGGCGCTCACCTGTCCGACGAGCAGGTGCCCACTGCTCCCAAGCACACCTTGCCATTGGCTCCGGAGTGTAGCCCTAGCCTGGATCCCCGTGAGTGAGCAGGGGCGGGGGAGGGGAAGGGGTGCAGTCCAGGATGACTTGCCTCCAGGCAGAGAGGGTGACAGGGGGTGGAGAATTTCTCTGATACCTGGCCCTTCTTTAAAAAGAAAAGAGAAAACTATCTTCTAAATGGACTAGGAAATGTTAAGTTCTGCTTCTAGACTTTAAGAAAATAAGCCCTCTCCTCATTTCACCTTTCAGAAAAGGTAGCATTTGCTCATTGATGATGGAGGAGCAACTGGCCTTTCAGATTGCTGAGAGCGGTTTTAATTTCTGCAGGGAGCTTTGTTCTCCTGGACTGCACGGCCTGGCCACTCTGATCCTCTTATTGGGACACCTGTTGAGCAGGTTTTTCCAGCCCCTGTGAGAATTCTTGAGAGGTGCTGCTAGCAATTCTCACGCTTCTCGATTTCACGTGGGAGTGTCACTGGGTGGGTTTCAGAGTGCCTGGGGTGGGGGGTGGAGGTCAAAGAATCTTCCTTATCGCATAAATGCTACAAAGGTGGCACTACCATCCACCTTCGGCCAAAAGCACAGTGAAGATTCATCTCTCCAAACACAGGAGCCACCTTCACACCCCTTGGCCCACCTGGCCTCTAGGATTTGTTCCTCTGTTTAAGTGGATGATGGTTGTGTGAAGGGTCCAACCATTGTCCACTGTGAGGGACATCCTTTATAGGAAGCACTGTGGTATAGTGGGAAGAGGCTGATAATCATTATACCCATTTGACAGACAAGGAAACCAAGGATCAGAGAGACAGTCAGTTGCTCAAGGTCAGATAGCTGACTTAGCCAGGATTTGAAACCAGGTCTTACTGACTGTAAAACCCATGCTGTTTTCGATCCATCAGTCTGGAGCATTTGGAACTCTGCACAGGGAGCAGGAGTTCGGGTGGGCTTCTCCTCCGTGGTGGGCTGTGCTGGAAGGAACCCATGGAAGAGGCAGGATTGGAAGGGGCGCCCTAGCTGGGCCTCGGAGTCAAGGTGGAGAAGGGCGCTGCCGGGTGGTGTCACGCACTCAACATCTCAGCAGAAAATTCTGATTTGTGTTTGGTTGTCTTGTCCTCCAGTCCCAGGAACTTCCAAACTCGGAAAACTTAGCAAACCCATTAGAAGAAAAGGTAATGGAAGAACCGATCAGCAGTAAAAAAAAGGAAAAAAGAAAACATGTGGACCACGTAGAAAGTTCAATATTTATAGCACCCGGAACTATTCACTCCTCAGATGACCTGGAAGAAGACACCCGTGACCACAAAGTCCTTTCCAGGTATTTTATTAACGACTTCTCACCCCAGAGCCTGAGCTGGGAAGCTACTCTCTGAACTCATCCCATTTCCGGTTTCTGATTGGATGGGGGACGCAAGGGTGGGGCTGGACAGCAAGGAAAACAGATTCAGGCAAAGTCCTCGTTCTTCACACCTGGGCTCCCCACCTCCCGCCCCCAGCCAATATCAGACCTGCCCGTAATCAGCAAAACCAGAAGGACTTTGCCTTCTCTCCTCGCTCCAAGTAGCTCTGGGTGGAAACTGGCAGTGAGCAGAGAGGTGGCTGAACCGTAGGTAGGGGTCGGGTATGAAAAGTAATAGCTTTGGAGACTCTGCCGGCCGTCTCTGGCCCCTGATAACCTCCGGTCAGGCTAGGTAGAGACCAAACTTAGCCTTTTATAAGCATCTTACAGGATCAGAAGGGAGGCACTGCATATGCGTGGAGGGGACCATTTATCACTGTCGCATGGAAACTGGACTTTAGTATGACCGCTTCACCCACGAGTTTGGGTCCAAGGCAGTAAGGATAGTCGATTTACCACAGGGGAGGAGGAGGCAGGGAGGATGGTGAGCTCTAAGTGCTAGGAGCTTGTGGCATACATCTGCTCTGTCACTCTGAAGCCACTGGATGGTCCGGATTTGTCCCGGGGAAAATATGTAGCTGCTGAATGTCAGAAGAGCCTGGTCTCTCCCCATTATCACTCATCATCACAACGATCACCGTTTACCAGCCCTTATGTATCAGGCATTTCCCATACATTTGTTCATCAATTCTTGTGGGCACCCCAATAGGCAGGTAGGTGGGATTGTGCATCATTGGGAAGCTTGGGGGGTACCTCCCAGCTTAGGAGATGGCGGAGCTGGGGCCTTGGACCCAGACCTGTCAGATGCCACGGTCCACGTTCCTTCTGTGACCCCGCGTTGCCTGTGCTGGGTGAGCCGTGCTGGATGCAAAGGGAAATGATTGAGATAGGCACGGGGGGAGGAGTGGGGAAGCCCACACAGGGAGAGCCGGAGGAGAGGCCGGCCAATCTGCTGCTTCCCACCTGCCCTCCTCTTGGCTCCCGTGCTGAGCTGTGGGGGGACCAAGGGAGAGCAGACGGGAGCCCGGGGGAGCAGTCTCAAGGCACCACGGAAGGCTGCTGCCACCTTAGCCCGTGACTCCCAGAGTCCTTCTCCCTGCCCTTGGCTGTGACTAGCCAGCAGACATCTATGTCTCAGGTGCCGCTGGACCCGACCCCGCTCTAAGTGCAGATGAGCACTTCCTGGCAAGTGGTCCAGGGCTGTCATCTACTCAACCACAACTCAGGAGGGGCCACTGGTCATTTGCCAGACTGCCCCGCTTCTCCCTAAGCAGGTCAATCCTCACCAGTCTTTGAGCGGTCACTATGTGATGGAGACATGGGGACTTCGGAAGAGGTCAGCCATGGCTCCGCCCTCCAGGGTCTCCCAGCTGGAGGGAGAGGAGACGTGCTCCATCTGTCCTGCTGGGACTGGGTGGGCACCTTAGGTGTGAGAGGCAAGTGAGGTTTCACGGTGAGACCTCAGAGGCAGGCAGAGAGGGTCAGGGCAGCCTAGGTGCTGAGATGTCATTTGAATTCCGCCTAGAGGGATGAGTGGGATTTGGGTTTGGGAGAGGGAAGCAGGGGACTTTCCAATGGAAGAAACAGCCTGAGGAACAGCTGGCATGTAGCAGGCACCCCAGGTAATATTTGTTGAATGCGAGGGGGCACGGGAGGAGAGACCAGGGGGGCATGGTGGGTCAGAGCAAGTGAATTGGGTGCGTGCTGCTTCGGAAGGACCAGCAAAACCTGCCCCGGTGAAGATGGGACCGTGGGGGAGGGATATGGAAAAGTAAACCGATATTTCGGCGTCTGCGGGCGTGAGGCCTGGCTGACCTTTCAGTGCAAAGGTTTTACTCTGATCTCCCAGTTCCTCCATCCCATCTCACTTCAGGCAAAGCTGTAACTATTATGAAGCATTTTAGCCGAGGTAGAAGCTACACGCCAGAAATAATTGGAGAGCATAGAGGGGCGCTCATGCCCATGAATGAATGTGCACCCCGGCGCCCGTCCTGTGCTCACGGCCATCTCACCCGCCATCCCCGTTTTCAGAGAGGTCATTGCTTGGCCGAGACTATGGAATGGGACAGAGCCCCGGCATCTCTTCCCAGGGAAGGCACAGGATGTTTTCCTGGCTGTCAGTCACCCCCTTGGCTTCCCGTTGGTGTCAGCAGAAAGGCCGCTGGTCCAGAACCTGCAGGACCCCACCCCTCATGGCCTGTCCCCAGCCTCATCTCCGTCCACCCTCGGTCACCCTCTCCCCCATCCCTAGCACACTAAGCACCCTGGCCTTAGTTGAGGTCCTGGAATGCCCCCCCAACATAAGTTCCTTCATCCTTGAGGACCCTCTGTCCCCTGCCTGCTCCCATGGGTCTCAGCTCCACTACCACTTCCTCCAAGCAGCCTTCTTGGATTCTTCCAGGCTGTTTTTGATTCCCCTTTTTGTGTTCTCATAGCCTCTGTTCTTTTTCTCCGCAGCATTGATCAAAGCAATAATTTCTATAATCATTTATGGAAGGATGTATTTATCACCTGCTCTTCCCCTAGACGTGTGAGCTAGCTCCCTGGAGGTGGGGTGGGGAGGGCACACCAGCATACCCCAGCATTTAGCTCGGCACCTGCCTTATAGTCGGCATTCAAAGAACAAAAGCTCTTTGCGGGGGGTGATAAGTGAATGGTCCTCATCATGCTTGCTGAAAGAGTGAAGTTCAGGATGCAAACGTGAATACGTCTCATGTTGATTTTACTGTAACACAAAAACCACCTTCGAGAAAGCATACTGAAAAAAAAGGGGGAGAAGGAAAAATGAGATCCCCCCCCCCTCCGGGGATGAGCTTTTTTACTAGAAAACATTACAGATACGTGGTCTGGGTGGGGAGTGGAGAGTGGTCCTGCGTTTCCAGGACCACTTGTTGAGTTGACTCTTATGGACACTGTTGGGTTCCAGGCACCAGTGTCTATTTTTTTCTTTGTAGGTGCATTTTGTTTCATTTTTGTGCTGTGATACCAGCCAGGAAAAACTAGCACAGGCTTTGGATTGAGGAAAAGGACTGAAGTTTCCCTAGGCCTAGCCCCGCCCCTGGCATGTAGTAGGTGCTCAAAACCTGTTAGCTGGAAACGTGCCCCAGGAAAGGGAAGAGCTTGGGGATGTCTGGAGGACAGCCATGGGCGGGAACAACAAGGCTGCCAATGATGGGAATAAACTCGTGGGTCAGGTGCCTCTTTCCTGGACCCCATAATGCCACATAGTAGGTCTGCCTTGAGGAAACTGACATGACTGTCTCTGTATCAGGCCCATCCACATGCAACACCTCTTTCTCCTGTGGAGCAATAAGACAGGGCCACTTTGACCTGCAGTAGGCTAGTATCCCCGCCAGCTCCATGAAGTAGGTAGGGTGGGAATGATGTTCCATTTCACAGATAAGGAAAACTGATCAGGGATGTAAATATTTGACCAAGGTTGCCAGTTAATCAACCAGGAGCCAGGATGACAGCCCAAGCCTCTGGTTGGGTATCTTTTTGCCTTAGCCCTGAGTGAGCCAGCTTTATTAGAAGATCAGAGAAACACATCAGCCTCAAAGATATAGTCAGAAAATTAGCCTCCTCGTGTATGAAAGGAAAAGAGGTGGTCCACCCAAGAGCGAGGCAGTCAGCAGCGTTGGGCACAGCAAGGAGCACTGCAAAGGGAGTCCGGGTCCCAGGTCTCAGCCCAGGTCTGACTTTAGCTTGCAGAGGACATCTGGTGAGTCCCAAGACTTCGGGATACTTAGAAAAAGAGATCCCTTCCTGCCCCAAGATCCTATGATGTTTAAGAATATGTGGTCTGCTTTCTATTTGAAATTCTTTCTCACTGTTTTCTTTTTATTTTTTCTTGTCGCCGAGGGCTCAGTGTGTCTCTTTCACATCATCCTGCCGTTTGTAAGCACACTCCACCCCGGGGGGGTCTACTGGTACCATGTCTCATTTCCGTCACTAGGTCAGAAATCAGAGCTTGCCTACATCCACACGTGGCAGCCTCGGGATGGGGGCAGCAAGAAGTTCTTGGTGGCACCAATTCAAAACGTGTGTTTATTTTGCAGGACAAGTCACAGTGACTCCAGCATTTACATTCGACGACATGCTAATAGGTCTTTGGAATCGGTTAGTATGTGAATTTCTTCTTCTTTCATCCGGCCCCTGCTCATCAATTCCTTTCCATCCTTCCTCCTCCCCAGCCCAGAGCTTTGAAATGACTGACATGCAACAGCTATGCTTTGGGATAGAAGACAAGCAAATTGAAACCTTGTCACTAAGCATAGTCCAATCAGATGTGCAGTTTGGGCAATAGGGGATGTAAATAAAGTGATGATTTTAAAGCCCAAAGGCATCTTTGTCATAACAAACGCATCCAAGACCCCACCCCTGCACACGCATCCAGAAAGATCACGTTCAAAGACAGAGGTGCCACATAAGCAGAGGATTCGCTTTGTCTTCGCAACCACTTAGCTGTGGATGTGTTGGGACCCAAAGCCCTGGGATCCACAGCTTGCCCTGATCCAGGTTGTTATGGGGGAGGGGACCCTTCCGTCCGCCCGTGGGAATAACGTAGAATAATACTGCATAGTCATTTTACTTCGGAACTAGATGTTTGCAAGATTGAGAAAATCATTGCATGCTTGACTTTGTATGTTTAAAATCATTTCATTTTCTGTTTCAGAGATTTCATCTTTACTAATTGGGTTGCGGGGTTTTGTTTATAAATTTCACTGTAGGAACATTTTAACTGTGCTCAGTTGAGGAACGCAGCAGATCTGGATGACAGAAGAAACCGAATGCTAACCAGGTAGGTGGCGGTACTCCAAGCTTGGTGGGGCTTAAAAGGATATTTTTTCTTTAATTATGCAGCCTACCTTCTGGGGGTGGCTATTCTCCAACGAGGCTGTGTTGGATAACAGTATTAATAGTCTGGGCTCATGAAAGAAAATATCCGTTCTGGAAAAAATGAATGGAAATTGAATATGAGTGGGAGGGGAAAGTAGATATGAATTCATGTTGATGGGCAGGGCATGGTTCAGAAAATGACTCGGTTTAAAGACAGGTCTGGGTCATGAGCCTGTAGCTGTATTTAGATGACACAGTGGTATAAGCTGGCCCTCTGAGGCAGAGCCAGGCGGAAGAGGTAGGGACGGGATACTGTGTGTGTTCTAAACGCTGTAGCCCCTGACAACTGTGTTCATTCTGTGTCGCCACTGCAGGTACAATACTCAGAAGCTCACTGAGCTGATTTTACAGTTTTATGGCATCAGAACAGACATGAAGAGGGAATGCAAACATGCCAGGATGTCTATGAAAGTATTTCTTACTGTTGGAGAACTAAATGACCTAGACTAAAAGTGTCGAATTGCTGTAACACCGCCCATTTAGAGCATAGGCAGGCAGAGAAATCTAAAACTCTGACAACTCTGAGATGCCCCTATCTCTGTTAAAGTTATTGAATTACTTAATTTAATTGATTTCTTTTTAGTATTTGCCACGGGTTGAATTAGCTTGGAAGGACTTAGATTATTGGAATGGAAAGACCTTGTCTGAAAATTGCCCAACACCCAGGAGTGTAATCTTTACAGGTCCACCTGTCTGGCTACTAAAAAAAGAGGCAAGATTTGTTTCCCTCCCCTGCCATAAAATGGAAATATTAATTCACCTTTTCCACCAGCCTTGACATCCTCATAGGAAAATAGTACTTTTAGCTTTTATGAGATAGAGTCTTTGAAAATTGAACCCGCAAGGTTGAGAAGTGCAGTCGTGTTTTCCATGCTTTTGAGCATTTATTACCCTTGCGATAAAAATATACAGTTTAAAATTTCTCTAAAAACAGTTTTAAGAAGGAGAAAGAAATTCTGTCCGTTGTCTGTTATCTGCGTGGGAATCGCTCAGTTTCCAGACCAGGGCAAAGGTTTAATCCCCTCTTGGCCTGGCCTTTCATTGTATCAGGAGATGGTCTAGGGAGAAGGAGGTAGTTTTCGCTTCTCATAATCTCCATCACCCTGATGACCCTGAGAAGCCCCAAATGACCCTGAGAAGCTTACACTCTAGGTTCTACAAATGCAGCTGCAAGCAGAGGCCCCCACGCCCAACTGCAATCAGATTATGGCTTCTGACCCTTTCCTGTCTCCACCACACAATCCCCTTCTGGGCTTTCTCCACCAGGCAAAACTAAAATGTCACTTCAGCACTACCTTCTGTTAAAATAAGAGAAGAAAGATACATCTGACCAAAAGCTGGTAACCTGGTAATTATTTGCAAGGTTAGATTCCAAAAACAAAAACAAAACCTTGGTGGTACAGAGGTGTGTCTTTTTGTTGCTGATGGCTGTTTTTAAATGATCTGTCATCAGGGAACCTCCATTTCTTTCTTTAGATTCCTTAGGAAGTCCCCTCTATTCCTAGGGAAGGACAAAGAGCCATCAGCTTCTAACTCTGCGTTAAGGGCACTGTGATGTAAGGGAAAGCATCCTGGACTGGGTGTAGACCTGGCCCAGGTCCCAGCTGTATCACAAAGTCACTGTTTGGCCTTGAGCAAGCCCCCCTCCCACCCCCTCTCCATGAGGCTCAGTTTGCCCATCTGCAGAATGGGGCCAACAGCTCCTCCCTCTTGGCGCTGTGAAGATGAACTGAGTGGGTTTGAAAGCTCAAAGCACCCCGGGACCCAGCCCTCCGCCTGGGTCTGCACCTCACTGGGAAGCCCTCAGCTCTCCAGTTGGGCAGTGAGGCTGGAGTACAGGGAGGGAGGGGGCTCCACTGGGCTGGGGACCCACTTGTGACTGCCTTGGTGTGTCTCCCCTCCTGCAGGAAGGCCAACAACTCAGGCGAAGCCAAGCTGCAAGAGATCCACAGCCCACAGAGCGACTCCCTGATGCAGTTCGTCCAGCAGCCAGACGTGATGTACTTTATCCTCTTCCTCTGGCTCCTGGTTTATTGCCTGCTGCTCTTCCCCCAGCTGGACATCAACAGACTCTGATGCGTGCGTCTGCATAATAAAAAGACAGGATCCTGGCCAGGGGTGGGCGGTCTCCTTACTTCCTTTTATTGCCTGTTCTGGGTGGGGCACTTCTGCAGATGGTGGAGGACCTCCGAGGAAACTTAGACTCCCTCTCTCCACTTTTCTTTTTCACGTTTCCTTTTTCTCCTGTAAGTCCTAAGCACGCTTTTCTCTTTGGCTATGGACTCAACGCTCAGGTGTGTGGCCAGATCCTTGGGTGGGGTTTGTTTGAGTGCCTTGCTCTGTCAGGTATTAAGCTTTGTTATTAATACTCATAACTGGGTCTTAGCTCGCCCCACGTGCTGGTTTTTAAGGTCCCAGATGGACTTGAGTTTCTCGCCTCCCGATGAGAAATAGGATGGATGCCTCAGGGAGACCCCCACTGGGAAGAAAACTGCCCTACTTTCCTCCGAGAGGGGAGTCTGAGTGAAGGTGCTGGGGGTCCACGCACCTGTTGTGGTCTGATGATTGGTCGTTTTCTTTGGGGGGATATCAGAGCAGCACAGAGCTGCCGGGTCCAGCAAAGGGCGTCCATGAACGGCAAAATTCGAGGAAAGTGAAGGCTAGGTCGTGAGCTGCAGTGCACACTTGTTCACCCTCGTTTTCTTTTTTGTGGGGGGCATGCATTTCAATTTTGCTTTTGCATTGATTGAACTGAGGTAAAGCTGTGATTTTCAAACCTTTCCCATCTATGGAATCCTCCTTTCAAGTGGATTTTCAGGGGCCAGTCTAGTTGATACATGAAAAGCAGAGCTTTGGCTGACACAGGGCAAGGCCTGGGATCCCTCTCGCTTTGCCCGGGCAGCTCCTGGCTTCCACTCGTGCCTCCTGAGGCATCTGTGCTGGTACCCAAGGCCCTGCAGGGCACTGTCAAAAAAAAAGCCCCCGAAAGCCCCGAGGAGAAATGCAGAAGTGGCCTGGCTGAGAATGAGCTCTGACTGATGTTAGAGCAGGAAGTGGTCCAGCACGTTCCTGCTCCGAGAGAGCTTTTGTGCACACCTGCCTCACAATGCGAGTCTCAGCACGGGCATCTTTTGTGGTCAGTTATGATGGGTTTCTTGAAAAGGAACAGGGTTTCTGGAAAGCACCCCGAGAAGCAACCAGAACAGGCAGGTGGTGCGAGGACAGAGGTATCCACCTCCCCTTCCATCTTCCTTCTGCCCTGGGCTCCCTCCGCTCCCTGCTTCCTGCCAAGGTGCAGGCCATGCGTCCCTGTGTATTACTTGCTCCTCCCATTATCCTCCCCCTCAGAAAGCGTGTATATGGTGAGACTTATAAAACCACAGCCTATTAGGTCAGGAGGGGCATTCAGACGGCATCTGCTCTGCTGAACCCAGAGAGGCAGAGCTGGTTGACCAAGATCACACAGCCAACCAGGAGCGGACTTGCAAGTGTACCCAGGCCACCTGATGCCCCATCCAGAGCTGTCCCCTCTTTTAGGGAACTTCCATTGGACCCATGAATGTCCTGAAAAAAAAATAATAAAATGAATAGATAAGAATGTCCTCATTTAAACAAAACCAGAATTTTTAGGTCAACCACCGACCTTTGTTTTTTCTCGTGATTTTCCCATGAGGAAGTTTTGTTCACTTTCAGGCTCATTGCCTGTTCCTTCTGGAATACCCTCGACAGCTCTAACAGCTTGTCAGCTGACACACCAGTTTTGTTGTTACTCCAGGAATCACGCTTCTCTCTCAGCAAGGCAGGGATTTGCTTATTTCAAATGGGGGGGGTCTCAAGTTTACAGAATTCCAGCATGGCCAAAAGAATTGACGTAGCGCATCTGAGTCGATGACAGCCAAAGCCTGGCCTCTAACCCACTCTGGCTATAGGCTGCTTTCTCTCCACGAGCGAATCTAAGCCTTCCCAGCTGAAAGCTGTTGGGAGTTTGGAGCGATTCCATCTCGAAGGCCGAGTGTCCCATGGAAAATGAGCTAATTAGTGACCTCCCTGGCATCGCTGAAAGCTGAAAGGTACAGATAATAAAGACTATGTGTGTGATATTTTATAACCCTGGACACCGTGCGGTCCTCACCTAAATTAGATGCTTGAAAAGCCAGGGAAGAGCTGACCCGAACGTTAATCATTTCATTTTACGGGTCTAGACCTTGTTCAGAAAAGTCTCTGCAGGTTTCTTCTCTCACCCATTACAAAGTGTAATGTTGTTTAAAACCATCTACTGGCAAGAAGCCTGAAAGTCATTTGGTTCAGGGTGGCAGCAAACTGATTTTTTTTTAAAAGAAAAAAAAAAATCTCACTTGATTACAGGCGTGTGTGAAAGAAGTCAGATATAGAAGGTGGGTAAGAAGTCTGCAGGACAAACCACTCCATGGTTTGTATTTAAGAATTTATTTTTAATTCTTATCCAAGTAATACATGTTCATAGTTTAAAAAGAAACAAATACTATAAGACTTTTAATGAAAACTAGTAATCCCCTATGGGTTGCTCTCTAGAAGTAACACTTTCACCTCTTTTAGCTGTTTCTTCTAATATTTACCTTCGCATTTCTACATAACATGCTTATACTTCTTTTATTTTAAAAATTAATCTAGAAACATCTACTGGCTTGCTACCGTGGTAGAGAAGGAGCTTGCTCTTACCCATACCGTGCTTTGTTTTTCCAGTATAGTTAGATATGTTATTTGGTACATCTCTCTTCATTGTGGGCATATGAGGACTGTTTACTTGTGAGCCAAGTAGTGTACTATAGTTACACGTCCTTTCTCGTCAAATTTTTTCTCCCTCCTTGATGATGATGATTGATGATGATGATGATGATTTTGGTGTGGCACATCTTAGAAAAGAACATGGGAAGTAAATATTATTGTAAATAGTTTGAGATTTTGCATAACTTAAAATATCCTTATTCTGCCCTTACCCAGGTGTAGCTGGATATAGAATTGTGGGTGGAAAATAATACCCTCCCACCACCCCCCAGCGTGGATGTTGAGATTCCTGATGCCGTTCTGATTCCCAGGCCTTTAGCTGTGACTTGGGTTTCTCCACCCTCCCAGGAAACATTTAAGATCCCTTCATTCTTAGTGTTCTGAACTGTCCTGATGGTGTTGTACCCTTGATGGTGTACCTCGTGCTGGGTTCTCATGAGAAACTTCTTAAATTTTCTTGTAATTGTTCACATTCTTTCTTTCTGTACCACCTGTTGTTCCAATGTTGGACTTCCCAGGCTAGACTTCTAATATTTTTTTATCTTTTCTATTTCTCATCTCTTAAATTTTTTTTTTTGATCTGCTTTCAGGGGTAGTTATTTAGCTTTATCTTCTCAATATACCTGATGAATGTTTTATTAATTTTTAATTTCCAAAACATTTTATAGTGTTCTGTTCTTGTTTCATGGGTGCAGAACTTATTTCTCTGTGGATGTTCATGATAGTGGGGTTTGGGAGAAGTTCTTTTCTGCTCTCTGTTTTGCCTTTATTTCCTCTAAGTTCCCTTTCTCTTAGTCGCACTCTCTGTCTTTCACATTACAAGTTTTCTTCAGATATCTAGTGATCCGGTGGATCAGTTTGTATGTAAGAATGATACATCAAAAAATGGATAGGAAGTTCTGTGTATCAACTGGTGGATTTTTCTGTAGGGTCACCAGGTGGGCACCTGCACTCTTCATGGGAGGACCACTCATATCAATATTTGCAGGTCTTTTCTCATTGTGTTTCCTTAGAGATATTTCCACTTCTCTCCTGCCTGAGATAAAGGGACATACGCAGAGCTGCTACTAGCCTATGCAGGGCCCTCATGCAGTTTCAAAAAGGGCATTCCCTCTGAGTGGATGGATGACTTAGAAATAGGTGCCCCTGTGTGCAGAAGCCACCCGTGGGCACTTGGCCAAACTGGCAGAAGGCATCTTTTGCCTCTTTCTCCAGGGAAAGGCTTGAGGAGCAGAGTAAGGGCTAGATTTTAACTCCCAATTGCCCCCTTAGCCAAGCACCTTTGTGCCGTGCACGGACTGGAGGGCCGTACCCAGAGATGCCGGCGCACACCTGAGTGCCGGCACATACCTGAGTGTCCGCATCCTGACTCTGAGCAGGCATCTCATCACGATCAGTGTGTAGACTCACTGAATCGCTCCCGCCTCGCCGTGCCTGGTGTCCCTGGGTTAGAGCTCCTCTGCTTCCCCCCGAGGAGTCGTCTGCTGACGCTGCTTGGTGCTGGTGCCTCTCCTCTGCCCGGGCAGTGCGTGGTGTGGGGATTCCTCGGCCCTGCTCCCGTCTCCCTCAGTTCTGCCCCTGCCACAAATGGGTTGGCATCTCTCGCCTACTGTCATCTCCTCTTCATCCCTTTGTCTTTACGATTCCATCACTTCCATTCCTTTGCTCTTATTTCCGTGGGGTTTCACCAGGGAAGACACCATCTTGCATCGCAGGTCCCACGTTCGCTCTCTCCCTGCTTGTTAGGTGGCTCGCTGCCCTGTGGACGCGCTTGTGAACGCGCCCTGAGTCCTGCTGAGCCATGGTCTGCGAGCGCCTTCATATGATGTTGGGCCGAGTGAGGAGAGGCGAGAGAGCACCTGGAGCTCCCTGGATGCCACGGTACAGATAGGATTCTCCTTCCTTCCCTCCTTTCCACCTCCTGCCCCGACACAACTACCTTAGGGCTCCCGCTCCCCGCCAGCTTCCTGGAGTCCTGCACTTTCTAGGGTTTCTTTGCCACCGTCACTTCGCTGGGGAACAGGCGGTCCGCACTGGTGTCAGCCCGCGAGCAAACCCGCTGCGCCCTTTGTGGATGGCTGTTTGGAACTCTGTGAGCAGTTCCTCCTGGTCAAGCCCGGCCTCTGTCGGGAGTTGGGGCTCCCACCAGGACTGGGGACCAGGGGGTACCCCACTCCGTGCCCCCTGGAAGCCACCCTGGGCACAGGCTGCTTCTCCCTTTCTGGGGTTCAGCGGAGTTTCCCCAGCTCTCTCTTCCCGTCCCCGTGCAGTGCTGGCCTGATCTTTGTGAGGGTCGAGCTCGTAGAAGGCGGACGATTTGGAGGCTGCCTGCCTGTGTAGTCGATCTTCATAAATTATAGGTTATTTGATAGCCTTAGGGATCACGTCAGGGTCTAGTGCCTCATTTAGGAAATGAGAAAACTGACGATCGGGAAGGAGAAATGACTAGTCGCACTGCTCGTTAGTGCCCTCGGGAGGGACGTCTGGATGCCAAGTTTCCTACAGAATTCCAGCCTCCAGCCCCTGCAGCTAAGCTGCACTTTCCTCGTCACCAAGGACTCAGAACATCGCAGAGCTGATCTCTGAAACACAAGCCAGAGTAAACCAGGAAAGGATGTATCTCTGAATATCAGAATTCACGATGGCTTCTTTGTTAAGAGTTGTTCTCTTTCCGTGGTCGTGTCACTGGAGAGCAGCCCTGTGACACACTCTTTCACGCAAGCTCGGTTTTCCTTAACCCTCCAGAAGGCCCACTGCAGTTTGGAGCCGTGGCCTCTCTTTCCTTTTGGCTTGGAGACCTTCCCAGCAATTTCTGTTCACGTCCTAAAGTCCCCGAGGTGGTCAATGTGGGAGTTTCAGATCCACGTGGCTCCTCAGAACCTTCCCAGTGATACTCTGGCCAGGAAACAAGAGCCCACGAAACCCTCCGGGTGCAGATGTGTTATTTCTCTTGCCCTGACATTGCATCATCTCTGCTGACACCGCCTTCGGGGCGAGACTTAGCGTCCTGGGGCTGCAGCTGCTGTCTAGAGTCCCCGCTGAGTATCAGGCTCTTCCTCCAGCCTGTCCAGCTGCTCTCAGGATGAAGGCCTTGACCTGGGCTGAGCCGCTGAAGGCTGAGAGCTGGCGTGAGTGATAATTCGCTTATTTGCTGGCAATAGCTGCGGACTCTGCCTTAACGGTTAGCCGGTGTCAGGGAGCCAAGAAATGAGACATGGGTTCTTTGCTGGATGTTGAGTCCCATAGATCTTTTCGGCTCTGCCTCTTGTCAGGCGCTTTGTGGAGGAACAATAGTCAGCGCAGGGAAGTGAGCCCAATACCCGTGAAGCGTGGATTCTGCATGCATTGCGCCCAGAATCTTCCATTCCCATCTCATGCACACCCCGTGGCTTCAGGCTCCAGGTGAGCCCTGGCCCTCCTTGCTCTGACGTGTGACAGCACCACAGTGACCTGCAAGCCTTCAAAGTCCTCCACCCCCGTGGGCGCGACCAGCTTGGGAAGGGGCAAAGGCCTGGAGGCTCTGAGCCCCTACTTCCCTAGGGTCAGCAGAGGTCATCAGAGTTCCGGGGCCCCTCTGACTCTTCTGGAATTGCCGGACCCCTCAGCGGCGGGAAGACCGACTTAGGTGCTTATAAATCGTTCTGAGAACCTTGATGAAAACCCAGCCCTGGGCTGTAGCACCAACAAGCCAGAAGAATATCCTCGTTTATGGGAAGAAGACAGCCAGTATTTTATGCTGTTTGACCACATGGTTTTAAACACACACACCACTCAGTAATCTACCGCCCTGATCCCACTGCTAACTTCAAAATCCCTGACACTTAGATGTCAAAGCCAACTTTCATCTAGCAGGAATCTCTTTAACTGAAACTCCACCCGCCCCTTCTTTTTTATCACTCCCTTCTCCCTTCTCCGGGAGGTTTTATGGAATAGGGGAAGAGGGCAGGTTCAGGAATCAGCCAGATCTAGGTTCAAGTCCCAGCTCTGTCTCCAGGTCTCTGGATGACTGGGCAAATTACCTCTCTGAGCATCTTCTGTACAGAATCGACACTCAGTACATATTTGCTGAGTGAATAATAGCTTCCTTGTGAGCTCGTTATAATGTCGTAAAATGCTCAGTAGCTCCGTGTCTGCATGTCCCTCCTCGCCAAGCTTTGACTAGACCTCCTTTCAGTTCGTTCAGTTTACCATCGCTTCTTCTAGCCTCTCTCCAATCCGCCTCCATCTTGCCAGCTGCTCTCTCAAAGCTAGCTCATGCCTTTTACGAGAGGAAGCCAAAGCCAGCGTGTACCCACGAACTCACTGGACCCTTAACAACAGTCACGGGAGGTGGTTCTTTCAGAGAGGAAGCTAAAACACAAGAAGGAAAGATAACAAGGTCATAGAGCTGGCAAGTGGCAGAACCATGATCATAGGACTCTTCCTTCCAAATGCTGATTTCCACCCTAGACTTTGCTGCTTAGAAAATAAGTCACGCCTTAACGCGATTCTGATTGTTGGTGACTTTGGCCTTGTTGGCACGTGTGGGTGGAAATCTCAGAGTTGGGCGGGTTTAGCAGTCGCATTGCAAACCCTCACCTGGCATTCTTCCCCTTCCCAAGTTTCTGCGTACTTTGACCCCCCAACCCATATCAACACTGCTTAAATATCTCCTTCATCCTCATTTGGTAAAAATGACTAATACTGTACATCAACTATACTTCAATTAAAAAATAAATTTAAAAAATTTAAAATGACTGAGGACACCCCAAGTTCAGGTTTTAACCTAAGGTTGCAAATTGACAACCAAAATGACTGCGTCTAAAGGGTCTTTAGCAGCATAACCTCAGTGTCTAACATCCAAGATTGAATGACTTTAATTAACTGCCCCCAGGTAGTCACTCTTCACTTCTTCTCACACACGCTTTTCAGAGTAGAAGTGAGGCTTCCTCCTTCAAAAAGAAAATCTCACTGTGCTGGGCAGAGCACAAGTGAAATAGGGACGAGACCATGGATTACTTGGAGGAAGTTAGAACTGGTTGGCCTGTGAGATAGGAATCATTATTTTTCCTTTGTTTTGAATTGAAAAGTTGTGATTTTTGCATTGTTGCAGAAAGGAATAGAAAAATGTCTCTTAATAGGTTTGTTTTCCATTTGCAAAAGTTCAGACTTCTTTTAGACCCACCGGAAGTCAGTAACAGCCTATTCTCTGTAAGACTTTGCTATGAGGACAACCACCACATGCCTGTATTCTTAAATGTCATGCAAGGATTGAAACACTGTTTAAAAGGAAACTCTGGGGACTTCCCCAGTGATTAAGACTCCACCTTCCAATGCAGGGGGTGCGGGTTCGATCCCTGGTCGGGGAACTAAGATCCCACATGCTGCCTAGTATGGCCAAAAATTAAAAAAAAAAAAAAAAGGAAACTCTGAATGTGTCTGTAACCTAGAGAGTTGACATTGTTCCGAAGTAGGATAGCACTGGCCTGGTCATCAGGACCCCAGGTCCTAGCTCCGGCCCACCTGCTGTGACACCTTGAATAATTCATTTACCTCTCTGGGTGGAAAGGTGGAAGACCTCCTTTTGAAAGTCTTTCCTAGGTTTAAAAATCCAAAGGTTAGCAAATTAGTTTTGTTTTCTTTTTAATCCCAGTAAGTGGCCTGTTTGCTTAGAATAAATGCACCTCTGCATTTGTAAGTGAATTCCAAAGCTTAGGGCATGGCTTCCGGCTTTAGTATCTGAGAAAGGTGCCTTTGGAAAGGGTTTGGTAAAATAAAAGGTAGTCTGTTGAAGGTGTGGGGTGAAAGTTTGGAGTAGAACGTGGGAGACCTGCTTCCTAGGACTCCCAGAACTAAACTGGTCTCCTTAAATTAAGTCAGCATCTGAGGCAATTTTCTTGGATTCCTTGAAATTCACAAGTTCAGCTGCAGGCATATATAGATGTGAACAGCTGGACCTTTCTATCCTTCCCATCTTTTTCCCTGTCCCCTCGTAGACTCGAAATAGATAGGCACAGAAATTCCACTCGAATCAGAGGCTGCTTGCATTCTAGCACTGGATCCCTGAAGCCAAAGACTGGCATGTTTGTATAGAATGTCCCTGGGGTGGGAGTGGGACTGGGGGAAGGGGTGCCATGAAGCAGAGACCCTGTCTCCTTGAAATTACACCCTAAGTTAGCTACCTGCATCACTTGCATTGGTGTTGGTAACATCAGCCAAAGACAAAGAGTAAAAGAGGAAGGATGGTTGTTCCCTACCGTACATGGTCAGGACCAATTATTAAACCTGGAAGCAGGAGTTTGTTCAAAGTGTATTGTATTGGATGATGATAGGTATTTATTTTTTCAAGGTCTGTAATACGTTTAACAGATTTAATGCTACAGTTTCTTGTAATGTCATGGCAGGACTTAATTGATAATGTTTGAATATTTTTACTGAGAGCTCTAAGAGAACTATTGAAAAAAAAGCAAAATGTTATTTTGTAGTACAAGAATTATTTTGTCTATTTAGTACATACATAGCTGTAGCTTTGTAAAAAAGGTATCTTTGTAAAAAAAAATTGTATGAACATGCACTCTTATTTATTGACTATTGTAAATGAAGATATAAATGACTATTTGCATAATTTATACCTGTGGGAAATTAACTGGAGTATTTGTTATTTGACTGTTTTCTATTAAGGACTATTAGGCTTGGTGCTATGATGAATGGTCTTGTAAAATTACATGTAACCTTAAGAAAAATTTTGAGTATAAATTTCATGAATTGACCAGCTCATCGATAATTCTTATTTCCACGTATGTTCGTGCCTTTGCCAACGAGAAATGATTCTATCTTTCCTTTGTCCCAACAAAGAGTACTATTGCCAGGTAAAAGTGACACCAATTGGCTGTAGAATTGTAGAGACTGTAGGGAATCTACCCTTTTTAACTATTAACTTGTCTTGAACCTTTGCAGGTGAACCTCCAAGAAGGAACAATAATGGTAGTGGTGGTGGCAGTTATTGTAGGAGTGATGGTGGCTCTATGGCTGTGGAGTTATGCTACCTGCTTGGGTTTGAATCCTGGGTCTGTCTCTTACCGACTGTGTGATTTGTAACAAGTTACTATAGTAGCCTGGGTCTTCCAGAAAACAGAGCCTGAGTCAAACCTTATGTGCTTATGCATCATTGCTGGGGGGATGGGGGCACGGGTGCAATCCCAGGGCAGCAAGAGTGAGGCAAGGAAGGAGGGAAAGCAAATCAAAAGTGGTGCAACAGGTATTTATCGTGTACCTACTAGGCATCAGGCACTGTTCTGGTCGCTGAGAATAGAGTAATAAACGAAACCAAAGTCCTTGTACTCGGAGAGCTTACATTCTAGTGGCGGAGAGAGACATAAACAAAATAGGTAACATATACAGTGTGTCAGATACCTATCAATAAGTGCTTGTAAGAATGATCAGGACAGGAGCACCAGTTTGGGGGTGGATGGGGAGGTGATATAGTGTTAATAATCAGGAGAGGCCTCTTTGAGAGGGAGACATTTGACTAAAGACAGCTGTCTAAGCAAAGGGAGAAGCAGGTGCAAAGGCACTGTGGTGGGATCATGGCTGGTGTTTTTAGGGGGCGCCAAAGAGCCTGGTGTGGCTAAAGTACAGTGAGTGAGAGGGGAGAGAAGTAGGTGAGGACTTTACTGGGGCAGGTCAGGTAGGGCTGTGTTGGATGTTATAAGGACCTTGGCCTTCACCCTGAGTGAGCTGGATCCCCTGGAGGGTTTTGAGCACATGTTGACTTACATTTTAGCAGGCTCACCCTGGCTGCCATGATGAGAGTAGACTGGGGAACAAAGGCAGGGCATGGAGGCCAGCTAGGAGGCCACTGCAACAATACAGGGGAGAGATGACGATGGTACAGACCAAGGTGGGAACCGTGGTGGTGATGAGCAGTGGTTAAATTTGGATATATCGATACTATGAGAGCAGACCCTCTGGATTTGCTAATGGATTGGGTGTAGGGTGTGACAGAAAGGGTCAAGGAAGGCTCCAAAGTTTGGCTTGAGCAGCAGGAAGGGTGGAGGTGCTCTGGGCTGAGACGGGGGAGACATGGGAGGAGAGGTTTCAAGTCTGAACTTGCCACGCTAAATTGAGGTGACTGGTAGATGTCTCCTTTCCCAAGTGTACACGGTCCTACAGTGTGGGGAATGCCCCAGGGGTGACTGGTCACCTGCCAACCCCGGGATGGCCCAGCCCCGATGGCCCCTAGCTGCTCTGCTGCTATGTCGCATTTGAGGCTTGGGGACTCCTGATGGGTTTTGGAAGCCCAGGTCCCCTGTGTACCAGGAGGCCATTCCCGAGGAGCCCCCAGACTGGGTGCTCTGTCACTGCCCCCAGCTCTGCACCCCACCCCAAGGCGGGCCTTCCCTCCTCTCCCCCTGCAGTCTTTAATCTTTCGAACGTAGATGCCAGAAGGCCCGTCATAAACCTCCCTTGACATGTGCAGAAGCTGGTCCGTGCTTGAATGGAGAAAGTGTAGGGTGAAAACACATCGAACCATCTGATCATATTAAAAAGGGTGCGGGAGGGTAACATGATAGGAAGAGAGACCCTGCACTTGGATCGCTGAAGCCTGTAACCAGCTGTGCATAATCATGTTTGAACTTGGGGGCTTGAGTCTTAATTTGGACAAGGTGGCGATACTACAGAAAGCTCAAAGGAAGATGGGGTGATATTTTTATTTCCATTAATTGTCTTAACACGTAGGATTAGTTTTAGCTGCCTCTGACAGAAAACCCACAAAAGCAGTGGCTTACACCCAATGGAAGTTCTACTCTTGTCTCTCTGAGAGAGAGGCCATCGACCCAGGTTGGCTGGACAGCTTCTCGTCCTTCCCGCGGCCCCCAGTGTTCTTCTAGCTGCATCCTCCCTAGAGCACCATCTTTGTCCTCGTGGTCCAAGATGGCGCCCGTCCATCCAGACCACACATCCGTGTCCTGTGCTGTGGAACGGAAGGAGAGGCGGAAGTGGGCCCCCCCGCCTGTAAGACTTCCCAGAAGAACCACACATCAGCTTTCATCCCATTGCCTGAGCTGAGTCCCTGGTCACAGGTGCCAGGGAGGCAGGACGTGGGTCCTTGGACCAAGCACTCCGCTCAGTGAATTGCTAAGAGGAAGAGGGCTGTAGGACAGCTAGCAGCTTTGGTGACACTTGGCTCAGTCCTGCCTGTCAAGTTGGGCCAGATGTGGGCAGTTTCTTCCTTACACAGTCTTGTGTGGAAGGCCTCCTTGGTCCACGGGGCTCGGCGTCGGTGATAAAGACAGGAATGAGATCAAGTCCGTCCTTGGAAAGAGCTGTCTGACGAGCCGGAGAGGAAAGTGATGCCTATGGAGGGCGGCTACCTTTTCTTTCTTTCTTTCTTTCTTTTAAATAATAAGCATGAACATTTAATTAGAATTTAATTGCATTGGAAAACATGGAGAAAAATCACACCACTGGATAGACAGTATCACTAAAAAATCATGATTAACATTGCCCAATGGGCGCTGCTACCATTTCTGGAGCGCTCTCCCAGATGCTGGACTAGAAACTCATTGCACGATCATAAATCTTTCAAAACACCCCGTGGGGTGGTGGCCACATCCTGCCCACGAGAAGGGGCAGGAAAAAAATGAAGGTGGGGAAAAAGGGGGGCTGGAAAAATGAGGGTGGGAAAAATGATTTCATTCACATGCTGCCCAGCTGAGTTAGAATAAGAACATGGGGCCACCAGACTTTTCCCATCACGTCAGCCTGCCCTCTGTGCCCCCCGCCGGAAATGGCCCCCGAGAGAACGTGAACTGAGGCACAGGGTCCACGGCTGCTCCCAGACAGGGCTCACAGAGGCCCGGAGGGAGAGAGCAGCTGCCATTTCCGGTCTGAGGCCCACGTCCTGCCATGGGGCGGAAAACTGGACAGGGGAGCTTCCCTGGTCACCCTGTATCAGGGTCAGCTCTCCTAGGGACCCCAGGTAAGTCTCAACGTTCCCAGGCCTCAGTTCCTTCAAATGTGAAATAGCAATAACAGCCCCAAGGCAAGGCCTGAAATGAGATACTGTCTGTGAAAATACCCAAGAAATAACCCAAAGACAAATGTTCATGATATTAGAAGAGCATCCTTCTTTCTTTCTCCCTTAAACAACAGAGTCCTAAAGTTCCAATTATCTTTGTCTTATAACTCAACCCCCTCCTACCCAATATTCATCATTGGCAGACGCTTTTGTGCCACTGCCATAACCCTCGAAATGTCCTGACAGCTTCAATGTTCTAGATAGACAGCAGCGTTTCTACCCTACACTTCTCTCTGGCCCCGGGCAGCGATGTCCCAGCTACTGAGATTTGGCGTGAAGGGGCAGAATTAATTCACGTAGAGAGCTCCATCACTGCCGACAGTTTGAGAATCCTTGTGTTAAGTCAGCCCTACTGGGTTATATTGGCCAGTCTGTAGTGACCACGAAAAGAAACTAAAGTCTGAGTGTAGTCTTTCATCTTGTAAGTTGATTGTCTCTTTGGGGGCGGGGGTGGGTACAGTTCGCTTTCAAATCACATAGGTGCCATTTTATGTGAAATTACTCGCTAAGAAATACCAACATTAGCTCAGTCCCTGGAGACCCTGGAGGGTCCCAGACGACACCCCTTGCAGGAATGTGCACCCAAAGACGGAACCTGGTGAGCACGGAGGACCGGAGCCCCGCCCATCTGAGCACAGAGTTCCCTAAAATCAAAATCTAGGCCTTCCCAAGCTATCTGGTAAAGGACTTTTTTTTTTTTTTTTTTAAATAAATTTATTTATTTGTTTATTTTTGGCTGTGTTGGGTCTTCGTTTCTGTGCGAGGGCTTTCTCCAGTTGCGGCGAGAAAGAGCGGGGGCCACTCTTCATCGCGGTGTGCAGGCCTCTCACTGAAGGACATTTTTAAAATGTATTTATTTCCAATCTATCATAGACCAACTTTTGTAAAATACAACACAAATTAAATACCCCAAAAATGAAATTAAAAAATGACATAGGGGCTTCCCTGGTGGCGCAGTGGTTGAGAGTCTGCCTGCCAATGCAGGGGACACGGGTTCGAGCCCTGGTCTGGGAAGATCCCACGTGCCGCGGAGCAACTGGGCCCGTGAGCCACAACTACTGAGCCTGCACATCTGGAGCCTGTGCTCCGCAACAAGAGAGGCCGCGATAATGAGAGGCCCGCGCACCGTGATGAAGAGTGGCCCCCGCTCGCCGCAACTAGAGAAAGCCCTCGCACAGAAACGAAGACCCAACACAGCCATAAATAAATAAATAAATAAATAAATAAATAAATAAATAAATAAACCCCCCCACCAAAAAAAAAAGACATAAAAAATACAAGTCCTAATTTTTTATTATTAAATTCAATAGACAAAAAATTATCCTGTTGCATCCCTGTAAGATGAATTTACCTCGTAGAGGCCCAGGGACCTGCAGGAAGCCAGAGACAAGCCCCATGAGTAGCACTGCCTGAAACCACCTGAACCTCCTACCTTCTAAAGGGAAATTATCATCTTTGTTTTTGTCTCAATGCAAGCACAACAGTTTTTCATGAATAGTCACTGCTTATCTAAACTTCTAGGTCACAGCTGACTGGTTTATTTTCTACTAATTTTCAGTTTGCTTGCAAAGAGTACAAGGCACTTGAAGACATGTGGTCTAATTTTGTTTTGATGGTATCCCTCTAAGTTTCATAAAGGCCTGTGGTATTTCTTATTTGACTGATGGTATAGCTGGACTGAGAAAGGTCATTTGATCTGATGAGGATGGGGGACGAGGGGCAGCCCCACTGCAGCACCCACCTGAGGTAGCTGACACCACACAAGCCCATCCGCACCAGGGCTGCCCAAGTGCCCTGGGAAGTGGCTGATGAAGGAGTCATAGGAGTTTTGTCCCAACCAGCCTGGACCGGTCCAGCCATGAGCCTCCCTCACCGAACACAGCTCTGGCAAGTAGGCCGGCCCGCCACTAGAAGAATTACATCCTGCCAGGGCAAGGCACTGTCTAGGGCCTGTGGCTACCAGAGATGCAGGAGATTTTGTCCAACTGTCACCCTGCAGACACAGGTGAACGCCTGGCTTCAGTAAGCCTGCATCCTCCAGGATCATCAAGGCACCAGACAGGACTGAACCAAACCAGACTTCTCCCCACCTTTGAAACACTCAGGGAGGCCTGGACACAAACTGGGGAGGGGGTCAAATCCCGAAATGTCCTCCTATGTATGTCATGTGAAATAGTAGCTGGCGTTGCACTCCAGGGACCAATGAGACCTGTAACCAGAGATGGACACCCCATTACATAGATGCTATGGGAAAATGTTTAGTTTTTCTAAGTCTATCAAAAAGTAGTAGCTTTCACTTTTAGCAACTGTGTGATAAGTGGGATAAAAGTCTAGGCTGCCCTCCCCTTCCCTAGCACATTCTATAACTCATGTTTCAAAGTCATTATTAAGAACTAATTCATGGACTTCCCTGGTGGCACAGTGGTTGAGAATACGCCTGCCAATGCAGGGGACACGGGTTCCAGCCCTGGTCCGGGAAGATCCCACATGTCGCGGAGCAACTAAGCCCGTGCGCCTCAACTACTGAGCCTGTGCTCTAGAAACCGCGAGCCACAACTACTGAGTCCACGTGCCACAACTACTGAAGCCCGCGCGCCTAGAGCCCCTGCTCTGCAACAAGAGAAGCCACTGCAATGAGAAGCCTGCGCACTGCAACGAAGAGTAGCCCCCACTCGCCTCAACTAGAGGAAGCTGGCACGCAGTAACAAAGACTCAATGCAGCCAAAAATAAATAAAGTAATTAATTTTTTAAAAAAAGGAAAAAAACCTAATTCATCCCTGGGTCTATGGCCCTGGTAGATGTGGTCTCCACATCATTTAGGGACTAAATTCAGCTGCATGTTACGGAAATCTGGCTACGATGCTTTCACCACACAGGGTTAATTTCTCACACAGGACACTGAAGCAGTTGGTCCTGAGGTGCAGCGGCTCCATGATGTCATCAAGGGCTCAGGTTTCTTCCGTCTTCTATTCTGCCATCGTAGCATGTGGCTTCCCCATCATGGTCTCTTCTGGTCACAAGATGGCCTCTGCAGCCCCAGCCTCACATCTCTGTGCCAAGAAAGTAAAAGGAAACTACAAGCAGAAAATAAAATAGACCCCGCAGACTCTCATGTAAAACCCATTAGCCGACACTGTGAAATATGGCCAGCCCTGGGCTGCAAGGGAGGTTGGGAAATGTAGTTCTGTAGCTAGGAATTTTGCTGCCGCGTGAGAAAGAAGAATATGTTGATAAAGAAAGAAAGAACAAATCCTGGGGAGGACTGTCTGCTCCAGCCTCCTCTTATCCATCTTGGGAAATGGATTTAGCTCATTATTTTCCCAATGGAACAACTGATGATAATGACCACTAATTAAGTATCTATCATAAACCAGAAAGGTTGTTAGACACTTCACGCTCATGTTCTCCTTCAACCTTCACAATAATAACCCCGAAGGTAGATTATTATCCTCCCCATTTTATAGATGAAGAAATAAATGGAGACTGAGAAATATCAAGTGCCTCGTCCAAGGTGGCACACAGGCAATTGATGACAATATCTAAATTTTAACCCTGATGTCTCTGTCCCTAAAATCTAACTTTCCACTGTAGCTGAACATACATCTTGATGATTGCTTCAGAGGAAGGGCTGGGGCTGAGAGATTTTCATGCTGAAGATTATTCTTCGAAATTCAGCATCTTTTGTATCCTGGCTATGTTCCTTTGCTGCCTGTCTCATGGGTTAACTCACTGATATAAACAATCTGGTACGCAGTCTCAGATGGCCATCTGCTTTATTTTGGTTTCCACAGATATTTTTGTACCAAAACTCCTGTAAACACAAGTGCTTGAAAGTTCACTTGTCTCTTGGAGTCCAGTGGAACCTGAGTCTTAAGGAAATTGATCAGTGAGAAGCCTTAGTTCCAAGCAAAAGAAGTTTATTCTGGATGATTAAGCAGAAAGACGTAAATTAAGATGATAGGGATGGAGTAGGAATAATGCTGGGGAGGGGCTGGGGAGGGGGTTGTTTATTTATTACGTTTGTATAACTAGCCATAAAGTCCTCCAAAATAAACTAAATAAGTAAATAAAAGCATATGGGCTTGTTCATAGAATTGTTGGGAGGGGTAGAGAACCAGGTTTGAGGCTAAAGCTTGGAGAACAATACCCAATTTGATGAGAAAATCTCTGCAGGGGTCCTGCCCCACTGAGCCCTCAGGAAAGGCACCAGCCCCTGCCCCCCGCTGCCCATTCAACACAAGGAGCTCAACCTTGCAGGCCCCCACCATGGTTGCCTCCCCCAAAGCCAGATGCCCCCATCACCACCACACCAGCAGCAATACAAGAGCCTGTTTTCTCACTTTGCCCCCTTCCATATCAGTTTTACATGGGTGTGTCCATGCCATACGCTAGCTTCAATTCTCATAAGAGTTCTCATTCTTATATTGGGAGCAGGACTCCGTAGGCGGGAATTTCTCTAGGTGTAGAAAGACCATTCAAAAGATGAGGGACGGGTAACACGAGGGATCCTTGCAGTGATGGAAATGTTCTGTATCTTGACTGTATCAATGTTAGTATCCTTGTTGTGATATTGTACCATAGTTGTGCAAGATGTTACCATTGGGAGAAACTGAGTTAAGGGTACAGAGGAGCTCTCTGTATTACATCTTACAACTCCGTGTGAACCTACAATTATCTGAAAATAAAAGTTTAACTATAAAAGGCATTAAGAGAATGAAAAGACAAGCCACAGGCTGGAAGAAAATATTTGAAAATCATATCTGTTAAAGGACTTGTATCCATAATATACAAAGAACTCTTAAAACTCAATAAGAAAACAAACAACTCAATTGAAACTGAGAAAAAGATCTGAATAGACACCCACCAGTGAAGATATACAGGTAGTAAATAAGCATATGAAAAGATGCTCGACATCATATGTCATTAGGGAACTGCAAATTAAAACAACATGAGATACCACTACATACCTGTTAGAATGTCCAGAACACTGACATCACCAAATGCTGGCTATGGCTAGCCATAAGGCTATGGAGCAACAGGAACTCTCATTTGTTGCTGGTGAGAATGCAAAATGGTACAGCCACTTTGGAAGACAGAGTGGCAGTTTCTTACAAAATTAAACATAGTCTTACCATAAGATCCAAAAATCATGCTCCTTGGTACTTACCCAAGTGAGTTGAAAACTTATGTCCACAAAAAAACCTGTACATGAATGTTTATAGCAGCTTTATTCATAATTGCCAAAACTTGGAAGCAACCAAGATATTCTTCAAGAGGTGAATGGATGAGAAAACTGTGGTACATCCAGACAATGAAATATTATTCAGCAATATAAAGAAATGAGCAGGAATTCCCTGGTGGTCCAGTGGTTAGGACTTCATGCTTTCACTGCCGAGGGCCTGGGTTCAATCCCTGGTCGAGGAACTAAGATCCCACAAGCCATGGGGCACAACCAAAAAAAAAAAAAAAAAAGAAATGAGCTATGAAGAAATGAGCTACGAAGTCATGAAAATATAGGGAGGATTCTTTTTTTTTTATATTTTATTTATTTATTTATTTATTTATTTATTTATTTATTTATTTATTTATTTATTTATGGCTGTGTTGGGTCTTCGTTTCTGTGCGAGGGCTTTCTCTAGTTGTGGCAAGTGGGGGCCACTCTTCATCACGGTGCGCGGGCCTCTCACCGTCGCGGCCTCTCTTGTTGCGGAGCACAGGCTCCAGACGCGCAGGCTCAGTAGTTGTGGCTCACGGGCCTAGTCGCTCCACGGCATGTGGGATCTTCCCAGACCAGGGCTCGAACCCGTGTCCCCTGCATTGGCAGGCAGATTCCCAACCACTGCGCCCCCAGGCAAGCCCCCAGGGAGGATACTTAAATGCATATTGCAAAGTGAAAGAAGTCAGAATGAAAAGGCTACATACTGTATGATTCCAACTACATGACATTCTGAAAAAGGCAAAACTATGGAGACAGTAAAAAGAACAATAGTTGCCAAGGTTCATGGGGAAGGGTAGGAGGGGTGAATAGGGGAAACACAGGGGATTTTTAGGGCAGTGAAACTATTCTGTACAATACTCTAATGGTGAATATCTGACATTATACATTTGTCAAGACCCATTGAACTATACAACACAAAGAGTGAACTTAATGTAAACTATGGTTCATCAACTGTAACAAATGGATGCAAGATGTCAATAATAGGGGAAACTGGAAGGGGGAGTAGCGTATATGGGAACCTCTGTACTTTCTCCTCAATTTTTCCCTAACCCAAGAACTGCTCTACAAAATAAAAAGTGTACTAACTTTTTAAAAAATGTAATTAAAAACAAAAGATGAGGAACAGCCATGATTATAACAGGGAGTTACTACAGAATTACCAAGAGGGGTTAGAGGGGTGCAGCATTAGAGGATTAGAGGAGTCGAACAATCAAGTCACATAAGAGAGAGCATGAACTGTAAATAGATACGCGGGTGGAAAGGGCAACCAAAGAAACGTAACTTACAAGTGCTACTTTAAGCATGTTAAATTTATAAAATGTAAATAAAGGTATTATTTTACACGTGCTAAATTAGCATACAATTTCAAATGCGCCCTGGTGTTCACCAAGCTGTGAGGAATGTGACAGGATAATAATACCTAACCAGTGGCAGTTAGGTAGGTACTGAAGAAACACTTCTGCTTGTAAGTGTGGTGAGCAAGAGCCACACAGATGTTCATGCCCTTGGACCAGAAAATTCTAGAGGTTTATTCTAAAGAACGTTTCCTGAGGACCTAATTCAACAGACGTTATCAACTTATTGTGGGATATTATACTCAGGAAAAATGGCCTTGTCTCCCTAATAAATTGATGACATTTTAAAAAGCAGGTGTTGGGGAGATGTTACAGGATAAAGGAGACTTATAACAACAAAATGCAGTGTATGGACTTTGTCTGGACTCTGATTTGAATGAACAACTATAAAAAGCCTGGTGGGGTTTTTTTGTTTATTTGTTTTTGGTATCTGGGGTAACTTTAATATGGACTGGAAATTAGATGATATTAACAAATTATTAATATTGTAATGTATAAAAATGGCAGATGATTATGTTTTTAAAAGTCATTACCAGAGAGGCATTGTGACGTATTTATGGGTAAGATGTCATGCTAAAGATAATCCAGCTTTTATGTACATACACAGTTGGCCTTCTGTATCTGCAGATTCAACCAACTGCAGACTGAATTCCATCTGCGGTTGGTTGTATCCACAGATGCAGAATCCACGGATACAAAGGACCACTGAACTATGCTATTTTATTTTATTTTATTTTTTAACATCTTTATTGGAGTATAATTGCTTTACAATGGCGTGTTAGTTTCTGCTTTATAACAAAGTGAATCAGTTATACATATACATATGTCCCCATATCTCTTCCCTCATGCATCTCCCTCCCTCCCGCCCTCCCTATCCCACCCCTCTAGGTGGTCACAAAGCACAGAGCTGATCTCCCTGTGCTATGCGGCTGCTTCCCACTAGCTATCTATTTTACGTTTGGTAGTGTATATATGTCCATGCCACCCTCTCACTTTGTCCCAGCTTACCCTTCCCCCTCCCCATATCCTCAACTCCATTCTCTAGTAGGTCTGTGTCTTTATTCCCGTCTTGCCACTAGTGAACTATGCTATTTTATACAAGGGACTTGAGCACCTGTGAAGTTTTGTATCCATGGGGATCCTGGAACCAATCCCCAGCAGATACCACGGGACTGTATTTTACCACAATTGTTTTTTAAATCCAGACAAAAAACTGTAGGTTGTGGGGAAGTGAGCAGGATGAAGCAAGATTGGCTAACAGTTGAAGATTTATGATGGGCACCTTGAAATTCATTATACATCTTTTATATGCTTGAAATTTTCCATAATAAAAAGTTTTAAAACATCCTACTGTGGCATACTATTAGCAGTACCTTACTATCTGTTGTAGGTATTTAGCTCAGCACCTCGCCTCTTAGTAAAGACAATTTTCCAGCCTTCCTTGCAGCTACGTTCAGCCTTTCCTGTTACCAACATCCTACACCAGAGAGGTACATTTGTTACAACTGATGACACATCATGATCATCCAAAGTCCATAGTTTACATTAGGGTTTATCTCTGGCTTTTAATAATGTCTATTAGTTGTTCCAAATGCTTTTAATCAGAGTACAGTTTTTAGGGAAACTCTTCAATAACATTTTCTAACAATTTATAGCTAACAAGGATAAACAGGGCAAGTGAGTCCCATGGCTTTTAATTTATTTAAGCAAAAAGAACTGATTAGTAACTGCCGAAATGTTAAAAATTTCACATGATATATGAAGTACAGAGTAGATCACAGTGGAAATATATAGCTCCATCTACTGTAAATACTTTGAATTGGATATCTCTGAGTTTTGTACTTTATGGATCTTAGTTTGCTTTCATGATGAATTTAATTTAGGAGTTTTGTAAATGATTTCACGCTCTGAGCATTTTGCAAGACTCTGAGAGATATAAACATAATTAACACGAGGATGCTGGCCTCAGGAACTCTGAACAGTTGAACAGTTTTAAGGCAGCCTCCAGCCCAGGCTGACATTCGGTGATATGCCGATCCTGTGTTGCCCAAGAAGGGCTGAGGTTTGAAGATATAAAAGGAATTACTCTGCTTTCCCTAAAGCCACAGTCATTGGGATGGGATGAGATTAAATGACCCTCGGGAGGGGAAAGGACTTTTGGAAAGTGCTGGAGAGGTGAGAGGGAAATGGAAATCTAGGGGTGAGGGTAAGGCGAGGCCATGGTGTTCTCAGTTACCCTCAGCTGACCAGCATTTCAGGGTAACAAAAGGACATGGTCAGAGGTGATGGTTCCACGCAGGGCCAGGTCACCACACCCTGTAATAAGTGCTAGAATAAAAGTATATGCGATGTGCCTTGAAAGGAGAGAGAAGGAAGACTTCATTCTGCTGCAGGGAGTAGGGGCTGGAGCAGAGAGGCATCAGGTCTCGGAATGGGGTGACCTCAGGAGGCTTTGTAAGGGCACAGGAAGAGAGGAAGGGCATTTCAGGCAAGAGGAACAGCATGAAGTACTGCACAGAGGTGTGAAATTTCATCATGCGTTTAGAAAACAGGGTAGGCTGCTTGGCTGAAGCTTAGTAAGATGGTGGGGCAAGAAGATACATAAGCAGGGACCAGCTTCTGCAGGACCTGGAACTCCAGGGTGATAAGTTTGCAAACACTGGGGAGCACTGAGAAATTCCCAGCAGGGCAGAGACAAGAGAACAGTCATCTGGAAGCAAAGCGGAGGTAGACTGTAGCGGGTTAAGACTAGAGGTCAGAGAGACTGGTTGGGAAGCTATTATAACGAGTTCAGAAGAGAAATAGAGGATTAGAACCAGGGCAGTGACGGTATAAAGAGGACGAAACAGAATCTCAGAAGGAGTTCAAATTCACCTCTGCAATGGATGGCACTAGGCCACTAACTGGACTTGGGTGACATCTTAAACAGGACAGGTTGTTCAGAGAAGGAGTGCTCAGGCATTTGATTATGATCCACCTGTTGGCACAGTAAATGGCACATAAAAAGTGTTCTATCCACGTAATCTATTATTATTACCGCTATTATTACTATTCTTATTTATCTCAAAAACTAAGTCATCTTTTGTTGATTTTTTCAGATACTCATTTTCATAGATACTTTGTAGGAAAGTTATATAACTGGCTTTCTTTATATTAAGCAAAATACAATCACTAGAATCACAGAGATCACTAGAAAACCTGTTTTATTGCATACAAGATCATTAAACCTTAAATCAGAGCCTTGGTTACTTAGTCTATTCAATGTTGCCCCATAAAGCAACTGCAAAGCATTAGGGTAATACTACACCTAGTTTACCTTCATCTCCTGCCCTCACACTGGCCTGAGAGCTTCCCAAAGTCAGACACTAGGACTTATTTGCCATTGTGTCCCCAGTCTTTAGGGGAATATTAGAATATGGCCAGTGCTCCAAAGACTTTTGTTGAAGAATGAATGAATAAATAAATGGATGGATGGACGGATGGATGGTTGGATGAATGGATGGATGGGTGGATGGAACAATAAAAAAATTAAATCCTTGAAAAAAATCCCTTCTTTTGGATTAAATATAGTGTGTGTCATACTTGAAATTGGTCACATGATTCAGCCAAGGGAGGAGTGGAATGAATCCTTGCCAGACACACTGGAACCCACAGTGAACAAGGGTCAGTCAGCTGCCCACCCAGGAGCAGCTGAAGTAAAGCCACCTACATCCCCCATCTCCAGAGCAGTTTTCTCAGCTAGCAAGATTCATCAGAGAGGGCAGGTTTTAGCCCAAATAATTTAGATTCAGTTTCCAGTATTGTTCAGATTTTTCTGCAGACTTCACAGAACTTTTGTATTGGGATATCGATACCTCTACCAGAATAAAACCCCAAATGCCAGTGATCTAAACAAGGTACAAGGTTATGTTTCTCACCGAAGTTTAGACTCAACGGTGGCTCCAAGATACTGGGATTCCAAGCTCTTTCCATCTTGAAGCTCTGTCATCTTCAACATGCAGCTTCTATCGTCTTGTCTAAAACGACAGATCTGGTTCCCTACCACTGTATGCCCTACCCTATTTTAGTCCCAAAAAAGGGAGAAAAGAGGAGGTCATACCTAAAGGTTTGACCCAGAAGTTGCACACATTATTTCTGTTCACATCTCGTTAACCAAAACTTGGTCACATGGCCACAACTAGCTACCAGGGATGCTGGGAAATGAAGCATTTAGTTGGCTATCCATGTGCCTCCCTAAAACTTCTATCATTCTAGAGCAGGGGTTGTTAGCCTTTCTTATGCCATGGACCCCTTTGTCAGTCTGATGAAACTGCTTCACAGAATTCTCAAACAAAATTTTAAATTAAAAAACGTTTAAAATATTTGCATTAAAAATAATTGTGAAAGTAGTTGCAACCGTGCTTCTTATTATTGCATTGATAACAAATACGGCAGCAGGTTTAATCACCACGATAACTTCAAAGTCATGATGAGCATAAACAGAACTTCAAGGTATCTGCGATCGTAATGTGATATAAAAATATCTGTGATTCCTTCTGGTGACAAAGTCACAGGCGGTATTAATCCTACCGTGGCCATCACCTACATTCATAGCTGAAGGAAATGCTAAATTTCAGTTAGAGGGTAGTCAAAACAAAGATGTGATTTTTTTTCTCAGCCTGGTGCATGGACACCCTGAATTCTACTCAAAGGCTTTTTGGGGTCTGTGAACCTAGTTTAAGGACCCTCACTAATAGAATAAGAGAATGGAGACTGGGTGGCATTAACAGAGTGCGCCACAAGCCCCATTTCAGTACATGCCCGGGGTCTGTGATCAATACTCTCTGTATTAATGAGGGTTCAATGAGGAGACAGAAACCAAAGAGGAATTTGAAAGGGAAATTTTTTTTTAATTTTGTAAATTTATTTGTTTATTTATTTTGGGCTGTGTTGGGTCTTCATTGCTGAGCGCGGGCTTTCTCTAGCTGCGGCGAATGGGGGCTACCCTTCGTTGTGGTGCGCGGGCTTCTCATTGAGGTGGCATCTCTTGTTGCAGAGCACGGACTCTAGGCACGCGGGCTTCAGTACTTGTGGCACGCGGGCTCAGAAGTTGTGACTCGCGGGCTCTAGAGCACAGGCTCAGTAGTTGTGGCTCGCGGGCTCTAAAGCACAGGCTCAGGAGTCGTGGCACACGGGTTCAGTTGCCCTGCAACATGTGGGATCTTCCCGGACAAGGGATCGAACCTGTGTCCCTTGCATTGGCAGGTGGACTCTTAACCACTGTACTACCAGGGAAGTCCCTGGAAGGGAAATTTTAATATAAAGAATTATTAACTATAACAGGGACTGGTGTCACGAGGGATTGACTATTAAGAAGAGAACGCTAAAGGATAGACGAATTGCAGGTATAAAAAGGGGTGAGAGCTGATATCTGGAAATTGTCAGAGGGCAGGGCAGGCTTACTGGATGTCAGAGTAGCTGCTGTGGTGTCACGCTGGCAGAACTTGCTGGAAATCCATCTTCTAGGTGCTTGGGAAAGCTATTCTTGGAGAGGTACCTCACGGAGGCACTATGAAACCACCAGTGGAAGGTGCTGGGTGCTGGGTGCTAGGCGCTGCTGACCACTGTGCCCTGCAGAAGCCAGGCTCTGGGAAAGCTTCTTACATTGTGAAGGAAACCAGAACGTGTCTCCCCAAAATATGCCACTTTGGCATATGGATTATTTTGAATTACAAGCATTCAAGAAACGGCAAGTATAAGGACACTCTGACCCTCCTTTTTTCTTCCTAAAAGCAGGAGATAAAACTCCTATGTGAAAGGTACCCTCCCTGGATGAGGAGGAAAGAAGACATTCTTAGCAGCGCAGAGGTAGCACCAGAGGAATCTGCAAATGAACATCAGTCCATTCATTTCCTCCTATGTATTTACCCTCCCACCTTCCAAGTTTGCCTTCCTTGGGAGCCTGAAACTGCTTTCCTTTGTCCTGTCATTTCTCTACAAATTTATTATTTTTTATTGAAGATGCCATATCTTTGGAATTCTAAATCACCACTTTGAGTTACTTTTGGTTTAGGTTTCTCCCATGTGATGTGTGCTGAATGTTTTAACAAACTATTTGTTTTCTCTTGTTAATCTGTCTTTTAGTACAGGGGTCTCAGCCAAGAACTCAGAAGGTAGAAAGAAAATTATTTTTCCTCCCCTACAGCTGCAAGGCTGGGCACTGGGAGAGCTGGGAGCTGGGGGCCCTGCCTGCCTTGCTGTAACTGGTAATGCTCTAAGCTGGATGGCTTGCCAGTAGTCCTTGTTTGATCACCAATTTGAAAATTTGCTCCATATTCCAGCCTTGTTTGCCCCCAATCTATGGTTCTGGGCTTCTGCCCAAGTTCTTAGTTTGTCTCCTGGTTCTCTAAGCAAAGGTTCAAAAACAGCCCTGGATCCTGCCAACTAGGCTAGAACTTGGATACTTTGCCCAGCCTTTTCTATCTCATTCCTTGGAGCCCCATACTATTATCTAAGTATCCTCACTTACCAGTTGGAATCTAATCACAAACTAGAAAATTATGAGAAGTCGTGATGCTGTCTGAGAATCTTATCTGCTACTGGGCCCCACGCAACAGATTTAAGTCCTCTTGGACCAAGCCCAGACCTGTCAACATCTTTTGCATCCTGGGAACCTCACTGACTCCAGTTTACAGGTGCCCTACTCTCACAAACCCCGACCCCCATCCAGTTCCTACTCTCTGCCTTTTCCCGTTGGTCCACTGCTGAGACCCATGATGACTTGCCATTAAGGGCATCAGATAGCCAACTGCAAAGGTGGGAAGCTCTAAGACTAAGACTAGCCTTAGGGAATGCAGAGGAGTTTCTACTGTTGTGGTTTTTTATGAGATGTATAGAAATACCTCCACCTAAAATATTCTTTCCTTCTGCGGTTCCCCTGTGTCATCATTCCTCCACCCCAAACACACACCTAGCCCCCAGGCTCTCTCAATACTGGAAATACTATCATTTATGATTTTCCCTTTTGGAGTGAAAAATCATTGTGATTCCAGAAATCTCTTTCAGAATACTAATACATACCCCTGAGAGGGATAATAACCCATCATTATCTATTAAAACTTTGCAGTGTCCTATTTCCGTCTCGCTTTCAATGAGCTGTCTGCAAATGGGGCCCTGAGGAGATAAATCACAGAACACACAAGTGTGTGTTGACTATACACCCAGCTTGCCTAGGACAGTGCCAGTTTACAAGTATTGTTCTGATGTTATTTTTAATAGTGTCCTATTTCACTATTGCCCAGGTTTTGACAATAAATTAAATAGTCACCTTGATGAAGTGGGATGAGTCAGGAGCATGCGTTTTTACTTGGGGAGGGGAAATCTGGAGGAAGGATTGAATTTACCAAGGAGCAGCATGAAGTATTGGGAAAAGGTTGTTGGAGAGGAAAAAATGCCATAAAGAGTGTTGAAGACAACTTTGTCCACTTTAGAAATTGTCCTTACAAATCTCCCAGTGTCTCCCATATGTCAATGAACCCGGAAACATTATGGATTGGCTTTGGGAGAGCATAGCCTAGGGGTAAAAAGTCTAGTGACTCAGCCCTTGAAGTCAGTCTTGGGTTTAAATCCCAAGTCCACTACTAACTGGCGTCTATGTCCTTAATTACCGAATCTTCTATTGATAATCTGTGTCTTTGTCTATGAGCCAATTTATTTGCAAAATTGGGGTAACAATAACGGCCACTCTAAAAGCAGCACTGAAGGTCAAATAAATTAATGCATGTAAGGTATTCGGCATAATGCTTGGGGCATAGCCATCACTTGATTTCATCAGTTGATACCACAGTAGTGGGTATCTTTGGGATGGTTTGTCCACCTGTCATTCTCTGAAAACCTCCTACCTCACTGTGGTAGGCTGAATAATGACCTCCAAAGATATTCAAGTCTGAATCCCTGGAACCTATGAATGTTACCTTATGTGGCAAAAGGCACTTTGCGGATGAGGTTAAATTAAGGATCCTGAGATGGAGAGATTATCCTGGATTATCTGGGTCAATGCTAAAGGTAATTATAAGTGTCCTTACAAGAGGGAGGCAGAAAGAGATTTGACTACAGAAGAGGAGAAGGCTATGTAATGTTGGGAACAGAATGATGCACTTTGAAGATAAATGAAGGGGCCACGAACCAAAGAATACAGGTGGCCACTAGAAGGGGAAAAAGGCAAGGAGATGGATTCTCCCCTCAGAGGTTCCAGAAGGAACCAGCCCTGCCAACACATTGGCTTTAGTCCGATGAAACTGATTTCAGACTTCCGACCTCCAGACTTGTAAAAGAATACATTTCTGCTGTTTGAAGCCACTGAATTTGCAGTAACCTGTTACAGCAGCAATAGGAAACTAAGACACCCACCCATAGTGGGAGACTCAACAGCCTTGTTTCTTTCACTTGGTCTAAGAGTGGACACATGACTTAAGCTGGGCCAATCAGATTCTTTCTCCCAGGTTTGTGGAATTTTGAGCTGGGACTTGTGGGTGTTAAGTCCTATACACGGCAGAATGCCAGAGAGATGGTGTGCGAACTTCTGCGGTCAAGGTTCTCATACCTGTCCTGCTTCCTGCCCACCCCCCAGATTATTCAGCAATCCTTCGGATACAACAGGGATATATTGTGGGATTTAACAGTATCCTTCCAACAAAATCCCTTTGTCAATTAAGGTAGCAAGTTTTGGTTTTTATTAGTTGCCACCTCCCAAAATTGATTGATACAGACAAGCTGTAATGAACAATCAACTAAGAAAACAGCGTGTCTGCAACAAATCACTGGGCTGCAGCCTTTCTGGCAGCACCAGTTCAGGCTTCTGTGGCTTTAAAGCAGACAGCAACGGTTCCCGCCAGAAGCCGCTCTGCAGCACATCTGAGCTGCAATGCCATTCCCAAAGCAAAACTCCTAACAATGCTGGACTGCTGAGGAAGTAGCTCACCTTGGCCTGGCACAGTCAAAGGGGGCCTGGCGCAGCTCATTTTGGGGGGAGGCCTCAAGGAAATGTCAATTTGAGTCAAGATGCACATTCTTGAGACGCTACTGGATTTTTGCTGAGAGACCGTGGGTGGGAAATTGGAGAAACATTTCCACTGCTCAGTCGCCAAACCTCACAGGAAAGACAAGACGTGGATAGTTTCACCACCCTAAAAACTCATGGTTCCACAGCGCATGCGGTGGAGCTCTGCAAAGTGGGTCTACTTCAGGAAGGAAGCCTGCAGCTGAAACCTGGGGCTTCACGAGAGGCGGCCACGGATGAAGCCTGTGGAAATGCATTTGTTTCTGCTTCCAGCCTAGTCTATATTCTTTGGTATCTGTTCAAAAGCTGGTTCAGTGACGGTCACTTTGAAAGGACAGATGTCTTTGCCTTCAGGGTTCATTCGTTCAGCAGGATTTTACCGAGCTGTTGCTTTGTGCCTGGAATGGTGCAACGTGCATGAGGCACAAAGAGGAATGTGACACATTTCCTGCTCCCAAGGGGCTGCCAGCTCAGGCGGGGAGACACAGCGCAAAGGGAGGGGTGAGTGCCACTCATGCAAAGACTTGAATTCTCTTCTCTCTCTCTCCCTCTTCGCTCCCCTTCTCTGTTTCTTTCTTTTTACTTTTGCTGTGTATGGACTTTGGAGATACAGGGATAAGTAAGACACAAGAACCACTATTTGTGTCCTTGAGGAGCTCGGCTTAGCGGGAAAGTGGGCTGGGGGACCAAGGAGGAAGCATGAACTCGCTTTGGAGGAGAGGAGTCAGGGAAGTGACGTGATGAGGTGATACTCAAGCAAAGTTTTGAAGAACAAGGAGCTCTGCAGACGGAGAGAAGAGAAGGTTTTCCAGCAAGTACCTAGAGAATAACTCCGTTAATAAGTCAAAACACAGGGACCCAAACACCCTGCCTTTGGAAAGGAGAGTGTTTTCCCAGCAGCACGAAGAGGTCAGTGTTGCTGGAACCTAGGCAACAAGGAGATCAGGGAGCAGGATGGGAGGCCAGAAACCCAGATCGAAGCTGGGTCATGGGGGGCTTGAGTGCCATGCTCAAAAATTTGGATGGGGTGCAACTGAAGAGTTTGAGCAGTGAGACGAGCCAATCAGATCTCTGTGTCAGAAAAAAACTGGTCTAGAAGCAATGTGGTATATGACATAGAGAGAGGTGCCCCTAGATCTGGAAAGAAATGAGTTTTTAGGTGCCAGAGATTTCAGGGAATTCACACCTAATAGCCTCTCTTTTTCTTCTGAATTATTAGGTAAGAGAGAAGATTATAACAGGACACTGAACAAGCAAAGGAGGTGGCTGCCGCCAGTGTTCAGGTCGGGATGGCATTCCAGGGGTCAGTTATGTGCATCCTGAGACCTTATTGATGGCAGAAGCATTGTATAGTGTTATGGGCTGGACTGTGTCCCCACAAAATTCGTATGTTGAAGCCCTAACCCTCAGTACTTCAGAATGTGACTGTATTGAAGATAGGGCCTTTAAGGAGGTGACTAAGGTATAATGGGTAAATAATGGTGGGCCCTAATTCAATGAGTGGTGTCATCACAAGAAGAGGAAATTAGACATACAAAAAGAGACACCAAGGGTGTGGGTACACGGAGGAAAGACCATGTGAAGACACAGGGAGAAGGTGACCACCTCCAAGCCAAGGAGAGAGGCCTCAGAAGAAACGAAATCTCCTAACATCTTGATCTTGGACTTCCAGCCTCCAAAACTTTGGGAAATAAGTTTCTGTTGTTTAAGCCTCCCAGTCTGTAGTATTTTGTTATGGCAGCCCTAGCAAGCTAATACATACAGTATGTCAAAATTCTCCCAGATACTGGATGTACATAGGAGAGTCTTAGTCTGTTTGGACTACTATAACAAAATACCACAGGCTCGTATGAATGACAGAAATTTATTTCTCACAGTTCTGGAGGCTGGAAATCCAAAATCATGGTGTTAGCATGGCCAGGTTCTGGTGAAAGCCCTCTTCTAGGTTGTAGACTGCTGATTTCTCACTGTGTCCTCACATGGTAGAAGGTGAAAGCAAGCTCTCTGGGGCTCCTTTTATAGGGGCACTCATCTCATTCATGAGGGCTCCACCCTCATGACCTAATCACCTGTATAGGCCCACCTCCTAAAACCCATCAACTTGGGATTTCAACACATAAATTTTGGGGGACACAAACATTCAGATCACAGCAGGTAACTACCCTGGTAGTATTTTTATTCTGATTTGCTTGGCTCATGTCACACGGGGAAGAAAATCTGTGAGGATGAGAACTAAGAGGAAAACCCATAATAAATTTAATTTGTCTAAGAAAATAGGTTGGTGAGGGGTAGTGAAGAGAGAAAGAATGATAAAGTTATTTAAAATCAATTTTAAAGTCTGTAGTTTTGTTTAACCACATTAAAAAAATCTGGGCAAACTTGATTTTGTAATTCTTAGCTCCTTTGGAAAATCGTTTATCAGAAGTACTAACACCGCGTGAATGTTGTTTACTAAGTAAAATGCAATAAAAATTAAGATTACGTGTTTTCCAAATGAAAAAGAGCTGATGCTAAGGTAGAGGAAAATTGTTTTATTCCAGTTGGTGGGAAAAGTCAATCAAATGCTGTGACACTGATGTGAGTACCCATGGCTGTAATTTTTCTGTTGTTTTATTTTCCCCTGTAGGAGTGAAAAGACACTGAAACTCTGTAGGAGAGCTATTCAAGGTACTGGGAAAAGCAGAAAGTAGTTTTAGATAACTTCCTGGCAAAAGATTGCATACTCTGAAGGTCAAGGTTCTTCAGTTCTAAATTAAACAAGCCTCAGGGATTCAGTATTGATGTGAAGGCAAAAGACATCATTGAAGTAAAAGTCAACCTGAAAAAGGAGATGCCAAGAAATACTGAGTTAATTTCACTTAAGCCTAAAGAGAGGCATGATATAATTATGATCTGGGGCAAAGAAAAAGATATTGAATGTGCCCCAACTGGTATATTTTTTTCCCACATTTTATTCTAACTGAAGATTCTATTTGAGTAGATTAAGTTTCATGTTTAGCTGTTTTAAGTATTTTGTTAAAAACAAAGCAAAATAACAACAAAATTTTAATCCTGTGACAAAGACTGCTAATCTTTTTTTTTTTTAACATCTTTATTGGAGTATAATTGCTTTACAGTGGTGTGTTAGTTTCTGCTTTATAACAAAGTGAATCAGTTATACATATACATATGTTCCCATAACTCTTCCCTCTTGCATCTCCCTCCCTCCCACCCTCCCTATCCCACCCCTCTAGGTGGTCACAAAGCACAGAGCTGATATCCCTGTGCTATGCGGTTGCTTCCCACTAGCTATCTATTTTACGTTTGGTAGTGTATATATGTCCATGCCACTCTCTCACTTTGTTACATCTTACCCTTCCCCCTCCCCATATCCTCAAGTCCGTTCTCTAGTAGGTCTGTGTCTTTATTCCTGTCTTGCCACTAGGTTCTTCATGACTTTTTTTTTTTCTCCTTAGATTCCATATATATGTGTTAGCATACTGTATTTGTTTTTCTCTTTCTGACTTACTTCACTCTGTATGACAGACTCTAACTCCATCCTCCTCACTACAAATAACTCCATTTCGTTTCTTTTTATGGCTGAGTAATATTCCATTGTATATATGTGCCACATCTTCTTTATCCATTCATCTGATGATGGACATTTAGGTTGCTTCCATGTCCTGGCTATTGTAAATAGGGCTGCAATGAACATTTTGGTACATGACTCTTTTTGAATTATGGTTTTCTCAGGGTATATGCCCAGTAGTGGGATTGCTGGGTCATATGGTAGTTCTATTTTTAGTTTTTTAAGGAACCTCCATACTGTTCTCCATAGTGGCTGTATCAATTTACATTCCCACCAACAGTGCAAGAATGTTCCCTTTTCTCCACACCCTCTCCAGCATTTATTGTTTCTAGATTTTGTGATGATGGCCATTCTGACCGGTGTGAGATGATATCTCATTGTAGTTTTGATTTGCATTTCTCTAATGATTAATGATGTTGAGCATTCTTTTTTTTTTTTTTAAATATTTTATTTATTTATTTATTTATTTATTTATGGCTGTGTTGGGTCTTCGTTTCTGTGTGAGGGCTTTCTCCAGTTGCGGCAAGTGGGGGCCATTCTTCATCGCGGTGCGCGGGCCTCTCACTATCGCGGCCTCTCTTGTTGCGGAGCACAGGCTCCAGACGTGCAGGCTCAGTAGTTGTGGCTCACGGGCTTAGTTGCTCCACGGCACGTGGGATCTTCCCAGACCAGGGCTCGAACCCGTGTCCCCTGCATTGGCAGGCAGATTCTCAACCACTGCGCCACGAGGGAAGCCGATGTTGAGCATTCTTTCATGTGTTTGTTGGCAATCTGTGTATCTTCTTAAGACTGCTAATCTTAATCACAGTTAGCAAGGCTTTTTGGTCAGGTAGAAAAACTCTACTGCCTGGCAATGTTCTAATTGCACCTTCAACTTCCTAGAAAATAGAGCCTTGGTGGTCTTGAAACCACAACTATAAAAAGGGAGAGTAAAACACTTACATTTTTACCTACCAAATATGTCTAATTCAGCTACATCTCTCTCCCATTAAGCCTAACCTCATCAAAGCTACCACATCTTTCACACTATTGCAAACAAACACTTCAGTTTTGCTCTTCTCCATTTTCTACACTGGCTGAATGAAGTTAACTTTTTCAAATGTATATCTGATCACGTCACCTTTGGCTTAAAAACTTTTCTATGGTTTCTATGAAACAGTAAACCCTTAACATGATACACACGTCCCTTTGTGTTCTGGTGCCATTTTCCTATCTCTCACCTCTTGCTCTCTGTTTGGGTCAATACTGGGCTTTTCAATTCCTTGAATGAGCCGTAACTCCTTGTCTTTGGGTTTTGGGCAGCCTGTTCCGTCTACCTGGACTGTTCCCTATCCTTTACCTGGCTACTAGTACTTCAGTTCCCTGGAGCCCTTTTGTAGTCAATCCCCTCCTCCTCACCTTTTGCCCCCAGCAGCCACAGATGTGATTTCTTTCCCTATAGTTTTGCCTTTTCCAGAATGTCGTATAAATGGAATTCTACAGGATGTAACCTTTTGTGTCTGGTTTCTTTCACTTGGCATAATACTTTTGTGATTCAACAGTGTCACTGCCTATATCAATAGCTCGTTCCTTTTTTTACTGTTGCATTGTCTTTCGTTCTCTGGATGAACCACAATCTGTTTCTCTATTTGCCAACTGATAGACATTTGGGTTGTTTCCAGTTTTCGGCTATTGTGAATAAGGTTGCAATAACATTCACATACAGGTCTTTACGTGGACATTTGTTTTTATTTCTTTAAGGTAAACATCTAGGAGTGAGATTGCTAGGTTATATGGAAAGTATATATTTAAATTTATAAGAAATTGCCAAACTGTCTTCCAAAGGGGTTATTTGAATTCCCATCAGCAATGTATGAGAGTTCTAATTGTTCTATATTCTGGTCAGTCTTTTTAGCCATAAGGTTAGTTTTTTTTAGCCATTCTAGTAGGTATGCGATGGAGTTTTAACTTACATTTTTCTAATGACTAATGATGTTGAGGAACTTTTTATGTTCTTGTTATTTGTATATTTTCACAGACAATGCTTCTGTTCAAATATTTTGCCCATTTTTTTTAGTTGGGTTGTCTTTTTTATTATTGAGTTGTAAGAATTCTTTATATATTCTGGATACAAATAATTTATCTGGTACATACTTCAGAATTATCTTTCCCAGTCTGTGCTTGCCTTTCATTTTCTTAGCAGCATCTTCCAAAGAGCAGAAGTTTAAAATTTTGAGAAGTCTAATTTATCAATTTAAAAACTTTTCTGGTTTACAGTTTTTTCGTATCAAAGAAACCTTTGTCTAACCCAAGGTTACAAAGATTTTCTCCCATGGTTTGTTCTAGAAGTCTTACCCTTTTGGGCTTTACATTTAAGCCAATGATCCATTTGAGTTCCTCCTCCTCCTCTTTACCCTCTCCAATCCCCCTACTCTTCCCTCTCTTTCTTCTTTGTCTTTAAATGTCTAATTGTCCCAGCACTATTTGTTGAAAAGACTATCCTTTCTTCATTGAGTTGCCTTGCCATCTTTGGGAAAAATCAATTGACTATATATGTATGGGTCTTTTTTGTGTGTGTATGTGATGTTCTGTTATTTTCCATTGATCCAGGATGTTTGTCCTTACATCAGTACCATACTACCTTGATTACCGCAGCTTCATAGTAAGTCTTGAAATCAGGTAGTTGCATCTTCCAACTTGTCAACTTGTAAACTTCTACCCGAAAAAAGCCTGATGGGATTTTGATTGGAATCTATAGATCAATTTGGGTAGAACTGACATTTTCATAATACTGAGTCCATGAACATGGTATCTCTAATTATTTAGGCCTTCATTATTTTCTCTCATCAATGTTTTGTATTTTTCAATGTAAAACTTGTGCATGTTTTGTTAGATTGATCCCCAAATACTTCATGTGTTTGATCACTGTGATATTTTAAAATTTCAATTTCCAATTCTTTACTGATGCTATATAGAAATACAAGTGATTTTTGCATATTAACCTTGTATCCAGTGATCTTGGTGAACTCATGTATTAGTTCTAGAAGGTCTTTTGCAAGTTATTTAGAACTTTCTACAGTTTTCCTTGCTTCTAATTTTCACTTTATTTGAAAATAATTCCAAACATAAAAGATGCAAAAAATTTGTGATGTTTAATTTTATGTGTTAACTAGACTGGCCTAAGGGATGTCCGGAGAGCTGATAAAACAATATTTCTGTGTGTGTCTGTGAGGGTGTTTCTGGAAGAGATTAGCATTTGATTCAGTAGACTGAGTAAAGAGACCCCTCACCCTTACCAATGTGCATAGACATTATCCAATCTGTTGGGGGCCCGGATGGAACAAAAAGGCAAAGGAAAGGCAAATTCCCTCTCTTTTCTTGAGCTGGGACGCCTACCTTCTCCTGCCCTAGACACTGGAGCTCCTAGTTCTTGGGCCTTTGGACTCTGGGACTTACACAAACAGCCCCCTGGTTCTCAGGCCTTTGGACTCAGGCTGAATTATACCCCTAGCTTTGTTGGTTCTCCAGCTTCAGACAGCAGATTGTGGGAGTTTTCCATCTCCATAACTGCATTAATGGAGCCAGTTCCTAGAATAAATCTCCTCTTATGTCTGTCTATCTATCTATCTGTCAATCGATCAATTGATCTATCCATCCATCCATCCATCTATTATTCTATATCCTATTGGTTCTGTTTCTCTGGGGAACTCTGACTAATACATAAGAACAAAGAACTCTCATATGCCCTTCACCCAGAGACTCCATTCACCTTTCACCGGTGATGCCAATAATATCTTTCAGTGCAAAAAGTGCCAAACCAGGATTACACTTTGTACTTACTTGTCATGTATCTTCAATTTCCTTCATTCTAAACCTGTTTTTTAGTCCTTTTTTGACCTTCATAATCTAAAATTTTTGAAGATTATAGGCCAGTCATTTTGTAAACTATCTCTCAATTTGGGTTTGATGTTTCCTATTAAGATTCAAGATACGCATTTTTGGCAGAAATACTGCAGAAGTGACGCTATAGCACCAAGTGTCGATTTGTCCCATCCCTGTGACATTAATGCTCAGAGACAAATCTGGATGTCTCTGGAGACTCGTTTCCTTCCCTCTTTTCATAGCAGAGGTGAGAGCTGGCTGAGCTGCACTGAGCAGGGCTGTGGGGAGACAAGACATTGGGCTGGGTAGGCAAAGCTGTTCCTAGGACCCTCTGAGCAGACCTTTGCCCTTGGTATGCTTATTTCCTAGCACTGGACACGGGGTTTCCCCTGATGTATTCCTTGCTATTTAGAGAAACTAGGAATTCCCTAACCCCAGTTAGGCTAACATATAAATATTAATGCAGTGTGGGCGTGGGGCACGCTTTCTGTTTTGGGCTCTGGCTCTGTCTGTCCGTCTGGCTGCTGGCTAAGGCAGGCCTTGTCCTGCTGGAACTGTGGCCTGCAAACTTGACCGTGGTACACACACAACAGCTATGCCTGGACTATGTTGTGTCGTAAGGAAAGTTCAGGAGATTGTGTGCATCCTGCCCCTTGTCTGCATGTAAGTTTCCCTCAATAAGCCCCATGTTACAGCTGCACCACATGGCACTAGTGGGGGGTGTGTCTGCGACTCCTTGTATGTCAGTTAACTTTGAATACTTGAGTAAGGTGGTGTCTGCTAGATTCTCTTTTGTAAAGTTCTCATTTTTTAAATAAGAATTTTATGGGGAGATGCTTTGAACCTATGTAAATATCTCAGTCTTTGTTCAACTTTTACCCACTAAATTTAGCAAACACTGATATTTCTTGTCTGATGATTGCCAAATGATGATTTTCTAATTCCATTATTCCTGCTAAATTTATTAGTTGCGATCTACTTTAAGCAAGAGTTATCTTTCCCCCCTATTTGGTTATTCATTTAAAAAACATCAGTGTGGACTCACGGCTTCTATATTATTCCATGGGATAGAATCTCTTACTATCATAATTAATTTTGATGCTAAAATTGTCCCATATTTGGCCAGCGGGAGCCCCTTCAAGCTGATTGCTTTGTCCTTTTGAAATTCTCCATCATTCCTTGAGCATTTTCATAGTTTCTAGCACAATAAGGTGTTCCAGGCTTATTTATATATGATGCTTTCACATGTATATTTATTTTTATATCTATATATATTGAAAACTTTGAATTCACATCAATACTTACAATTCTGATCCAATCACTCAAGCCTTCTTGCTGTTCCCCTTTCTGTATTTTAATGCCCTTCTCCAACAGTGAGAAATCTGGCTCGCCTTATTCTTAACACAGTTTTTCTTTGCGAAGTCTCCCTGTACATGATAAGTCACCTGATTTTGCAGGACCGACTCCGCCCCCTGTTTGGGCTCTGACCCTCACACTGAGCTGACTTCCTAGCTGAATATGGGGGTGCCTGTACTCTCCTATGTAGATGGAAGAGTAGAGAGAACCAGTCACTAGAGAGAGATGCACAGATGAGACAGGCACACAGAAAATAATCACAGAAGAAGGACACAGAGAGTACCTTCTGGGTTCCTGGAAGCTTTCCAACTCCTGTTTCTAGCCTTTTGCTAAGATGCAGCTGTATGCCTGCTCGCAGCTTTTGTGAGAAGCTCCTACATCCTTATGATAAATTCTTCCCTTTTGGTTAAGCTACTTCAGGTTGGTTTCTGCTACATGCAAACAGAGGTATATTAAACAAAGGTATATTTATATCTTAAACAAAGGTATATTTATATCCTGGCTTGTTCTACAAAAAATAAAACAAATTGTGGAAATAATCAGGGAAAAGGGAAAATAAAAAATTAGCCCACAGAAAACGCATACCACACAGTACTGTACTGTTGCTTAACATGCGCTGAAATATTAGCTCTAAGATTTCCTGTGATCCAAACAAAGTGTGAAACACTATCCCTTACAAGATTTTATGTCTACAGATGTAAAACAAACCAGCAACTGGAGCATGAATAGATAGACCACTGGAAGAAAACACAGAATCTAGAAGTGAACTCTTCAACAAATGGCCAATAAACGGCAAACTACGTAGCCATCTGGAAAAAAAAAATTTGGATTATACCTCACGCCATATACTGAATCAGGTCCAAGAGGATCAATGTTTAACTGCAAAAGACTGGAAGTCAAAATGTCCATCAATAGAGAACTGGTTAAATAAATTATAGGCATATCCCTGCCATTAAATGTTATGGGGACTGAAAAAAACAGCGAGGAGTTCTGTATATATTGCTATAGACATCTATTCTTGATATACTAAGTTAAAAAAATAGCAAGGTATAGTAAATGTGTATGGCACACTATCACTTTTGTAAATGAGGAATGTCTTGGCTTGTACTGCATAAAGAAATTCTCTAGGAGAATGAGCAAGAAACAGTGGTTACCTGTTTGGAGCATAGGGACAGGTGTGGGGAGAATTGTTTTTACTATATACCTTTTTTATGCTTTCTAATTAATGAACCATACATATATACCTCTTTTTAAAAATTCAAAAAAATGGATGAAAATCAGACAAACCTGCTGATGGAGTAGCTCAGCTAGTCTTGACAGACTGAGAGGACTCTAGGAGGGGATGGAAATTTTACCTGCCCACAAATTTCCACTGTAGTGAACCCCAGTGCCTATTCCCACCCTAAGATGCCATCCTTCTCATAAAGGATTATCTCCAGAAAGGCTTTATTTATATTACTGGGGAGGTCTTCTGCCTACAGTTCAATATAAGCGCTGGATATACATAAGAAAAGTTATTTTTATGGAGGTCCGCCAAGTGCATTCTGACTACTTCCTAATTTTGCCCACGAACATTCTGTTTATGTGAAACGTCTTGCCAATTCCCAGTAAATATATGACCAAAATGTGAGCATCGTAGTGATTGAATATACCAGCCCTGAAGCCAGACCGCCTGGGTTCAAATCTCAGTTGTTCACTTATTAGCAGCTTACTTGCTGGAGGTTATGAATTGTCTTCATCTGTTAAAATGGGGGGCAATCACAGCATCTATTCACAGGGTCCACATAACAATCCAAGCTTAGAACAGCCTGTCCAATAGCAATATATACGAGCCACAGAAGACATTAAACACTTTCTAGCATTTACATTGAAAAAAAAATGAAACCAATAGGTCAAAAATACTATGACTTCAACACGTAATCAATATAATAAATATTGAGATGGTTTACATTCTTTTTTGGTAAAGAACACATACATCTGATTTCTAGCTATCATATCTCGATTAGGTCTAGCCATATTTGAAGGGCTCAGTAGCCACACGGAACTGGCGGCTGCTGTATGGACCAGCGCCGCCCTAGACATGTCTCGCACGTAGCACGTGCTAAGGGCTAACTCTTAGCAAAAGCGTGGCTGCTGCCACCACACGTCGTCTGGAGCAAAGCAATCTATCAGGTGAGTCATCCGGAAGACAGGCCTACATTTGGGGATAAATTAATAGAACTTTCTTTTAGCCAGTCACTTACTGGATCTCTGTATTTTAATTCACAGCTGCAAGATAAACTACACGGCTCCGACCTATGCAAATGAACAACTTACATAAATGGGGCCGCTGCCCCCATCTCATTTTCTGGTTATCCCCGTTCCGGGGTGGGGCTGGGGGGTGGGATTAGTTGTCTCCCCAGATGCGGAGGGCCCTGGACCACTAACGCAGGGGAAAAGCAGGCGCGGGGGACGGTCCTTTAAAAAAGGTGCGGGGGCGGGGAAAGGAAAGCCGAGCCCTGCGCACAACAATTACGACCATGGGGAAGGGCCTCGTTTAGGGGGCAAGGGCCTCGTTTAGGGGGCCGTGGGTGCCAGAAAGGGCAACAATGGAGGCGGACGAATTCCGAGAGCCAGCAGATTCTGCCGACTCAAGCGAGCGTCCGCAACCCCCGCGCGCGGGCCCGGGATGGTGGCGAAGGTGCCGAGCGGCGGGCCGTAGAATGTCCGGATCCCGTCCCGGCTCTGGGCCGCAAACACCGCCTGGGCCTCCGCCGCTCGCGTCCACTGTCTCCCGGCTCCTGAGTGGCTGGGGGGCCGGGATTAACCTTTCACCGCCGCGCTCTGTCCAATCACAGGCTCGCTCTCATGCCGGCGCGGGGCTAGTGGAGCGTGGGGGCGCGGAGGGGGCGGTGCGGGCGCCCGTGGTATTCTCCAAGCCGCTGTGCGCCGTTGCCGCAGGCCGTGCGCGGGCTGCGGGCGAGCAGGGCGCTGCGCAGTCTCCGCAAGCGCCGGCGGGAGGGGTCGCGGCGGAGGCGCGGCGCAGCGCGGCGCAGGCTGCTTCAGGCCCAGGTGAATGGAGTAACCTGACAGCGGGGACGAGGCGACGGCGAGCGGGAGGAAATGGCGGCGGCGGTGGCGGCGCCGGGCGGCACCGGGAGGCCTGGGCTGTGACGCGCGCGCCGGAGCGGGGTCCGATGGTTCTCGAAGGCCCGCGGCGCCCCGTGCTGCAGGTGAGGCGGGCTCCCGCGGAGCCGCTTTGTGTCCGGGTCGGGGAGCGGCCCCGCCTGGCCCCGCGCCTGCCTGGGCTCCGAGGCCCGCGTGGGCGCCCGGCCCGGGGCCTGCGGTGGCGAGACTCGCGCGGGCAGATGGCGCGGCCTCGCCTGGTCCCGGGCGGCGCGGCCTGCGGGCCGGGCGTCCACGCCGCCGGGCTTTGCGCCTCCCCGTCCCCAGCGCCCATCCTGAGTCGGTGCTTCCCAGGGACTTTGTGTGGTCGCCCTGGCACCGGACGGGGACGCGGGCGCCTCCGCTCCCGGAGTGGAGCGGGTCCTCGCAGCTCGCTCCCGGCCCGCGGAGAGCGGGGGTTTGACAGGTCCGGTTACGCACACGACGGTGGTACGGAGTCAGCCGCCGCGTCTCGGGAGCATCCTCGGGAGCCTGCTTGGTGGCGGTGGCCGCGCTGGGCCTCCTGGGTGGACACCTTCGAGGGGGCGGGAGGAAAGGAAGCCGGGCCGTCCGCGCTGGCAGGAAAGCGCGAGACTTCGGGGCGCGCCCGGCGAGGATTGTTCGTGTTTATTGGCAGGTGACCAGATCTGGGTCCCCAGGGATGGGTGGCCGAGGCCATCTTTAAGCCCCTCCTCTCCGGTGTTTTTGTGCCAGCACGCCTGGACTCTGCAAAGGAGGCTTTCTTGAGGGTTTTCAATCTTTGGGGAAATCAGTGTATGTTTTAAGTTGGCACGGGCAGATTTTTTGTAGATTTTCCAGAAAAGCGGAGCTGCCCCATGGCTTTGCCCGCACTACAGAACTAACAGACCACTTAATGTATCTTTAATGGCCTGAAGATTTGCGAAGACTGAGATGAGTGGGGCTCCTTGCTGTAGAGTGTTTAGTCAGTGCTTTTGTGAAGAAAGTCATGCTTACGGGGACACGTTACTTACCCAGATGATAAGTCTATTGTTGTGACTATCACGGTTTAAAAAACATTCATCTGATTAAAGAATATTACTTTGAAGTCTTTGCTTCTTGACGTGCTTTGGTCTTTGACTTTTCTGAATCTTCACAATCCTGATTTTCAGTTGTCTTCGTGTTGCTTCTTTTTCAAATGCAGCACACTCAGTGAATGGAAAAGGGTACAAATTAGGAGTCACTCGGAAAATACTTTTTAAAAATGTGCTTCAATAAAAGGTTAACTCCATTGCAAATATAGTGGCGTAAACATTAAATTTTTGAAATAAAAATACCGATCTTAACCCAGAGCTCCAATAATTTATTAGAGGGTGGATGATGGTACAAGATGCTGATTGAGGCTGCTAGTGAATAGTAATTTTAGTGTTAATATCTTTGGGAACTAGGTTGCTGTAATCAGTTTATTTTGCAAAGTGTTGTCTTTAAAGCTAGCTAGTAGCTATCTGTGGCATATGTATATTATATGTAATATATGCTGTATATACTTACATATATAATTATTTCAAAATTTTATTTTAGGACATAGTTTATAAAACTTTAAAGATTAGAAACACTACAAAGATTGCTTTTAATATGATCTTTATGAACATTTAAATGGCAGTGTTGGTTAATGGATTTACTCAAGGCATCAAAACGCTGTTTTAAGAAAAGATGTGCACATTTAATTTGGGGAGAAAAGACCTTCTTTTCCTGTAGTTATTTTAATAAGGGCTTGTTTTACTTTTTATGCTGTCATCTCATGATTAAAGGTTAAGTTCTGTCTACTGTATTATATATCTGTGGCACCGTGTGTGTGTTGTAAAGTGAGGTGGTTTTGCCATTGCTGAATTTTATTGTCTTGATTTAGAAGACATTTTATTTTGATGTGGCTCATGATTCTTATTTGATAGTGATTTTGTGGTAGTATATAGTGGGTAGTACTTTTGAGTGTAGTGCTGCCTTCAAAGAAGGATGACTTTTATGGCATTGAGAGATTTATTCCCTGCCACTGTCTGATGTGTGAGATGGCTTGTTTCGTTTGAGAAAATAGGTATTTCATCAACATTCTCTCCCTTGTGACCCTAACATCCTGTGGTCATTACTTGTGGCAAAGGAGAGAAGGGAAAACATTTATTCATAAGAACTTCCTCCTTACTGTGTGCCAAGATGTTTCAGGTGCTTTTATATGTGTTCTTACTTAATCCTCACTGTGACCCTGAGACAGACTTAGTATTGTCTTATTTTATGCGCAAGGAAGCTAAGACTCAGAGAGTTATGAATCTAGAAGTGGCAGAGCCAGGATTGAATCATGGTTTGATTTCAAAATCTTTGCATGTGGGCTGTCTTCCTTACGTTGCATTGCTGTTCCAAGTGGATTTTAGGGGAAAAACCTGTGTAACTTGCAGGTAAGTTTTTAGTTAATACTTGTTAAGTGAATGGAACTCTGTCTTAAATGTTCAGGTGACCTTTGGTTATCTGAATAATTAAGATTTTTTTACCTTTGTTGTGGTAAAATATAACAAAATGTACCACTTTAACCATTTTTAAGTGTACAGTTCTGTGGCATTAATTACGTTCACATTGTTTGCCTACCATCACCACCATACATCTCCAGAACTTTTTCATCTTTCTCAACTGAAACTCTGTACCCATTAAACACTAACTCCCCATTCCACCCTCCTCCCAGGCCCAGGCAACCACCATTCTGTTTTCTGTCTGTATGAATCTGCTACTCTTGGAACCTAATTGAAGCGGAATTATACAACATTTGTCCTTTTGTGACTGGCGTGTTTCACTTAGCATAGCATCTTCCAGATCCATTCATGTTGTAGCATGTGTCAATATCCTTCCTTTTTAAGGCTGAATGCTGTTTCATTCTATATGCATGCACCACATTTTGCTTATCCATTAATCCCTTGATGGACGCTTGGGTTGCTTGTACTTTTTTGGCCTTGTGAGTGATGTTGTTATGAACATAGTTATACAAATACTTGTTTGAGCCCCAGCTTCCGCTGCTTTGGCGTATACCCGGAAGTGGTCGGATTGTTTCTAGATCATCAGAACACTGGACTCAGAACTTACTGCAGTATGAGTTTTCTCAGGGTTTTTCCAGGTGGTTATACTTCCCTACAAATAGGAACTTTTTGTTAATAGAAGACTTTAATCTTTTTGAGGCCCAGGATTTACTTGTTTTTATGATCTCGGTTCCTTCCAGCGTTTGGCAAGTAACTGAATTCATTCAGCTGACCCATCGTGGAGCCATGTTCTGCTCTGTTGGATGCCAGAGGAAGGTACTGGTCAGGTCCCTGTTTAACTTGTGTAAATAGTAAGTTGGAGTCAAGTGATTTATCCTTGTGCTCTGCATTTTGGACACTCAAGAGTTCAGCTCATTCTCAAAGCCCGATGGATGTATATGTTTTATTATTTGTCTCCTTTGAGAAAGGATTTGAGATGGTCTTATGATAGACAGATGTTTGAGAGGACAGTGAAAATAGTGGTGAAGGTTGAGGGGTAGAGTGTGGAGGGAATTAGATGAGAAGCTCTGCGCAAGGATAATTAGCGTCTGCATGTCACTAAAGTTTTTTTTTTTTTACTATTTTATTAGTCAAAGCAAAAGAGGAAACAGGACTAATTATAGTTGGTATTGATTAATGAAAGGAAGTATAGCAGTTAATCAGGAAAAGCAGACTTTTCTCTTGTATGATGAATAAGCATTTGAATTCTTATGTAAAATGACATTAACAATATATGGAGAAAACGTTTTACATTTTATAAATGATGGAGAAATATTTTTCACATGCCATTTTAGAGAAACTGGATAAAGGCCTCAGGCATAATGGAAAAGCTTTAGTAATGTAGGTATACATGTTCTGGTGATTTGATTCATTAGAGTTTAGTTAATTTCTCTTTCAGACGATGTCCGTCATATATCAGTTGTCTCATTCAGGCTTTTGACAGATGCTGAGTAATCCATTCACAATGTACTCTTTTCTGGATAGTATAGGCAGTCAGGATTTTCCAGATTCTGTCTGCCAGTCTTTAGGAATGTGTGTTGGTCTAAAAAGTAGGATTGCTTGTATGGTGGTATAGCCTTATTTTTGAGGTCCAGCTGATGAAATTGAAATTTTCAGTCATGTAAGAAGGCCTTTGTTAAAATAAATTTTGAGTACAAAATGGCTTTCCTGTTTTCCTAGAATTGTCAGTGAACTGTTGGTTCTCCTTTAATATGCAAATTTGCTATACATTTTAAGTAGGTGGCTAAGAAGATGCCACAAGAAGACATCGTCTGAGGCTGTCAGTAAGACTTACTAGAAATAAGACACGAAAGACTTGAATTTTGGCCTTACTGTTCTGATTTTTGAAGCTCATAGTGACACTAAATGTGCTGTGTTAAGGTTCATGGAATGGTAAGGATTAGTAAGGGTAGAATAGAACGGTGCTGGCATGAAGAGGGTGCTCATATTTGTTGAGTGAATAAATTATTTTTATATTAGTTTTTAAAGGACTTAGAAGCTAACAGTTTTATGGAAAATAATATTGCTTGTATATTAAGGCTTTTAAAAAGATCATTACTATTCCGATTTTGGACAAATCATGCTGCCTCATTCTTCATTAGTGACGACTTACTAGGTACTTAGAGACATTGTGGATGGAGAGAAGTAAGAATTTCATAGAAGAAAATGGCTATGAAATTGGGAGTTTTCCTGGTATTGTAGGCTTTCTCATTGCTGAAGCTGGCGAACCCTGATAGCTGTTGTGGTTGTTCTTTTTCAGGTGACAGCTCAATGTGTGCAATAAAGTAAGAATTTAGAAAACACATTTGGAAATTCTTTTTTGATTAGAATATGTCAGCAAACCAGTTCAGAATTTTAAAAATAATGTGCTTAAAGAACTCAGATAATGAGAGAAGGATCTCAGTTTAAGAACTGATCTTTGACATGATGTAGAAAGGTTCTTTGATTAAGGAGTTAGATCAGTAACCCTGTTTGAAGGGAAAGAGAAAGGCAGTAGACTTTGAGATATTTTGAGATTTTTTTTTGAGAGGGCGACTTTACCATGCTGAGCCCAGAGCTTCGCGTGGCCCCTCCTCTTGCCCATCCTGCTACACTGCCATCACTCGTGGGTAGCTCTGATTAGCGGTATTTTAAGCTTTTTCCATTTTGCAGAATTAAATATTAGTATTTTATCAAAGCATTATAAGGATGTTTAAGAGCAAGTCTTTGGTGTCAGGGAGACCAGGGTTCAAATTCTGATTCCTCCAGTTTATAGCTGAGGAGCACAGGGTGTCTGGCACCCTTTCTGAGTCAGCTCCCTCATCTGAAATCCCGTCATAATAATAGTACCTACTTCTTGAGGTTGTGAGGAAAAAATGAGTTTCTTAAACTCTTAACCCAGTTCTATCACATAATCACCATTTCATAAAATTTAGCTGATATTATTTTGCTTCAGATATGTACATTAGGGGAAATTTTGCTCTATTCTTTATGTGATTTGATGATATTGTGATTTCCCCCAGAATTAGGAATATTGAGATGTTATGCTTAGCTTTAAAATGGAAGATGAAAAAGAAAAGAGGGCTTGAGTGCAATATTTCACAGACAGGTATTCTATATGAGGATTGTCTGTATTGGATCAAATGGTTCAGCTACCTTAGTTGGGTCCCTGTAATAGTGACCAGGCATAATAGTGCCTTAAGTATTGCTAAATTTCCCTATATAACTATCATTCTTCTATTATGTATGAATAAATGCATCATCCTTGAATCTATATTTTGAAGCAGCATAAACTTTTTATATATATATATATCATATGTACTTGATATAGTCCAGTGATTCTTATTCTTTGGAGACTCCTGATTTGACAAAAGATATGAATCTTATCCCCAGAAAAATGTGCATGTGCATATTCAGAATTTTATATACAGTTATAGGAGGTGCAGGGACCCCTGCTGAGCCCCATCCTTACATGCTGATGTAGGCTATATGAACACAAATAAAGACAAGTAATAGGTTAACCAAGGGTAAAAAAATTTCAGACAATTGAAGCAGACATGATTGGTGGAACGAATGAACAGTGTAAAATAACGAGTGGTTAGGAAACCTGTGTTCTAGTTTGGCTTTGCTTCTAAATAACTAGATATGTTAAGGGCAGGTCACCCTGGCCTTTCTAGACTTAGTTTTGGTTTTCTCACTTTTAAAATGAGAACATTTGTAAGGCTCCAGGGTATCTTATAGTCGGTAATCTTTGAAGCACCTGTACAATTCAGGGACTTCTCCATTTCAAGCTGAATCTAAACTACATGTGAGACTTGGGAAAGAGAGGCTGCATTTACTGAGCATTGAGGTTTGTATGTAGTGACTATAAGAAAGTAGGTGATGGAATTGTGAGCTGTTCTGAGCAGGAAAGGTAAGGTGAAAACCATGGGAAGTAAGGCTTGGAAAGTAGGTCAAGTCGGATTGTGCCTTGAAAGGACGGCCAGATCTTTCAGAGACAGTTGAGTCTTTTCGTCTTTTATCTCTGCATCTAGTACAGCTTAGTGAATGATTGTGAATGAATGAGAGTCTGATAGGAACTGTTTAAACTCTTGATCTGATCAATATGATGAAGAGCAAGTACCCCACTGAGAGGCCTCTGGTACTATTAAAGAGGAAAAAAGTGTTTGATAGGCACCTTCGTATTTTAATTTTAAAAGCTTATTATATTTTGTACGGGACTTCCCTGGCGTTTCAGTGGTTAAGATTATGCGTTCCAGTGCAGGGGGTGCAGGTTCCATCCCTGGTCGGGGAGCTAAGATCCCACATGCCTCACGTCCAAAAGGCCAAAACATAAAACAGAAGCAATGTTGTAACAAATTCAATAAAGACTTTAAAAGTGGTCCACATTAAAAAAAAAAATCTTAAAAAAAAAAAGCGCTTATTATATTTTGTGTATAACACTACCGGGATTACCTGCCTTTTTCCAAGGGTCTTGTATATTGTATAGCTAAACATTAAAAAGAAAAAAACCCCTAATTTTAAAATCTTTATTTGTACCTGTTACATATAATAAACCCAAGTAATTTATTTATCTTAGACCAAACATAATTTTGGTGTTCAGAGGAAAATGCAGAATTTTGTTGATTAAAAACATACGAACAAATAATAGAACAACCTATATTAGGCATTTAAATGTAGTATGTACATTCTACTGGAGTTAAGGAAAGCTATAATTTCCAAATGCTATTAGTGCTTAAGAAGAGTAATTCTTTATTGCTTATATAATACATGGACTTTAGTTTCCAACCCTTCTTCAATAAAATATGTGAAATGAAGCATTGTCAAAGGGTGCTTTCTTTTGGGGATAATTTGTAAAAAAAAGTTTTGTTGACATATGACAGAATTCTGAAGGAGAATATTTATTGTTATTATTTAAAATCAATCTTTGTACATCTCTAGCTTTTCTGTTGCTGAACATTAGGAGAATTCCGGGAAGTTTTTTTCCATATGAATTGGGTCCATATTTTGGCCAGGAGTAGGGAAATAAATAATTTTCCTAAGGCCTCTTTAGCATGCACACGCTTATACATGTGGACATGCACGCATGTACCCACACATACATCTACACATGCAAAGCATACACTTATACATACATATATACATGTATGAAATCTGTGTCTTGCCTCAGCAGCAAATGCTCTGGCAAAATGCTTACCTGTGTTTTCTATATTGAGTGAAGAAAAAGTTACATGGTACATTGTAGTTTCTATAATATTAATTTATCTAGTTTATTTCACTATGCCTGAACCTCCTTTATAATAATCTGTCTTAAGGTAGCACTTAATTCATTTCACTAGAGAAAGAAGTCATTATGTAGTTTCTGTGTCAAGCAGTAAATCACGTTTAGTCTTCAGCTAAATGTAATAAAGGTACTGAAAAAAATGGTGAGATATATAGTCTGTTATGGTGTATTTATTGAGCACCTAGACTAGAAAGGCCAAGAGAAATATCCGTAGTCAGGGCTGATTTCAGTTGCTAAGGCTTTATAATTAAAGCAATATTTACTTATATGTGTTTATGCAGATTCAGTTAAAAGTAAAATATTCAGTGGGCATCTGTTAATCTTAAAATGGGTCCATTCTTTTTCAACCCCCTGAGGAGATCAAAAGGAACATATCCAGATACATATTTTGACCGGCAGATCAGTGTAAATAGACACTTCCTTTGAGACCATAGTGTTTTGTGTATTGTGGAAATAAAAATAGGAACCAGACAAAATTTTAAGCAGAATTCTACCTCTCCCATTCATTAGTCAAATGGCCTTGGGCAAGTTATTTCAAATCCCTTTAAAATGGAGATGACAACTTGTCTTAGTGTTGCTTTGTGGATTAAACCAGATAATAGAATATAAGTGCTCAATAAAGGTAAATTTTCTCCCTTTCCTTCTTTACTCTGGGAGCTTTTGATATTTCATACTTGCCATGGTATATGAAGAATTTTTACACATTGTATTAAGGATTGTTTACTTCTCTTTTAAAATAAACTTTAAGTGAAATCAGTTTCAATTGATATACAGGAAAGTACATATATCGCGGGGGCATACAAAGTGAACGTACCGGTAACCAGTGCCCAGATCAAGGAACAGGTATGACCTGTGTTTTATAAGGTCTTCTCAGTGCCCCCTCCCAGGCACTTCCCTCTCTCCCCTCCAGCCCCCACCAAAAAGAGTAAACACCATTCTGACTTAATTACTTTTCCTTATTTTTAATTTTATGTAGTGAAATTATATGGTAAGGTTTTGTGTTTGGCTTTTTTACTTAATATTTTAAGTGTGTGAGATTCATTCTGTGTTGCATCATTGAGTTATAGCACTTAGTTATGTGATATGTCAGCATTTACTTATCTGTTATATTGTTGATGGAGATTTGGCTTGTTTTCAGCTTTGGCTATTATGAATAGTGCAGTTCTGAACATTCTCGTGCATGTCTTTTGGAGAATATTTGTACATATTTCAGTTGGGCATACACTTAGGAATGGAGTTACTGGGGGGTACATGTATATTCAGCCGTAGCAGACACTTCCAGTGTACAGTGCTGCCAGTAGTGTGTGAAAGTTCTCTAAGCTCCACGTTCTCCCCATTATTTGATGCTGTCTGTCTTCATTTTAGCTCTTCTGATGGGTGTGTGGTAGTAGCTCTTGGTGGTTTAATTTGCATTACTCTAATTGCTGATGAAGTTTATTGACCATTTTGGTATCCTGTGCTTTGAAGACCTTTGCCTGCTCTGTGTTTGCTTGTCTGCCTTTTTCTTATTGCTTTGTAGCAGTTGATTATATATCTCCTGTTCTGGCTTGGCTTTTCACTCTGTTAATCAGTTCACTTTCTAAACAGACGTTCTTAATTTTAACGTAGTCCAGCTTGTTAGTTTCTTTCCTTATAATAAATTTTTGCTCACCCCAAGAACAGGAAAGTATTCTTCTATTTTTTTCTAATAACTTTATTTTACTTTATACATTTAGATATCCAGCTGGCATTGATTTTGTGTATGATGTGAGGCAGGAGTCAAGATACACTTTTTCCAAAACAAAAACAAAAACAAAAACAAAAACACTTTTTCCACCTAGATACATAATTAGCCTAGCTTTTATTTGAAAAGACCATCTTTTTTCCCTACTGTGCTACAGTATTGTTTTTGCCATTAATTAAGTAACCTTATGGGTGTGGGTCTGTTTTTACATTCTGTTCTGTTGCATTGTCTGTTCTTGTGCCAGTACCCATGCTGTTTTAATGAACTGATTTTTATTTATTTATTTATTTATTTATTTATTTATTTATTTATTGGCTGTGTTGGGTCTTCGTTTCTGTGCGAGGGCTTTCTCTAGTTGCGGCAAGCGGGTCCACTCTTCATCGCGGTGCGCGGGCCTCTCACTATCGTGGCCTCTCTTGTTGTGGAGCACAGGCTCCAGACGCACAGGCTCAGTAGTTGTGGCTCACGGGCCTAGTTGCTCTGCGGCATGTGGGATCTTCCCAGACCAGGGCTCGAACCCGTGTCCCCTGCATTGGCAGGCAGACTCTCAACCACTGCGCCACCAGGGAAGCCCCAAACTGATTGATTTTTTTTTTTTTTTAATTTATTTATTTATGGCTGTGTTGGGTCTTCGTTTCTGTGCAAGGGCTTTCTCTAGTTGTGGCAAGCGGAGGCCACTCTTCATCGCGGTGCGCGGGCCTCTCATTATCGTGGCCTCTCTTGTTGCGGAGCACAGGCTTCAGACGTGCAGGCTCAGTAATTGTGGCTCACGGGCCCAGTTGCTCCACGGCATGTGGGATCTTCCCAGACCAGGGCTCGAACCCATGTCCCCTGCATTGGCAGGCAGATTCTCAACCACTGCGCCACCAGGGAAGCCCCTGATTGATTTTTGAATATTAAGCCATCCTTGCATTCCTGTGATAAACCATAGCTGTTCACGATGCATTATCCTTTGTATATATTTCTGAATTCAATTTGTTAATATTTTATTTAGTGTTTTTACGTTTTTTGTTTGAGAGACAGGTCTATAATTTTACTTTCCTGTACTGTACTCAGGTTTTGGTGTCAAGTTCATGCTGGTCTCATGTAAAGAGTTGGGAAGTATTCCTTCTTATTTCTGTCTTCCTGAAGAGCGTGTCTTTGAGATTGGGGTTATTCTTTAAATGTTTTGAAGAATTTACTAGTGAAGACATCTGGGCTTGGAGTATTTCATAATCAGTTTTCAATTCAATTTCTTTAAAAGCTATAGCCTTCTTCACATTTTCTCTTTCTTAGATGTTAATTTTGGTAAATTGTATTTTTCAAGGAATTTGTCCGTATCATCCACAGTATTCTCCAGAGTAAGATATAATTGATATTAAAACATAACCGGATAAAACTTTGCTCTATGTGGAAAAAATTACAACTTTTTAAGAGTCATTTAATGATTTAATATTAAAAAAAAATACTCTTTGTTGTGGTGTATGGAAGAATAGAAGTGTTTAATGTCACTGAAATTAGGTTTTTTATGTCCTTAGAATTTAGGCACAAGTATGATTTATATGGACAAATTTAGTTCCCTGAAAACTAACAGAGTCAGTTTCATGAAAATGATATTCAAAAGCTGTTGGTATGTGACATCTGTAATTAGATTGGAAGCTAAATTTTTAATCTTTGGCCAAAGTTCACTCTGGATAAATTTGACTAATGAATTATAATTTAACATATTCTTTGTTGGTCTTGGAAGGATTGTTTCTAAGTGATAGTAAACAAAAATAAGTAGTTAAGGTATGAAACAGTAGTATATTAAAAACTTTCCGGGAGGTGGGGGGCAATCAATATTCAAATGGCCTCTACCTAAGAGTTGCCTATTAGTGGTGAGACTTGTCAGCCTTTCTTCCATTTATTCAGATAGATCCTGCTTGTGCCTGGTACTCGGATTGGTTCTGGATATATGGATTATGTATATTACATTACTGTCTTTTAACTGATATTGTTAACTTTGTGAAAATGTGACACTGGAGCTGAGACTTGAAGATCGAGGAGCAGATGGCCAGGGGATGGTGTGTGCGAAGGCTCTGGGGTAGGAAAGAGCTTGGTGGAGGGCCTAAGGCCCTGTGACTAGTGGGAGACGGGGGAGTTACCCAGCCCCAGTCAGGGGAAGGGAGAGGCAGGGTCACACACAGGAAGGATTTTAGATTTTATCCTAAGTGCAAGGGGAATTCATTGAAGGTTTTGAGCTGTCTTGCTGTCCTGGTTTGATTCATCACGTTCCTCGTACCCTGAGTCACCTGGAGCTTTACGCTCCATGAGTACTCTACTTTTGATTTTAATCCCTTTGTTTTTTTTCTGGGACTGATGCTTGTCGGTAGTCCTTGGCAAGAGGTTGAGTTTGGCAAATGACAGCTACTTCTTCTGCTCTTAGTGTTGGATACTGTGTCTCTCAGTCACATTGTCTATTTGCCATTCAGACAGTTTACTTACTGAGTAGGCCCCTTAGAGGTTCCAGACTTTATCTTTGCAATCATGTGTAAGCAGATATATATGGGGTATCCTGGTGGCTTTGCTCATGTTCAGACAATGTAGGATTAAAAGCACTAGCTTGCAGGATACGGTAGCCGCCAGTTTTGTCCTTTGGTCCAATGTGGGTACTTGCCTGTTTTTTTAAAGAGGACTCTAACAATTCTGGAAGGTGGGACCAGTTACAGTTTTGGTTCTTGCTCTTCTTCCCATTCTCAGTAGTCCCAGAATTTGTGAACCATGTAGCATACTCTTAATTGACCCTCAAGGAGAGGCTCTGAGAGTCTTTTTGAGCATGGTTCCCGCAGTCTCTCACCTCTTCTCCCCAATATGTGCAATTCCTTTTTCCACAACAAACATCTTACCTATTTTTTTTTAGTGATTTGCATAGTTGACTTAAGCTAATGAGTTAAATGTATGTGTTGTGGATTATGTAGGGGAGAAAGAGGAGCCAAGGGGCTGCCCTCTGTGTAGGTCCCATTATAGAAATGAGGCTGCGAGTGAGAGGTGATGAGGTCATTTGCCCGCAGTCTTAGAGCTAACGGTTCATTCACCACTCTGACTTTGGAGCCTCCTTCCTTTCCTCTCTTATCTGGATTCTTTCTATAATATATGTATATTGGGTTTAATTGTAACATAATTGAGTGAAATAAGAGTTGTTACCTTAGGAGACTGCGTTTATGTTGATGCTGCTTCTCTTTCTTGAAGCATCTCTGGAATTCCTGTAAGAATGGTTGTGTGAGGGGGTGTTTTTTTAATTGTATTTAGCAGTAGCAGATCTTCATCTTTCTTCTTAGATTAATTGAATTTTTGGAATTTTTGGAGAAGTTCCTTTGAGAGCCAAGTGCGGATCTCCAAGTGGAAATGTTCCGTAGGCAGTCGGGGATAGTGGTTTGGAGCTAGAGATGGGGTGACCAGCCATCTTGGTTCTTCCGTGGTTGGACTAGGTGGGTGGGTGGTTCCTGGGACAAGGGATTTCAGTGCAGCAACAGGGACAGCTCCAACCAAACCTGTATTCATAGAGGCAAGGATCGTAACCAGGAAAAGGAATGTCCCCTGTGAAGGAAAGAGTAAAGTTCAGGAGTCTCTTACTTTGTTGTGTTCAGATGTTCTTGTCTATGGGCCTTGATAGAGAGTCATTCTTAGGCTGAGATTAAGTACGTGACAACCCTTCGTGTATGCTGAGACTAAAAAGGCCCACAGGACGAGATTCTAATCCCTTTAGAGCTGTGTATAAGGCCCTTTATGGTCTCGCCCCTGCTTATCCTACCACTTTCATGGTCTTGCTGTTCTCCTCTGGGACACGGCGCTGCAGCACACAGCTTGTAACCCCCTCAACTCGACTTGCCTGGTTTCTGTTTAAATGCTGCTTCACATGCTGTCTCCTTGTCCCCATGAGGTCCTTTGTTATCTTCTCCCTAACCAGTGCTATTACTACACATTCTTCAAAACTGAGCTCAAGTTCTCACATTCTCCAGAATACAAGTTTGCATTAGGGATGTCTTGCTTAATAAATACATGTTGAATGAATGAACAGATAATTTAAGGGGCAGGAGGTGCAATGAGAGTTTTTTAAGTGGGGAAAACCACTTTAAATATCACTTTTTGTACTACTCATCTGTGGAAGCTGTGGTACACTCGTCGTGGAGTGACAGGGAAAGCAGAGAGCATGAGTGGTTGCACGTGTCTGTGGTGTAGGCTCTGCCTCTCACCCGGAACTTTGATATGTTTGCTTCCTGACTCAGCATTGACTAAGCGTCCATCCATAATCATCGTACGTTTCTTAGGCTCATTTTGTCTCAGAACTGACCTCTCTTTAGTAGTGAAATGTTCGCATTGTAGCATCTTAAAGCAGCTTGACATAGAGAATTGTGGGCCCTTTTCCCTCATGGATGTTTCTTATGTGTTGTAAAAGGTAGAATTGGGTAACATTCTAGCACCTGTTGAACAATATTTTTGAGTGAAGTACAGAAACTTGGAATCAAACATTAACCTTAAAACTCACCTTGAAAGCTAGTGGTGTATTAAATATTTACCTTTCTGAAAACAAAATTGCAAAGTGAGGGTCATTATAGGTAACTTGAAGGGCAGGGGCGGGTATCTGTGCCATTTTGATGTGTTGGAATGTTGTCTTTTTAAGAAGCATTCCAAGTAAGTGGGCCATTGGCTGGCAGCCTAGAATTACTTTCTATATGGAGATTTGGGTGGATGGAATTTGTTAAAATGGTATTTGACCTGTATTCAACTTCAATTTTGGACAAATCTCATTTTAGGCATAATTACATTGAAATGTAAATATAATATGTTTATGTTACAGATTTTAGAGAAATGCAGAAATTTGTTTGGTTCATAGAGTAGTGCAGGAAAAGAAGGCTGGTGAATTTGTGGTTTAAGTTATAGAAACGGGGGTAAATTTTACCACATTCAGTGGCTTAAGAAGGGAGTTTTTTTCCCCCAATACTTAAGACAGAGTCATATATCTTTATTGTCTTCATCCTCAGTTTAAGAGTGTGTTTAATTCTGAAAGTAATAAAGTGTTCAAATTGTAGGGGATTTTAAAATGCAGAAAAGTTTTAAGGAGAAAGAAATTACTTATGGTAGTAATCCCAGCCTCAATTTTGGGTGGAATTTTCTTTCCCTCCATTCCTCCCTTCCTCCCTTTCTTCTTTTCTTTAGTTTTTAACTTGAGGACACAATCAGATCTTGCTGTAAATAAAAGATTTTTCATTGAATCCCATAACATAAGCATTTTTGTTTATTATAAACTGTCATCATTTTAATAGCTCAGTTGAACTGTAGTTCATATAAAGTGAGCCATCCATGTTTTACCAAACCATTCCCTCATTCATTGTTAGACATTTAGAGTTTTTTGGGGAGGTGGGAGGGACATTTTTTGCTATTATAAATGGTAATGCTGAAGAGTGCATATCTGAATGTAGTTTGTGTTAATGTTGTAAGCTAGATTTATATGCAAGGATTTCTAATTAATAATGACAGATATGACAAAAGTGAAAATGGAAATATTTCTCTTGTGCTGTGTATTTAACTAAGACTAAAAATTCCAGTGTTTAAATTCTTGAAATTATTATCCCTTTTCTCTTTGGTCTGTCACTCTTTGGTTTGACCTTAGTCTTTTCGTAATCTGTATTCACCAAATAATAGTTGATAAATCCTTGAAATATTTATTTTATGTACAATGGGTATTTTGGATATTTCTTATCTTTTTGTTTTCTCTTTTCTTGCATTTTATATTTTCAAAACTTGTCTGATGATGATGATGACGACGACGACGGTTACTTGCCCAGCCGTGTACCATTTCTTTGCCTAAGAAACAGTTCAGTCATGTTTGCAGTGATGTCTGGGGAGCCAAACAGAAGTAGCACGTAGTATTTTTTGGTTTTTGCTTTTAAAGAGAACTAGTGGACACAAAGGTGTTTAATTTTATTTTACATTATATACCATGTTTTGTGATTTAAATTTGTTTGATTTTCATTGTACTGTAAATTCATAATGACTAGGTAGTTTGGAGTTTGTGGTTTTTCAGGTTCATCTGATTAAAAATACTGTATAAAATCTTGTATAGTACTTTAACTTTGTATGAGAATACTTTTTTTATATTGAATCTTAGGATTGATACAACATTTTAGGTTCTTTAAGGAGTCCCTTAAAGTCTTAAGAATTGTATGACAACAGTGGTTGTAGATAGAGATGGTAGTGTGGTTTCTTTAAACTACCGTATATTGAACATTTTCTGTGCAAGCACTTTTGCTCTACCAAGGTTAATATGCGTTTAATTACTTAATCCTCATAATAGGTGCTCTATTTTATAGGCAAGGAAACAACCTTAGAGAGAGGTAGTGGAGTCTGATAAACCTTGGTCTTCCTGACACTGGACTCTGCTAGCATTCAGATTATTTTAAATGAAAGATACTTAAAAGGAAAGAAAGAGAAAGAAAAGACTGCTTTCTCCATCCCCAGTGGCCTTACCCAGTGTCCCTCCCACATCAGAGGGCCTCGGTGAGGAGGGAATGACTATATTCCAAAGTATTAAGAGGTGAGAGCAACGGCTTGACTTAGGAATTAACTTAGAACAGCCGCCTCTCTTTCTCCTCTAACTTTAATTTAGAAAAGGGAGGTTGGTGGGAGTTATTTGTAAATACCTTGGATCCCTCTTGTGTGCAGATTCCTTTTTAGGAACAGGAGGGGGTGTTTGCGCACTTAAGCTCTGTCTTCATTTTTAAAACTGCTCTCTCCAGTGCAGTTGAGCAGTATATTTTAGGATTTCTCTACTGTTTTAAGTTTCAAGAAGTGGATTTTGTTATTTGGCGTGAATACTTTTTGAGAATTGGACTTTTTTTTTTTTTTTAAAGCTAATGTTGGGGAAATATAATTAAAAACAAAATCTCCTCCCAACCCAGAAAATCTCTCCAAAAAAGTAGAAGGGAAGGAAGAATTTTATTGAGTCAGCATTAAACCAGAATGTGATGTGTATCTCAGGCTATCCACTAAAGAGATCGCAAAGACAGAAATCTTATTCTTTTGTATAGCTAAGTGGTTACAACACTTTACACCCATGTTTTCAAGATAAAATTGCTAATTTTCTCATATCTTTATGACTGGTGGTAGGTTTTGCAATTTGGAGTCAGTTGCCAAATTAGGCCATCCTAGGAAACTGGGAGATTGGGCATTATCTTTCTTGGTGATGACATATCTTAAGGAAACATTCCTGAGAAGTGAGACTGGCTAGAGGCTTATTTGGCTTTTATAAAGATTCAAGTACAGCAGAAAAGGACTGGGAAAAAAAAAAAAAAGGAGGGGAAGGAGTCTCTTTCCTTTATTTTCAAGCGGGAGAATTGAACCGCTTATGTTTAATTTGCCCTCACGTCAGCAACCTGTATTATAAACCTGTTATTTTATATCCATAGCCAAGGATGCTCTTAGCATTTAGGCTTTGGTTGGAGTTAAAATTAATGTCTTGGATCTCCATAGCGTATTTGTTACTGTATTAGAGACTAAAAGTTCTTCAGACGTTTTTTAGTTTTATCTGTTAGCTTCCAGGTGTATTTTTGAAAGTGTTTTAATGTCACAATATTGATGTTGTGTGGGTGTGTTCTTTTGTTCACTATGGAACTTCATGGTAGTTGCACATTTTGGGCTTCATGAGAGTAGGAATGAAATCTGGACAGTAATATTTGTAAAGTTAGTAGTATCAGAATCTGTGACACATAATACAATGAATGATTTGGAAGCTTTCTGTTACCAATTTTGAAAATATGCACGAGGAAGCTCTAGATGCCTTTAGACTTCAGACTAGGAGGGTTAGCTGTCTGTTGTTACAAGCCTTTGAAAGAGTACAGCCACATACGGGATTTAGATGCTAATTAGGTTAAGTTTGTTGGTTTATACTAGAACTTGACTGAGCATCTGGTATGTGGCATGTCTTTTTCAGAGTTATCTTAAAGGGACCTATCAAACACGAGTTTTCATGTATGTAATTTAAATCGTAGTCATCAATTAAAATTAGAAAACTTGACCTATTGGCTCCGTAGTATGAACATAAGTTGTCATTGTACTTGGCATGTTAACTTTCTAATTTATCTCTATATAGAATTGTCTAGGGAAGTAAGTTGGATAACTCAACAATAATTTTGTAATAGTGGAGTTGCATTAAATTTTAAAGGATTATCAGCTTATTATTTTGGCTACGGTGTTTCTAGAAAAGAGGTGAATATGAATTGGACAGATGTCGAGTGTGACACATCAGGCCAAGTTGGTGTATTGCATTTGCATCATACTAGGTGGCAGTACAGAATGGAATTAAAAGTCAAAGCATGAGGTAGTTTTTGAAAACACGAACTTACTCATTAGGAGAGTAAAGGGTTATAAGTTCATGTAAAGCATGATACTGACTTACTGTAGTCTTTTAGTATTTTTAAAGCCAGATTTTACTGGGGGGAAAATGTAATTTACTTCCAGGAATTCTCCTTATATCTAACTGGATTGTACTAACAACTTTTAAAAATTCCCAATTGTAATAGAACATAATAAATACTAATTTTTAAAGGGCAGCCCTTTCATACATATACTGTTTTCTTGATTCCCAATAGAGAAATACAAAAATTGTTTTTATCAGAGATCTTATTCTGATAAGATAAATATCAGAAAATTTTGTCAAGTAGGAAATTTCTTAAAGCTGTTTTTTAAAAATGAGTTGTATGTTCTAAAATATTCTCTCTGATTGCTTTTAGGTTACCTAGGGTATGAATTAATACAGACTTGGAAACTGAAAGAACTTAGAATCAGCATTTTGAGGTAAATATGTACATACTAAAGTAGTGTTAAGGTTTCCCCATTCTGCTTTGTTAACTTATTAGCAAAACCAATTTGTGTATGAAATGAGAAAGTTTAACCTCCACGCACGCACTATAGACTAGACTAGACTAGACACAAATAAGTGAAAAGAAACCACTGCCAATTTGTTTTTCCTGAGCTTGTGGTAGTAGAGGCATTGCAGTTAAGGAGCATAAATGAAATCCGGTATCAAATCTAAAAAAAGCAACATTTGTTGATTAAATCAAGCTTTTCATCTCAAGTACTTTACGCTTCCTTACTTTTTGACTTATAATTTTGATTTTGATTTATAATCTCTTAGGATTATTTAGGACCTCCCCTAAATTTAAATTTCTCCACAGTATTGACATTGTTGAACTGTTTTCTTAAATTTTTATTCATAAATGAATTTTATAAAAGAGTTTATCGTTAAATTGTTCTTTGAGTTTGTATTTTTAATTTCCTTTGAGAAATTGAAATTGCTGATAGATTTCATACTTGTAGTGAAAACTTACTGCCAGGTGATTTGGATTACTCAGCCAAGTACCTCTTCTGGTGATCTTCTTTACTTCTTTTGTATATATGAATTTAGGAAATAACACATCTCTATCCTTTTATTTATTTATTTTTTCCATTTCCCTAATCACTATCTTTAGAATTTATGTACTTTGTTTGATTTCCTTGTATTCATTTTTAAATCTTTCCTCTAACTTTTCTCAAGGCAGCGCACGCCCACCCCAGTCTCTGGGAATTAGGCATGCTATTGTTATAGCTCATTCTCTTGTTCTTTGTTTTAGAATAAGACTTAGTATCCTAAAATAACCCAAATGTCTTTTGTTTAAATTTTAATACAAAGTAATGGCCTTTTATTCAGCTTTTCATATCCATAAGGCTTTCTTGTAGATGCGTTTATATTTAGTTTAAGTACAGGAGTCTTAAACTTGGCTATTTTTGCATTTATTTTTAGAGCAGAAGCTTGGGTATGCTGTGATTTTCCAATAAACTGCTATCACAATGTCAAAATGCAGTTCAGACAACAGCAACACAGAGATCTCAAACATTAAGACGGTAAATCTGGGCTTTATCATATGTGGAAAGAGGAAGAGAGTTTTTATTCATGTGTTTTGCTAAGTTATTTCTAAATGAATCATACGAAAGCTATGAAACAACCTCACTGCTTTCATGAGTGTTAATTGTTTGACCAGAAATTTGAAATCTGTGATTGGAAAATAGTCATGTGGATTACTCTGTTGGCTCTGCTGAAGCAGTTAACCTTAGTCAGTTAATCTGTGAAACTATAGAACTTTCACTTACCAGCAGGGATTCAGAGCTTTTCATTAAGACCAAGTTAAGAAAAAAAAAAATCTATTTAAACATGCCAAAGAAAGTAAAAATTGGCAAAATTATAGGTTTTTCAGTTTTCATATTATTGGATTACTTGTTGAGTTTTTAATGTTGGATTTGCTTTCTTCAAATAGATAGTGTATCGCTGGGGCCAGTCACTGTGTACAAAGTGAATGAAAATTAATTTAAATATTGTGACCTTCTGGAAATGTAATGGGGAGGGTTCAATTGCCGTCCTCCATTTCCCTGCAAATTTTCTCTCTTGTATCCACCCTTCAGGGTGAGTAGGAGTGGGGCAGGTATGGATTTCCAAACCAAATACTGTAGAAATATCTTTTGAACTATGATTTTGTTCTGTATGGTATTGTGTGGACATTCATGAATCTCTGATTCAGTTCATCAGATATTTATTTAAATGTACATATGGTACATTATACCAGGAAATTTAAGAGCTGCAAAGAATGAGACACACATCTTGTTCTCGTGGAGCATGTTTGCCAGTGTGCCAGTAAAAGAATAAGTCGTGTATGTATGTGTCTCTGTGAATATATGCAATGTAATATAAGTTATGAAAGGCAAATAGAAACTGTTTGAAGGTTTTTACGTCACGCACGTGGACAATATTTGCATTTTACAAACCTGTATTTTTTGTTTGCCATGTCTGGGGTGTGATTTGGTTCGGTAGGTGGTAGAAATATGTGTGAGACATACAGCTCTTGTACTCAAGGAGATCCTAGTCTAATGGGTCGTATTTATTTATTTACTTTTTAAAACTCTTTATTTGGAAGTAATTAATTTCAACCTGACAGAAAATAAGATTAGGACGAAGAATATGTGCTTTACCTATTTTGCCCCATTTGCTTTATCAGTTGCAGCCATTCTCTCTCTGTATATCTGCGTGTAGTTTCTTCTTCTGAACCACTTGAGAATAAGTTGCATACGTCATGACCCTTTTACTCCTGAATATTTCACTGTCTATTTGTCAAGAAGAAGGAAGCTCCCCTACATAGTCATGGTGCGGTTATCAACTCAGTGAACGTAACGTTGCTGTATCTACAGCCTTATCAGTGGACTCTGTAATGGTCTTTATGGCATTGCTCTCAGGAAAGGATCCAGTCTGAGGTCAGTTACTGCGTTTAGTTGTCATGTCTCTAGAGTCTTCTTTAATCGGGAACACTTTCATAGTTTTTCTTTGTACTGATACTGATGATTTTGAAGAATATAGTTCCCCCTTAAGAAAACGGAACAACAACAACAACAAAAGGAACATTCTTCTATTTTTTTAGACTATTCTAAAAATAGACTTTATTTTTAAACTACTTTATATAGTCTATAATGAAGTTTTAACTAAGTGTTTAAATATTTATAGAGTATTTTTTTAGACTTTATTTTTTAGACTGTTCTAAAAATAGAACATTCATTTACTTTTTAGACTATTTCCTGGCACTGTCATTATTATGAATGTTGTCTACGTGAAAAGAAATGATGACAGTGGTAAGAAGGAGGGTTCCCGCTGTACTTGGTTTCTGGAGGTGGAAGAAGTGTGTTTGCGGGTTTACATTGCTGCCCTCTTTTCTCCTTTTAAAATTTCCATCCACCACCAGGATTTAGGCTCCTTTCCTGATCCCTTCCTCCATGTCTTTGTTTGGTCTTGGATTAACATTTGGGTTGGGTGAAAAGTGAGGTGTCAGGCTTAACAATGATAAGTCATCCTACCAGTAAGCAGCCTGGAGTAATGAAGGAGAAGTACAGTTGTCCTTCAGTACCCACGGGAATCGGTTCCAGGTCCCCTGCAGATGCCAAAATCCATGGAGGCTCACGTCCCTTGCATAGTACAGTTGGCCCTCCGTATCTTTGGATTCATCCAACCAACGATAGATTCGACCTGCGGGTGTGGAGCCCGCGGATAAGGAGGCCGTAGAGCTATCCCAAGAACGGTAGGCAGGTGGGAAGTGCCTGCAAATCTCTTGGGCCTTCAGCGTGACCTTCTGGATCTTAGGAAGTTAGGTAAAACAGCCTTCCGCTTCAGGTTCTCTGCAGCGGTGTTAAGAAGCTTGAATGATCAACCTGAGGGTGTTTATCCTGTGGGCCTGTAGAATTGAGAGAAGTGAATGCTGAGTGTAAAAGGGGTAAAAGGAAAGGCTGTTGGGACTTTGATTCAGTAGAGAGTGAGTACATTATTTCTCATGAAAGACATAGTTCTGCTTGACCCAGGCAAAATAATGACTTGATAGTTTTTCATAATGTACTCTGGAATGCTGTGCTTGCCATCTTCCTCTGAGAGGGATAATGAGAATGGTTTTGCTGTCTGGTCCACGGACACGCCTGCCTTGCTGAGGTCCTTGGCCCTGCAGCCATTTGCCCCTGTACCATTTACTTGAGATCCTACTTGTATTAGCTGGATGTTGAATTCTCATCAACTGAATTGAGCTCTGAAATCAGAATTTGGTATTATACCTATGCATAAAAGAGACTACTCTTGAGACTTCTTGTTGGATTAGCTGCAACAATTTAAGTCACTGTGTTGTACAATGGTTATAAATTTAACATGTCAAGACATTCAGAGTTTTTGTTGTCAAGGAACAAAGAGTGGGGATTCTTTCTTTCCAGTGTCATAGAGTAATAACAATGAACACTGCAAAGCAGTACAAGGGAGAAAATTCCCTTCTACAAGGCAAGTAAATTCTGCTGGTGATGGACTTTCACGTAGAGATTTGAAACCCTAACCCTCTATCTGCAGGTTAGGAATTTTAAAAAGACTGAATTATTATTTTCTCATTTTACATAATCATTTTTATCTTTGGGGAAGAATATATGCAATATAGAAGAGTGCTTAGATACCATGAAATAACTTTTATTTCACAGAATGGTGTTGCCTTGTTTTAATTTATCTAGGATATGAATAATTTTAAAGATACATATGTAAATAGTTGATCAGCTGTGCAGTTGTGATAGGTTGTCAATTGAGAAGAATGACCTTCTGTGTTTATGGTCCTTTGATAAAATGACCAGATGTTGGCAGGCGTTTGAATCCTTCCTGTGTGCAGGCACAGTGCGAAGTGCCTTCCATACAGTTTTCTCATTATTTTATCAATAGTAGCATCTTAGAATTTACAAAGAATGTTTGAAATATGTTTACGTATGTATTTACATGTTTTGTATATATACACATGTATTTTAAAGGACATCAATACTGTACATATTTTCTCTTAAAGATATATTATGGACACAGTTCTATGTCAGTAAATACAGAGCTGTATTATCTTATGGATTTATAGTATTCTATTTTAAGACTAGACCATAATTTACTTAGCTAATTTTCGATTAATTCATTTTAAGGTTATTTCTTGTTCTTAAGTAATATTGCAGCAGTAAATATTCATGTGTTTACCTCTTTGTGCAGCTGCCTAATTCTTTTAGACAGGTTTCTAGGTGTAGAATTGCTGGGTTGGCGAGTACAGAGTGCTTGACTTTTAAAACGATCCTCTTAGATCACGAAAAAGCTAAAACAATTATGAAGAGTTTGAAAAGGCCCATAGGAATGATACTCTGATGTTTCTCTTGTTTCCGTGCTTTCTTTTGTTTTTAACCCTGCATGGTTGTGTAATGGTATTCTTTTTCCCTTTTGTAGTAAGCTGTGCTAGAACAAAAATGCAATGAAAGAAACACTGGATGAATGAAAAGCCCTGCTTTGCAACCCCTCAGCATGGCAGGCCTGCAGCTCATGACCCCTGCTTCCTCACCAATGGGTCCTTTCTTTGGACTGCCATGGCAACAAGAAGCAATTCATGATAACATTTATACGCCAAGGAAATATCAGGTACTAATGAGAACACTAATACTGGAGCATTTTCACTAAAATGGAATAAATTAGCATATAGTTGACACAACTTATATAAAACTCCTTTACCTTTTCAAGCTTTCCTCTTCTGATTAATTTTCTCATTCCAGATACTTTTTTTCTTAATAGTCCTTTTCTTTTCTAACATCTGCTGGGTAATTGATTTATTTGATAGTTTCATTGGTGAAATTTCTTTTTCTTTTTTTTTTTTTTCCCTGTGAAAACCTCACTGTTCCTTAGTATCTATTTGTGTGTGTCTGTCCTCATGATCTGGGTAGGTTTGAACAACCTTGGACTGGAAGAAGAAGCATGGTTATAGTCATTTCAGTTCATATTGTTCTAGAGAAGTTTTCTGTCCCTGTGGAAATAATTCTGAAAGAAATTGTAAATGCCATTTAGGCACATTTACGCAGCACAGCTATGTGTAACCGGTATTTTAATGCCTCTGATTATTATTCTTATATAAAGATGTAGAACGTATGCTTTTTGAAGGGGCAGATTTGTTGGAGGAAGATTTTAGAAAACGGAAATTTTCTGAATTAAAACAAATCCAATTTTCTAAATTCTGTACTTAGGTAAGAAGTGTATATAATCTTTTTTTCCCACTGTATTTCTAGGTTGAACTGCTTGAAGCAGCTCTGGATCATAATACCATAGTCTGTTTAAACACTGGCTCAGGGAAGACGTTTATTGCAGTACTACTCACTAAAGAGCTGTCCTATCAGATCAGGGGAGACTTCAACAGAAATGGCAAAAGGACGGTGTTCTTGGTCAACTCTGGTAATAAAAAATTATTTTATCAAATTGTGTGGAGGAAAATTGGATGAGATTTTATGGTTAAGCAGATTTTTTCTGTGGGTATTAAGTTAAACTCTTGAAAGTATAGAGAGGTTGATGAATAATGTGTTTGTTGAAGCAGAAATATCATTCTGTCTTATTTCTTAACTTTATAGTATTTCTCTTAAATGTTAGTCATCTTACTTCATAGGTGTTAAACTTCAGCTTTTTTCTAAAACGTAATTGCGTTTAATTCTGATTCTGCATTTCTTTTGAAGGATTACTTTCGGAATATAATCTGATCTAAGTGGTTATTTTTGTTTTTGATGTTTTAGCTTCACAAAGTGTATCAAAAGGTGCTTGATTATGAAATAGGTAACTTTGATTTATGGTCTTGCTATACCAGTTGTAGAAAGAAAGTTAGATGCTTAACTTAAAAGTTAGATATTCAGTAAGAGTTTAAAGTACTGGTTTTTATGTGTTTGGGATTAGGTATTAAAATAAAAAGTATAAAATGTGAACATAAACTGCTCAGGTACTAATATAACCATGTCACTCCTCTTCTTTTTTTTTTTTTTTTTAGATTGTCTCAGCATGTGATGTTCTCATGTGCTTTAAATACATATTAGTCTGTCTTATTTCTTGGTGATACAATCTGATTTTATTGAAGAAAACAAGAAGGGTGGATCTGGAGTAGTTGCCATTCCAACCTAGAAATTATATTCTTAGATTGGGGAAAATCACCTTTAAAGAAGAAAGGTGGTATAAGGCTCTCTGAAGTGAATGACAGAGGGTGGGGTGGTGAGTCTAATAAGTGTGTTTTGGAGATAACTGTGAAAATATGATTTTAAATTGGCTATCTAAAAAATTGGTGGTTAGGTGTAATATATAATAATAAGGATTTCCTTAACTGTTTAATTGTTAGTAGTCCAGAGAGCCATTTAGGGAAGAGTTCTCATATTTACATGGCATATTATATTTGTAATCAGCCAACCAGGTTGCTCAACAAGTGTCAGCTGTCAGAACTCACTCAGATCTCAAGGTTGGGGAATACTCAAACCTGGAAGTAAGTGCATCTTGGACAAAAGAGAAATGGAACCAAGAGTTTACTAAGCACCAGGTAAGACTTGTAGAGAATTTTCACTTAATGAATCTGTACAAGTCCTTGGTTTGTAAGATGATCTGTAGCCTTGGTTGTCTGAATTAGGTTTGAAAACTCTACTTTTCTGTACTTTGTCAGCCTAGAAGCTAGCCCTCATGCATTTTCTTACTATAATCTCATCCTAAAGCCAAATAAATTGCTAACATGTATTGCTCTTATTCGATAGAAAAGAAACAGCCTTTACAGTATGATTTACTTGCTTGAAAAACACAAATTCCTATGACCTGTTTCCATCTTGCAGATAACTTGCTTTCAGAAAGTTTACTCTTGAGTTAAATGTCTTGAAACTGAAGACATTTCTTGGTTGAGATCTTAGCGTCTTTGATGGAAGACTTCCTCATAGACGTTTCCATGTAGCCAGCTTGTGTTGAGGGCCTTTCGTGTGTTGGATCTGAAGTGGTTAAGAGATGCTTCCTAACTAACCTCAAGCAGTCCCCAGTTTGCTAGAATGTCTTACATATTGGGTTAAGCCCTCATTAATAAAGCACGTAAAATCCACAGAATGATTAAGTCCCTATCTTCTTCCAGAAAACCTTGTCAGTTTGATGGGGAAAAACTGTGCGAATTGTTTTGTGACCTGATAAAACTGATAGGTCTTATCATTCAAAATTATGGCTGTAGGAACCTAAAAACCTGAAGTAGATTTAGTAGATTTATCATAAAAACATGGTCTCCATTATCAAAAATTTTTTTCTTGTCTCTTTCCATGTTTTCCTAATTTTACATCTTGGTTCTCAAGTACCAGCTTCCATACATTGAGGATTTGGGTTTTAATTTTTACTGATGAGTTTCTTAATCTTCACCTAAAATACAGTGGTTCCATAATCTGATTTCATAGAAGTGTGTCCAGGCAGGTGAATGGCACGTGTTGTATACTGATAGCAGTTTTATTTTAGGTTCTCGTTATGACTTGCTATGTCGCCTTGAATGTTTTGAAAAATGGTTACTTATCACTATCAGACATTAACCTTTTGGTGTTTGATGAGTGTCATCTTGCAATCCTAGACCACCCCTACCGAGAAATTATGAAGGTAAGTTTTTAGATTTTATCAGTCTTAATAATGCAGGTCAAATTACTGAGTATAAGCAATGTTTTTATAGATCAAAAGCAGTATTAGTTACCAGTTTTGGGAACTTGGTTCCAGTGTAGGAATGAATGAATGAATATTAAATTAATGTTCATTTAAATCTATAACCTATAACATTAAACTGTAATAAATTTATAACAAGTTCTAAATCTATAATAAAAATTTAAACATAATATAAATCAATAAATTATATGATCTGTCATAAGTGAATTACATAATCCATCATAGCATATTTAAATGTTCCTTTTTGATAAACTGAGCTTTTAAACAAGCTACAGTAATTCTATAAGTGATAATTTTAGTATTTGTTAGGTCTTCTTGACATGTTTTATTAGGATGCTGTCTCTTTCGTTAGGGCCTTGCAAAATGAATTCCTTACTGTCAGTATCTTTTGTTATGTTAGCTCTGTGAAAATTGTCCATCATGTCCTCGTATTTTGGGACTAACTGCTTCCATTTTAAATGGGAAATGTGATCCAGAGGAATTGGAAGAAAAGATTCAGAAACTGGAGAAAATTCTTAAGAGTAATGCTGAAACTGCAACTGACTTGGTGGTCTTAGACAGGTATGCACTTAGTATTGACTTGGCTTTAATGAGACCTGCTATGACAGTTTTAGACCTTCAGTCTCAGTGCCTTGCAGATAGTCTCTAAGAGAACAAATGGCTGTTAAAAGGAAAGAGCAAGACTAAGAATTCCTTATCAGGACAGTCATCTTCGAATGCAAGAATCGAACGTTATTTCCACAGAGAGTAACGGAGGTGTTTCTGCCTTAAGAGGAAATGTTGCATAAGCGTGGGCCCATCCTATTTGCTGATGTTGACGAGGACTGGGAACTCAGGAAATCGGTGTCTTTTTCTGTCATTGTGTACACTTTGTTGTTCTGACCCACGTGTCCCACATGATGCTTTGAAAGGGCATTATTTATTTACAGTATTCAATATTTTACAACCTGCTTTAAAATAATAGGAAACACCCTCTAGTTTTGAAAGTGGGTGTGAATTTCTAAGAAGATGTTTATGACTTTGAGGTTTGTCTCTTTTCGAAGGGGTTGCTATTTCGAGTTTCATTAAAACGTGCAGATCTAAGTTGGTGGAAGTGAGCCTATATAAATGAGGTTTTTAAATAAGTATAACTAATTCAGTTCATATTAAAATACCCTTATTAGATATAGCCTTTAACAAGGTTAAAGATTACCAAGCGGTGGTTCTTAGAACAGTTATAGTAGAGATGACTTATTTCTCAGGTTATGAAATTAAATCACACATGGGTTTTGAGTACTGGCTCCACTAATTGTAAGCCATGTGACTTCAAGTGAGTCATTTATTGTTCCTGAGCCTGTAAAATGGCATTAGTGGTTTCAAGGGATTCTTTGATGGTCAGTTACATTGACATGGAAAACACCTTGCGGTATACCTGTCATTTAGTAGGATTTTGGAAAGAGTTCTCTGTGGAGTGAGGTGAAAAGGTAACTTGTAGATTCATGAAACTTACGAATCCAAATGTAAGGTGTAATACAAATCTCATGGCCTTAAGGACATGCTGTTTCTGATTTTCCTGAGCTAAGACAGTCTGTGATGTAGAAGTGAAAGGCTGTACTTTTGCTTTTATCTGACCTGAATTAGATTGGTAGGCCTGTACTACTTGAAGTCTTTAGGAGAAGCAGTGGTATTAGAGTGTTTGGGTAAAACTGGTAAGTAATCTGTTGAGTCTGGCATTCCCTAATTCTCAAAATGTGACTCTTAAAAATTCTTTGGGAATAATGAAAACTGTAGTATTTAAATATCTTTATTGTATTTCTTTTCCTTAATTAATTATTATATGCTTTTAGGATTTTATGTGTTGTTCTGGTTGTCGTATTATGAAAGTCATGAAAGATCCAAGGAATGATATTGTAATTGACGGAAATTTGGGGGAGCTTTCCTTATGAAGATATGTTAAAAACACCTTAAATATAAAATTGACGCTTGCGAATGCTAAAAGTTTTCAAATAGTATGGAAATGGATAAATTTAATGATAACACTTCCTCCCTATGATCTTCTCCCCTCCCCCTTCCCTATTTCTGCTTCTGAGAAATAATCATTATTGAGTTTCTTGAGTATTTTGACTAACATTGTTTCTCATTCTGGATGATGCCTAAGGGGGCAAAAGATGAAAAGCTAAACCTAAAAAACAAAATGAAAAACCTGGGATAATAATGCAGTAACAAAATTCATATTGAGACCTAACAGGCAAACATAGTGCGGATAGAAGGAGTACCACTTTAGGAATGCTTGTTGTGAGCCTGCTTGTTATTCCAAATGGAAATAGGAAGTTTCTTTTTTGGTTTAGATATATAATGGATCGTAATGCTGTAGTGAATTTATTGTGTATTGTGTATTGACAACTTTTGTTTCGGATATTAAAGATATACTTCTCAGCCATGTGAGATTGTGGTAGACTGTGGACCATTTACTGACAGAAGTGGGCTTTATGAAAGACTGCTGATGGAATTAGAAGAAGCACTTAATTTTATCAATGACTGTAACATATCTGTACATTCAAAAGAAAGAGATTCTACTTTAATTTCTAAACAGGTAAGCATATACAAAGTAAGTACGGGGAGTATAATAAAAGGCTTCTATTTATTTTTAATGTTGAAATGAATATTCTTCTAATGAGGCTGTTTTATATACATTTTAGTTTAAGGCCTTACCTTCTTACCTCTGGACATTTTTCATTGAATGTATTGCATTGGGTTGAGTTTACTATTACCCGACAGACATTTATATTATTAAATATAGACCTCCCTGGTTTAAGGAGATGTCATGATTATTTAAGTATAAGAAGTGAGTCCAGTTTTTTTTTTTTTTTTTTTTCTTGGTCAGATGAATTAGTTCCTGATCAAACCCCTGGGCTGAATGAATTCTTCTGCTCTTTCTTTGTATGTAACTGGATATGAGCTCGTCATCCCTGAATAGTGCAGCTTTGAGAAGCAATTCCTCAGGACAGTGGTCTTCAAAGTGTGGGCCCGAGATGAGCAGCTTCCCTCTGGAACTTTTTAGACATGCAGATGACAGGCCCCACCCTTGACCTGCTGAATCTGAAGCTCTGTGGGTGGGGTCCAGCTGTCTGAGATTTGACAAGCCCTTCAGTTATCCCGATGCCATTAAAACTTGAGAACCATTGTCCCAGGACTTTGCAGCCAGTTGTGAATGTTGACACTGTATTGAATCTAAGTCTTAATTCTCTCCTGCTGATTTTTTTCTGGAGCAGCAGTGCCCAGGCTCTGCTCAGCACTTGTCTTCTCATTAAGTCCATGTTCAACCCAGTGTGTCTTTTACTTGTCCGCAGAACTGGCAGTTCCTTAGTTTATAGCCTTACTATGGATTTATATTCTGCTCTGAGCTAGGGTTGTAAGATGTGGCACTCTGGGCATAGATAAAGTTCAAGGAAAATTGTTTTGCTTTTCTTTGATACCTAAAATAAAGTTACATACTCTGTTGCATATACATATATATGTATATTCTGCTACATAGTTCTTTGCATATTTACCTAGAAGTAAATGACTCAGTTGTACTTCTGACTAATCACAGTTCTAAAATTGCTTTATTAATTGTATACAATTGCATCTTTTAATTTCTCTTATTTGATTATTTTCACTGGAGAAAACAAAAGGATGGTTCTGGGCATATATATGAAAAAGTAGAGCTTGAAGAGACCATTGGCCCTTCTCCCTAACCTTGGGGAATTAACCTCAGTGTTTATATTAGAGGGGTAAATTTATTTTGAAGGGGCAGACTAAAGACAACTTAAATCCCAGTTAAACTACATATGAAAATAACTACATGATTATTGTTTAGCATTTGGGCCTTTACATTGTTTTGTAGATACTCTCAGACTGTCGTGCGGTACTGGTAGTTCTGGGACCCTGGTGTGCGGATAAAGTCGCTGGAATGATGGTAAGAGAACTACAGAAATACATCAAACACGAGCAAGAGGAGCTGCACAGGAAATTTCTATTGTTTACAGACACTTTCCTAAGGAAAATCCATGCACTATGTGAAGAGCACTTCTCACCTGCCTCACTTGACCTGAAATTTGTAACTCCTAAAGTAATAAAACTGCTTGAAATCTTACGCAAATATAAACCGTATGAGCGACAGCAGTTTGAAAGCGTTGAGTGGTATAATAATAGGAATCAGGATAATTACGTGTCTTGGAGTGATTCTGAGGATGATGAGGAGGACGAAGAAATTGAAGAAAAAGAAAAGCCAGAGACAAATTTTCCTTCTCCATTTACCAATATTTTGTGTGGAATTATTTTTGTGGAAAGAAGATACACAGCAGTTGTCTTAAACAGGTAAATCTCTAAGATTAACATTTTTTCTATAGTAGAACAGGCAGCTTTTTGTTTTGTGAAGTGATATGTTGTAATAGCTTTAAGAGCTACCAGGAGGCTTATGTAAGTGTCCTGTACTTGGCACCATCATCATAACTCATGTGTTACGCTATACTGGGATTGACAGTATGTTTATATATACAATAGCTTTCCCCAAAGGCTAGATTTGACATGACTGAGGTGTTTTCCCCTAAAGGATGCTAATCTTTTCTAATCCATTAAAATAGAGTGCAAGTGTAGGAAAATTGTTACATTAAAGTAAAGCATTCCTTGTTTTACATAAATTGTTAGATTCAGTTAGATATTTATTAACCTGTGACTGTGATGTGTTAGGCATTGTGTTGAGCTTTTCACACCAAGCTTTCTCCTTCAGGTAATCTTAAAGATAAATTTTATCAGGGTATTACTGTGGCTAATTTTTCTGTGTTAGCTTTTTTCCTTACCAGATGTCGATTCAGGTTGGCACGTTTGCAGTGAAAAGTTTTTAACAACTGGATTTGAAATTTGGATTGGTTCATAGACTACATATTAAAATTTTCTGAATCAGAAGAAAATAAAAATGTTAGGGAGGAATTCAGAGGATATTGGCAAAGGTGACAGCGAATGCCAATTAGGTTGTGAATTCCCACCCTACTCCCTTCTTCAATAGAAGTGTATTTTTCCTGAATATAGACCCAGCCAGCCAAGGAGCTACACTTCAGATTTGTGTCAAATGGTCACTTAATGTATGGTTCTTTTGACTTGTGGATGGATGCTCTACTATTTATAAGGGCCAAAAAGGGTCCTTATTTTGCACTTCAGTCTACTTTTCTACAAGATCCATTAATTGGCCAAAGTTGATCCCTAAGAGCCTTTTCTGCAAGTATTGATCTCTGAGGAGAAATTAAGCTTTGTATCCTGAGGTAATTTGGGATTTTTTTTTTTCAAACTGCTTCTGACTGTTTGGGGGCCTTGAGAACTTACTTGAGTAACGAGAAATTGGACTCTGGGGTAGTCATCTGGCGGTTTTCAGTCTGGTAATTTTCATAGTCATTGGGCCTGATCCTTATGATGAATATGAAGTAAAATAACTTTAGGTAGTGAATTACATTGGAATCAGAAGTTTAAGGTTGGAAAGGGACTTCACTGACTATCTAATCCAACCCACTTACTTTTATAAAAAAGAGAAAGGCCTCAGGAGGAAAAGTGATTTGCTCTGAGTTAAATTGCCAGTCAGTGGCGGAGACAACTCTAGAATCCTGATACTCTACCTCCTAGTTTCCAGTTCTTTGTATAATCATAATGCCCTCGGGTATGGCAGAACACTAAAAACCAGTGCTTTCCAGTGGGCAGACTGCCAGGAGGCAGTCCAGGAGTGCATATCTGTTCGGGTTATTTCTTAGAATGGGGGAAAGGCATTTTGGGGGTCAGAAAAGTTTAGTGTTGGCACAGTTGTAAGCCGAGTGATAGACGTACTCCCTGCCCCCATACAGGATGGTTTAAGAATTAAATAAATTTTCTGGGGCTTGGAGAGAAGTCGGGCTTCATTTTCTTCCTTTCCTCTCTTTTCTGCATGCGTTTTTAAGTGTAGAGATGTATCCGCTTTCACTGCAGGAATATTAGCCTGAAAAGGTTTATCAGAAGTCAATGTTACTTCCTATTGACTTCGAGGATCAGATTAGTTGTGATCAACTTTCATAAAGTGTGGCTGGAATTTAGTGTTGGACGATGAATCAGGAGCGGTTTGAGGGTTGGCTTTATGGACAGCTAATTAAATATACAATAGAGGTCTTGTTCCAGTAAGCTTTTTAATAAGCTTAGAAAAACTTCCTGAAATCCAGATTCTTTCCTTCCATCAGTTTAACGGGAGGAAAAACCCTTCTTCAGTGAACAGTTTCATGGGAGTACAAGCTATTGTAATACACAGGCAGTTTTCTACTCTCCTAATTAAAAAAATAAATCACAGCTACTTCTATATATAATGTAGTATGTGTACAGTCTCTGTTTATAGTTTTTCTTTTGCCTTTTGTGTTTAGGGCTTTATCATTTATAATTTACCTTTATATATTTTTTAAAATTTCAGAACACTCCATGAGGGAAGAAGGTAGATGTTTTTACTATATCATAGATGAGGAAAATAACACTCAGTTTGTGACCTCCTAAAATAATGCAAGTATCAAGTGGCAGAAAGTGGTTTCCACTCTCCAAGTCTAGAGCTCTTTTCACTGTGTAATTTACTAGTATTGTGTGACTTTCACCAGTTTTTCCATTAATGTCCTCTTTTTAAAAAAAAAAATTATGTATTTATTTATTTACTTATTTTGGCTGTACTGGGTCTTAGCTGCGGCACACGGGATCTTTGTTGCGGCATGCAGGATCTTTAGTTGCGGCATGCGTGTGGGATCTAGTTCCCTGACCAGGGATTGAACCCAGGCCCCCTGCATTGGGAGTGCAGAGTCTTACCCACTGGACCACCAGGGAAATCCCTATTAATGTCCTCTTTTTAATTCAAGGTGTACCAGAGTTCATTTAGTTGTTATATTTCCCTAATTTCCTTTGGTCTGTTACAGCTTCTTCTTTCCTTGTTTTTGATGACTTTGACACTCTTGAGGAGTACTGGTCAGATATTTTGTAGAATGCCTCTCAGTTTGAATTTGTCTGATGTTTTTCTCAGGATTAGACTGAGTTTTAGGATTTGGAAGAATACTGCAGATGTGAAGTGCCCTTCTGGTCACTTCGTCTCAGAGGGACTCATGGTATTAACACGGAACATCACTGGTGATGTTAAACTTCATCATGTGATTATGATTGCGTTTGCCAGTTTTCTCCACTGTAAAGTTATTGTTTTTCTCTTTTCTTACTTAATTCTTTGGAAGCAAGTCACCAAATCTAGTTTATCCTGGGGAAGGAGGGATTCAACTTCATTCCTGGAGAGGGGCTTATATATATGTATGTTACAGAAATTCTTCTGTAAGGAAAGTGTGTCTCTTTTATCTGATTTATCTGTTTATATTTGTTGAATCATGTTCTTTTATCATTATGAACTCGTGTTTGTTTATTTTATACTTCGGTTATAATCTGATACTAGTTTTTTGTTTTTTGTTTTTTGTACAAGTTGTTCCACCCTGGGCCATTGGGGGCTGTTTGAGGTTAGCTCCTGGGTCCCTTTGACATGCCCTCATCCTTTTGTTTTTTGAACACTTCCTTACTTTCTGGCACTACAAGATGTTCCAGGCTCATCTTGTATTTTTCTTGCATAGGATCAGCCATTTCTCCAAGGAGCCCTGGTTCCTTTTATTTCTACTCACTTTTTAGGTGTATGTTTTGTGCAAGTTATTTAACTTTTTAAAGCCTCAGCATCTTCATCTGTAAAAGAGTAATAATACCTCCCTCTCTTACTGGGTTGTTGATAAGAGACACTGTATATAAAAATGACAGTCTTACCACCTGACATTGTACTTGGGGAGGCTGTATGCACACACATGCACTGTGACCTTTGGGTCTGTGCCAGCGGCGTTGAGTAAGATACAGAGATTGAGGGTAAGCATAAACTCTTAGTTTTAAGAGTAAGTTATGTCTGCTGAATGTAATACAGTTATATTCATAAACTCTTAGTTTTTTATGTCTGCTGAATGTTATACAATTGGCCGTTGAATTTTAATGCTTTTAAAGTTACATTTTCTTAGTAGTTAATTTTCGTGGAATTTTACAGAAATTTTGGTTTCAGGTGAGTTTGAAATTAGGAAAAAAATAACCAGTTCTTTGCTATACATTGTTTGAGAAGCTCTGTGCACTAGAGAACAGCATTCTTTATCAAACAGCTTGCTTGTGGAACAACTCACATAAACTCAGTATAAAATTAGAAGAAACAAATCAGACTCTGTCCCAGCAATTCTGTGGTACTGTGAAATCTAGGCAGTGTGTGTTACTCAGTAACAAGCTCCCTGACAACAGTAGACCTTGTTTTGTTTCTCTGGAAGCCCATAACTTTGCAGGGATTCCTTAAATTTATCTGATAGAGAAATTTTTCTCTTTAAACGTTATCAGCATAGGTATATAGAATTCAATTATTGCTTACAAGAGATTTTTTTTTTTTATTCATGTGCACATTGTTTCTGCTCTTCGCGGCAGCACTGATGAGTCTTGTTAAGGAGAAGTACATTCACTTGTCGTGCTTCTGCCTCTCAGCCAGTTGACGTCTACCAGATTTATTTTTTTAGGCAAATTAAAATACACTCTTTACCTAATTAGGAGTAACTTGAAATGCATTTTTTTAAACCTCTGTTATGTTCAAATTGATGCTAATTTACATAAACTAAAATTTGGAAGTACATATTATTTCTAAGAGAATTAATTTCATATTTTAGATTTTGGGGCATGCTGTTGGCATGTAGCACTGTTTCCTGTTACTGACATCATAAGTTTATAATAACTAAACGAATCTTGGAACATATTAAAGAAGTTTCTGATTTTGAACTTTTTAAGTACTTAAACTATAGAGCAGACTCTCAAACTAACCTAGACACACAAGTGTTTTACTGATTTGGAGGCAGGAAGATATTCTAGATGGCCCTTCAAGGTTTCTTCCAGGGCTTTGATATTAGCCTGTTTCATGTACTTATTGGGGGAAAAAAAAAAGAATGGTTTGACTTAAAAATGCAATTTTCTATTAGGAATTTATACTATGTTGTATGACTTCAGAAGAACCATATGGAATCGCTTAGGTCAGGTGTGGAACCATTTATCCTGTGTGCTGAGTTTTTGAATGTGGGTATTTCCAAAATAGCTGTAATGGCAACACTAACTGTTAACCTTCTGCACCCATGTAACGTGAGCCCGTCCCGTAGCTCTTTTCCGTTTCTTAGTGGAGGGCCCGTCGGAGGGGACAGGCTTTCTGGGCTAATAACAGAGGTGCAGGCAGAAAGGGGGATGAGCTCGGGAGTATGTCCTCTTTCCTGACAGGCTGGGGTGGGAGCTCTCTTGGCCTTGCAGCGCCGAAGCTCAGTGGCCTTTTGTGCAGAACTGTGGTCAGCGGCCTGCCCAGGGACGTGAGTGTTGGGAATGGAGGTGCTTAACAGCGGATGGAGGGATCCCTTTCCCGAGAGCCGTGCTTCCAGTGGTACCGGGTGCTGGGGTAAAACTACAAGAAATAACGCACTTCTCTTCATGCACAGCTGGAACTCTCTTACTACATGCAGAGGAGAATGAAGTATTCCTTTGGGGTATTTGGTACTTTGCCTAAGTTTGGCCGTGGAGACAAGGGCATGACCATTGCTGCAAGTTCTGTGTGTGCTTAGGGAAGTGCGTTGAGAAAGAGTGTGTGTGGTTTTTTCATTATAAGACTTGGACTAAAGCCAAAATACATGAGGAATCCATGTTTCTCTTTGCCTAGCGCTGTCCCCTCCTGGGCCACATTTCTATGAAGGTCGTCACTGCCAAATTAGAAAGTTTGAGGTACTGTGACCATTTCATTCATCAGTGTAAATCAGCCCTGTACTTGGTGTTACAAGTATTTGGTCCACAGATCGACGCAGAGAAGAGCGACAGTGATTTCTTTTTAAGCTAGTTGAAAAAAAAAATACCAAGACTATTTTGTTAGGTATGTTGGCAAAAGGATATGTATTTCCATTTTAAGGGAGACCTTACAAACAAAAGTTTAAAGTTTTTTCCCTCAGCAGTGCTTAACTTCCAAATGTATATAATTTTCTTAGATTGATAAAGGAAGCTGGCAAACAAGATCCAGAGCTGGCTTACATCAGCAGCAATTTTATAACTGGACATGGCATTGGAAAGAATCAGCCTCGTAACAAACAGATGGAAGCGGAATTCCGAAAACAGGAAGAGGTAACCTAAGTTCAAATAATTGTACAATAACAATTTTCAGAACATATACAAACTCTGCCCATAGGAACTTCCTTTCTTTATAGTTCCTCTGCATTTTTTTGGTAATATAGAGTACTTGTTCGTATAGAAACTAGCCGTCTCCTTTGAGGTAGCTGTATAGTGATTCATACGTTGAGAATCTGTCTGGAAAATCAGTTCTGTGTCTTAATTGCCATCACCCATTTTGTTTTCCTTTATTGGGCTGATGGCACACAACTACATTTTATAGAAAAAGAAAGCTTGCGCAAACTTAACTCCTTTTGACTCCATACGACTCTGAAGCAACAAACTGAAATTTTTTCCTAGAGAGTGTTTTGTTTTCTACTTAAAGTCCTGCCTTGGTTGAGTCCTTTAAAAATAACAATATATTTTAAAGATTTTGGCCTAATTTTTTTCATGCTTTTTAAGATTTTGATATAGGAAATAGCATTGTAAAGATGCTAAAACTTAATATAGTGTTCCAGCTTGCAAATAAAAACTTTTTATTTAAAATTTGTTATTTAACTTAAAAGTAGCAGAATAATTCACGTTGAAGTCATTTCTATGTGATAGCTCTTTGATAATATTCCAAGTTTGGGGCGTCTAATAGCCAGAGTCTGACAGATCAGTCTAAAACCCAACTTACTTTCGTATTTAACTTATTCTGGATTGGGAAATGATGTTACCTTAAATCTAGTATGAAAAAATTTTTCACTTTAAAAAAAAATCATTTCTGATCCCTTAAATGTGTCCCAAGATGCCAGAAAATAAGTAATGCTTTGCTTGTAATTTTTAATTCCAAGTGATTTAGGGATTTTAGTGAAAGAGTTTTGACATCTTTGGAGGGATGTTGGCACAAACTCACAGCCATAAGATCCCATTACGGAGGCTCAGAATAGCAACGGGACTCCAGAAGTGGATTCGTTTGGTCACTTTGGTTATTAAAGAACCCAGCGCCTTCATCTTGAAGGCTGTGATTTGTCCGTGGATGCTTCTGTAAAATAGAAAGGCACTTTGATTTTTCAAGTCATATTCAGTTGAAAATGTCACGTGTTCATGCATCTCGAGTTTTGTGTGATTGTTGTCATCATCTTTAGCCTGGCCTGGATTACGCGTGCTCAAAGTATTGTCAGAAATGACAGTTGTCCCTTAATTTTACTACATTGTTTTCTTTGGAAAATTTCTTAGAATTGCTATCCTTGGTGGATTTTTTTCAGGTACTTAGGAAATTTCGAGCACATGAAACCAACCTGCTTATTGCAACAAGTATCGTGGAGGAGGGTGTTGACATACCGAAATGCAACTTGGTGGTTCGTTTTGATCTGCCCACAGAGTATCGATCCTATGTTCAATCTAAGGGAAGAGCCAGGGCACCGATCTCTAATTATGTAATGTTAGCAGATACAGACAAAATAAAAAGTTTTGAAGAAGACCTTAAAACATACAAAGCTATTGAAAAGGTAAGATTCATGTATTATCTTTAAGTTGTATTTATGTGTATAGAAATAGTTTTATCTTCAGAGAATAGTCTCAACAGAGGTGTGCAGTGTGTACACTATTAGAAAGTTGAGAGTAATTACACAGAGCCAGCAGTATTTTACAATAAAATAGCAGTGAAAATGGTCATATGGATTATTGGGAAAGAAGACCTGGAAAGTGTACTGTTTATGTGGACAGTGTAGTCACAGTTGATTGTTTGAGATGCAGAGTGATTTGAGAGTGATGACATAGCCCCTATACTCATGAAAGACTGGGGATCACTTGTGTGTGTGTGTGCGTGTGTGTGTGTAGGTAGGTAGGTAGGTACAGTGCCTTTTAAGCCTTGTTACCTGTATGGGGAACTTCTCCACATGATTGGAGCTGGAAAGGATTAATTAGGAGAAATTTTCAGCAGCAGGCAACTATGGAGTATTGAAGTGTATTTAGGAGAGATGTTTCATGTCAAGAGAGCTTTTTCTGTAGGTACAGAGGCAGACAACTAATGGCAGAAAAAGCATTTGTTCTCATAAATTCTGTTTTTAAAATGTTCAGATCTTGAGAAACAAATGTTCCAAGTCAGTTGATAGCGGTGAGACTGACATTGAGCCTGTTGTGGATGATGATGATGTTTTCCCACCATACGTGTTGAGGCCCGATGATGGTGGTCCACGAGTCACAATCAACACGGCCATTGGACACATCAATAGGTATGGCATCAAATCACTTGCATGGAAAGCCTGTGAGAATTGCGAGATTTAAGTCTAAACCTATGAGTATTGTGTTGTTTACCTTTTGCAAACAATCACCAGTCTTTCTACTTATGGCTTGTGATACTTTGATGAGAGAAGGAAAAGAAGTTGCTTTTTTTTGTTCATTGTTCTTTTTTGTCAGAAGGCAAAACCAGTATTGCGTAGTAATAAATGTTTAGTTCTCATTGGCAAGGCTGACATAATGAAGGCATGCGTATTTTAATTAGATTGAAATTAATTTTGCAACACTCACTCTTTTATAGATCTTGAAACTTGTTTTGTGTCATGAATGTTGGTGGATGTTGAATTTTCCATTAGCGGTCATGGAAGATTATGATAAATTAACTTTTTTTTTTTTTTTTTTTTTTTTTCGGAGTATGTTCTGTTTTACTTTGTCCTGAGTCGGTGGTAACATTTCTAAGAACTAAGAACAGCAGATATATAGCTAGATTATGTATCAGGATAAATTTTGTGCAGAGGCAAAATAAAGGAACAGAAAACATAAGATTTTCTTTTTAACTTTTTATTTTGAAACAATTTTAGACTTTAAAATATTGCAAGAGTACTACAAAGAACTCACATATACCCTTCACCCAGAGAGACCCATTCAAGTTTCACGAGAATGTTCTTGGAGTGAAAGGGTCCAGTCCAGGATCGTGGGTTGTACCCATTTTCCTCATCTCTCTGGTCTCCTTCAACCTGGAACCATTCTTCAGTCTTTCCTTGACTTTAATGACCTTGCAACTTTGGAAGATGACAGGCCAGTCATTTCTCAATTTGGATTTATTTGATATTTTCTCATGATTAGACCCAGGTTATTTGTTTTTGGCCAGCATATCATGGAAGTGATGCTGCGTTCCTTTCATTCTCTCTAACGGGGTCACTCAGTGTTTATTTGTCCCCTTATTATGGTGGTGAGTTTGATCACTCACGTAAGGTCTGCCAGCTTTCTCTACTGTAAAGTTGCCTTTTTCCCCTTTATAATTAGTGACTATTTCATGGGGAGATATTTTGAGATTATATGAAATTTATTCCTCTTCCCAGTTTCACCCATCAGTGTACGTACTCAATTGATATTTCTTGCCTGAATTGATTATTTCTGTGATGTCTGCAAATTGGTGATTTTCCGATTGCATTATTCTTTCTGTATTTATTAGTTGTCGTTTTACTGTGAGGAAGAGCTTTCTCTTCTCTCCGTTTATTTGTTCCTTTTATTTTTTTTATCCAATGTGAACTAATGGGCTCCTGTTTTATTCAGTCATTTATAGTCTTTTACTATCATTTATTTTGTTGTTAAAATTGTGTAAAATTTGGCTGGTGGGGGCCCCTTCATTCTAGCTTCTATGTCTTTTTAACATGTCACCATTATTCTTTGACCATTTCTGTATTTTATGGCAACTAAGATGTTCTAGACTCATAATTTCCCTGCCCCAGCCTAGATATTGGCTATTTCTCCAAAAGGTCCTGGTTCCTTTTAGTGGAGAATGAGTTGTGTTTAGAAACCAAGATCTGCACACTAGGTGTGTTCATTGCCTCTGGAGTATTACTGCTACCAGGCTGTTTAGTAGATGGAGCTAGAAAATGTTTATACCTATTCACATACACGTTTATATTTATATAAACATTTATATAAATACACGTTTGTAGTTATTTCTGTATCTGACTACATGTCTGTTGTTAACTCCATTTTTTAGTAGGACACCAGAGGGTTTATTCCAGCTTCCCTTTTTTCCATCTTTGTTCCTGGCTTTTTTAATAGTGAGGAATCTAATTCCCATTGTCCTCAAAATAATTACTTGACTGTTCAGTCTCCCTGTATGTGGCAGTCTGCAGGGCTGCCACCATGTTTAGGTGCCCTCATTGCGCAGGTCCTGACCTTGCAGGGTTGCTGCCCATTCCACTGCCCTCCTTGCATGCGTCCTGGCCCCTGCTGGGTTGGCTTCCTGTCCCAGCGCCCTCCTGACCTGGGCCCCGGCTCCCTCCCTCGAGGCTGGCTGCTTGCCCTGCTTGCAGTGCTCTCCTTGTGCTGCTGCTGGGTGGTCGTCCTGTTCTGCTGCCCTCCTTTGTGTGAACACTGGCCCGCTTCTGATGCCTTCCTTGCGTAGACCCCAGTAGTTGTTGGCAAATGTAAGATCATTAAGGAACAAACACTGGCAATTTATTCCCCTAACGGATTCTGAACAATACTTCCTGCACAGTCCAGTCATAGCACTAGACGTATATGGCTATTTATATTCAAATTTCAATTTTAATGAAAATTAAATAAAGTAAAAGATTTAGTTCCTTAGCTGCCCTTGCCACATTGCACGTGCTCAGTGGCCTCCCTGTCAGACAGCACAGATACAGAAAGAACATCATTGCAGAACGTTCCATTATGTATGTAAATGTACTACTGTTCCATCTTATTGAAAGTTTGAAGCAGTGAAGCTCAGACTCCACATATAAATACCAATCCAGTAGAGGGGAAGAGGGGCATAAAAAAATCAAACTTTAGAATGTGAATATCAGTAAAAATTCTTTCCTCTGTTTCTCAGTTGTAGACTCAGCATCAGAATTTCTTTTTCTTCACAGATACTGTGCTAGATTACCAAGTGATCCGTTTACTCACCTGGCTCCTAAATGTAGAACCCGAGAGTTGCCTGATGGTACATTTTATTCAACTCTTTATCTGCCAATTAACTCACCTCTTCGAGCCTCCATTGTTGTAAGTTTAGAAAAAGAAATGATTGTGCCTTAAAATATGTCATTAATGGATTTGTTTTCAGCTTCTCTAAGGCTATGCAAGTTACAGGTAAATTTGGCTTTAAATCTACTTTAAAAAGTAAATTTGTAAATCTCTTTTGTAGTCAACTATATGTTCAAATCTTCAATAGACTGTATAATTCGTAGACTCCCAGAATTAGATTAGATGACCTCTGAAGTTTCCTCTGTAAGATCTTACTACTGTGAACATTTCTGGCAGAATCATTCAGCTGTGGCTTAGATACTTACAGTGACACAGAATTCATTAAATGCAGTTGGGTTGCTCTAGTTATTTCGTTGTTGACTTGAAAATCAGCCTTTGTGTAACTGCTATCCTTAGTCTCAATATGGATATATGAAATTCTTACTAAAATTTAAATTCATCAAAATTGTAAAATCTTAGTTATAAGTATGTAGGTTTTACTGGGCAGGCTTTTTTTTTTTTTAATTATTTATTTTTGGCTGCGTTGGGTCTTCGTTGCTGCGCACGGGCTTTCTCTAGTTGCGGCAAGCGGGGGCTTCTCTTGTTGCAGGGCACGGGCTCTAGGCGCATGGGCTTCAGTAGTTGTGGCACACAGGCTCAGAAGTTGTGGCTCGCAGGCTGTAGAGCACAGGCTCAATAGTTGTGGCGCACAGGCTCAATAGTTGTGGCGCACGGGCTTAGTTGCTCCGTGGCATGTGGGATCTTCCTGGCCCAGGACTCGAACCCGTGGCCCCTGCATTGGCAGGCAGATTCTTAACCACTGCGCCACTGGGAAGCCCTGGGCTGGATTTTTAAAGATGGCTCTTCAAATATGGAGATTAGGATTTTTTAAAACTTGCTGACGTTTTTCAAAATGAAACTTTGTTCTGGTAAATTTCAACTTTAAAGATTTGGCGGTAGAGGTTTCATATATGTTTTACGCACTAATGATAATACAGCTTCATGCATATATAATGGGCACATTTTTTGTTACTTTCAGGGTCCCCCAATGAGCTGTATACGATTGGCTGAAAGAGTCGTAGCTCTCATTTGCTGTGAAAAACTGCACAAAATTGGTAAGAGTGTTTGAAGGGCACATGTAAATAAAAATAAAGTTAAAAACACTGTAAAACAAAAGCACATCAAGGGCTTTATAGGTGCCTAAGGATTTTGCGGGCTGTGAACTTGTTGCTCTTGGTGTGCTTTGGTGAAGATAGATGTAAGTATGATGTAACTGAAGATCTTGTGTAAGATGGAGGAGCTCTGTTTCCCACAGCTTAACAGCTACAATTTATTTGCTCCCATTTCCTGACCTCTTTTAAATATATAAATACATAAAGGTCTTCTAGTAACTGTTGAATCATGAACATTTGTGTTTTGTGTTTTAATGTATTGGTCTCTCAAATTAGTCTATGTTAGTGTACAAATTAAAACGTTTTTTTTTAATGGGAAGACTTGTTTTCCAGTGGTGTTTGTAAAGGGATGACATGTGCTATTTTCCTGTTCATGTTTTTATTTTTTAATCTTAGAACAGAATTTATAATCCTGATCATATTGAATATACAAATGTCAAAATAGACTTGGCTTTAAGTATCACATCTGATTACTTTTGTATTTTTTTGAACATTTTAAAATTATTTATTTATTTATTTATTTATTTATTTATTTATTTATTTATTTATTTCTGGCTGTGTTGGGTCTTCGTTTCTGTGCGAGGGCTTTCTCTAGTTGTGGCAAGTGGGGGCCACTCTTCATCGCAGTGCACGGACCTCTCATTATCGCGGCCTCTCTTGTTGCGGAGCACAGGCTCCAGACACGCAGGCTCAGTAGCTGTGGCTCACGGGCCTAGTTGCTCCGCGGCATGTGGGATCTTCCCAGACCAGGGCTCGAACCCGTGTCCCCTGCATTGGCAGGCAGACTCTCAACCACTGCGCCACCAGGGAAGCCCTTGTATTTTTAAAAGCACAGATGCTTTAGTTTTCATGACTTTTCCAGTTGCTTCCTAACATAGTGCTGTTCTGGATTGTTCACTGATGAGTTAGAGAGGCAAAATCAGGATTGTTTGTTAATTCTCTTTAAATTTCTTAGGCGAACTGGATGACCATTTGATGCCAGTTGGGAAAGAGACTGTTAAATACGAAGAAGAGCTTGATTTACATGATGAAGAAGAGACAAGTGTTCCAGGAAGACCAGGCTCCACAAAACGAAGACAGTGCTACCCAAAAGCAGTTAGTATTGGTTAGAACCGAGTAAAAATCTAGCCTTTCTGACTTTATTTCTTGCTATATCAAGTCCAGATTCCTTTGCTTGGCTTCCCAAAACCCTTGTAATTTAGCCCACTCTGTGGATCTCAGCTCGTTTCCCTCCCTCGTTCACAGCTTCTCTCAGATCAGCCCCTTCGCTGTGATGTGTACACTGTGTACTCTTTCTCATTTCAGACATTGCTTTTGCTTTTCTTCTCAAAAGGATTCCTGGACTCATCTATCAGATTCTATCCAGAGTGCGTTAATTTCATTTAAAGAGACGTTCTTTGTTTCATTCACTTTAGTGTCAAGGTTCTTGCTTTACCGTATGTTTGGAGCTAAAACATAGAGGGTGTGTATGATAAAACAGGCAAGTGCCCGTCCAGATGAGGTGCACACCAGCAGGTGCAAGCACAGTTACTTGTCGGGAGTTAGGATGTGGCTTGACTGGAGTTAAAATGAGTTTTTTCAACATATTGTGTCTAGCGGGATCTGTGGCGTAGTTCTAGCTGTAACCATGCTGGGCTGAAGTACTTACTTAAAAACTATTTGTCAATATTTTTACCTTATAAAAACCCCAAACAGAAGCAAAAATTTGCTGTATACTTTCATCTTGGCCTAAATGTATGATTTTTTTGTTTTATTTTTGCAGTTTTATTGAGTTTTTACTTTTTTAAAAAGTTTGCACCCAGCTAAGCGTTTTCAAGATTCAAAATCATGTCAGTTTTTCAAAAATCATGAATTAAGTTATCCGATTTTCTGAAATGCTTATTTCCTCATATCCAATTTTCCTGCTCTAACATTTATCCTAGAGATTACTGGACGAGTTTCATATGACAAATGTTATCACTAATAAGTGTTTTGAGAAGCATAGTACTGCTTTGTATCCTGTTTAATTAATAGGTGCATTCTGTATTATCTGATATTCTATTAACTATAACTATCCCATAGCCAGCATTTCTGTACCTTTTAACTGTGGACATAATTATTTATGTTATTGAGCCTCAGAAACTGCAAGACTATTGGGTGAGGTTGTATGAATATTGAAAGTTTAGAAGCAATCTTAGTTTAAGTCATGGTTTACTCCTTCAATGAGATGGCCATTAAAAATGATACTGATTTGTATTGACCCTGAAAGATGTTCTCATTGTAGTAACTGGAGATAAAAATCTGGTTATGATACAGTCTTTGTTTTGTGGTTCCATTTGTAATGAAAAATACATATGTGTATATGTTTATATACGTTTATTCTGGAATGTATACATTTATTCCAGAAAAAATCTGGAAGATGATACAGTATATCACGGTGTTAATAAAGGTTATCTTTGAGTTTCAGGATTACATGGGATTTAAAAAATTTGGCTACCTTTATTTTCTGGTATTCTACAAGCTAGTAAAGACTAAGAAACCCAAGAAAGAAAAGAGTTTGTTCTCTAGTCAAAAGAAACAGATCAAATGCACAGTATTGTGTTGAAAGGCCCTACAGTGTTTGATGGTTTTATATACTTTTGCAGACCCAGAAGTGCCGACTTTCCAGTGAGGTTAAGAAATTAGGAGGTCTCCTGCCTTGGATATTTTCTCAGTTTTCTCTCATCAGCTTTTAGTAAAGCCAGGAATAAATTTGTTATCTTGCCAACATCTGGAAAAGAGGTTAATACACTTGAACTTGATGCTTAATTTTTCTTTCCAATCCCAGATTCCAGAATGTTTGAGGGATAGCTACCCCAAGCCCGATCAGCCTTGTTACCTGTATGTGATAGGAATGGTTCTAACGACACCTTTACCTGATGAACTCAACTTTAGAAGGCGGAAGCTTTATCCCCCTGAGGATACCACAAGATGCTTTGGAATACTGACAGCCAAACCCATACCTCAGGTAGACATTTCATAATGACTGTTTATGTTGAACTGTCTTGTTCTTTTTTAAAAAAGGAAAAGCTACTTTAACTATCTTTTGTTACCACAGAATGTTTAATATTTTAAAATTAAGGTATCTCTTCTGTTCCCCTGATACAAAGCACCATTCCTTTTCTGAAGTTAAATGTTTGTAATGGACTGAAACATTTGCTAACCTTGGAGGTGCATTATTTTTCTTTTGTTAAGATTCCACACTTTCCTGTGTACACACGCTCTGGAGAGGTTACCATATCTATTGAGTTGAAGAAGTCTGGTTTCACGTTATCTCTACAAATGCTTGAGTTGATTACAAGACTTCACCAGTATATATTCTCACATATTCTTCGGCTTGAAAAACCTGCACTAGAATTTAAACCCACAGACGCTGACTCAGCATACTGTGTTCTACCTCTTAATGTTGGTAAGGACCCAGACTCTAAAGTGTTTCTGTATACTAGCTAAAAAATGAAACTGTTGCTTAACAATGAGCTTATTGTATATACTACAGAAATATCTTTGATAACTCTGAATTAGACACATATAATGAATATACAGCTTGAGTAAAGATCTTACCTGTATTGTTGTATTTTAACAAGCTAAAGGGTCTTTTTCTTCCCTAAGTTAATGACTCCAGCACTTTGGACATTGACTTTAAATTCATGGAAGATATCGAGAAATCTGAAGCTCGCATAGGCATTCCCAGTACAAAGTATTCAAAAGAAACTCCCTTTGTTTTTAAATTAGAAGATTACCAAGATGCAGTTATCATTCCAAGGTAAGATTTTAAGTGGAAGGCTAAGTGGTGGTGATACTTCGTTTCAGAAGATTCCCTTGTTCATATGGGGAACGTAAGTGACCTGTGACTTTGGCACTGATATTACTAATAGAAAATATAGGTATCTCTTCATGGTGGACCTGTTCTCTCCAGTTTACTTACTTAAAAAACAAAACCTAAAACACTGTTGATGAAGGGATTTTACTTTGTGAAGGTCAGATCATCTGAATGATGTTGATAGGCTTTCTTCTTAAAACCTCCATCCTTTTAATCCCCAAAGTCTTAAAGAATTTGGGTGTAAATAATAGTTTATTAGAATTGTTAAAAGGCATAGTGTTATTAAGTGCAGTGAAAACAGTAAATTACTATGCTTTGTTTCTTATTTTGTAAAAATTTAGGGGATGGAGTTTTTGAGCAATAAAATTAAACATTGCACTTTTTAAAGAATTAAAGTACTGGCTGCAATTCAGTCTTTGGTTTTTGTTTTTGTTTTCTTTTTTCTTTGTGTACTTCAAAGCCATATTTTAAATGTTAGCTAACACCAACCTATCAATATCATAAATGGCACAATAGTACATTTTATGTGGCAAGTGTCTTTCATGTTTAGCGTTAGTAATATACAAAGTATTTACTTGGTTGTTTGGATATTGAAACTTTTCTATACTATTTATACTGATGAAATTAAGAGATATTTAAAGGTGCCATTTAGCTTTCATGTGTTATCAAAGTATAGATATTTAGCACAAAGACAGTAGTAAAATAGGGGAAAATGGGGAGTCAGTTTTTACTTGATATAAATATAGTTCTTCTCGTCTTAAATCCACTTGAAATGTATTATTTAGAATTGAAGTTTCATTAATGTTACTTATTTTTAACCTTTTTGAACTCTTTAAAATCAAATAATTTGCATTTCCATATTAAAAGCAGTTGTGTTTTGAGAATAGTTGATTTAAGCCAGAAAGTCACTGATTGTTTTTCTTTTTTAGATACCGCAATTTTGATCAGCCTCATCGATTTTATGTAGCTGATGTGTACACTGATCTTACCCCCCTGAGTAAATTTCCTTCCCCTGAATATGAAACTTTTGCAGAATATTATAAAACAAAGTATAACCTTGACCTGACCAATCTCAACCAGCCGCTGCTGGATGTGGACCACACATCTTCAAGGTAAAGGAGCTCTAGAAATGACATTTTGATTTTGCTTGTGGCATTATTTCCAGAGGTCAGTAGGCAGGTGTGGAGGTTCACAGTCCGTGCAGCCCACCTGTATGTGGGCTGTGAACTCAGGAGGTCCTTTGCACACAGAGTTGCCCAGAGTGTGGCCCAGTGGTCTGCAGTTGAAATGAGCTCTTCAGGTGACTTGTAGGCACACTGAAGTTTTAGAACCACTGTGAGATTGTACTTGTTTTTGTCTGTTTGATAAAATTATTTTGAAATTTTTATAGACTGAATCTTTTGACACCTCGCCATTTGAATCAGAAGGGGAAGGCTCTTCCTCTGAGCAGTGCTGAAAAGAGGAAAGCCAAGTGGGAAAGTCTGCAGAATAAACAGGTAGTGAGTTAATTGCTACTAGCATAACTTAATGTTTTGAAAGATAAGTTTGAATTTTATTTTATCAAGTGAATTGAGTGATTCGTGAGGTTTTTGGAAGTTGCCCAGCCCTTACGTTTTGTTTGGCTTTAATTAATATGATGTACTGACTTCCATTTGAATGTCTTTTTGGTAAGTGTGAGAGGTTTGGCTTTTATACTTGATCCACTGATAGCAATTATATCATGAAATTATCCATGTAAATCCTAGGATAAATCCCATTTTCCTTAAAGGATTATTTTAAAAAATATTTTTTAGATTTTTTGCTACTGTTTATGATTTTTGTCTTTCTTCATTAGTGAAATTGGTCTTAAGTTTTATTTTTTCTTCTCTTGTGTGTTTGCTTTCTATTTGTCTATCCACAATTTATATTTATCCACATTTTTGCTTACTCAAAGATACTGGTTCCAGAACTTTGTGCTATACATCCAATTCCAGCATCACTGTGGAGAAAAGCGGTTTGTCTCCCCAGCATACTTTATCGCCTTCACTGCCTTTTGACCGCAGAGGAGCTAAGAGCGCAGACAGCCGGCGACGCTGGTGTGGGAGTGAGGTCCCTGCCCGCGGATTTTAGGTACGCCTGTGCTGTGGGCCAGGAAGAGCTCGGCTCCTGAGGTCCTGCTGGCAGAGGAGTGGAATTAAGTTCACATTTTAATTGTATGTAGAATAATTTTTAAAAGATTAGAAAGAAAACGTGGATGCCTATCTAATATGTGAAATAAATGCATCGTTTGACTCATAAGTGAAAATCTATACATTGGGTCAGTCAGTCTAACGTTCTTGGGAAGTTACAGCTGGAGAGGAGAGCCTGAGGTCAAAAACAGTCATTCCCCCTTCAGAGATGGCAGTTAAAGTGAAAATGAGAACAGTTGTTGCCCACTGCTGACATTTTAAGACGCTTCCTTTTTTGTGAAATCAAATGTACATGAAAGAGCAGTTGCCTCTGTGTGGTCTTTGTCTTCATTATTTTCTTCTCACCTATCAGGTCTCTGCATTCTAAAGAAATTATTGGTTTAATCACTCAAATTTATTTTGGTTATCCAGTTGGCAAGACCAAGATGGTTCAGGAAATGAGGAACTTAATAATAGCAATGATCACACCTACATTTATTGAGTACTTACTACAGCGTCAGACACTGGCTTAAATGCTGTAGCTCACGTCAGATGATTTCATTGTTAGGATCCTGTGGCGTAAGAGGTGTTAGTTCCTCTTCCAGGTGTGGAAGCTGAGGTACAGAGATGTGAAGTAAGTTGTCCCAGGTTACCCAGCTAGTTACCTGGCTGGCCTGGGGTCCCAGCCCTCGCAGTCGGTGGCTCTAGGTCCCGTAGGCTGGCCCCAGGCTTCATGAGCTAAGCCCCACACTGTGCAGAGACCCATGTCCCACTTGATGGTTACACTGTGCAGAGTTCCAGTTGTGTTGATTCCTGCCTTGGAAACTTACTTATCTTCTAAGGTAGGAATATATTTATAGGGATCTTCATTTATTTAACTTTTACTCAAATTGTTCTTGCTCTAAGCCTAGCCTTTTTGAAGGATCTGATGAAAAGTTATCAAAATGTCTTTCAGATACCCCAACTTAGACTTCGGGTGGAAAAAATCTATTGATAGCAAATCTTTCATCTCAGTTGCTAACTCCTCTTCAGCTGAAAATGAGAATTACTGTAAGCACAGCACAATTGTCGTCCCTGAAAATGCTGCACATCAAGGTGCTAATAGAACCTCCTGTCTAGAAAATCATGACCAAATGTCTGTGAACTGCAGAACGTTGTTCGAGTCACCTGGTAAGCTCCAAATTGAAGTTTCAGCAGATCTTACAGCAATTAATGGTCTTTCTTACAATAAAAATCTTGCCAATGGCAGTTACGATTTAGCTAACAGAGACTTTTGCCAAGGAAACCATCTGAATTACTACAAGCAGGAAATACCTGTACAACCAACTACCTCATATCCCATTCAGAATTTATACAATTATGAGAACCAGCCCAAGCCCAGCGATGAATGTACTCTACTGAGTAATAAATACCTTGATGGAAATGCTAACAAATCTACCTCAGATGGAAGTCCCGCGACGGCCGCCGTGCCTGGTACTACGGAGACTGGTACGGCGCTCACGGACAGGACGGCTTCTGAGCAGAGCCCTTCTCCCGGGTACTCCTCGAGAACGCTTGGCCCAAACCCTGGACTTATTCTTCAGGCTTTGACCCTTTCAAATGCTAGTGATGGATTTAACCTGGAGCGGCTCGAAATGCTTGGCGACTCCTTTCTAAAGCATGCCATCACCACGTATCTCTTTTGCACTTATCCCGATGCTCACGAGGGCCGCCTTTCCTATATGAGAAGCAAAAAGGTAAGAAAGCGTCCTTTGATTTTGAGCAGTTATATTATTCAGCGTGCATAAAAGTGGTTTCAAGCATCGGATAAATTTCAGAGGCGGAGGAAAGTGTTGCCGCAGGGATGGCCACACCCGACAGGGCAGCTGGAGCCTCCTGTGTACCCGCGTGGGAGTGACAGTAAATGTAGTGTGGAAGTAAGATTGAGGGAAGAAAGGTAACGAAGATAAATATTTAAATGATGATAAAAGAGGCGTCACAAGGCGCCATGCACCTGCTTGACAGGTAACACACAAAACTGCTAAGCGCTCAGAAGGAAGGAATATCACTTGTGATCAGGGGAGGCATGAACAGAAGAGGTGCGTTTGTAGTGTGTAAACAGGGAACATATGGCAGAGCATGTCAGGACTCGGTGAATAAACTGTGGAAAGATCCGAGAAAAGACTTAAGGAGGCGGGTGGGCTGAAGCTGTATTATGGAGGATCTTCAGTGCCAGGCTAAAGAGTCGGCACTGTTTTGAACGAGGTGCATGTTGAGGGTACTTCTTGTGTAAGGGACTATTAATATTAATAAAGCGGTAGTTTTAAATGGTCAGGCTGGAAGCAGAATGCGGCATGAGTTGAAAAGCAAAACCAAACCAAGCTGAGTGATCATTTGGGCCTTTGAAGAAGTCTAAGCTTAAGCAGAAAATGAGACAGATGTAGAGTCTGGCAGCAAGGAGAGCACTGAGGGGAGTGAGATTCAGAGGCAGTAAGCATTTTAGCTGACGCTTACGAGTGCTTACTCTAGCCAGACACTACCCTTGTCACCTTACATATATTAATTACCTAATTTAATTCTGTATACTTCTATTTATTTTATTTTTTTTTGTAATTGTGTATACTTTAATCATCCCCATTTTATAGCTGAGGATACTGAGGCAGGAGAGATTACCTGGTTCAGGTTAACATGGCAAGTACGTGGCACGGCCTAGACAGTCTGGCTTTAGAGACCTCCCTCTTGACCATTACACTGACCTCCCTCTGAAGTTCTCTGTGACACTAGGCACTGCACTGAGTGTTCTGCACACCTGCTCTCTCCAGTCTTCTCTACGTGCCCCTCAGTGGTAGATGACATGTCCCCATTTTGCAGTTGAGAAAACTCTTGCCTAGGGAGTTTCATTGGCTCGTGCGGGTCATCCAGCTGGTCTGGGATGGTCAGGAGCGTGGCTGAGGCCGGAGCGCATAGCCTTGCCCACTCTTCTCTGCTGCCTCCTGGTAGAGAGGGTGATGCAGTACTAACGGCCATGGCAGCTGGGGCGATGACGGGGCTGGTGCTGAGGAAGACAGAAGTATAGGAGTGAGAGTTGGGGTTAGCGTTTTTAGACCTCATGGACTAGGAAGTGGAATGTTCAGGTAGTTAAGAATTTAGGACTTAGATGCAGTCTGGGCAAACAGTCTTTGTAAGAGTGATAATTGAGAACGAATGAGATTTCCCAGGGGTGGTTGCAGGAAGAAAGTATCAGAGGCTGAGAATGAGTATAAAGTAACAGCGTACTCTTAGGTAAGAAAGAAATTATTTTTCCTTTTTGAAAGTTCATCCATTGTCTGCTCAGAAAGCTCTGACTCCTTACGTGCTGCAGAAATCGCTGTCACTCCCGCAGCACGGTGGTGAGGGCCCTTTCAGGGTGCCCCCCGCCCCCAAGTGTCCCGGCGGGGCTGGCGCCCCTGGCTGTCCTTCCCGGGACCCGCGCACACACCTGCTGTTGCCCCTTCCCCGCTGCTCGCCCCGTTTCTGCGGGCTGAGCTCGGCCTGCCCCACCCTGTGCCTCACATGGGCCCTTGCTGAGCTCTTTCTTCCTTTTCCATCCGGCGGACCATTTCTGCCGACTTCGAATGTGATTTCTGTCCCTTTCACGTCCCTGTCGCACTTGACCCTCTGGTTGGCATCTGTGATGCTGTGTTCCCGTGGTGTGGAAAGGGAAGCCAGCGTGTACTTAAGCCGTGCAGGCGGCGTGGGAAAGGGCTTCGGCCCAGAGTGAGCGTCACGGGGGGCTCCCGGCCCAGCCTGCGGGCTCCAGGGACCGCTCCTCTGTCTCGCTGCCCAGCAGCGCCTCTCCGACATGGGTGCTTGTTCAGGGGTATTGAGTTACGTGGAAAAAAGGCTCATGAAGTACTTAAATAAAAAGGAACCCAGTTTTTAGAAAATGAAAATGAGATTGACCGTTCTAGACCTTGGTTTCCAAGTAAAAATGAGATAGAAATATGGATTTGAGTAAATTAAGGAGGAGATGGAGGCCTTAGGAAAAACAGACTAGAGGGTAGACAGTAAAGCTGTTTTATTGATGACAGTAAACATGGAGTTTTTCTTTATTGCCTTTTGCTCTATTTTAAAATGGTTGAACAAAATATCTTGAAATGCCATCCAAAACTAAGGAATAATATTTGAGAAAGCGTTGCAGTCGAAATCATATTTATAGCTTAGGCCCTAGGAACATAAAATTATTTTAGCTCAGTTCAGTGCCAGTTTTCACTTTATAGCTAGAGTTTATGGTATTTCCTCCTTTTATTTCATTGAAAATATTGTGACATCTTGGACTTATGTGGATTTGTATTCTTTTCTATTTTGATAGTCCCAATTAACAATTTGAATTTTATATTATCAGATTACATGAGAATTTAACATTTCCTATCATGAAGAGGTAGAGAAACTATACAGTCTGAATAATTGATGACCAGTTATGGAATATGAAGAATATTTAGCTAAAAATTATGTTAATGCCTTATATGAATTTCAGCAGTGACTGTTGATGGATAAGTGTCTTATAAATTTTTTCTGCTAAAGGTCAGCAACTGTAATCTGTATCGGCTTGGAAAGAAGAAGGGGCTGCCCAGCCGCATGGTGGTGTCAATATTTGATCCCCCTGTGAATTGGCTTCCTCCTGGTTATGTAGTAAATCAAGACAAGAGTAACACAGAGAAATGGGAAAAAGATGAAATAGTAAGTTTTTGGTAACTGGATGGATTTATTTTTTGGTGAAGGGCAGAGTCTTGTTCTATTAATTTTTTGTTTCTTTTCCCTGGTGTGTTTATAATAGAGTAGAAATTCAATATATTGAATTAATTCCTTTAAACAGACGTCTTTTCATTGAATTTAGAACAGTGTTGTAATTTTGATAGAGAACAATTTCTGTGATCTTCCTTTTCCAAAGGCAAAAGGGTATCTGATGCTGTGACTCAAAAAAAAAAAAAAAAAAAAAAAAGCAAAGCTCTGTAACGTTTCACTTTAATATTACATATTACGATTTATTGTAGATCCTTAGCTCTGTTCAGTGAAATGACTTTTCAGTGACCTATGATCTCCAATCTGTATGTGAAATAATTTCAGTAAAATCTTGCTTTTGCAGCTCAGGGCTTTCTCAGGACTATTTCTCCTCTTGTGACCTTAAAAAAAAAAAATACATAAAGGTTGTAGTTTTCTGGAAATAGTTTAAATCTTGCCAATGACTTTAAGTCTCCAAACGTTAGCTGCAGCTGCTTCATTTTGTCCTGTCTCAGAGGCCACCAGAGGGCACCTTGGAGGGCCTTGCGAGCCGGAGAGCTGTGGAAGCAGTCTGTCCAGTGTGGTTGGCTGGGAGGCCATCTCGCAGGCAGTTTCATTTTTCAGACATTTATTTTGCATTAATGATAAACTGGCTTGTTGTTACTTCATTTCCAGGTAGCATGCTCTGTGACTCTATTTTGATTTTTACTTATTCATTGAGTATATTTTTAACTCATGCAGTATTCGACTTACTACAGAAATTGAACTTATCTGGAAAATCATTAGAATATTTTAATGCAAGTTGGGTTAGAAAAATTATTTATGTTATTAATTTAGAAGTAGGTAGAACCTTAGAGGAAGATGTGTAAGATTTTGAGAACTTTAGAGAAAATACTGCATTTCTATGAAAAACATTCCAGTAACACATATCCTGCCTTATAAGTCCTGTTTCATAATATCATTGTTGCTTTAAAAAAAAAATTTAGCATAAAGGTGATGTTAGCGTGTCCTTTTAATTTAAAAAAAATTTTTAATTTTAAGATACAAAGTTCTTATTTTCCTTAACATTTCAAATGACCTGGCACTTTGGTTCTTAGAATACATTAAATACTGTTTATATTTTCATTTAATAATTTCTACTTCTTGAAATGGACCATTATATGATATTGGAAAGCATATGCTAGATCCATTCCTATTCTACCTGCCTCGCTCCTCAGCAAATAGGTTTAAGTGAAAACTTTGCATACAAACGCTGAAGGTGGGAATAACTCAGGTGGAACGTGAACTTGAACTGTAAAAGGAGTTTCATGCTGGTGGTTTTGTTTTTTTGTTTGTTTGTGTTTGTTTTTCTTGGGGGTTTTTTTGTTTTTTGGAGAGGTTGAAGTGCTCTTGGAAACCATTTAGTGAGGTAGAATCCCACTATTTTGCAGATAAAAAAACCCCGAAACCCAAAGGCGTTAATGAACTTTGCCCAAAATCACACAGCTTATTTGTTGATAAAACCCAGCCCTTGCTGTGTGTTTTGCCAGTGTCTGGTTATGGTAGCATCTTACTAAAGATAGATAAGGATTTTTTAAAATTAAAAATATTATTTAGTCTTTTTTTTTTTTTTAATTGAAATCTGGCCTTTTTTTCTTAAGGACCAGATAGTCAAAAACATCTCACGTTACCTTGGGAAAATGTAATTTTTATTACGTAATAGTTCCTAGAGGTGTCCACCATTTTAGGTTTTTCTTTTGGTTTTCTTCCTTATTCTTGAAAAAAATTTGTAAACTTTTTAATTAAAATATACAGACAGATAGTTGTAGATATATGGATGGCTTGGCTCATTCCACTTATTTCTTTTCAGACAGATGCACTGTTTGTATCTCTTTTGAGTCTGGCTTAAAATGAGAATATTTGCAGTATTTAAAAAAATGGTTGACAAAGTTTGAAAACCTTTTTATCAGAATACTCTGCAAAGTTGTCACTATCGAAATTGAACCACACCCTCATTGAAGCACTCCCTCCCACCTTTCCCCCCCAAGTAAAGTCTTGTTTATTTATTTTTGTATTGCACAACAGAAGTTTGGTATCTTTCTAGCATTGCAAAAAAGTTACATCATTACTGAATCCTGGCCCATTATTAAGGTTGTCATTCACAAATAAGCTTTTGCCAAAGAAATTGGAATTAGCAAAGATCTTCTGACAGAAATTGGATTGTTGTGTTTCATGTTAGTCTAAATTGTCTTCTGTTTTTGTCAGTTATGCTATAATCTGTTCCCCTGATTACTCTAGCTCACCGGAAGGGAAAAGCATAATTTCTCAAATTCATAGCTTAGTTCATAGTGATCACTTTTAGTTTCCAAGCAAAGTAGTTTAGTTTTACATTGTAGCGAATGAGCTTTTAAGTGGAAATAGGGACCAAAACTTTATTATGAAACCCCACTGTCCATTTTTAATGTTATAAAGAAAATAATTTTATCTGTTTACATATTATTCTCTTATTTAATTGCAAAGATAATGCTTTTTCTACATCTGGAATTTAATTTTATTAATTTGAAAACCTTTTAAAAAACATTTTAGAACTTTGTCAGCCAACTTGAAGCTCTCTGTGATCAGCATATGAGAGCTTTCCTTGTGTCTCCTGCTACAGTTAGAATTCTTAGCTGAAGTTTTGCCTTGTGGAGGTTAATTTTAAACTTTATATCCATGTATAAAATCCTTGACTTAAAGCTTCATACTGGATAAAGGTCATTTTATAACTTAGAAAATGAACATTCAGAGAACGTGTTTTACTTTGTTTATATGATTAAATAACTTATTTTATGTTAATTGAAAACAAATGGCCATGATTTGAAAGTTGCCTTTTAGTATTTGTGGTTGTCATTTGAAATTATCCATAACCCTTGCTTTTATTGAGTCTCAAGCCCTTTTAAAAACAGCAGCTATGTCTCCCCTCCTTCCCCATTCTCCCTCTTTCAGACAAAAGACTGCATGTTGGCTAATGGCAAACTGGACGCGGACTTGGAGGAGGAGGAGGAGGAGGAGGAGGACCTGATGTGGAGGGCTCCAAAGGAGGACGCGGATGACGAAGATGACTTCCTGGAGTACGATCAGGAGCACATCCAGTTCATAGACAACATGCTGATGGGGTCAGGAGCCTTTGTAAAGAAGATCTCGCTTTCTGCTTTCTCAGCCACTGATTCTGCCTATGAATGGAAAATGCCCAAAAAGTCCTCCTTAGGTAGTATACCATTTTCATCAGATTTTGAGGATTTTGACTATAGCTCTTGGGATGCAATGTGCTATCTGGATCCTAGCAAAGCTGTTGAAGAGGATGACTTTGTGGTGGGGTTCTGGAATCCATCAGAAGAAAACTGTGGTGTTGACACAGGGAAACAGTCCATTTCTTACGACCTGCACACCGAGCAGTGCATTGCTGACAAAAGCATAGCCGACTGTGTGGAAGCCCTGCTGGGCTGCTATTTAACCAGCTGTGGCGAGAGGGCTGCTCAGCTTTTCCTCTGTTCGCTGGGGCTGAAGGTGCTCCCGGTAATTAAGAGGACTGATCGGGAAAAGGCCATGTGCCCGACCAGGGAGAATTTCACCAGCCAACAAAAGAACCTTTCAGGGAGCCGCGCTGCCGCCTCTGGAGCTGGCTCCCGCTCCTCTGTGTTGAAAGACTTGGAGTATGGCTGTTTGGAGATCCCACCGAGATGTATGTTTGATCACCCAGATGCAGATAGGACACTGAGTCACCTTATCTCGGGTTTTGAAAATTTCGAAAAGAAAATCAACTACAGATTCAAGAATAAGGCTTACCTACTACAGGCTTTTACACACGCCTCCTACCACTACAACACTATCACTGGTAAGGAGCCCCAGACCGAAGCTCACTGCTCTGAAAATGAGACCTTGTGTTAATTGGATTGTTCTGTAGAATGATGTAAAAAGAATAATCTATGCATGTACAGCCTTAGAGCTTAGTACGCATGGTGCGGGGAGGAAGCACAAGAAAGTGAAAGAAGCCTTTCTTTTTGGGAGCAGGCACTGTTCCTTAACTTTGACAGTTGGGAGCAGAGCTATCTTCGCTACTCGTGTCTCTGGCATTTTACATGCAGCACAATGAGGCAGATTCGGGCCTTAGTATTTTGCTGTGTTTTTGCCATTTTTTGCTACCCCCTTGTCCTTCTGATACCCGGTCACTGCTGCTTTTGGTTCTTGAATAATTTATTCGTATATTCTGGATGTCTTTCCACATCTTTTTATTGTTCTTCCTGAACAAAAAGGCCCCTCCCTTTAGGGTCTTTTAAAATCTAAAGATGAACCGATTAAAAGAAACTCTTTCACAGGAAGGTTTCATCGCTCTGACTCTGCTGTCACCTCCTGCTTTGCGCCGTGCTCCGTGTTTTTTCCCTCCTTTATTTAATAGGCTCCCAATCCATTCGATTAGAAGGGAGAATAGGCGCCTAAAACCAAAATCGGCTTCAGGTTTCGAAACAGCTAAAGTCTGTATTTTTTTTCTGTGTCAGAGTAATAAGCGCTTGAATTCAGAAAACCAAAGCCGAGTATAAAGTTTGTATAAGAAAAACAGTGTAGGTTAAGATGATCAGAAAAATGTAAAACCAGAAGTGAAAAACTATCTGACTCTGGACTAGAAAGACTGGTGAAACTAAAACCTGTTTTTCTTTGTGGAGAAGAAACGAGGCCTCCTCTTCTACCACGCTCTGCTGGCAGGGGCCCTGGGTTCTAGTCTGCCTCGGCCCCTGCTTCTGAGCTCATCGGCTGTGCGGGGGCAGCTCACTATCTCTGTTCCCGCCTCAGTTTCCACAGTTGAACGGCTTCTTTTTTTAATTTTTATTGCTTTACGATGCTGTATTACTTTCTACTGTACAGCAAAATGAATCAGCTGTACATACACACACACATATATATATGTATGTATCTCCCCTCTTGTTTGGATTTCCTTCCCATTTAGGTCACCACAGTGCATTAAGTAGAGTTCCCTGTGCTATGCAGTGTGTTCTCACTAGTTATCTATATTTATAGCAGTATCAATAGTGTATATGTGTCAGTCCCAATCTCCCAGTTCATCCCACCTGAACAGCTTCTTTTTAATCACTGTGAGAAGATAGAGGTGTTGATCAGCATCGATAACTTCTCACATTTTGACATCGATCATTTTTGCTAAAGGTCTTTGCTCGCCTCCATGACTCTCCTTTCTCAGCCTCTTGGTTTGTGTCAAATTCAACATTTTTCATTCAAGTTGAGAAGAAAACTGTCTTGTACTAGCTGTCATCTCGTGTAGCAAATGTAACCCGGGAGTGGCGAGGCATGGCATCACTCCCACACTTTCCAGAGTGTGAGTGGACAAGTGTGCAGGGGTGACAGCAGAGCATGGGGAAGGGCTGTGTGCAGGGTCTGGCGTTCGTTGCTAGGTGACGGTGTGTGATGGAGCCTTTAGAATGGTGCCCCAGCACCTGCCTGGCCAGCACAGTGCCGAAGGAAGAGGGTTCAGTGATGATGTCACTTGGGAAATGCTTTTTTCTTAACGAGCATTAGTCTTTTGGCCACTTAAAGATTTTATGACCCCAATTTCTATGTAAGAAATATGCTTAATTTGTCATTAGAATTTAATTTCCAGAGGCTTCCATATGATGTCAACTAATTTTGTCACTGAAGAATATATATGAAAGTGAATCCCAATAAAAGTCTTTTCAGTGGGTCTGGGGGAATCAGTTCTTTATCTGAGTTATTATTTGAAAATTGTGTACATGTTTTTGCCGGAGCTCAGGGCTTCACTTTGGATCTTCCCTCAGATTGTTACCAGCGCTTAGAATTCCTGGGAGATGCAATTTTGGACTACCTCATAACCAAGCACCTTTATGAAGACCCACGGCAGCACTCCCCAGGGGTCCTGACTGACCTGCGCTCGGCTCTGGTCAACAACACCATCTTTGCATCGTTGGCTGTGAAGTATGACTACCACAAGTACTTTAAAGCAGTTTCTCCTGAGCTCTTCCACGTCATCGATGATTTTGTGCAGTTTCAGCTCGAGAAGAATGAAATGCAAGGGATGGATTCTGAGGTTAGTGCCATTTTAAGATATGTTGAATTCAGTGTTTAAAATAAGCCTTCCGACTAGGGTTCTCGACATAGCTGTCTAGAGAGCCAGCCGAAGGCCAGGGTTGTGGTCCCCAGCGCGCTCTGCATTTTCCAGGGAAAACTGAACGGGTCGCGGTCTTCAGGGAGGCCTTTTCAACTTGAGCACTCATGCTGTGGTCATTCTGGCGAGGAGAGGGAGGGAGCCAAGGGGCTTTCAGCTGCCTCACCACCCCCAGTCCTTGATTCGGGCTCCCGGCATTTAGGCACGCCGGCGAGGTGCAGCCCTCCCCCTGCCCCCAGAGAAGCTTTAACCTCAGTGCAAGCTCGGCCTGGTTGGTTCTGTCTTTCTTTCTGTTTAAAATAGGTCAGAAGTATTTGCTAATATCTCAGATAAGCATCACAAATGTATATTCTGCTTCTACTTGAAATGGGAAAATCTCATTTAAAAACAAAACTTCTAAATTTTTAAGGACTGGAATTTGAGAGGTTTCTACTGTAAGTTCAGCCAAAGGTTCTTTGGTGATGGAGCTAATTCTAATGTGTTTGTGAACTATTTTGAAATTTTGTAGGAAAGGATTTTGCTGAGATCTTTCTAATCTCCTCTAATCCTTCACTAACATCCATCCACATACCTGGGTACCCAGGAGAGCACTTTCATTTCTTCTTCTCCTCATTCTGATTCCTTTGTTCTTCTTTCTGTAGATTTCTTATAAGTCATGGAATTCATTCATAACTCTGGTAGCCATTTTAATTATTCTTTCTTTAATTTGTACCTTCCTGTTTTTTAATCGCACACACCGTCGTTAGGGAGTAGTGCATTTCCTTGGCTTCCTGTGAGAGAAATGAAGAGCCTGGGTTTTGAGGTGTAGCCACAGGGCAGAAGGGTCGAGCACGTTGCACGGGATGGAGGATGTGCTGAAGGGGAATCAGTAGGCAGTGCCCTTCCTCTCCCCTTTCACCCTTGCACACTCTCCCAAGATTAGTGGTCTGAGTTGGAGCACAGCGAGCAGTGAGACCAGGAATCAGAATCGTCTCAGATATAGTCAGTGTTATTTCCAGTCTCATTCTGTAGAAATATTTAAGCTTAGAAGCTGAGGAATTAGCTAAACCTGAAGTTCTCTTTTGATGACAGTTGGACATACTGGCTTTGTTAGTTTTTGTTCATTCTTTTCCTACCCTTTGTTTATATAAACATATGTATAGAAGTTACAAAAACTGATTGGGAATGTCATGGTCTGGCTTCTCTAACTTACTGTTTGATTTTAAGAAAGTCTCTCCACCTCTCTGGGCCCCAGTTTCCTCATTTGTAAAAGGAGAGAATTAAACTTGATAAGTTTAAAAATTCCCATCTACAACAGTAAGTATCTGATTTTTTCCAGTAGTCAGCATCTATTATATAGAACTTTGTGTGGCTAAACCATCCATTTAGAAATTACTATCCCCCCTCCTTTTTATTTCTCTTTCACAAGAAATGTGTGTGTGTTTTAGAAAATACAAATAACCGAAATTAACATTTTGTGATGTTTTATTGCTAATGTACATAGACATAAAGTTATGTACAATAAAAAATGAAATTATAGCATGCATAGTGTACCATACCCTATTCTTTTCACTTAATATATTGTGGATGACTTTTTCCGATCATTAATAATTGGGATTACAGCTTTCAGTAGCTGCACGCTAGTGAGTACATGGCTATAATGTAATGTGTTTAAACAATCCTTTGCGACTGGACGGTTAAGGTATTTTTTGTTAGGGTTTGTAATAAACATGGATGCGGTAAATATACTTAAATATCCAGTTACCTCCTTAAGATGAATTCCTAGAGGCGGAGTTGCCACATCAAAGAATTATGAACTTTTAAAAGGCGTTTGATACATATGTGAGTTTTTATTCTATTAATTTGAATACCTACTCTGTGTCAGGATCTCTGTCATGGTGAACATGGTTTAGTAAGTGGTTTAGTAAAAGGGGAGCTTGGAGGAAAATATCTTCCAAATAGAATTTCCCTGTGAAAAAAGTGGCAGTTTACACTCCCCAAAGCAGTGTACACCCTTGCTTGCACTGCACTGAGTATTTTGCCTGCTCCTTGCTGAGCCGCCAGGGGGTAGACCTGTTTCAGTGTGCAGTTCTATGATTATGAGTGAAATTTGAAAATTTTTTTCATCAATTTATTGACTATTTCCAGTTTGTGTTAGGGTTGTTTTTGTTTTTATTTGGAAGTAATCTTTTTTCCTTTGTTGAATATAGAATACTAAATAGGGAAGGGCTTTTTTTCTTTTTTTTTTTTTTTTTAAGGTAAGATAATGTTTGTGAAGAACCTATTACAGTATAATTGGCATGTCATAAATGTTTGATGTTGTTACCCTTGTTAAAGATATAGTAAGAGTCGTATCCAAGAAAAGAAACACATCTCTGTAGACTGCCTTTCAAAGTGGCCTTTTTGCTTACAAGTCACTTTTCTCCCTATAATAGCTTAGGAGATCTGAGGAGGATGAAGAGAAGGAAGAGGATATTGAAGTTCCAAAGGCCATGGGGGATATTTTTGAGTCGCTTGCTGGTGCCATTTACATGGATAGCGGGATGTCGCTGGAGATGGTTTGGCAGGTGTACTATCCTATGATGCGGCCGCTGATAGGTACAGTTGGCTCCCCTTCGAAAGAAGCCAGGATCACAATTAAAAACAACCTCAAGAGTATTAATCACATCATTCTTTCATTTTGATTACAGAAAAATTTTCTGCAAATGTGCCCCGTTCCCCTGTGCGAGAATTGCTTGAAATGGAACCAGAAACCGCCAAATTTAGGTAAGCAAAAATACGCAGGGAAAACAATTAACTTACTGAAAAACAAGGGGGAAGAGTTCTCAAAGATGCCATAAACTAATGATTTTGAAAAATATTTACCCTGGGACATGCTCTTATGCAGTTGCTGTTTGTAGCCTGATTGACTTCTCTTTTTGTTTTGTAAAGTAGCGCTGAGTTAGAGAAGGAGCGGCAGCCCGTGCCTGTTGGTAGCATGCAGCAGTCATGACGCGCGTTTCCTTCGTGCCGTGTCAGCTTGTATCGGGGACTCTCAGCCTGAGAGTACATACTTGGTGCTGACTGACTGTAATAATAAATACTTCTGACTTCTAACTCACGCTGTTTGGCTTTGTTACAGCCCGGCTGAGAGAACTTATGATGGCAAGGTCAGAGTCACCGTGGAAGTAGTAGGAAAGGGGAAATTCAAAGGTGTTGGCCGAAGTTACAGGATTGCCAAATCTGCAGCAGCAAGAAGAGCCCTACGAAGCCTCAAAGCTAATCAACCTCAGGTTCCCAACAGCTGAAACCCCTTTTTAAAATTTAAAAAAAAAAAAAAAAACAACGAAAAAAAGCAGAATTAAGGTGGAAAATATTTAAGTTGGAAAGGATGATTTAAAACTGATAGTGAGTGGAATGAATTGAAGGCAGAATTTAAAGTTTGATAACAAGATAGGTTACAGAATAAAACATTTAACATATGTATAAAAGTTTTGGAACTAACTGTAGTTTTAGTTTTTTGCGCAAACACAATCTTGTCTTCTTTCCTCACTTCTGCTTTGTTTAAATCACAAGAGTGCTTTACTGATGACATTTAGCAAGTGTTCAAAGAAATTATTGAGAGTTTTTGTTTTGTTTTGTTTTGTTTTAGTTTAATTCTGTCAGCTTTGCTTAGTGTTCGGAGGCCAAGGAGCTTAAACGTGGAATAGCCCCCAGGGTTCTGTTGAGAGCTCTTGACACCCGACGGTGTGTGTGGAAGTGCCAGTCCTGCATAGTTGATAAGCTGAGTAGAGCGATGCAGTTTGCGAGAGAAGTGTGCCAGTGTTGTCTTTCCTTTCCACATTATAGCGTGTAAGATGATGTTTCCTGGTCGCTGTTGCACTTAACAGTAAGGGACAGATTTTTAATTAACATTGGCTGGCATGTTGGCAAATCACATTTTAGTTTTCTCATGCCATGTTGTCTTGCATAAAAGAGGTTCTTGCCTTAAGAGTAAAACCCTCATGGATATTCTTTCATTTCTGATCTTTTTGGAACAAACTGTTTTACATTCCCTTCATTGTGTTATTATGCATTAGACCTTGAGAGAGCGTGATACTTAAAACCCACTAGTATAGTTGTAACCTAACTTATGACGGGATTATGTGAGAATTTCTGTCATATGTGTACTGAAGACGTTTTCAAAACCGGAATAGGTAGTCTATGGAGTTTTTAAAATACCATCATAAAAATAGTCGTTGGCTAAATACCCAATTTTACTGAAAACCTCCTGCTAGGTAGTTCCGCTGATGGAAATTGTTTGTGGCAAATAATTTTGCCCTGTAGGCTGTTGCTCTAACAAAATAAACTTTAGACATATCACACCTAAAATATGCTGCAGATTTTATAATGGATTGGTTACTTATTTAAAGAAGCAAAACAGAGCACCTTACCCTTAGTCTTCTCACATACATTTCTTACTGTACTTTTCAGAGTGTTGCATGCATATTTCACCTACCAAAGCTGTGCTGTCAATGCCATGAAAGTTTAACGTTTGCGATAAACTGCCGTAATTTTGATACGTCTGTGATTTAGGCCATTAATTTAGATAAACTAGCTCATTGTTTCCATCTTTGGAAAAGGAAGAAAAAAGGCATTTTTAGGCATTTGCCTAAGTTTCTTTAATTAGACTTGTAGGCACTCTTCATTTAAATACCTCAGTTCTTTTCTTTTGCATGCATTTTTTTCCCCTGTTTGGTGCTATGTTTATGTATTATGCTTGAAATTTAAATTTTTTTTTTTTTTTTTTGCACTGTAACTATAATACCTCTTAATTTACCTTTTTAAAAGCTGTGGGTCAGTCTTGCACTCCCACCAACATACCAGTAGAGTTTTGCTGCCATTTGCCCCATTAATTATGCTTGAAATTCAAGAAGCTGAGCAGAGGTGTCTAAGTAATTTCCAGCACATCATTCTGAACGTGATGCCTCATGTAATGCTGCATTTATGTTTGAAATTGCAGTTGAATACTGTACTTCTTGCTTTATCTGCACCACCCACCCCCAGAGAAGCACCTCTGCGCGAGTGCACGCAGAAAACCGTCAGCTCTGCTTTCCAAGGAGACCTGAGTGAAGGGGGCATTAAGCTTCTCCAGCATGATTTGTTGTCTCCAATCTTAAACTTCAGTTGAGATCTAAATTATTAAATGCGCTTGAGAGCAAATCAGTTTGGGTGGACATGTTTTTAAAATATTTAATTCTGATTTGGAACCTTAGATTTCTATTTGGTTTTTTTAAGAAACCTACATGTAAGATCTCCTGGCAATTTAAAACCAAGCAATTGTTGGAGTATGTAACTGTAAATGTATACAATTAACAAGTAAGGCTGGATGTGAATTTCACTTGTGAGGGTGATTTGTGATAAAGTTGTATCACAAATCTCTTGATAATTTATAAACTACCTGATGCCAGGAGTTTAGGGCCTTGCATTGTGTCTAATGCACTAATCCCAGTTTTAAGGGATTCACTGGCCTCCTGGCACCAAAATCAGATTGTTTCACAGTTACAATTCCCGTGGGGAGAAAAATGCCTCAATCTATTTTGTAACCTTAAGACGAGTATTTTTTGTTAATACTAAAAAGTTCAGACTTGGATGAGATTAGGTCACACAGTCTCAGGGGTTCAGATTTCCTGCTACCATTCAAAATGTTTTATCAACGGCAAACTTTAGCTATTGCTTTTTAAATTTTTTTGGTTGGAGGACAATAGCTGATTTTAATTTGTGACTCACGCTTTGAAGCAATCTGTGATCCCCTGGTTACTAAGTTAAAAAATAAAAACTATGAGTTAGACATATGAAATGGTTATGAACGCTTTTGTGCTGCTGATTTTTAATGCTGTAAACTTTCCCCTAGTTTCGTTTATTGCAATGTTTCCCATCCATTAATTAAGGAAAAAAATCACTCTTGTCGCTCCACTTTACCACCTTTTCTGTCATCCTTCTGTTCCTGTGATTGCCATGTGAGACTGAGTGTGATTTGGAAACCCCCCTGGTGTGGTTGTGCGGCCAGCACATGCGGGAAGGACTGGGCAGGCGCGTTTTGAAAAGCAACTGCAGAAATTCCTTACGATGATTGTGTGGAGGTTAGTTGGCATGAACCTTCATTGTAAATGTTTTTTGATTTTTTTTTTTTTTATAATACACTTTCAGCAGTCCTGACTATGCTGCGTTTTGTAATAGCTTTTTTCCCCTCTGTTCTGTTCATGTAGCACAGATAAGCATTGCACTTGGTACCATGCTTTACCTCATTTCAAGGAAAATATGCTTAACTGAGAGGAAAAAATGTGGTTTGGCCTCGCTGCTGTTTTGATTTACCGAATTTGAAAAAGATAATTATAATGCCTGCAATGTGTCATATACTTGCACAACTTAAATAGGTCATTTTTGTCTGTGGCATTTTTACTGTTTGTGAAAGTATGACGAAGATTTGTTAACTGAACTCTTAATTATGTTTTAAAGATGTTTGTTACTTTTTTTTTCTTTTCTCTTTTACATTATGTGAAGTGATTAAATTTAGAATGACCTCTAACACTCCTGTAATTATCTTTTAAAATACTAATATTTTTCCTCTCTTAATAATAGCTTGCCCTCAGAAAGATTCAAATTGCCCTGCCTAAATAGCAAGAGACTGGAGGCTACTTTGGTTCTGTTGGTTCAGTTCATAAATACAATTATTCACCCAGCAGTCGGCTCTTTTAGTCATTACCTGACATCAGCCTGTGTAACTGCAGAGTGCAGAGACTAATCGAGACCCAGACCTACCACAGTTCAGTCTTAAGGCCCAGTTGATTTAAAACTTTCTGTCTTCCTCTGTTAGGGTGTCTAATCCTTTTACACAAAATTTAAGCCACCAAACGGAGACCTTGATGTCTTCATTTCAACTGCATCTGAAGTTCTTTTAGTGCCCCGAACCAGTTTGTGTTAGCTGCGGAACTGAAACTCATGTCTTGTTTATTACCTATATGGTTATTTTAATTACATTTAAATAGGTATATTTTTTCAACCACTGATTACTTTTCAGGAACCTAATTATTTCCAAATAAATTTCTTTATTTTATATTGTACATGAGAAGTTTTTAAGATATGTTTAAGACCAAGAATATTGAAATGATTTTAAAAGTTGTTGGATTCGCCAGTAGCAATATCTAGGGAATTTGCATTGAGACTATTGTATTTTCCACTAGCAGTGAAAATGATCTTTTGAAGCTAACTTGTAAATATATTTTAATCGTTAATTGTTTTTTTTTCCTCTAGTCCATTTTTATTTGGACATCACCCACAATTTAAATTTTATAGATGCACTCAGAATTCACTGCAGCAGCAGGTTACGTAGCAAAAATGCAAAGGTGAACAGGAAGTGAAATTTCTGGCTTTTCTGCTGTCAATAGAGTGAAGGAGAATGACTAAAATCAAGTAAAACTAACACATATATAATTTGATTGACAAAAAAATATTTACCATCACATGCTGCAGCTGTTTTTAAGGAACATGATGTAATTCATTCATACAGTAATCATGCTGCAGAAATTTGCAGTCTGCACCTTATGGGTCACAATTACCTTTAGTCGTTTTTTTTTTGTAATAATTGTAGCCAAGTAAATCTCCAATAAAGTTATGGTCAGTTCACTTTGTGTCCTTTTGTCTTTTTCGTTTCTTGTTTTGATTCAGGTCAAGTTTAAATAGTTGTAGCAGAAATGTCTTTAAAATGTTTTAATTCCATGGTCATCTGAAAATGCATACTTTAATATGATAAAATGTTGTTTACCAAGTTATGCTTCGCATCTACTGGTGGAGTTATCTACTAACAATTGCCTTGTTCTTTTCTGATTTAAATAATACCAGTGTGTTTGCCTGAAATTCTGCCACATTGACTGATGTTTTCCAGGTCCTGGATTATCTATGACACATTTGACACATTCCTTAAGTGAATTTGGTTATTCTGAAGTCAAGTGGACAGAATGTTCGGCTTCCAGGTTTTTAGGACACACTTCCAATATAGTATTGGTTAAGAAAGAATTCCATTATTTCAATCTTTGACCTAATCTTTTTGTAACTCAGTAAACCAAGCACTGAAAGGAATGCCTTTGCTGTAGGAACAAGATGGTGAGTATAAGTTTCTTGGAATGAGAAAAAAAATTCAGTTTTCCTTTATAAGAGTTTAAATTAATCTCTTCCTTTCCCCTCACTCTGACTTCTCTAAACTGAAGGAGGAAAAAGTATACGTATTTTAATCCTGAGGAATCTGGTTGAGTTCTACGTGCTTGCGTTCGTTGGTGTTACTGCCCAGAATTCACTGCGTGGTTCAGGCCAAGCCTGAGAGCCACAGCCCTTTCCCGCCGCCTCGCCCTCCCTTCCTGTGGCTGGAACAGGGAACACAGGCAGGCAAGGCCAGGCAGATCAGCTTGCAGGTTGTGATGTGCATGAAAAGGATCCAGACGGAAGTGAACTTTTTTCTTTTTGCGGATCCATAAGTGTATCATGTAGGTACTGGATGGAACGGTGGGTGCTGGTAGCAGCCCGCTTTGCCGTGGACTGAGCTGTGGTCCCCGCGGAGACACCAGGGGCAAGGGCGTGCCCTCGCGGTAGACGCGCGGCCAGGGGCGTTCCCGACCCGTGTGCGAGGCAATGTGGGGACAGCTCGTAGATCTTTTTTATTTCTCTTTTTTCTTTTTGTGGTAAATTATACAGAAAACTCACCACAGAGCCATTTTTAATTATAGCATTTAATGGCATTAAGTACATTCACATTGTTCTGCAACCATCACCACCATCTAGTTCCAGGACTTTTCTTCATCCCAAACTGAAACGCTGTCCCCGTTAAACACCAACTCCCATCTGCTCCGTCCCCCAGTCCTGGTATCCACCATTCTGCTTTCTGTCTCTGAATTTGACTGTTTTAGGTACTTAGAGATAAGTGGAATCAGACAGGATTTGTCCTTTGGCGTCTGGCTTGTTTGTTAGGGTCCAGCCATGTTGTAGCATGTGTCAGAATTACCTTCCTCTTTAGGGCTGAGTAACATTTCGTTGTATGTGTAATATATAGACCACATTTTGTTTATCCATTCATTTGCCGATGGGCGTTGGGTTGCTTTCACGCTTCCACTTTTTGGCTGTTGTGAATATTGCTGCCGTGAACATTGGTGTACATTTACCTGTTTGAATCCCTGCTTTCAGTTCTTTAACGTATGTATCCAGGAATGGAATTGCTAGATCACACGGTAAATTCTCTGTTTGATTTTTTGAGAAGCTTCCATACTGTTTTCACAGCGTTGCACCATTTTACATTCTCGCCACCAGTGCACAAGGATCCCAGTTTCTTCACATCCTCACCAACTCTTTATTTTTATTTTTGATAATAGCTATCCCAGTGGGTGTGAGGTGGTATCTTATTGTAGTTTTGTGCTTATTGGCCATGTGTATATCTTTGTAGAAATATCTCTTCAAGTCCTTTGCCCATTTTTGAATTGGGTTGTTTTTTGTTGTTGAGTTGTAAGGAGTTCTTTATATATTTTGGATATTAAACCTTTATCAAGTTCGTGATTTACAAATACATTTTTCCATTCTGTGGGTTGCCTTTTTACTCCCTTGAAAATTCTGTCTTGAAAAATTCTGAATTGCAAGACACGTTGGCCTCAAGGATTATAAGGGCTCTCGGACCTATAATAACTAAGGTTTATTGAACACGTACGAGGTGCCTGATCTGTCCTAAATGTTTTACACATTTTATGCCATTTACTCCTCACCACGATTACAGAAATGGCAGCCTTTGGAGGGAAGTAGAGCATAGTGCATCACACTGAGAACTGGGGTCACGATGTCTGGCTTCCGGCACTGTGCAACTTCAGGCAAGTTGTTAAGCCACCCTTAACCCCACGTCCTTGCCTTTACAATGAGGGAGAGTCATTTGGCTTCAGTGAGGGTTGGTGTAAAACGCTGGGCTCAGGGCCCCACACATCCTAAGCCCGTGATGAACGCTCCTTGTTACTATAATCCCCATTTTACAGATGGGAAAAACGAGGCATAGAGAAGGGAAGTAACTTGCCTGAGGTCACAGCAAGTCAGGGCTGGCCCTTGAACACCCATCTACCTAAATCAAAAGGAGTGTTTGACCATCATTCAACAATTCCCTAATTTATGTGTCTCCTTTAAGATAAAGGTGAAATTAAAATATGTGAATGTATGTGTATGTGTGTCATAGATTTTTCACGTTGAGAAGAAAACCAGATGGTGACTCATAATGAACATGGGCGGCAGTTGTGGGATTTCTTTCTTTGTTTTGTATGTAACCCTAGTAGCTCCTGAGGAGAAATTCATGGCCTTTGTTAGAGAGCCCGAGTTAAAACCTACCATTACTCTGTTACCCAACTCACATTAGTCTGAAAAACTAGGGATGCGCCCAGTGGCTGTTTAAGGGCTGTGCATGAGGCCAGTAGTCTTGGTAAGAGAAGCCATTGGTTCCCCGTTTTAAATAACACTCTTCCTGGTCCAACAAGAAATAAGCGTTTATTTTAACCTCTTTGCTTTTTTCCCTCCTGCTTTTGCATTCACTGTATTTTGAAAAGAAAGGAAAGCCCTTTTACCTCAGTAAAGCCACTCCCGTTATGCTGTAAGGTGCCATTAAAACAGGACCAAAATGAGTGAGTGAAGTTGAACTGCAGTCCAAAGTGTGTGTTCTTTGCACGCACGCACGCGCGCGCGCGCGCGCACGCACACACACACACCCTTGCAACAGAAGTGTGGCCCATGATGGCGTTTATGCCGTGCAAAGTGAAGGGGATGTTCCCTGATCTTGGTGACCTCCTCCCAGTTTTCCGTGGTTGGGGGGCCGAGTGTGGTGGTTGATGTGTGCACAACCTCGAATCTATAACTAGGAAGCGATCAGGTGATGAAGCAGTACTAGAGTGCTATTTGTGTCTTGAAATTTTTTTCTAACATTTTTAGGGAATAATTTTTGATGAGCCGCTTACTAGTGCTGAGTGTTGCTGGGTTTTTTGTTCTGAACATTGCCTTTCATTCGTAACACTCCCTACGCACCCCCACTTTCCTGTCAGTGCCTGAATCTGCCTTTGCGATGGAGACTTGAGTAGATCCCAGGGATGTTCGTAGATGTGATATGGCAAAAAAAAGTTCCATGGTTCGCTAAGTTTGGGCATTTATGGGTTCAACATAGTTGAACAGGATTCTTTGCAGGGCTTCTCAGGTCCTTTATTATGCTGAAGTGCCTTGGGCCTGAGAGAGGGCTGCATTTCCCAAACTTATTAGACCACAGACACCTTCACAGTAGATCTTAGGTACCAGCATCCTGAGCAACACACTTGAAGACTTGCCCTGCCAAGCATGCGGGCGTTTGGTGAACCGTGTCTCTGACGGTGCCCAGGAACCCAGCAGCCTGTGGTCGGTCAGCCAGCGTCACATGAAGGTGACAGGCAGCCCGTGCGGGACCCTAAGGGTTTATTCACTGCGTCACTTTGGCTCCCCAGGCGTAGGTGAGTCCAAGTCCTGTTGTCCTGGCTACACGTGACTTGCCGTTGGCAGTCACGAAGTCACGCTCCTGTTGGATGTGTTTTCTGTTAAAGCGAGTTTTGCTCGTGCAGGGGTTGGTCCCTGACAGTCCTAGAGCAGGACACACTTCAGGACATTTGCCTCCTGCTGAGGGCTGCACCTTGGCCATCTGAGGATGATGGATGTTGTCTTCCCTATCATCCCAAGTCTGCAGCTTTCAGGGAGGCCTTTCTATGTGCTGTTGACTCTGCCTAAAGCTCTCCTGGCCCTCTCCCCACCTTTTTTATTCATCCAGTGCGACCCTTCCTTGCAGACAGAGCCGGGCCCCTGGCCCCCTGGGACATCTTCCCATACCCAGCCCACCCTCAGCCCAGGTCCCCACTACAGCCCCCTACCCTTCTCACAGCACATCTCACACCGCTGCCCCCCCTCTCCACACGTCTGCGAGCCTCTGGAATGAAAGGACCGTGTCCTAACCACCACCACCATGTGTTCTGGGTCCCAGATGCCACTGGACCACAGGAGAGCCTCAGTATGTGCTGATCTCAGCCCAGTGCTGTGTGCCCTCTATCTGCAGGTGTTAATGATTCTTCAAGAGACGGAGGAAGGGCAGGGTCAGGAGAGGGGTGAGGGTGGAGGCAGCAGAGAAGAGAGTGGGGAGAATCCCTGCTTTGCACAATGTCTTCACTGAGGGGAATGGGACCTGGGTCCTCCTGACTATCGTGTCTTAGTCTGGGGTGAAGAGTGGGCCTTCTGGTCCATCGGACACAGTTGGTTCATGCAGAGCTGAAAACCCAGTCGAGAAATGTCTGGAAGAACCTGTGCTTTTCCTGAAGATCTGGTTTGAATGGACACTGATCTTGTAACTGATCTTTTTTCTCTTTTTGCTTTGACTACTCGGCAACTCAGAGCCAGATTTGCAGCAGGCCTATGGGTCACCCGTTCACTGAAACATTTGTGGGCACAGTCTGTGTGCGGCACTCTTCCAGGTACTGAGGACAGAGCTGTGAGGGGCACGAAGGCCTCGTCCTCATCACAGGCTGTCACATTCCACGGCCAAACCAACGGGTAGTTGCTTTCTGGGAATAAAACCCTGTGTTTGTATTAGTTTCTCATTTCCCTTTGCCCTCATCCCCCTAAGTCTCCATCCTATCCTGTTACAGCATCTCTCCAGTCGTTGCCACAGATCTTGGGAATAAGATGGGCTGTAACAAGCGTATCGATACGCCTTGGTCCAGGATATGCATTAAGCAGCTACTAAGTATTTGGCATGAAGCTGACCTAAATGAGTTAAGGTAGTTCTTGAGAAGGCCGGTAGCCCAGTAGAGTCACAGCTTTGAACTTTGTTCTGGTTTTGCTGTGACGTCCCAGTGGGCCGGCCTGTTAAATGGGTGCAGCCGCAGCCCACACGCTGTTTTGTGAAGACAAGCAAGGCGACGGCCAGCCGTGTTCTCCCACGACAGGGGGCGTCGTGCTCTCGGTGTTCCCCCGGCTCCCGAGCCCAGGCTCAAATGTGGGCAGACACAGTGGGACACAAGTTGATTTTATGGGAAAGTGTGTTTGAGCTTTAAGTTCTCTTAAGAGCCGTAAGGCCACTTTGGGTTTTGTTTGGTGGTTAGTTATTTTTACTTAACGTTTACCTATTTTGGAATAAAGGGCTGAATCAGTCCTTTTAACAAGCCAGAATTCCAGCTTGAGGCTGTGTTTATAAATAGAAAATCGAGGCTTTCCAGAACTAAAGCTCACTAAAACCAATTCTGTTGACAAAGGGGAGGTACTGTCAGCTAGTGGTCTGAGCATTTCTAGGCATCGGGGATTCCTGGGTCCCAGACACGCCCCCAGGGTGATTCAGCTTTAACCCTCCTGTACCGAGGATGCTGAAAGGAGCCAGTCAGCTGGTGCTCGGGGGCCTGCACTGTGGCCAGGTCATTGGCCTCCCAAGGCCTCTGGCTCCTCTCTATACAGTAAAGGATCCAACAGCTGATAAAGCCACAAAACTTGAACTTGTAAATGCAGAAGTAATAGATATCTGAGTCATGGCTGGTCAAGGTCATGAATTCCTAGAAGCCCAGGCCATGTTCTTGTTCTTTCACTCGACTCATCAGCTGTGCAATCATCCGCGAATGTCGCTTCACCATCCACTACGGTCAAGCCCTGTCCGGGCGCCCGAAGTCAATGGGATTCAGTCAGTTAGGTCTCTCATATTCCAGTCGGGTAGGGGTGGGAGGAAAGACAGATGTGAAAGCAATCTGATAGTTTTGGAGAATAATTGCCTGGAAGACAGTGAAACGAGGTAGTGGAAGCGAGTGGCATGTGGAGTGGTGTGGCCAAGGTTAGATTACAAGATAGATAACATGTATTGAGTGCTTACTGGTCTGAGCACTGTCCCTGTGGTTCATACAAGAGGAGGTTCGACCACCAGTTTACAGATGAGTAAAGATATGCAGAGATGCTGCTGACGTCCTTGAAAATGAGTAAAACACAAGACGCTGCATTCAGGGCTCAGCTTATGGTGGGGACAATTGTGTGTTACCAAATAACTTCAATCCCGTGTCCTCTCCGATGAAGCACTGACCAGGGCAAAGTGGAAAAAAGCTGGAGGATGAATGGAACCTTTACGGAAGGAAGGGGCGATACTTGAGCTGGGTTTTGAGGGATGAGTAGAAGTTCTCACAGAATGTCTCCCTGTGGGAGCTGTTGGTCCGTGGCACCGTGGATATTTGCAGGCTCTTTAATAGGCCACGTAATTCTTTGGCATGATGGATCCAGGGGGGCTCCTGAGACGTGGGTCATGTTATGTGGCCATTTCATAAAGCCCTGAATGTTTTTGAGGAATTATTTAAAGGGAGTGATCACTGTAAGTCTTCAAAATTAACTCACATATTTTAACCCAGATTTATAATGTCGATGTGGCTAATGACATCCCTGCAGACATTCTGAGAGCAGGCTATATTTTTCTGGGTGGGAGCTTTAAACCTGTACTTCTTTCAGCAAATCTCACGGTCTTAGGTTCCTCAGAGGTAAGGTCGCGGGGGTGGGGGCGGTATTCAGCCAAACCAGTGATTCTGAGTTAGTATCACACCGAAATCAGAATGTCTGGGGTGAGGCCCGGGCATCTGCATTTAAAAGAAAGTTGCCCAGATGATCCTAATGTGTAGCCAAGGTGAGGGGCCACGGGAGCAGAAGCAGGGTCTCCCCGGTGTGCTGCGGAACGCCGGTGAGGTCCCTGCTTCTTTCCTCGGCCAGAACCATTCCAGTTGGCTCTGCTCTATTCACTGAGCTTTCTTAGAACATTGTGTGGAAAGAAAGGGCCCTACTGCCGAAACTCATGTTTGAACACCATTGGCCCAGAAGCCTGCTCAGACCCTCTGACTCTACATCTGTGGTTCTCGGGGGCATTTTCCCCCGAGGGCTAGATCTTGGTACCATTTCTGCACTCTGTAGAGCAGCTGCCTCCTCTCCCAGGTCTGGCTACCTTGCCTTGATAGGTGAGCTAATTCCCAAATGTGGCAGCGGCAGCATGTTACAATGAGGGTTTTGATTACCTCGTTGTGAATTACAGCACAGTGCCCTGGTGAAGGGTCAAAGTTATTTGAAATCCTTTGGGATCAAATGTGAGATATTACTAAAATGAGGCTCCACTTAATAGGTGATAAATCTTGATATTGTAAGTTTAATATAGTTTGATGGTTGTAAATCCAGTGAATCTACTGTAGGAATTTGGTGTGTGTTGCATTTATGAAATATTTAGTCAGGTGTTTTTAAAGGTATGATTTTACTCATAAGGTACTAATTTTTATGGGCTTAAGCAAATTTCATATTGGTGTCAAGAAGGCTGCTGTTTGCGGGCCTTTGAAATGAAAAAAGACAAAGGTATTGCAGTGTTTTTTTTTGAATTATAAGAAAGCTCTTCGGTAATATTCACAGTAATAGCCAAATCAAGAAGTGGATTTTAGTATACTTCAGAGTATATTTTAGGATAAGAAAATGGCTGAATAAGAGCAACTTAAAAGTAAGTTTATATTTGATGTGTAGACTGTAAATATGAGGAAGGAGTACACATCTGGGGTGGAAATATGGCCACAGCCTAGATGTTGGGGCAAGTCTACCAGGTTGGTGGGCGGGAGGCCCTGAGTTCATTACTAGTCATGCATGTTTGTTTTCTACTGCTACAAATAACCATGCATTTGATGGGTCAAAACAACATGCATTCGGGACTTCCCTGGTGGCGCAGTGGGTAAGACTCCACGCTCCCCATGCAGGGGGCCCAGGTTTGATCTCTGGTCAGGGAACTAGATCCCACACACATGCCTCAACTGAGGAGCCCACGAGCCACAACTAAGGAGCCTGCCCGCAGCAACCAAGACCCAGCACAACCTAATTAATTAATTAATTGTTTTTTAAAAACATGCATTCATTATCAGGTTCTGTGGGTCAGGAGTCTGGGCACCAGCTTAGCTGGGTCCTCCGCTCAGGTCTCGTGAGGCTGCAATCAAGGTGCTGGCTGGGCTGAGGTCTTATCTGGGCTCGAGGTGCTTCCAGGCTCACATGGTTGTTGGCAAAGTTCATTTTCTTGCAGATGCAGAGCTCCTGGCAGCTTGCAGCTTCAAGGCCAGCAGGAGAACTTCTCTCCCACGTCAGTCCTTCTTGTCGGGGAAGGCTTGGACCCACCTAGGATAACATCAACTGACTCAGAGTCAACTGATTAAGGACCTCAATTACATCTGCAAAATCCTTGCACCTTTGCCACGTAACGTAACCTGACCATGACAGCGACGTCCCATCGTATCCCCAGGTCTCGCCCACGCTCAAGACGAGGGCATTACAGGAGGTGTGTATACCAAGGGGTGGGAATCCCGGGGGCACCGTAGAATTCTGCCTGCCACACCACAGATGTGACCCTACACAAGTCTCTTCGCCTCTTTAGCTTTCCTTTTGATGTACTGTCAAATGGGGATGGTAACTCCTACCTGTCTTGGAGGGACGTTGGCAGCCTCAATGAGATAATGTGTAGGAAATCAGGGGGTAAACTGGGCAGCCCCTGGTGCGGTGCCCAGGCAGTGTGCTGCATGCCACGGGCAGGCAGAGGTGCCTGAGTGGAAGTATAAGATGTGGGGCGTATTACCTGCTTTGGGCTGCAGGTACCACTGAATGCACTGAGTGGATGTAAAAATGAAGACACCATGGACACATCTTCAGTTCCCTTTCATTTGATCAGTGACCTGAATGGGCACTGAAGTTGCTTATAGTTCACTTTTCAAAAGAGTTGCTTTTCCAAATCCTCACAGTCTTAATAATGACCACTGACATCTTTTCTGGATTGGGAACGGTTGCAGTGTCCAGTCGTTTACTTTGACCCCCTGATCTCCTCCCAGCCATTCACCAGGTTCAGAAAGACACCATGATCAACAACCCTGTGATTTGCCACATGAGGGCCATTCAGTGGGACGCATTTGCCCCTCCTCCCCACCTACCTACCCTCTGGCTTCCTGGTACCCCCTCCCCAAAATGGTCCCCGTCCATCACTTTCCATTTCACAGCTAATGTAGAACCCAATTGGAGACAGATAGGGACAGATGAATTTTTACACAGTTGCTGCAGGTCACTGGTTAAGTTATTGGTCAAATAATACTTGCAGTACAGATAACTGCTTTTGCCATTGCAACCTGGCTCTGCACGGCAGTAATTACAAATGCAGGGAAATGGAGGGAAAATCCATCTTATTTAAAAGTGTTTTAGTGTCAGCAAACACACTGTGATGCCATTAAGAAAGTTTTTGTTAAGGACACGCTTGACTTGAGGTTTTTAATTTGTTTGAAGTATTTTGCTAAAACAGAATTATGTTGGAGTTTACATAAAAGTAGAGAATGACATGAAAAGTTTTAACTTAAGCAGCAAAATATAAAGGCTAATCTTATTTAAAAGTAATATGTATGTCTTGATTGAGTGCCCAGATACACTCAACTGGGACTTTTTAGTGGAATCGGGTCTAAGCAGTTACACTGAGTTATACCGAGAAGGTTTCCCTGAGCTTATATTGCCAGACCTGAAATACTCTTGTGGCTGCATTTAATAAAGAAACGAAAGTCTTGAGTAAGGGGATATGATTTTTTATGACAGAAGGAATGCAAATAACTTTTAGTCTCATTGCCTTGACCGGGTTTGGTTTGATTTGATGGAGTTTAATAATGACTTATAACCTGTGCTGACAATATGCAGGCCCGCACAACGTCATTTAACTCATTTATTCTGCTTGCTGTAAAAACAAAGAGATGGCAAATAAATATATGGAACGTTCATTGTTTGTCAGAGGGCCCAAGCCAAGAGTTTTCAGTGACCTTTTAAAATATGGTCCCAGGCTAGTACTAAAATGTCTGTCACTCAACACACACACTTGCATGCTTTGGCCTTTTAACCCATGCATCTTGCGTTTTTCTCTTTCAAATGGGTGTATGAATTTCCAATCAGCTGCGGCGATGTAGGCTTTTGCATCGGAGGATTACTGTAAATTGCAGCCTGACAATTACAATACGCAGGGCACCGGCGAGTTATTAATGGGCTCGCCTACTGATGGCCTTTCAGCACAGCCTCGGACCTGCTGAGCCTCAGCCTAATTAGATCCAGGGGTAGAGGCCCCGGTGGATGAGGCGAATGGGGAGGGGGCTCACCGAGACCCCGCCTCCAGCAGAGGAAGATATCAATTGATTATGGATGGCTCCTGTCCGCCATGTCGGATCTCTAATTCACCTCCTCCTTAATGACTTGTATTGGCTTAAGGAGCTCTGCCTGATTTGACAGCATCAAGCTCAGCTGACAAAGACCAGCAGGTGACTTTAATTGAAGACTTCTATGGCAAGAGATTTTATGCAAGACAGAGCAACAGTTCAACAGACACAAAAGAGGCTTGTAAAAAAAAAAAAAAAAAAAAAAAAAAAAGTCTGCAGCAGTTGTAGAAGGAGACTGGGACCAGACCTGGAGTTAGCTACTTGCTTGCGTTTAGTTTACACTTTTTCACCCCTTCAGTGGTGGGATCAGGAAGGGAGACCCCCTTTCCTACCCCCTGCCCCTGGAAATTCTGCAGCCGTCTCTCCTCTCTTGGGTTTCAATATTTGTCTTTAGGGATGAATTATGTCCAGGCATAAATTATGTTTGACACATCTTGATGCTGGGGGAAAAAATTAAATTTTTCACTGCTCGGAAAAACATTCCCCAGAACATATCACACTCCGAATGCGTCCTGAAAGAACTCAGCATGCTGTTTAGTTTTACAAAATTAAATGGACGGCCTGTCTGAAGCGTCGGAAGGGTGGAGGATAATGATCACTGAGTGAATGAATGAAAAAAAAAAAAGATGACAGATAGGATTGCAGACTTGGAGCGCTGGGAAAGGAGGGGAGAAGGAGGGCTAGGCGGGGTCCAGCCAGAACGCTCCTCACTGGTAGGGTCAGTTAGAAAACTCTTTAGGAGATGCCTTGGTTTTTTGGAGGGTCGAGACATTTAAAGGTATCGTGTCATCCAGGTGGCTGCACGGCCAGCATCTGCTGGGGGCCTCGGATGTGGCTGCCTTCTTAGATACCCTATGGGCAGTTCATCTGATCCAGCCCCTAGGAACTCCGTGTCCTAGTCAGCCAAACATCTTATACTTCGCCTCACCCAACTTCTTACCAGGATCTGAATATGCCAAATATTCTCATACCTCTACCCTTTGCTTTTGGAACTTTCTCTGCCTGAATTTTCTTCCCTCCTCCCTCCTTCTTCATCTTGCAAACTCCTATTCACCCTTCAAGACATAGTTTGGTCACCTCCTCCAGGAAGCTTTCCAACTCCTCCCTTGCCCTCCCACTGGAGCGTTCTGACTCCAGAGCCTGCACTCTCGTCCACTATGCTGTGCTGCCTCCTACAAAGGGGTAAGGAAATATTTGAACATCCGACTAACCAACCAGAACACAGTTTGCACCCCAAGGGAGGTACCAAAGGAGTCCCAGAGTTAGAGAGAAGGGAGTGATGGATTGTGGGGAAGGTGGGTGGAGGCGGAATCGGGGGGCACCTGGGAAGGGAGGTGGATGCTGGGGCAGTGGTAGGAGCGGGCTTTCCAGGAAGCTCAGACTCCGGAAGTCAATTGGGCATCCGTGCCAGACGGTTTAAGGGCTGGGAATGTTGCCCAGAAGAACTGATTTGGAATGACAATGTGATTAGGAAACTCCAGAATCCAATAAGGCTAATAGCCTAGCTTGGTCCATATGTTATGAACAGATTGGCAGATGCCCCAACCCACACCCCAAACAAGCAAATCCATACTCTTCAGCCTCCCCACACACGCCACAGTCACAGCCTCAACTTCCTGGCTTCTGCTCTGCAGAACAACTTTCTCTCTCCACCTGGCTGGCCCTACCCAGCTCTCAAGGAACCCCCCTCCCACCAACACACACACCACCACCACCAGGAAGCCTTCCTGGATTCCTCCTCTTGGCAGAACCATTCCTTGTGTATGCCTGCCACACACACCTATCACATGTTATCAGTCTTACTCTTTGCATTCCTGGATCCCCCTGGCAGCCACTTGGGGGCAGATTCATTTCTGTATCTGTACTCAGGGTGGCCACGTCTGTTGCTGAATGAATGTGAAAACAAAATGGGGGAGCTGATCCCAAAGAGCTATCTTCAGCCACAACTTTGAGAAGTTACATTGCTTTTAAAAAAAACAAAACTTGGAACAGTTCAATGATTATTTGTCAGTGGGGATCTTTATTAGGGAACGAAGAAGCATAGTAATCAAGGTTATCTTATTTGGTTGCTGCACTTCTACTGTGCGATGGGCCCTGTGTGTGTGTGTGTGTTGGGGGGGGGGGTGGGTGGCTCCTGCCACAGAGATGACGCCAGTCCAGTTGGGGAGGTGATGCACAGAGGCAACCAGAGAGTGATGCAGTGAAACGAAACCCATACCCGGACCAGGGAGATGAAGGTGATGGAGATGGAAGTGGATGGAGATGGGAATGGGTAGAGATGGAGGATGAATGGAGATGGGGATGAGGGAGATGAGGATGAGAGCGATGGAGGTGAATGGAGAAGAGGATGGATGGGGAAAGGGGAAGATGGAGATGGAGGAGTCTAGATGGGAGATGAGGGTGGTGAGAGATGGGGGTGATGGAGATGGGGATGGATGGAGAAGGGGGTGATGGAGGTTAGGGGGTAGGTGAAGGTGGGGGTGATGGAGATGGAGGGTGAATAGAGACGGGGATAGGTGGAGATGGGAGTGATGGAGAAGGTGATGATGGAGATGGGATAATGGATATGGGGGTTATGGCTATGGGGTGATGGAGAGGGGGATGGACCGAGCTGGGGGGTGTTGAGATGAGGACGTCCTGGGTCTTGTCTCAGAGGAAGGAGAAGGTGAGGACTCTGAGCTGTCATCCCTGCTGCGGGGATGGGGACGTCTGAGCCCCTGCAGTGCAAGGACCATTACAAAGTCATCTTTGTCTCCCTCATTGTCTAGTCCAGAGCCTGAAACAGGAGGTTTTTCAATGCATATTTAATGAATGAAGGAGTGAATATTGAATGTGCAGAGTGGCTCCTAAATCCACATTCCCGCCCTGACTTTAAGCCCCAGGTTGATTTTCCCAACGCCTCCCCAGCTTTCCCCAAACCCAGCCTGTGCCCGGGTGACCCATTTTTCCTCTGCTTTTCTTTGCTGGGTTGATGGACCTGCTTTTCTCCATCTCCAGAAACGTCAGGCCACCTTGCCCTGCTCCTGTCCTCACCTCTCCCTCGAAATGCCTATCCTCGCCCTCCCTCCATGACCATTCCGGGCTCTGCCCTCCCCTCGGGCCCACCTGGGCCCTCCTCATGGCTCCTAAGCCACAGCCCCGTCTTCAGTCTTCCTCTCCGGCCATCCCTGTCCCGTGCAGCTGGCAAAATTTCTGGACAGAAACAGCTCAGATCACATCCAGCCCTCCTCAAACGTCTTCCGCCTGCTCTCTCTTCTTCCTGCGCCGACCCCACCTACCCCGCCCCCTGGCCTCCTGGCTCACTCCTCAGCTGGCCCATCACCGCCGTTGCCTGGCTCCAGCCTTCCTCCTTCCACCTCCTCTCCATCCACCCGCCTTCACGTGGGCCACACGGGACTAGGCCCCATCCATTTGCTGGGTGATCTGTGGAAGCCACTTAACCCCCGACTTCGGTTTTTGCATCGCTGTGATGAGTGGGTTGTTTGGAGCGAATGGTCGGAGTTGGAGTCGACATGACATAACAGGGAGAAGCATAGCTTTGGACTCAGGCGGGGCTGGGTTCGAACCCAGATTGTTCTGCTTAGCAGCTGTCTGACCTCACCACACGAAAGTGACCATGACCGCACCATAGCAGGAGTTCTAGTGCCCAGCACAGGGCCTGGTACAGTGCGTGTGCAGTAAAGGTGCCTATCCTTACTGAAGTCTCATCTGTGTCTGGAAGACGACTATGCATCCCTTTCCATCATTCCCAAGTGAGGGGAAGGGCGCTGCTCTTGGCTGCACCTCCATTTATTTTGGGGCCACCTTGCATTCTTCTTTCCGAAAGGGCGCAGCCCTTGGGAGCCATGAACGTCCAAGCAGACTGGAGCTGCCAGGCTGAGCTGGGGATGGATTGCTGGAACGAGGCATGGCCAGGTCAGTTGTTCCAGGACTGAGTTGGTCCCCCGGTATCCTCAGCGCTTTGGCCTCCTCTCCTTGCAGCCGTTCACTGGAAGCGCCTCATTAGGCCGCCTCGGGAAAGGCGGCCTGGCCGGCATGTCAGACTTGCTCTGCCCGGCATAACTCAGGCCTTGGCTGGGCCCCTTGCCCTGGGCTCAAGGGGGCCCCCCAGGCAGGTTGAAGTCATCTGTCCCTTCGCTCATCACTCTGGGGAGGAGAGTGGAGCCGCCTTCGTCCCGGCTGGGAGGCTCCTGGAGGACAGTTTGTGAATTTCATTCTCCTTCCAAAGACGCAGCTGTGATGGATGCGTATTTTCTGGCCAAATCCAGCTGAAGTTGGCCCCTGCATTGTGAAGTGTCAGGCTGCAAAGAGCAAGGCTGGGAGGGTGGAGTGTAGGGAAGAGGACGTGGAGAGGGTGGAGGCAGGAAGAATACAGGCTGGAGATTTCTGCACTCAGGAGCTGGCCCAGAAGGGCACAGCCTAGAGGGTGACCCTGTCGGGGTGGCTGTTCCTGCACAGATCAGGGCACTGATGCCTTCACAAGTGGGCCTGTGGGGCCCCGCATAAGGAGGCTCCAGTGAGAGGCGTCCAGAGAAAGGAATGGCCTGTCAGGAGGGCTGGGAGCTGAAACCCTAATCCCCCAGTGGGGTGTGGAGATGCAGCCCAGATTTTAGAGGCTGGGGTCTGTGATGACAGTTTCCTCTGCCCTCTTCAAGGAACGCCCAGACTAGGGGCCCCCTCTCTCCTCCCTCCTTCTCATGCTGTTGGAGTCGTGCAATGTGAAAACTGCATGGGGCTTGCAGATCTTCCAGCAAAGTCCTTCCTTCCTTCTGCTCAGACCATTTTCTGAACGAGGAGACTGAGGCGCAGAGATGGGAAGTGGCTCGTCCGCGTCCCCACCTACCTGGCTGTGGAGCTGAAGAAGCAGCTTGCCTGGGACCCTTTCACTTTACACCACGTGCTACTTTCTTCATTTCCACTCCAGCCCCCATCCTCTGTGTTTTATATGTTTCTTCTCCAGGATCCTTCTATTTCGGCATCCCCGAAGCAAAAGGAAGAAGTAGAGACAGAGGGGATTTGAAAAGAAGGTCATACGTGTGAAATAACTGGAAAGGGGGTAAGAGAACTGGAGGGAAGTTCCTAGATGACAGACAGAAGGCATCTCCTGGTGTGGGGAAGGGAGGATGGGGAGGAAGAGGCAGTGTAAGACCTGCAGAAAGAGAGAGGGGGATAAGATGGGGGAAGGAGGACCCCCAAGGAAGGAGTCTGTAGACCCAAGATCATGGTGGCTAAGGTGCCCTAGATCCTTTTTGAAATAATGTTAGGTATAAACAAATAAATGATGGTGATGGTGATAGTGATAGTGATGGTGATGATGATGGTGGTGGTGGTGGTGGTGGTGGTGGTGGTGATGATGATGATGGTAGTGATGATGGTGATGATGACCATGGCAGTGGTGGAGGTAGTGATAATGATGGCAGTGATTTTGATGATGATGATGGTGATGATGATGGTGGTGGTGATCTTGTTGATGATGGTGATGCTGCTGCTGCTGATGGTGGTGGTGATGATGGTGGTGTTGATGCTGATGATGACTATGGCAGTGGTGGAGGTAGTGATAATGATGGTAGTGATTTTGATGATGATGATGGTGATGATGATGGTGGTGGTTGTGGTAGAGGTGATGATGATGATGGTGATGATGTTGATGATGGTGGTGGTGATCTTGTTGATGATGGTAATGATGCTGCTGCTGCTGGTGGTGGTGGTGGTGGTGATGATGGTGGTGATGTTGATGATGGTGGTGGTGATCTTGGTGATGATCCTGCTGCTGATGGTGGTGGTGATGATGGTGGTGTTGATGCTGATAATGACTATGGCAGTGGTGGAGGTAGTGATAATGATGGTAGTGATTTTGATGATGATGATGGTGATGATGATGGTGGTGGTGGTGGTAGAGGTGATGATGATGATGGTGATGATGTTGATGATGGTGGTGGTGGTAGAGGTGATGATGATGGTGGTGATGATGATGATGATGGTGGTGGTGATCTTGTTGATGATGGTGATGCTGCTGCTGCTGATGGTGATGATGATGATGATGGTGTTGGTGGTGGTGGTGGTGGTGTTGATGCTGATGATGACTATGGCAGTGGTGGAGGTAGTGATAATGATGGCAGTGATTTTGATGATGATGATGGTGATGATGATGGTGGTGGTGGTGGTGGTGATGATGGTGATGATGTTGATGATGACGATGGTGAGGCCGATGGTAGGGATGATGGTGATGATGGTGGTGGTGATGATACTGATCGTATTAACTCACTGTAGGACCTTGGGTAAGTCTTTTATCCTCACTGGGCCTCAGTTTCTCCATGTATGAAACAAAGAGGTTGAACTTCTGCCTCTTTTTTCCTCTGAGATTCTGTTATCCAAAGAAAGAATCAGCAAAATGTAGGAAAATCTTTTAGGGAAGAAAGAAAAAGGGTTGGGGGAAAACAGGCAAATGGGAGTCAAACAAACAGAAACAGAGAGGAAACGTTTGTGCAGTCATGACACAAAAGAGCCCCCTCTCCTGAAAGCCTCTCTCCTTCCGGGACTGGGAAGGCTGTCCCTGTGCTTCTGGGAGATGAAGAGTTGCTCCGGCTGGAATGGAAGTGGGGTAACAACGGCACAGCCCACTGTGCGCTGACAGCACCTGATTTCCCAACCCAGAGAGTCCTCACCTGCTAATTACATCTCCCAGGCCTGCCTCCGCAGGGAATTTGGCTTCACGCAATCACCACCCCACGCCCCAAAGGGTCTGGAGTAAATCATTAAAATATCAGGTTTCCCGCCCCTGGGGGATGAGTAGGTGCTAAAAAGAGGCCAGACTGGATTTGTCAAAAACCAATCAGCTCTCACACACCAAATAGCCCCGCTCGGTGCAAGTAACCAGCCTGGGGTTTAGGGGCGTGAGAGGGGGACAGACGGGGGCTCTGGGAAAGCGCTTAAGCCCAGGGCACCGATTAGTTGCCCTCAGGGCCAGACAGAGCCTTGGGGAGCCAGGGAAGGGCCCAAGTGTCCGGCCCGGCTGAAGGCAGGAGAAATTACCTCATGAAGCACCTATAAGTTCAGTTCGCCACCAACAGAAAGTTTTTGGAGCCCTGGGGTCAGTCTTGCTTGCCCCCTCCAAGGGTCAAGTGGGCCCAGAGCTACGGCGGAACCTTGCAAGCTGCAAAGCACTAAGGAAATGCAATTCATTCGCGCACTTTTTCAATCAAAAAAGTCGTCTTACAGAGAAAGACAAATACTGTATGATATCACTTATATGGGGAATCTAAAAAATACAACAAACTAGTGAATAAAACAAAAAAGAAGCAGACTCGCAGATACAGAGAACAAACTAGTGGTTGTCAGTGGGGAGAGGGAAAGGGGAGGGGCAAGACAGGGGTAGGGGGAAAAAAGGGTAATTATGGGATTATATGAAACCATGTGTGTGAAACTCTTGAAAATTGTGAAGCACTACAGAATTTAAAGAATTTTTCATTCAATAAAAAAAAAAGTCATCTTAGAGCAAGACTGTGTGCCAGCCCCAGGGAGGCTCTGGGGACCCTAACATTCTGCCCTCGGCCACCTTGTCCTTTTTGATCCAGGTTGTCCCTTGGCCACTGTGACCACCCTTAGTCATCATACTGGCTCATCCTCTGCCTGACCTTGAAGGTGGGAGCTCCTCTGCCGCGGGGTCTGCTCTCCCCTGCCCTCTCCTCCTTCTCCCTGGGTGATGTCTTCTACCCTCACGGTCATAATTACTCTCAGTGGCAAGGGCTTCCCAGGTCTGAGTCCCCAGTCCCACCAGTCTTCCCACTTCCAGACCCATCTATCCGTCCATCTCCTGGACTCTCCCCTCGGATGGCCCTCAGCGTCAGCTCATGAAGCCCAATTGTCTTCTCAGGCCCTCCAAAGCCGCTCCTCCTGGGCTTCCTGTCATAACTAAGGGCACCCCTGTCCAGCCGGTACTCCAAATTGGAAACCTGGGAGGCATGCTCCTTCCCTCCCTCCTCCTCCCCCCACTCCTCCCCTCCCCCCTCCTCCCCCTTCCTCCTCCCTCCTCCCCCCTCCTCCCCTCCCCCCCATCGGGTGAGCCCCGGTCCTGCCGATTCTTTGTTAGAGCTCTTGGTGTTGGTCCTCTTTCTGAGCCTAGCTGGGGCACCTGTCTCGGCAGCCCCCCTCTGTAGCCTGTGTGACAGACGGTCTTGCAGCTGCAGGGCCACCTTCCAGAGGTTTTCACCTACTTTCTAGCTGAGGTCTAAGCAAATCAGTCACCCCAAACCCTCGGTCTGCATTTCCACATCTGTGGGGATAAAATATGCCTAATGCACAAGATTGGTGTGAGGTTCACACGAGGTGAGGTTGGTCCTATTTTCACAAACTGGGTCATGGATATCTTGGGGTGTGTGTGTGTGTTTATCCGTGTGCCAGGGAGTCCAAAGAGTTGCAGGGTAAAATGAAGCACTTTTTAATAATGCCAGTTTTGCTCAATTCTTGGGGCCCAATATATACATTTTCCCAAATGTTTTTATATTAAAATAAACACGGACCTATTATGGAATTGAATACAAATCTTGGATCCACGTAAAAGAGTAACATGAGCTCTAGCAGATGCGGTTGGTGTCCTGCCCAGATCTCCTCACTTTTAGTCCTTTGGGTCTGACCACTCAACTCCCAAATGTTGACACCGGCATTTCTCTGGCTGCAGAAGCCCACCCCACCCACCCCCATGCAGGCCAGGAGATGAGCAGTCTCTGGGGGTAGGCTCAACCTATGAGCAACAGGCATGGGTGTGTCAATACCACAGCTCCCAGGCTCACGCTGGTGGTGGGGAGAAGGGTGGACACTGTGAGGCCTGTGGGCTGCATTGGTCCCGGAGCCCCCAGCAAGATTGGGGGGCAGTTGCCCACAATGATACAGGGCTTAATCATGCACCCCTTCTTGGCTGCCTTGGCCTCCCTGTCTCCTCTTACCACCCCTTCATGGTGTGTCTTGGGATCCTTCCTTCCCACCAACCATCTGCCTCGTGATCTCAGAGTCTGCTTCTGGGAGAATGAAACTGAGACCTGGGATGCCTACCAACAGCAACAGCAAGAAAAACACCGTAACAACAATAAAAATAGCTGCCAATTAGCCCGCTCCCCGTTTTCCATGCATCGTCTTCACTTACTCTCGTTTGCCTGCAGTAGGTGCTGTTTACAGATGAAGATGCTGAGGTTTAGGTCACACGCTTGCCCGAGGCCTCACGGCCTGTGAGAGTGGAGCTGGTATTCCAGCTCCTACAGAGTCAGAGCCCACGTTGCAGCCTCTAGGCAAACAGCCACTTTGACTGGTGCCCTTGGTGGAACCGTCTGGAAAGTGCATTGCCGGGGCAAGCGCTGGTGGGCTGTAATCCAGGAAGTCTCCATGTGGATGCGGGGCACACCTGCGGCTGTTGAAAAGGAGTCCTACGAGCCCAGAAAATCTGTAGGCCGTCCCTCCCATCCCACTACTCTTTTTGAAACGCTGCCTTTCTTTTTTTTTTAAATTGAAGTATAGTTGATTTACAATATCGTGTTAGTTTCAGGTGTACAGCAAAGTGATTTGGTTATACATATATATGTATATACCTATATCCTTTTTTTTTGATTCTTTTCTGTTATATGTTATTACACAATATTGAATATAGTTCCCTGTACTATACAGTAGGTCCTTGTTGTTTACTTTATATATAGTAGTGCGTATCTGTTAATCCCATACTCCCAATTTATCCCTACTCCCCCACCTTTCCCCTTTGGTAACTCTAAGTTTGTTTTCGATGTCTGTGAGTCTGTTTCTGTTTTGTAAATACGTTCATTTGTATCATTTTTTTTCGATTCCACATATAAGCGATATCATCTGATATTTGTCTTTCTTTGTCTGACTTATTTCACATATGATGATCTCCAGGTCCATCCATGTTGCTGCACATGGCATTATGTCATTCATTTTTGTATGGCTGAGTAATATTCCATTGCATATATGTACCACATCTTCTTTATCCATTCATCTGTTGATGGACACTTAGGCTGCTTCCATGTCTTGGTTATTGTAAATAGTGCTGCTATGAACATTGGCGTTCATGTATCTTTTCTAATTAGAGCTTTCCTCTTTTCCGGATATACACCCAGGAGGAAACATTGCCTTTCTAACTGATGTCTTCCTTTCCCACTTGATACAGGCACAGGGCACGAGAACCATCCCACCGTCTTCTCAGCTTGCTGGAAGGAAACCCCAGCACAAGGGCGGATGCTTGTGGCCTTTTGGGAGGTGATGCTGGCTCCACTCGGCCAGATGGGATATTTTATGAAAAGCTTGAAATCCAGATTTCCATATGAAATGTCCTCACTTTAAAATATTGGCCACTATCTAAAAATGCTTACAATCCACCATTTAGTAGCCCAAATAACCCCATCTGGGGGCTGAATTTTGCCCAGGACCCACCAGTGGGTGACCCTGGCTGAGACATGCCATCAGCCCCAGGGCTACAAGGGTAAACGGGCATCTCTGTTTCCGAGGCCCCCCGACTTCCGTCACGGAGAAGGGAGGGACCCGTTCCTGGACCAGCCGCCCGAGGGATGGAGCCTTTTGCTGGTACCCCCATGTGGGCTGAACGGGACCTCCCTGTGCAGCCCGGGAAACCGAGGCCGGCGGGGCAAGGAGGTGCCGAGTTGCCACCCTGCAGGCAGCGTCTGAACCAGAGAGGAACCCGCCGTCCCCGGTCTCCTTGGTGGCGTCCCCACTGCTGGTTTGGCCCCGGCAGGGCCGTGGGAGGTGCCCGGTTTGGGCGGCCGCCGCGGGCACCCCTCACTGGCCTCTGTGGGTGGCTCTGCCCGTTGGTTAGTTTTCAGGGTCTGGGACTGTGGAGTTTGCTGACAACTGCCAGAGCCCTGATGAGTGGCGTCGGGACTGTGGCTGTTTATTTAAAACCTTACAAACAGTTTACAGCCAACGGAGCAGAGTTGACAGGCCAGGACTTCACTGCCCGGTGGCCCTGAGGGGCTGCGGAGAGAGCAGATTTCTAGCCGGTCCGCACACTTTAGGGACGCGCTTGCCGCTAGGGCCGCCTGGCTGGGCATCTCCGGGAGGCCCCTGGCTCCTGCCCGGCTTGACACACTCTCTGGGGTCCTCCCACTGATGTGGGCTGAATGTGTCCCTTCAAAAATGTGTTGAAGTCCTAACATCAGATACGCGATAATGTGACCCTATTTGGAAGTAGGATCTATGCAAATGTAACTGAGTTAGAACAAGGTCATGCCGGAGTAGGATGGGCCCTAAGTCCCATGACTGGTGTTCTGATGAGAAGGCCAGGCCAAGACACAGAGACACAGTGAAGACAGGGACGAGGATTAGAGTTGGGCTGTCACAAGCCGAGGATTACCGCGGATTGCCAGGAGCCACCAGAAGATGGAGGAAGCGAGGAAGGATTCTTCCCAAGAGCCCTCAGAGAAAGCATGGCACTGCCGTCACCTTGATGTTGAACTTCCTGCCTCCAGAACTGAGAGAGAATACACTTCTGCTGTTTTAAGCCTCCCGGCGTGTGGGTTCTTTGTTACGGCCGCCCTAGGACACTGACGCACACATCCACCTCCAGGCCTGCGCTAGGGTCCCTTCACGGCTCACACCCGCCACGCACACTTACCTTAGTACCACTTGGCTGTGTCTACCTGGATGATCCCCGGGCCCCGCAGCTCAGCTTCCCTGCAGCAGGACCTGGTCGTGCTCCTGTGGTGGCCCCAGGCTCCTGGAGCAGGTGAGCAGGAAATTAGCAGACACCCAGTGGCCAAGAGGGCGTGGTCCTGAGCATGTCACTGCCAACCTACTGGGACTCCCGGGGACAGCCAAGGATGGGGGTGGGAGAGAGAGGAGGAAGGCCTGTCTCTGAGGGTGGGGACAGGCAAGAGGAAAACTGTTTGGTGGTAACTGTGCTCCTGGCGGGGGCCGGCCAGCCTGCTGCTCAGCCCAGGAGGAGTTTGCAAACGCCTCGCTACTGGGTGAGGTCGCCGACCGAGAGCAGCGGCTTTTTGACCTCAGGTTCTCGGACTCAGCCCAGACCTACCTAACAAGAACCTGCATTTTACCAAGATGTCCGGTGACTTGCAGGCATGTGGTGCTGCAGAAGCACCGGGCCTGGGATGGGGAGGGTAGCAGGATGGATGGACTTGCTTCTCCAGTGCCTCTAGCTCAGTTGGGTTTTCCACAGGAATTGGGGTGACCGATCCAAACCGGGGTCTGCAAGGGCTGATGTCGGGAGGAGAACATTCTGGTCTTCATGGTCCCCAAACTTGTCTTCCTCCGCTGCTTCCACCCAGGTGCTCCAAGCAGAAACCTGGGTGTCACCTGGAATCCTTCCTTCTCTTGACCCTCCACCCGGCCTGGTCACCAAGCCCTGGGGATTGTAAAGGAGGTCTGTTCTCTCTCCATCTCCATGGTCAGCCTCTCCTTCTTGCCTGGACGACTCTTATAGGCCCTAAAGTTCTCCTGTCCTGTGCAGACCTACCTCCTCTAGGCCACTCTCCACGTGGTAGGCAGAATGATGCTAAAAACTCTAGTTCCCACCGAATCAGGCTCCTGCTTAATTCTCAGAGCCCCAGCCCCTTGGACCATCTTCAAAGAAGGACCCAAATCCTTGCCGGGGCCTGGAGGCCTGGCCTGAGCTGGTCCTGCCTCATCTCGTGCTGCTCTGCCCACACTCCCCGCTGGCAGTCACCACACCCCTCTCATCCGTCAGTGCTCCCTGCGCACCTCTTACCCGTGCAGGACCTTTGTCCATGCAGTTTCCTCCACCTGGCGCACCTTCCCCCACCCCCCTTTTCCTCTGGTCAATTGCTATCTCATCCTTGAGATGCCACCTCCTCCGGGAGGTCTTCCTGCACCCCAGACAAGACCAGGCCTTCCTGACCTTCTCATCCTGCGTCCCTGCTTTTCCCCTGCAGCACTTGTCACAGTGCTGATTGCAGTGCCGTGTGCACCTGCTGGAGACTGGCGTATGCCAGGAGGGCAGAGGCCAGGTGTGCCTGTCTCCTGCATCCCCTGCCTGGCACCATCAGCACTGCAGCCTCCCCTCTGGCCCCTCCAGCAACCCCTCTCCACTGGCGCCAGAGTGGTTTGGCTGAGGTGCCAGCCCCATCGCGCTGTGCCTTGCACCAAATTCCCTCGCGGAGCCCAAGGGCCACTGAGTGGATGAATGAACAATTGAGTCACGAAGGAATCTACGCAGGAGAAAAATGTGCGATTTCGAGGTAGTGATCAAGACAATAAATGAAATACCCCACAGCGTGTCAGCAGTGCCACTGACCTCTCCACAGCAGCCGCTTCTGTCATTGTCATTTTGTTTTAATTGTTTGTGTCGAGGCCTGGTTTACAAATACTAAAGTGCAGGAAACTTCAGGGCAGAGCTGGGCGCATTGTTACACATGTAACAGCCAGGGAACCAGCACCCAGACCCAGATATGGGGTATTTCAGGCCCACCCCCTGTGGGCGTCCTCTCAGCCCCTGCCCCAACCCAGAGGCAACCACTGTTCTGGCCCCTATCACCCCCAGAGTTCTGTCTGTTTTTGAGTTTCACAAAACGGAGCAGGCTTCTCTGCCTGGCCTCCTTCACTCCACCCATGTCTGGGAGGTTCAGCACGTCGGGGGGGTGTGTGTGTTGTGGGGGGCGGTTTGTTCTTTTTCGTTGCTGTGTAGTATTCCACTGTACAGAGCTGTCACTGCTTGTTTGTCTGTCCCTGGCATCTTACAAAGGACAAAGGTGGAACGCAGAGGCATTTACTAGCATGTCTGTGGCCACACATTTAATAAACTGTGTTGCTGGAAACTGTTTTCTGTCCTAACTTGTGCTTATTCCTCACCTTCCCATTGTCTTTCTGGACAAAGCAGGTTGATTGGGAAACAGTCATCCAGGGCAAGGCAGAGGCTTCCCAAGTGCAGAGAGAAGGAAGGAAGCTTGGACCCTGGACATGATGACCCTGGGGACATCAGGCCATCTCCCCAAACTGCATTTCCTTCCCTACAGTGATCTGACGGCCTCCTTAAGAAACTGGTGTGCAGAAAACCTTATTCGAAAAGATACATGCACCTCTGTGTTCATAGCAGCATTATTCACAATAGCCAAGGCATGGAAGCAACCTAAATGTCCATCAACAGATGAATGGATAAAGAAGATGTGGTACATATATACAATGGAATATTAGCCATAAAAAAGAATGAAACCGTGCCATTTGCAGCAACATGGATGGATGTAGAGATTATCATACTAAGTGAAGTAAGTCAGACAGAGAAAGACAAATACCATTATGATATCACTTATATGTGGAATCTAAAATATGACACAAATGAACTTATTTACAAAACAGAAACAGACTCACAGACATAGAAAACAAACTTATGGTTACCAAAGGGGAAAAGGGCGGGGAGAGATAAATTGGGAGTAGGGGATTAACAGATACACATGATTATATATAAAATAGATAAACAAAAAGGACCTACTGTATAGCACAGGGAACTATATTCAATATCTTGTAATAACCTTTAATGGAAAAAAATCTGAAAAAGAATATATATATATGTATAACTGAATCACTTTGCTGTACACTTGAAGCATTATAAATCAACTATACTTCAATTAGAATTAATTGATTAATTAATTTAAAAAATCATTGTGTCTTCAATAAGTAATATCAAATCTCCAAACAAATGAAGAAAAGAGCAGACTCAGTCTTGTTGTGGGATCTTGGGCAGGTCCCCTTCCTGCTCTGGGCTTTGTCACCTCCTCTGAGAAGCCAGAGGTGGGCTCTGCCCTGGGGTCCCAGCCGCCATCAGGCTGGGAGGTTCTGTGTCCTGTGGCCTCTCAGGAGACTGGGTTGGGCAACCTGGTCTGAGATTCCTCTGCTCAGCCGGGTCAGGCAGGGGCCACGCTGGGGGCTGTCCAGGGCCACGTTTGTTTGACTTGAGTCCATCCCCTGGTGTCCGCAAATTCACTTTTGTTTATTTTCCTGAGAAGCTACCCAAGCCAGTGAGACTAAGCAGTCCAAGCCAGACGTGCGTTTTCACTGTAAAAATATTTTTGCGGGTCAGAAAATTGCACCAAAATGTTTTTATAGGCAAAATGCTGCCGTGTGCTGCTCGGCCCTGTGGCTGACTGGCTGCAGTGGATGGGGTTTCGTATGTGAAATATGTCCAGGAACACATTTCAATAATAATAACAACAACAAACATGTAGGAAGCACTTATTATTTGTCTGGCAGTTTGCCAGTAAGTTCTTGTGTGATGTTTTCACCCTCACCTCTCTTTCTGTGGTCAGTGTGATTGTCATCAGTTTCATTTTGCAGATGAAGGAAATGAGGCCCAGAGAGGTCAAGTGACTTCCCTAAGGTCACACAGCCTGCTAGGAACAGAGCCAGGATTAGAAGCCAGGTCTGTCTGACTTCAGAGGCTGGGTTCTTACACACTGTGGTGCCCATCTGAGGCCCTAATTCATGCCTGGGACAAACTCTGGGTTCTTCTGTCAACATTTTTTGTGTCACTATGGTTTCTAGCAGTTTTCTAGGATGAAGTTACCTGTAAAAGTTTCATAAGCTACAGCTTGCTGCCAGTCTAGAAGGAATGTAGAACATTCCCTGTGTATAGGACTAATAGAGCCAGAGTGGCCTTGAAGATCACCTCCTATAATCCAAGGGGATTTCTTTACCATCCTCCTCCCTGGGGACAGGGCCACGGTGATGCATCTCAGTGTCCCTGGGCCTGGTACAGATTTGCCACTCATGATGCTTGGTCATAGATGACGTGGGGTTAGGGTTCTGCTGGTCTCTGAGCGATGGCTCTGCAGAGAAGCATTCCCAGGGCAGAGGAGGGAGGCGGTCACGGACCATGCCTGGAGCTGGGGCTCCTGCAACGCTGGGGGCAGGACAGCCCATGGGCCCTGTCCAGGGGGCAGCTCATGGCTGGGACCATGACATCCTCAGGTGGGAAATTTCAGAGGGGTCAGTCAAGCCCCCAGGACGTAGGTAGGGGCTCAGTCACCAAGGGATGAAGGAAAGTGCCTTGGCCATTGGCCCCTTTTCTCTGCTAAGCGTCCGTCTGCTCCTCGCACATCATCCCTGAAAGTAACATCATGACGCTGAGAAGATTACGTCCCGCATTCTCACTGTTGGGTCTATACACCCAGAATGCCGCGCTGGCCCGGGCACACAGGAGGCCTCTGTAAACAACTTTTGAACGACACTGTATAATATTTAGAACCATTTAGTCCAGGATGACAGCCCTCTAAGAGGGCTGGATGTGACTGGCTCGCATGTCAACCTGGAGATAAAAGGGGCTTTCACACACCAAACGCTTTCTTTTAGAAATCAGGAGAGGAGAGCTGCCCAGTTCTGGACTGTGTGTGCTTATGTGTGTGTGTGTGTGTGTGTGTGTGTGTGTGTGTGTGTGTGTGTGTGTTGGGTCATGTGCCCATGTGTGTGTTTAGGTGCCTCTGTGTACGTGTCCTATGTGTGTATGTGTTGGCTGTGTACGTGTGTGATGGGGGAATGGGGATCAGCTCCAGGGTGGGCTGTGTTGGTGGCCACATGGACAGATGCCAGGGAGGGGTCCAAAGGGCTTGGCTGAATCAGAAGCTAGTGGCTGAAGCACCCAGAACTGAGTGGAGAAGGTCAGCAGTGACGGATCAGCCTCCAAGGAGGAGGGCAGGGGGTCACGCTAAAGGCTCAGCAAAGGTCAGGTGTGAGACGCAAAGAGGGCCAGCAGACGAGGAGTAGGGGCGTGGAGGGTGGAGGACAGGCCCTCGGCACAGTAGCCAAGGGGGCCATGCGGCTGCTGCAGAGAAACAGCGCCTCCTGGACGTCCCTGTGTGCTGGCCACCCGCCGAGCTCTTACCAACAACGTCACATTCAATCCGCCCCGGCCTCAAGGTACACGACTCTTACGCCCATCTTCAGTGGACACACGAGATGACTTCTCCAAGGTCCCACAGCTGGCGAGGAGTGGCGCTGCCGGTGGACTCTTAGCTCGAGCTGCTTGTTGTGTGAGGGTCAGCTGCTTGTTGCAGGGATGACTGCACCTTCTGTGATGGTTACTCTGTGCGTCAGCTGGGCTGGGCCACGGTGTCCAGATATGTGACCAAACGTTATTCTAGATGTTTCTGTGAGGGTGTTTTGGGATGAGATTAACGTTTGAATTGGTGAACTCTGAGTAAAGCAGATTGCGCTCCCTAATGTGGAGGCCTGCCTAGAACAAAAGACTGACCTCATCCAATCAGTTGAAGGCCTGCCTAGAACAAAAGACTGAAAAGACTGACCTCCCCCAGCAAGAGGGAATTCTGCAGCAGACTGCCATTGGACTTGAGCTGCACATCGGCATCCTTGGTTCTCCAGCCTGCCAGCCCACCCTGCAGATGTTGGACTTGCCAGTGTCCATAATTGTGCAAGTTAATTCACATATATATACATATTTATATATCGATATCTTATTGGTTCTGTTTATCTGAAAAACCCTGACTAAGACATCTTCTCGGGAGCGAAGTCACAATAGGAGTAAGAGCCTAGGACTGGGCACCCTGAAATGGACTCAAATGGAGGCTTCTTGACATCCTGCATGGCCCAGGAAGGGGGTCAAGCCAGGGAGCTGTGAGGGGTGAAATAGGTTCCAGAGCAAGTAGGAACAGAGCAGGAAAACGGGTGGTGTCTGGGCAGGGAGAGGGCAAAACGCCCGAGATTAGGCCCACCTCTGCCACATTCTTGCTCTGTGACCACGGCCAAGGCATTTTCCTGCTACATGCCTCAGTTTCCCCATCTGTGCTGGTCTCCCTGTGTACCAGGTGGCCTTTGGGAATCTCCCTGTCTGGAATATTCAAAGATCTCCAGAGGAACAGAGCAGAAATCAGGACCCCACGAAGGCCCACATTGTCCTGCCTGCAGCTCCTTCTACAGGCCCCGGTTAGTGACCCGCCCCTCCCTCCCCACGGTGTGGAGCTGTGGAGACAGGGTTGGCAGGAGAGCCGGGTTCAGGTCCTGCTCCACCTTGTACTAGCTGTGTGGCCTTGGGCAGAGCAGTTTAAACTCAGCATCCATTTCCCCAGTCTACAGGATGGGGCAGTGATGCCGCCTCACTAGTTTGTTCTGAAGGTTAAGTGGGTGAGAACGTGGGCCTGATATTTACTATACATTTGTAAAAAAAACACACCAGTGATTCTTGCTGATCTCCTGGAATGGGCACACGTGAAGTATCTGACCTTGCTTTCCTTTTATAGGCTCACAAGCTCCATCTTCCCTTGGCTCCCTATGGCCCTGCGGGGACACTTCCTTCAGAATGGAGTCACCACAGGGTGAACGAGCAGGGCAGGTGTGGGGTGGGATCTTGCTGTCCTATGTGACTGCAGCATGATGTCCTGAGTTTTGTGCTGGACCTTGAGAGCCCATGGTGCATGGAGGAAATGCACCTAACGGGCCACGGCCCAGTAGGTGGTGCTCTGCCAGAGGTGTTAGCTGGGAGCAGAGGAGGGATAACAAACCTTGCCACTCTCTTTTTCTGCCCCAAAATCCATTGAAAATGAAAAGAAGACAGCTCTTGGAACAACAGCAGTGTGGCACTCAGGAAAGTGGGCTCCAGTGCAACACAGGGAAATGGGCTCCAGTGCAACTCAGGGAAGGGCTTTGTGTCCATCACTTCTCTCCAACGGACAAGGGCTGCCTCGGAGGTGATGAGCTCTATGTTCCTGATTTTCATTCATTTATCCAACCATGTCTGTTACCCTCTAACCTGCCATCCATCCACCCACCTCTCCATCCATGCATTCATCAATCCATCCAAGCCGCCATCATTCTACCCATCTATCCATCCATCCAACCACCCATCCATCCATCCTTCCATCTATCCACCACACATCCATCTATACAAGCATCCATCTTTTTATCCATCCATCCATCCATCAACCCACCTATCCCTCCATGTATCCATGCATCAATCCATCCATCCATCCATCCCTCCATCCATCTACCCACCTACCTATCCATGCATCAATCCATCTAAACATCCATCCTTTGGTCCATGCATCCATGTATCTACCCACCTATCCTTCCATCCATCCATCCATCCATCCATCCATCCAACCATCCGTCTATCCATTCATCCATCTAACCAACCATTTATCCATCCACCTGATCCCAGGTGGCCTTGGCCTGCAGCGGCTTGAAGCAGGATTTCGGTTCTCCAGCCAGAGATTGAAGTCAGGCTGTGGCAGTGAGAGTGCTGAATCCTAGCCTCTAGACCGGTGGCCAGTGACAAGACCCTTGGCCTGTCAGCTTTGTAGAAAGTGAATTTCCACGAAGAAACGGAAATAGTGAAACAAGTAAAGTGTTTATTAGGAGGAAAAAGAGTACGTGTGGATAGACACACTGGTGGGCTCAGAGAGAGAGTCGCGCCCTCGTGGTAGTTTGAATCACTTATGTGGGACATTTCTTCCAGGTTTCCTTCGGCCAATCACCTTGCTTTGCCTGGTTCTGAGTCTGTATTTGGTTTATCTCAGGGTCTTTCCATGTGTGCACACGCATCTCTTAGCCAAGATGGATTCCAGCGAAGAGGTCTATAGGTAGGTTGACATCACTCCGTTTTTGACGTCCAAGGAACCTTTCTGTTCACATATAGTCAGGAAGGTCTCCTTGACCTCGAGAATGAGAAATACGTGGTCTCTATCTTTTATCAGGGCAGGGCTCAGCTTCTCCTCCTCTTCATCTTGGAGGATCTGTCCACAGGGGACAAATTTCTGCTGCTCAGCCTGGGTCCCATCTATCTTCTGCATCACACCCATCTATCCATCCAACCATCTAACACATCCATCTATCCATTCACCAAACTATCTTTCTTCCATTCATCTACCCTTCTATCTACCCAACTATCCATCTATCTATCCTTCAAACGTACACGAGAGCCCAATCTATATCAAGCTCTTTATTGGAATCCTGACATTCAAAAGATGACCATGCTGTCCTTGTCACTGAGGGAATCCTAGGAGAGCCGGGGAAATTCAGCTCTTCAACCTGAGGCCAGGTGAACCACCTGCTGTACACAGTGCTGAGGGGGTTTCTGGGTGGGCAAGGCGGGGCAAGGCAGGACAGGGCGATCCTGAACGGCCTTCCAGCTCAGACATTCGCTGGTTCAAGAACCACTTAATGATTTTCCTCATGTTTCAACGTCAACCACAGATCACTCAAAGGTGTCTATTCAACCCTGACTGTGTGTACCTGGCCTCCTGTGCTGGCTAGCTGTGGGGATGCAGCCAGACTACGTCCTGTTCCCACGGAGCTTACACCCTCGTGGGGAAGACAATCAGCAAATAAATGTGCGACAGACAATGATAAATCCTATGCAGAAACATTCAGTCAGGGAGGAGGATGGAGAGATTTGTGGGGGTATGGGAGCTGGGGGGATTGGGTTGTTATTTAGGTAGTAGGGTCAGGGAGGAGCTCTCTGATAAAGGGGCATTTCCGCAAACTCCCGCAGGCAGTGAGGGTCTCTGGGTGAAATGTGCAGAGGGCACAGGCCCTGAGGTGGAACTTGCTTGTCATGATCCAGAAAGAACCAGGAGGCCAGCGTGAGGAGAACAGCATTAGCAAGGGGTGGCTGGCAGGAGAGGAGGCCAGAGGCATCGGGAGCTGGAGGCTGAGAGACTGTTAGATCACCCCAGGCCATCTCAGTTCCCAGGAGTTGAACCCCTGGAGAGTGGAGTGTCAGGATCCAAATGCATATTATAAGGGTCATTGGGCTGCTTAGTGGGAGAGACTGTGAGGGGCAAAAATGGAAGCAGAGTCAGTGGAAAGCCAGGCGCTGGCCTAACGAAGCAGAGTCAGAGGAAGGGCGAGATTAGAACTTGCCCCACTCCCGGCTTTGAAGACGGAGGAAGGGGACACAAGCCAAGGAATGTGGGTGGCCCCTAGAAGCTGGAAAAGGCAAGACAATGGATTCTCTCTACAGTCTCCAGCACGAACCAGCCCTGCTTACACCTCGCTTTGAACCCTGTAAGACCCATCTTGGACTTCTGACTTGCAGAACTGTAAGAGAATAAATGTGTATTGTTTTAAATCACTATTTTTGTGCTCATTTGTTATTACAGCAGCAGTAGGAAACACATGCATAAATTGGTTTCCTCTGAGGCCTCTCTTGTTGGCTTGTAGATGGCTGTCTTCTTCCTGTGTCCTCACCTGGTCTTTCCTCCATGTGTATCTATGTCCTCTTCTTATAAGACACCTGTCAGCCTGGCTTAGGGCCCACCCATATGGCCTCATTTTAACTCAACCACCTCTTTAAAGGCCCTATCTCTAAGCACAGTCACATTCAGAAGCACTGGGGGTTGGGACTTCCATATATGAATTTGGGGTGGACACAATTCAGCCCATAACCCTTTGTAAAGTACAGGCTTGTTCCCCACTTACTAACTGGGAAACTGACTCTCCAAGTGGCAAATGACCTCGCCCAAGGCTTGTCACCAGCATGTGACTGGACTGCATCCTGCCCATCCTGCTCCAAATCTCCTCTAGCCACCCGCCCACGCTGCCTGGAAAGCAGACTGTCTCATTTCCCCGCTGCTGGGTCCCATCCCCCCCGGTGCACCTCATCAGCAAGGGGGAGCCTGGCGAGAGCGGGGCCGCGGTCCTGCGGCGCGACCTCACACCACATCATGCGTCGTCCCCTTGGCGGTGGCCTCAGTGTAATCAAACACCCGAGTCAGATGTCGCAGAATTAACAATCCTCCACATGGTATAAACAGAGTCTAAATCAAATGCCAGCAAAAGGATATTGCCTTTTAAATAGGTCCTGACAGCTGTGGAAAATATTATGCCCAACTAGAATCCTTACATACGACAGACATTAATTCTTAAAGAATGCCTCGACGGGTCCTCTGGATGGTTTGTAAGATTTTATTTTATTATGGGCTGGATGTATTGAAGTAAGACTATAATCTTATTGTGCTCTGACCTCTGTTTTTATAGCTCTGTATAAACAGCAGTTACTGTATTAGATGGAGAGATGTTTACAGATGGAGAAATAAAAACATGCCGATTTACTGTGTTGTAGAAACCTGAAACCAGCCCGAGGCAGGGCCTGGGTTTTGTACGTCAGGGGCCCTGTCCTGATGGGAGCAGACAGCTTTGACGGGCAGGAACACAGAGCAGGGCACAGGGTCTGGGTTCCTTTCGGTGGGAGGACGCAAGCTCGTGGCTCCAAAGTGTCAGGTCTTTGCCGCCAACATCCCTCTGAAGACTCTGAGATCCAGGCCGTTTGGATCCCCAGGTTGGACATGAATAGAGGAAGGCATCCTTGCCGAAAGGGTTTGGTTTCTGTCTTGTGTGTTCGTTGCTTCACAGATGCAGAGTCTGTGCAGAGAGGGGACCCAGGCTTCAGAGCTGGGCTGACCTGGGGTTGGTCCTGACTCTGCTTAATGACTCTGTGACCTTGAGCTTCAACCCTCTGAGCCTGGGATTTCACCTCTGGAACGTGGGAGTGAAAACACCTGTCTCATAGGTTCTTGGGGGGAATGAAAGAGATAATAGACAGAAGGCCCTGGGCCCTCGAGAATGTTCCTTTCCTTTGGCCTCCCCTTTCCTTTAAAATCCTGTTCTATTTTCATTAGGGAGGACCTGGTAGTCCTTGGGGAGCAGCCTTCTTGTGGCGGCCATAGGCCACTTTATTGCGTCCACTTGGCTCCCCAAAGGAGGGCCTCACCCTCTGTTCCTTCCTTCCCAACTCACAAAGCACGGAAGGCCAGCTGGGGCCCCATGCAGGGAGAAAACGAGGCAGAGGGGCTGTCGGCAGTGGGGATGCTAAAGTGTCAGGAAGGGTGGCCAAGGCAGGTTTAACTGGGAAGTTAACCTTGGAGTGAAAACCCACCTAGTTTTCCACGTAAAAGTACACGTATGTACTTGGGAGAAGAGGACCCCAGGCAGGGGAAGCAGCGGAGGCAAAGGTCAAGGGACAGGTGCAGGCAGGGGTGGGGTGAGGGGACAATGATGGGCACGAGGTCAGGGACATGGTGGGGTCACGTGGTGTCAGGTGTCCAAGTAGGTGTGTGGTCCGGTCACACAGATGGTGCTACTGTCCACCTGCTTGGCACCAGGGTCCTAATGTCTCTTGATGGCAGGCCCCTGGGAGAGTTTGGGGGTGTTATAAACTGACTGTTTGTGTCCCCCCCACCAAATTGGTATATTGAAGCCCTAATTCCCAATGTGATGGTGTTAAGAGGTGGGGCCTTTGAGGGGTGATTAGGTTTAGATGTGCTCATGAGGGTGGAGCCTGCATGATGGGATTAGTGCCCTTTTAAGAAGAGTCACCAGAGCTTGCTCTCTGCTCACACACAGAGAGGTCCTGTGAGCACACAACGTACACGGACACCCAAACCAGGAAGAGAGGCCTCACCAGGAACCAAATCTACCAGCACCTTGGACTTGCAGCCTCCAGAGCTGTGTGAAATAAATATCTGTCGTTTAAGCCACCCAGTCAAGGGTATTTCATGATTGCAGCCAGGGCTGACTAAGGCCCTAGTCAGGGCCTTAGTTTGACAGGGGTTCCCCATGTCAAACCATGGCTTGGACAAGGCTGTCATTTAGTTAGTAACAGCCAGGTCAAAGGATCGCTCAACAATTGTTAAAAATCAACCGTCCCTTCCTAATAAACCATAATGGAAAAGAATATTTAAAAAAGAATGTATATATATGTATAACTGAGTCACTTTGTTGTACAGCAGAAATTAACATTGTAAATCAACTATACTTCAATTAAAAAAATTAAAAAGAATCAACCGTCCATTGAGTAATTGTTAGAATGATTTGTTGAGCCATTTCTACTATAATTAATATCATCTGGTTTGTGTACATACACACACATATATTAAAATAAATTAAATGCTTTTCAAAGTTGTATTTATATATTGATTCATGTACTAATGTATGTTGCCATAGAAGTTGACACATATATAATCCCGTGTGCATAACGGTGGCTGCTGGAGCCTCTAAGTTTGCTGCCAACCCTAGCATTCTATGTTTTCTTCTTCTGTCCCTGTGTGTCTCAAGCCCCAAGCACCAATGTTCTAAATGTCACCCTATTCACCCCAATCCTCACCACCCCAGCTCATTGGCAGCTTCAGGCTGGGTCCTTCATCTTCACCTGGCCACCTTCCACTGGCCATTTCCCCAATGAAAACTCACTCAGTGTCTCTGCATTCATGTAACAAGAGTGGTACATATATACAATGAAATACTACTCAGCCATAAAAAAGAATGAAATAATGCCATTTGCAGCAACATGGAGGGACCTAGAGATTGTCATACTGAGTGAAGTAAGTCAGAGACAGACAAATATCATACGATACTGCTTATATGTGGACTCTAAAAAAACCGGTACAAATGAACTTATTTACAAAACAAAAATACAGTCACAGACATAGAAAACAAACTTATGGTTACCAGGGGGGAAGTGGGAGGAGGGATAAATTGGGAGATTGGGATTGATGTATACACACTACTATATATAAAATAGATAACTAATAAGGACCTACCATAGAGCACAGGGGACTCTACTCAATACTCTGTAATGACCTATATGGGAAAAGAATCTAAAAAAGAGTGGGTACATGCATATGTATAACTGATCCACTTTGCTGTACAGCAGAAACTAACACAACATTGTAAATCAACTATAATCCAATAAAAATTTTTAAAAAATAAAAGAAAATTCACCAAGGGAAACACAAACTAATTCTCATGATGGGAATAAAGAAAATAAATACCGAAAAAAAAGAGTGTATTGCACATCTACTTGAGGTACTGGGGAGACGGCCGTGAACAAGACAAAGACCCCACCTCATGGAGCTGACATTGAAGGGGGAATGAGATACAGAAATGTGATGTGTACTCCCTGCCAGGGGACAGTGAGTGCCAAGGAGAAAGATGGAGCAGGGCGAGAGGACAGAATTTAGGATAGAGTTCAGGCTGGGAGTGTTCAAGCAGAGCGCCTCTAATAAGGCTTTGTTCCTGCTGACATAAAGGATTTCTTGGGTCATCCATCCTGGGTAGTTTGTGACTATTTCTTGTCCCAGATCAGGGCATTTTAAATGCAATAAAAAGTCTGTGGGGAAAGAGGAAAGCCCTGAAAGAATCACACCCATTTCTACAGTGTTTTTGTTTTATACTCGTTTCTAGGACTTCACATCGACCCATGTAGAGGTCAGGGCAGGTAAGGACACTGTACCTAGGGAGGCTGTTAGTGACCCTCCAAGGTCGGTTGTTAACCTAGCAGTGAGGCAGCAGATCCATCACATTAGGCGGATGCCATTTCTGGTTGTCAGGCTCTGGAGCAGTGGGGCGGGCTCACCTTCCCGGAGCCCAGTGGGGTCACCTCTTCCCCTCTACATCCATCCTCCCACCAGCATGTGCCTGCCCTCTCCCAAGTGTGGTATTGGACAAGAGAAGGGAAATCATGGTTCTCTTCAAATAGACAGTGGCCTGGAACACAAGGGATTGCACAGACCACTTCTGGATGGTCCTAAACAGTGATGGACACTACAGTTCAATTCAAAGAGCCCTTTTCACTGGGGAATGTTGTCCTGGAGGGAAGGACTTTGCTCCAGAATTCCCAGAGCAGAGGATGTTGGAGCCGAGATGGAAGGAAGATGGTCCGATGGAGGAGGTATACAGGCTACATCCTCAGGCAGGTCTGGACTCTCCGATCCTCCTTGATTTGAGTGTCCGTGAGTCTAGGGCAGTGGTTCTCCACCAGGGACGATTTTACCCCCAGGGGACATTTGACAATGTCTGGAGACATTTTTGGTCATCACACTGTAGGGGGAGAGGGGCATATTTCCTGGGATCTAGTGGGCAGAAGCCAGGGATGCTGTTAAACATCCTCCAGGGCTCACTATTTCTCCCCCCACCCCACAACAAAGAATGTTCTGGCTCAAAGTGTCCTTAGTGTGAAGATTGAGAAACCCTGGGGCAGGTAGATGTTTAGCTCTGAAGAGGACCTCAGAAGTCAGGGCACTTTGAAGATGGGGAAACTGAGGCCCAGGGTGGGGAAGGGGCTTATGGAGGGTAACATGGTGAATCAGGGGCAGAGCCGGGGCTAGGACCCCATGGAGTCCTTATCCGGTGCGCATTCTCCTACTCCAGGCCAGCTCAGTCACTCGCTTCACCCCGGAGACTCCCGTCTCTGCCCGCACTTTGCCTGTGTAGACATCAGTGCTCAGTCTAGCCAAGGGTTAAGGCAACACTGTGCTCACAGCCCTGTGTCAGTGTAGACGCAGCCCCTGCTCTCTGTGTGGCCACAAGCCGGGAACTTACTTTTACTTTTTCAGTTTTCCCCACTAGAATCTGGACCAAACTCAAACCAGACCCGCCATCTCTGAACCACAAACTCAAGCAGGCCTCTGTGTGCATCTCTCTTATGGTCTAACGCAGCCAGCACAGGCAACGGTTCACCCTCAACAAAAGCCAGCAGCTTTTCTGTCTGTGGCCTGTGACACAGTTGATAGATAAAAGCTTTGGCCTCTTTGGGACAAAGCGGTTCAGTTAAAGACTCCTCATTTCTAGATTGTTGGGGAGGGATCTACAGGGAAGGTTTCCAGTGTGGGGTTTGCATGTGGCCATTTTCCCAAATGCTGCTTCTGAGACGTAGAGGCAGGGCTTCGGGTGTGAGCAACAAATAATCAGAGGAGCATTTTCTCTTACTGGACCTCAGATCACACCAGAAACATATGGGATCCTCCCTCAGAATCTGGTGCAAAAATGAGACACTGGGGCTTCCCTGGTGGTGCAGTGGTTGAGAGTCTGCCTGCTGATGCAGGGGACACGGGTTCGAGCCCTGGTCTGGGAAGATCCCGCGTGCCGTGGAGCAGCTGGGCCCGTGAGCCACAACTACTGAGCCTGCGCGTCTGGAGCCTGTGCTCCGCAACAAGAGAGGCCGCGATAGTGAGAGGCCCGCGCACCGCGATGAAGAGTGGTCCCCTCTTGCCACAACTAGAAGAAGCCCTCGCGCAGAAACGAAGACCCAACACAGCCATAAATAAATAAATAAACAAATACTTAAAAAAAAGAGACACTGTGTAGGGTGCCCGACTTACGTACATGTTGTCCAACCACACTGGGGGGTGGGCCGGAGGGGTCCAGTCCCTTCCTCCTGTGGGAGCCTGGTCCACGGCCCTGGGTTGTGTGCAAGTTCCTGGCTGGGAGGCAACCACCTGGGGCAGGTGTCACCTGGTGTCCCAAGGAAGGAAGGGGGAGAAACGTGGGTATGGAGAGTCTGAGTCTGGGGTCACAGTCAATTTATCTTTTTTTTTTTTAAATGACAGCTCAAAGTCTTCCTTTTTTTTTTTTTTAAATTATTATTATTTATTTATTTACTTTTGTCTGTGTTGGGTCTTCGTTGCTGTGCGAGGGCTTTCTCTAGTTGCGGTGAGCGGGGGCCACTCTTCATTGCGGTGCGCGGGCCTCTCACTGTCGCGGCCTCTCCTGTTGCGGAGCACAGGCTCCAGACGCGCAGGCTCAGCAGTTGTGGCTCACAGGCCCAGCTGCTCCGTGGCATGTGGGATCTTCCCAGACCAGGGCTCGAACCCGTGTCCCCTGCATCAGCAGGCAGATTCTCAACCATTGCGCCACCAGAGAAGCCCCTATCTTTTTTAATTTTAATTTTTTTTTTACTCTCTATTTTGAAATAATTACAGACCCACAAGAAGTTGCAAAAATAGTCCCAAGAAGTCCTGTGTACCCTTCTCCCAACTTCTACCAGTGGTGACAACTGACGTGCGATATCAAACCCAGCACATCATTCGGCACATTGCAGGGACCAGGACTCGAAGCTTTGCTTGGATTTCCCCGGTTTTTACATGCGTTCATGTGGTTTTATTTTTGTGTGTCTTTGTGTATCATTCTATGGCATTTTATCCCATTTGTAGATTCATGTAACCACCACCAAGATCAAGATCTAGACCGTGTGCCTCAAGGAACTCTCTCCTGCTTCCCTGGGAGAGTGACACCCACCTTCCCCGTGCCGGACCCCCCAGTACCTCTTATCTTTTCTGCAGCTCTATGATTTGGTCACCTTGAGGATGTCATATCAGGGAGCCATATGGTATGTAACCTTTCGAGACTGGTTTTTTTCACTTAGCACAATGCCCTTGAGATCCATTCAAGCTGGTTCTTTTTTTATGACCGAGGCATAGTCCATGGGGTGGACGTACCATGGTTTGTTTCATCTGAATCCCATCAAAATTGTCGAGCCTGCCCAGTTGGTGGTAGCTGCCTGAGACACGGTGACAAGGAATGGCCAAGCCGCGTGCCGGTCAGCAGAGGACATACCACGGTGATTGGCAACACTCTTCCTATTCACTAATTCGCACATTCAATCAGCGCATTTATTTGGCACCGACTCTGTGCATTGTGAGCAACTCAACGGTGAAGAAGAGACCCAATTCCAGAGGCCAGTGAACTTATGGCTCAGTGAAGGAGATGATACTTAATAAATAAACAGGAAAATAGATAGTTATACCTTGTGACAAGGCCTTTAAGGAAAAGAGCCAGGATCTGGGAGAGAAGATAACTTCGGGTAGCGTGGATGCCTCAGTCTTTTCCCAGCAAGATGAAGAGGTGTCGGTTCATGGAGGGGAATGGCATTCCAGGCCCAGGAACAGCATGTGCGAAGGCTCAAAGGCTGGAAAGAGGTGCACATTTTGGAAGAGTAGAAGGAACGCAGAAGTGCTGAAGCATGATCCAGGGGGTGGAGGTCAGGTTGGGCTGGGTCATGTGAGTCCTCGTAGGTGGAGCATTTTATCTCCAGGGCAAGGGGAAGGCTTCAGAGCATTTAAGCAGAGGAGACATGTTGTATGGTTTGTGTCTTACAAACACCGTGCTTGCTGGGGTGTGGATATTGGACCACAGCGGTGAGAAGGGAAGCCAGGAGACTCTTTGGGAGGTAATGGTGGCCTCCTGGGACCATGACCATGGGGGTCTGGTCTAAGTCTTTGGCAGTGGAAGTTAAGACAGGTGGACAGCTTGGAGAGGCTGATAGTCAGGAGGTGGAAGAGACGTGATCCCTGTGTGTGGAGCTACCTCAGGGCCTGACACTATCTTGGGCTAAGCGACGCCACTCTGGGCTTGAGGCTATGGAGAAAAGGCTACTTGGGGTGGTAGAAAGAACACAGACAAGCTCTGGGGACAGTGGCTCAGTCCAGATTCTGGCTACACCTTCTATTGGTGACCTGTGCTTGAAGTGACTTAGCTTCACCCAGCCTTTATTTTCTCAGCAGTAAAATGGGTATAATCGTTACCTACAGGAGCTGTTGCAAGGACCAAAGGGGATGCTGTGCGTGGTACCAAGCACAGTGGCTGATGCAGCAGGCACTCAGTGGGTTCTCATCATCTTCTCATCTCCTCTCTTTGAGGGCAGGAATTGGGTCTCATTTAGCCTGGTCACGCCAGCATCCAGCAAGTGCCTGACCCGGGGCAGGTGTTCCATAAAGGCTTGTTCATTTCTTCCCTTTCCTTGAATTTCCTTGAGAGTCTCCTTGTCCGGGGACACATGGACAGTGCTGGGTGGCTGTGAGGCATGGGGGTGGCAGTACAGGGGGCTGAGGGGATGGATTGGACTGCCTGGGACCCTTTGATGTGTTGGGCCTGAAACATTCTCTCTTTAATTTTTAGAGTGTGTGATTCATACTACACGTTGGCTACTGGACCTCTAAAAAGCATGACCCAGGGAAAGGGGCTGGAAACAAAGACTTTGCCGGTCTAAAGGGGCAGCAATCTACCATATTTCCTTCATTTGAAATGGATGATCTTTCTCTTTCCTCCTACTTTGCAGCGTTTTTGAAGTCAGGGTACATCTTGCATCTGTGTGGCTACTCACCCCCCAGCCCCTCGCTGAACGGTTGTTAAATCTTTCAGTTGATGGTATTTTATATCGAGGAAATCTGGCTGTGCTAGGCTTCCTGACCCCGCCACCCCTTCCCCATGATGTATTAAGTCACTGTGAATTAGGCTGGACGAGCCAGACAGATCCTGTCTGAAGGTTTTCGGAGTCCCCTGGCGGTCTCTCTTTGCCGTCCAAAGCTTCTGAAAGTAGATGGAGATATTTTATTATTTGGTAGCAGATAACTTCCTCAGCGTGATCTCCTGGGGGTTATTACTGATGAACTCAGAGACATTTGCTACTCATCAGATTTTGCCCTCTGACAACGCAAGCTGTTAAAGGAGAGGAATTCCCGTCAATGACATGTGCACCGCAGAGAGGGCATAAAAGAGATGCCCGTTGCCAGGCGACCAGTCAGAGGAAACTAACTCCCTTGCACCCTGTCCCCTGGTGGTGGAGAGTCATGGCTGTGCTTTAATGAACAGGGCGGGGTCCAGATGACCTCCGAGAGAGGTCAGCATCCAGGTCAGCAAGGGCACAAGCTCCTGTTTGGGTGTTGAGATGTGTGGGGTAGAAGGGGAGGTGAAGGGATGCTGGAGGGAGAAACCCTCTGGGCTCTGGGTGCACAGGGCTTCGGGGTGGGTGGGAGCCCCTGACCCTGTGGCCTCTGGTCCCCTGTGCTGCTCTAGGTCAGTGGTGTTGGACACCCGGCTGTGGGTGGTCCTGACTGTGAACATGGCTGGCCGTGAGGCTGGCCCTTCTGGTCTCAGTTCTGAGGTTTGAGGACCCACTGGACCAGCCTCTCTTTTTTCCCAAGGACAACCCTCAGAGAGGGGGCAGTGCCAGGCATGGGTCTGAGTCCCGGGCTGTCACTCTTCATGTGCTCCTCTCTGACGAGGGGAGGGTAGGGCCCATCTCAAGGGATGGGGAGGTGCCTGGCACGGCAAGGGCCTCACAGGACAGGGAAGTAGACCTAGAACCCACTTCTACGTTGTCAGGATCGGCTCATGGCAGCATGTCCCGTGAGGACCCAAGGGGGACATTTCTCTCTTCCTTTAGTCCCAGGCAGAGCTTGGGTTGCTCCAGCCCCAGAGGTTTGCTGTGAGCGCACAGGAGACAGAGCCAACCAGTGTAGAGGTTTCCAGATGGTGGGATCTGGAGACTGGGGGTCTGAGGGGTGGCTCAGGGCAGCTGCGAGGGCAGTGGGAGCGGAGGGGGTGGAGCTTGGGCTCCTGAGTGCTCCCCTCCCCCACTCAGAGCAGACCCACTTCCATCTGTTTTAAATACTGTGGCTCCTGGAGACAGGACTTGTAGAGAACTTTGCTCTTTGGAAGGTGCAAGTCCAACTTGCAGGCCACCACGGCCCAAGTGCTCGGGACCTCAGTTTCATCTTTATTTCCTGATCTGACTCTGGGCTTCGTCTTGTTCCTCCTGTTCTGGTTCCCTTTGGCTGATTTCTTCACAGCATTTTTATATTACATGTTATGCATCTTTTCATGCTGCTCCAAATCCTGTTTGGTGTTGAGCCAGGCACGATAAATTGACTAACAGTGTTTGCTTCTATGCTCTCTGTGTCACTCTCATCCTTAGGGTCAAGGTCCAGGGCTATGAGTGGTAAGTCAGGAGGCGAGAGGGTGTGGGATGGTCCCGAGACCACCGACCCGGCATTCTCCACCCCTCCACGTACTGCCACATATCCTGACACGCACACAGGCACACAGCACCCCTCCCGGGAGCACAAACGCTCCCCCTACCTTTGCCCAAACTATCTGGGAGACCAAAGGCTTGGGGACCCCTGCTCAAGCCTGGGCCACATTCCTTTTCTAGAATGTTTGTTTGGTTTTTCTTCTGTCCTGTAAACACCTGGAGAGCCCGAGGGCGTGGTTGGTACTGTTTAAAGAGAAGCAAAGGGTAAGTCTCCAGCTCAGGGGTGGATTTAGGCTGGAGCTGGTCTTTCCAGCAGAGGCTGAAACCCTCAGTGGAAAAAGTGAGGGGTCTGGGCGTAGGAAAGTGGTGGAGCTGACTGACCAGGGGTCCTGGGCTGGACCCGGGCTGGGAGCCTGAGATCTAGCGCTGGGCCGCCTGCTCTCGGGGCCCCTCTTCTGGGACGGGATGTGTGATGGCCCAGTCCCCTCCTGGGTGTGCTGTGCTGGAGATGAGGACACAGGGCCACAGGGTGGCCCAGGGCTGAACAGGACTGCAGCTCTGTCTTCAAACCCCTTGCCCGGCCATGGTGCCGACCTTTCCTAGATGTAGCCTTGGCCAGCGTGGCCCATCTTGTCTGGCTAGTGGGGAGGCACGTGGGTGGCCTGTTGTGTCCACTTGCGGCTCTGCGTCCTTGGGGCCATCTGGAAGCCTCAGGGAAAGGCAGGGGAGTGGCAGGACCCCGCTGCGTGTCCTCCTGGCTGGCCAGACTCCTCCCACCATGGGGCACCTGCAGCCACCCTCAGACCCCTCCCCCTCCCCCGTCCCCCGCCCCCACGCCCCGGTGCTCACCCCCATCCCATACTACGCCCACACATGTCCTTTCAAACACACATACACACACACACACCCCTCCACAGGACACCTCTCACTCTTTTCCTCCCCACGGGAGAGTGAGGGTGGGTGTCCCCTTCTGGAAGCATCATCATTTTGCCTGTGAGCCCACTTCCCTCCTCTACCCTGCACATGTCGGTCCTCCTGGCGTCAGCAGCCTGTTTCTTTGGGGACCTGCCTCTCTCCGGTCTCAGTACACAGGGTTCAGCTGGGGCTGGGCCCACCGTGGACCCCAGACAGTGAGCCAGGTCAGACAAAGCAGAGGCCAGCCTCCTTCTGGCTCATGACCCAGCTCGGCCAATGGGAGCCCTTGGCTGGAACCTTCTGGAAGGAGGACGTCCCCTTGGCTGCGCTGGTGCGCTGAGGACCCAGAGCTGCGTGGGGTGAACCCACACGGGGGATGCAGGGTCCAGCCCGAGGGGCGTGTTCCTCTGACACCCTGGGGCTCCCAGGGAGCCTGTGCCCGGTACCGGAGCCACCCTTGAACTCCCCTACAGGTACCCATCAACCTTCTTTTGGCCCAAATCAGTTTGGGTTGGGTTCTATCCTTTGCACCCAAGGGCATCCCAAGTGTACGATGGGGACTTAGACGGCACCCGGCCTTGGGGCTCTTTCTTGCAGAGTGGATCCGCTGGGCGGTCAGGCTCGGTGCGAAGAAAGTTGGGTCACATGGCTGGTCACATGGTGGAACCAGCCCTGGAAATCAGGGCTCCGCTCTCGGAGTCCTTACTCTTCCTTCGTTTGTCCCCCTTCAGGGCAACTCCATGCCAGCCCGTCAGGCTGCTTGGGGTCCCTCTGAAGAGTAACCAGTGCTTAGAAAGGGGGCAGCCTGGCTGTCAGGGGGGTGAGGGCCCCGGCCATCCTCGGCTCCTCTTGGCAGAAGGCAGGTAGGGTTACCAAGGCCCAGGGCTGGGAGGGTGCCGGGACCTCAGCCAGGCCCAGGCACAAGTCTCCCAGCTTTGTTTTGCTTATAGATATTTCTCAATTGTTCTTTAACAAACGGGATGGTTTGACATATAATTAAACTATATACAGCAAAATCCACCCCCATAACAGCTGTCACCTCTTCCAGGGGGCTTTTCCAGCTCCCACCTGCCGAGTAGGAGCCCCCCTTCCCCCATGTTACTTCTGTACTTACCTTCAGGTGGCATGTGTCACTCAGGACTGGGGGTTTGCTTGCTTACGTCCTGCACGACATCCTTGGGGACATGGACTGTCTTCATATCTGTTTCCCAGCCTTCAGACCCTGTCAGACACACAGTAGGTGGTGAGTAAATATTTGCTGAGGTTTATGTACTTTTTGTAGCCAGACAAACCTGGGCAAGGGCTGGTCTCCTCTCTAAACCTCAGTTTCATCTGTGGCAAATGGGGTTAATAAAAATACTTATGCAGAAAGTGCTGTAGCAGATTCTGTTGATGCCAGGTCCTGTATCTCCTCGGCCCGTCTCCAAGTTCAGCTGAGTTGTGGTGGACTGTTTCTGGCGGAGGATTGGGTCCAGCCTTCTCAAGAGGCTGGGTCGCTCTGCTGCCCTGCCTGCGGGCGTTGTCTGGCTCCAGGTCACCATGAGGGTTGTCCCCAGCTGGCTACTGCAACTCCAGAATTGCAGGGAAGTTCTTGCCCTCGGAGAAACCCTCCACCAATGGGAATGGGGGGGTCCGTGGATAAATGCACCAGCCTCCACGTCCTCCAATGGGACAATTCTGAGGTGCATTCCATAATTCCCGAGAGGGTCCCCATCCAGGTGGAGCCCTGGTGCCTGTAGAGGCGACCAATGCATTAGCACACACTTCCTGCCCTGCTGGGCTCCTCCATCCCTTACTTACTCTTCCTGGGACAGCCTCCAAATAAACAACCGCACCCAAGTCCTGGTCTCAGGGTCTGCTTTTAGGGAATGCAAATGGAAACCGTTATTTTGAGGGTAAAATGAGGCAGTCCGTCTCAAGAGCTTAGCACCATCCCTGGCATGTAGTTAAGGCTTAATAAGCGTGGGCCATCGTAGCTATATCATTCCCCTGTTACATCATCAACACTGTTACCATCACCACCCCATGATCATCAAAGTCAGGTCTTCTCTTTAGGAGAAGCCTGCCTGATTAATGAGGAGAGATTCCCCCATATTTCCACCCCCCCCCCCCCCGGACTCCCCTGCACAGAACCTTGGCAACGTGCACTTGGCACACTCGTGGCCAATCAGATGTCTCAGGAGCTTGTCCCCAGTCCTGACACCTGCCAGGGACCCTGCCGCAGCTGCTCTTTCTGCTTTTCCGCCTTTGAACTGTAAGGTAGAGGTTCAAGTGTCCCCCTTGGAGCAAGGCCAGGGAAGTCCGCCCCTCCCCATGGGCCTGGCAATCCCCACCAGCCGCGTTCCAGCAGGAAGATGCAGTGACTCGCAGGAGGCAGTCATTTTCTGCGCCCAGATGGCTGCACCACCCCCCGGTCCAGCCCCTACCCAAACAAGACGCACATCCCTCCTGCTCCATGGTCCAGTGATTAAAGCAAACATATTCAAAGCAATGAGTTTGCCAAATCAAAGGAAAGACAAAGAATGCATAAAACCCCAGCAGTTTCAATTTCATATTGGAATATCAAAGGAATATTGAAATATAGGAATATCAAATACCAATTCGTTATTTTTTTTAATGTTTTGCATTTACAGACTCAATTTCAATGGGCTAAAGCCTGCTGTCTTTAAGAGGCTCCCGTATAATATAAACTTCATTGGTTTTAAAGGAAACAGATTGGAAACCTGGGGCACAGATAGGTTTTCTTTTTCCCTTTCTTGCACAGCTGTGAAGGGTCCATATGCAAGAAGACCCAGAGATATTTGTTGATTTATTAGTCAAGTCATCAAGGCCTCATGGAGGAGCTCTTGTACGCTTGGTGTCACTCTGGGTGCTGGGGAGACATGGAGAAATGCAAAGTGTGGTATGTTATTGTTCCTGCCTTTGAGGAATCTCAGTCCTTCTCCTAAAGTAGGACCGACTCTTATCATATTAGTCTGAGTTCTCCAGAGAAACAGACCAATAAGATGTATGTGTGTATATATGTATATATGTGTGTGTATTTCTCTCTCTCTCTTTCTATCTCTCTATTGAGAGATTTATTTTAAGAAATTGGCTCATGTGATTGTGGGGATTGATAGTCTGAAATCTGCAAGTCAGGCCAGCAAGCTGGAAATTCCAGCAGGAGTTAATATTACCATTCTCAAGTCCAAAGGCAGTCTAGAGGCAGAATTCCTCCTCCTCAGGAAACCTGTCTTTGTACTTAATGTCTTCAACTGATTGGATGATGCCCACCAATATTATGGAGGGTAATCTGCTATACTCAAAGTCTACTGATTTAAAAGTTAATCTTTACCCAAAGTCTACTTGTTTAAGGATTAATCACATCTAAAAAGTACCTTCACAGCAACATCAAAACTGATGTTTGAATAAACAGTTGGGCACCATAGCTTAGACAAGCTGATGTGTAAAATTAACTGTCACACCTATCAAACTACCTAAAAGGAGTATAAAATCCAGTGCTGAATTTGGCTGGTTGCCAAGCCCCTCCAACATGCCCAGCATTGTTTCAAGTACTGGAGAAAAAGTGGGAAATAGGATAGCAGGGCTTCGGATTCTCTACTGGTGGAAAACTGATAATGAGAAAGTGAAAAGATACATGAACAAGATAAGTTCAGGGAGTGGGAGGAGACATGGAGAAAATGGACCAGGACAATATGATGAAGAGAAGTGACATGCAGCTCTGGGTGGAGGGAGAGCAACTTTGATAGAATGGATGGTCACCTCTTTGGGGAGGTGACATCTCAGCTGAGACCTGAATAACAAAGCAGCCAGTGATGTGACAGTTGGAGGGAAAAGTGTTCCTGGCAGAAGGAAGAGCAAGTGCAAAGCCCTGAGATGGGAAACAGTCTGGCATATTCTGAGATCAGAAAGAAAGCTCGTATGGTCAGAATGAGGGGAGAAATGATGCATTGTGAGGTTAGAGGGATAGACAGTAGCTGGAATATTCTGGAATAAAGAGGCCACTGATACTCTAAAATTGATGGGAAGACTTTGGAAAGTGATAAGTAAGGGAGTAACATGACCTGATTTATGCTTTTTGAGAATCAATCTTGCTGCTGGTAGAGAATGGGTGTAGGAGAATAAGGGTGCAAATGGGGAGCCCAGTTACCAGGTTGTTGCAAAAATTCATGGCAGAGGAAATGGCTTCCTGAATGGCAGTGTGAGAAGCTCTGCAAACCCCCTCCCTAGTGAAATAATGATAACTAGTGAAAATCATAAAAACACAACCATTAAAATCTCTGGAAATTGCTCTAAGGGCATACAGCAAATAAAGAGACATTTATTCAATAAAAGCTATTAAATCTGTGACAATGGATGTACAATCCACCTCCTCCTTTCTACTCCCAGCTTAGCATGACAAAAGCTCTACTCTGGGTGAGTGGAGTGAAGAATATAGGATCGATCCCTCTCCCCCTTGCTCCAAGTGGAGGCTAAAAGCAGGACAAGGTTACCGGGGCTCCAGTCACCAGCTTGCTCTTAAGGTGGAAGTTCCACTAGCAGAAGACCAACAAGAAATTAGAAGGCTTGAACAACACTATAAACCAACTAGATCTAACAAATATCCATAAAACCCAACAGCAGCAGAATACACATTCTTTTCACTGCGCATGGAATATTCCCTAGAATAGACCATATGCTAGGTCATAAAGCAAGCTTTGATAAATTTTTAAATGGTTGGAATAATACAAAGTATGTTCTCCAACCACAGTGGAATGACATTAGAATCAATAATAGAAGGAAATTAGAGGAATTCATAAATATGTGGAAATTAAACAGCATATTCCTAAATAACCAATGGGTCAAAGAATATATCACAAGGGAAATTAGAAAATACTTTGAGACTAAAGAAATTGAAGATACAACATACTAAAACATAGGAATGCAGCTAAAGTAGTGTTTAGATGGAAATTTATAGGTGTAAGTGTCTATATTTTAAAAAGAAAGATCTTAAATCAATAACCTAACCTTCCTACTTATGATGCTGGAAAAAGAAGAGCAAACTAAACCTAAAACAAGAAGAAGGAAGAAAATAATAAATATTAGAAAGGAAATAAGTGAAATAGAGACTAGAACAGTAATAGAAAAACATCAATGCAGTCAAAACTTGGGTCTTTGAAATGATCAACAAAATTGACAAATATTTTGCTCGACTGACCAAAAAAAAAAAAAAGAAAAAGAAAAAGGACTTGAATTTCTAAAATCAGGAATGAAAGAAGGACACCACAACCAACTTTACAGCAATAAAAAGGGTTACAGTGGAATACTATGAATGACTATGCCAACAAACTAGATAACTTAGGTGAAATGGACAGATTCCAGGAAACAGTCTATCAAAACTGAGTCATGAAGAAATAGAAAATCTGAAGAGAGCTATAATAGGTAATGAGATTGAATTACTAATTTAAAAACTTCTCACAAAGAAAAACTCAGGATCCATGGTGAATTCCACCAAACACTTAAAGAAGAGTTGATAACAAATCTTCACAAAATCTTCTAAAAAAGAAGAGGAACACTTCCCAACTCATTCTGTGAGGGCACTATTAGCCTGATACCAAACTAAACACAGATATTACAGGAAAACTATAGATTAATATCTCTTATAAATATGGATGGAAAATCCTCAGCAAAATAATAGCTAACCAAATCTAGTAGTATATAAAAAGGATTATATACTATGACCATGTGGGATTTATCTTAGGAATGCAAGGTTGGTTCAACATCCAAAATCAATTGTTATATCAATGGAATAAAGGACAAAAACCTACATGAATATCTCAATAAGTGCAGAAAAAGCATTGACAAAATCCAATGCTCTTTTATGATAAAAACTCTCAACAAACTAGGAATAGAAAGGAACTTCCTTAACTTGACAAAAGCATCTATGAAAATCTCACAGTTAACATCATATTTAATGGTGAAAGACTAAATGTTTTCTCCCTAAGATCAGGAAGAAGACAAGGATATCTTCTCTTGCCAATTCTATCTACCATTATATTGAAAGTACTAGCCAGGGCAATTAGGCAAGAAAATGAAATAAAAGTCATCCAGATTAGAAAGGAAGATGTAAAACTATCAGTATTTGCAAATGACATGATCTTGTATATAAAAATCCTAACTAATCCTTTGAAAATTTATTAAGACTCTTTAACAAGTCCAGCCACATTGCAGGTAAAAGATCAATATACAAAAGTCAATTGTATTTCTATAAATTAGCAGTGAATAACCTGAAAATGAAACTAAGAAAACAATTCGATTTACAATAGCATCAAAAAGGTAAAATAGGGAGAAGTTTAATTAAAAAGTATAAAATATATACTCTGAAAGGCACAAAACATTGTTGAAGAAATTAAAGAAGACTCAAATAAATGGAAAAATATCCCACATTCATGGAGCAGAAGACTTAATATTGTTAAGATGGCAATACTATACATATTGATCTATGGATTCCATACAATCCCTATCAAAATCCCTGCTGGTGTTTTTTCAGAAATTGGCAAGCTGATCCTAAAATCCATGTTGAAATTCAAGGGACCCATAATAGCCAAAACAATCTTGAAAAAGAAGTACAAAGTTGGAAGACTCACACTACTCAATTTCAAAACTTACTTCAAAGCTGCAGTAATCAACATAGTGTGGCATTGACAGAAGGATAGATATATTGAACAATGGAATAGAATTGAGAGTCCAGAAATAAACTCTCAACTATATAGTCAATCGATTGTCAACAAAGATACCAAGACAATTCAATGGGGGAAAGAATAGTGTCTTCAATGAACAGTATCGGGCCAACTTGAAATCCACATGCAAAAGAATGAAGTCAGGCCCTCACCTCACACCTTATATAGAAATTAACTCAAAATGGATAAAAGATTTAAATGCAGGAAGTAAAACTATAAACTTGAGAAGAAAATATAGGAATAAATTATTGTGAACTAGGATTAGGCAAAGCCTTCTTAGATACAATAGCAAAAGCACAAGTAACCTCAGAAAAAAACCGATAAACTGGATCTCCTCAAAATTAAAACATTTTGTGCTTCAAAGGATAAGGAAAGGCAAATAAAAAGGCAACCCATAGGATGGGAGATAATATTTGCAAATCAGATTTGGCAAAGGTCTTGTATCTAGTATATATAAGGAACTCTCATAACTCAATAATTAAAAAAAGACAAAGAACTCAATTAAAAAGTGGGCCAAGAATTTAAATAGACATGTCTCCAAAGAAGATATACAAATAGCCAATAAGCACATGAAAATATGCTCAAGATCATTAATCCTCAGGGAAATACAAATCAAAACCATAGCAAAGATACTGCCTCACACTCATTAGAATGAAACACTCATACATTGTTAAGAAGATTGAAAAATGGTGTAGCTGCTTTGAAAAACAATCTGGTAGTTCCTCAAATGGTTAAACAGAGTTACCTTGCAACCCAGCAATTCTACTCCTAGGTATATACCCAAGAGAAGTAAAAATATACGTCCACAAAAAAACCTATATGTGAATGTTCATAGCAGCTTTATTCCATTAAGTCAAAAAGTGGAAACAACCTAAATGTCCATCGACTGATGAATGAATAAACAAAATTTGGTCTATTTATATTATTAGTTATATTATTATGCAATAAAAAGGAATGAAGTGCTGACATGCTACAACGTGGATGAACCTTGGAAACACTATGCTAAGTGAAAGAAGCCAGTCACAAAAGACCTCATATTGTATGATACCATTTATATGAAATGTCCAGAACAGGCAACTCTATAGAGACAGAAAACAGTTAGTGGTTACCTGGAGCTGCTGGTGGTGGATAGGGGTGCTGGATACTGCTAACAGGTAGGGAGTTTCTTTTTTGAGTGATGAAAATGTTCTAAAATTAGACTGTGGTGATGTTTGTACACTAAACTGAATGATACACTTTAATGGATGAAATGTATGTAAATTATATCTCAATAAAGCTGTTTTAAAAAATTCCAGGGTAGAGATGAGGGTGGTTTGGACCACAGTTGTGGGAAGAAGACAGTTTAGACAGCTATTTCCAAGCATTTGCTGATGGGTTGGTTGCAGATGAGAAGGGGAAAGAGGTAGAAATCAAGGATAACTCCAAGGTTTTAGCCTGAAAAATGAGGAAACTGAGGCTTGGAAATGTGAAGGCACCTGTATAAGTGGCATTTCTTAAAGGGACCCCATCCTGGATGGAAACTGTGAAGGAACCAGTTGTTTGATGCAACATTGAGCATCTGGATTCACCAAACCAGGGGCCACCTTACAGGGGCTTCTGGTTGGATAAGAAAATCGATGTTCTGTATTGGTGAAGCCATTTTGAGCGGGGGCGACTGTTCCTTGTCGCTGGAAGCATCCTGACCAACACAGGCATTCTCTGAAGTGTGTACCAATATTGTCCCTTAGCTTATTCTCTGTGCCAGCTAGGGCTTTTCCTGCTCCTTGGGACAAAACCCAATCCTGAGTCTGAGGAAGAGAAGGCTTCAGGCATGGCTGGATCCAAAGACCCTGACCATGTTGTGCCTCTTCGCTTTAAGTCCCACTGATAGTTGATCCTATCAGGTCAGTAACTCCGACAAAAAAAAAAGAACTTCTTCACAAATAGAGCTAGCAGAGAATTTCCAAGGAGGACTCTTTTAGACCAGCCCTGAATCACCTGTTTACTTTTGTGATGAGGGAAATGGCAGAGGTTCAGATTCAGCCCCTTCAAACCACCATGGAAACAAGAATAATCTGTTGCTGAAAGAGGGAAGAGATGCTGGGAAAGCAAAACCAGGAATTGCCCACTGCACCTGCCACAAAAGGGCTTTGTGGTCCCTAGTTTGGGAAATGCTACATACTGTATCCCCCTCTTAGAAATTCACAAGGCACCTTGGCATACTAAAGGCTCTGAGAAGTCCTGCAGAAAAAGGATAAGAACTCTTAAAAAATTTAACCCAGCATTTAATAAACACTTTCATTTTGTTTTGTTTTGAAGCTCACTAGTCAGCTTCCTATGAACCACAATTTTGGAATAGGATTGGGAAGTGCTGGGCAATGCTTCCAGGCACCGTGTGTTCACATATGTGAATCTTTCAAGGTTGTGGAGCAGGAAGACAAAATATCAAGGTCCTAGACTGGAGGGGGACACTGTGAACGTGACAAGCCAGCTCACAGGACTCTGTGGAATAGTGGTGGCATGGTTTGGGCACGGTTCAGCTGTCCCTCAGGGACGCCCACCATCCACTAATGTGTGTGGCTGGAGCAGGGAAAACCCAACATGATCCATGAAAGACATTCCCATGAAATTGCTGGAATACTGAAACAGGTCCGTCGCCACCCCAGATGGTCTGGGATGCACAACCTGGATTAATAAAATGGTCAGGAGTTTAGTCCTCTTGGAGTTGCTGGGGTTTGTACATCTTCACAAGTTCAAGACAAAAATGTATGTATGTGCACGTTTCAGATTTGCTTTATGCAAATGGAAAAAGCATTGCGTTGGTTGTAACTTCATAAGTCTGGGAGATCAGCCTCCAGATCTGCATCCTGAGATAAAACGGGGCAATTACCGAGCAGGCCATCTCCTGGAACAGCTTCAGACGAAGCCCCAGCAGCCATAATTGAGGACTCTGATGGAACAGAGATGTTCCAAGAATGTTCCCAACCACCGTGATTGCATCAGCCCTTCTCGGGGAGCCCGGACTGAGGCTTCCAACCATGGGGCAGCTGCCCCCCTGTAGACAGCAGCTTCAGATTTCCAGGGCTGTGTGTATGGGCCTTAACTTGAGGTCCCTGTCCCACTCGATGGCTGCCAGCCCAGGCCACCTTTGTCCAGAGGAAGGGAGAGGCGGGGCTCCAGGACTGCGCAGACCTCCAAAGCCAGAAGAGAGGAGAGAAGACTCCAGAAGCAGACTGTGTGGAGCTGTCGGGAACCCAGTTTCCCCCTGATGACCAGGAGGCCTCCTCACCCTCCAGGCCCTGTGCTTTCTTCCCCAAAACTTTTATGGTCCCAAGTCCTGTTTCTCAGGGAGAAGGACACTTCTTTGCACATACGGAGAGACACACGTCTTTCCCTTTTCACTGCAGAAAGGCTGTTGAACAGGGGACAAGCTGGAAGAGCCACCAGGAAGCCACCTGCTTCAGGGAAGCACTGTCAGGTCCCCCCAGTCGCCATGACAGCTGGGACTGCATGCCTCTAAAGAACCACAAAGATGGACTCAAGATTTCCTTCTATGTTCTGTGTGGACTCATTCCCCCTTCCAGGTTTCTGGGGACTCCAGATGGCTATGCTTCCATATTGCCTTCAAGCTCGGAGCTGCTGCCTTGACTGAGCTGACCCAGTTCAGAGATTGTCTCTCTTCTGTATGTGCACCCGGCTCCCTTGTGGGCCTCATCTCCTTTCCTTGGTTTACACACACACACACACACACACAGAGTCCTTAGGCCTTTGAGGGTGTCAGACTTTATTGAGTCAGATTTGCTTATATAATAAAGAGCTTAAAATTAAATACTAGTTATTCTTGTTGATAAGAGCCCTTGTCTTTCCTCTACTTCTCAGGGACAAAACCCCCAGCCCGTTTCTTTATGCAGAGTCATTTTGTTATCCCTTTCTTCTGCCTTTTCTTTTCAGACCTGATCTGAGCCTGATCTGTCACGTTCAAGTGCTTCTTCAAAAGGCCAAGGTATTTTCCACCCAGAAAAGAGAGTGAGTTTAAATGATTTTCCCAAAGTCACATAGCTAGTGAATGCTGTTGGGATAATAAAGCCCAGGATCCCTGCTTTGTGGCTGAGAGCAGGGGAGGGAGAGGAATGGGGGACCCTGCTGTTGGTGAACTCACTCCGTGGAGAGAAGGAGTACCCATTGATCATGATCATTTCCTCCTTGTGATCAGATACATTTCCGGATCCAATTCACTAAGATCTCTTCGGAAGCATATCTTCCTCACTTGAGCCATCAGATAAGACTGAAGCTACGGCCATGCTCAGATTCCTGACCCACAGAAACTGTGAGATAATAAATGTTTATTGTTTTAAGCTGCTAAGTTTTGGAAAGTTACAGGTCAATATCATTCATGAACAGAAATGCAAATATCCTAAACAAAATATTGGTGAACTGGATCCAGAAATGTTTAAAAAAAGAAAACAAATTATGATGAAATTAGATGTCTTCCAGATAGGCAAGGCTGAATTAACATTAGAAAGTATATTAGGAAAATTCACCATGTTAACAGCTTGAAGGAGACAAACCATTGGATTACCTCAGTATTTCCAGAAAAAGCATTTGATTAAATTCAATTTATGGTAGAAACTCTTAGCAGCTATGAAGGGAATTTCCTTAAGTTGGCAAAAAGTATCTGCCAAAAACCTCTACCAAATATCCTCCTCAATAGCGAAATGTTAAAATCTTTCCCTTTAAAATCAAGAATAAGACAAAAATTTCTATCATTGCTTCTGTTTAACACTTGGCTGGAGGTCCTAGTCAAAACAGAAAATAAGAAAAGAAATTAAGGATGTAAATAGTGGAAAGAAAGAAACAGAAGTGTCCTTATTCATAGATGATATTCTTGTCCTAAATCTAAAAGAATCTATGGAAAATTTATCAGACCTGATAAGGGGATTTTACGAGTTTGCTGGATGTTATAGATTGAATTGTGCTCCCCAGCCCCCGATTCATATGTTGAAGCCCTAACCCACAATGTGACTATATTTGGAGACGGATCATTTAAGGAGATAATTAAGGTTAAATGAGGTCATAAGGGTGGGGTCCTAATCTAGTGTCCTTCTAAGAAGAGAAAAAGGCACCAGGGATTTTTCTCCATGTGTGTCCAAAAGAAAGGTAATTTGAGGACATGGCAAGAAGGCAACTGTCTACAATCCAAGGAAAGAGGCTTCACCAGAAACTATCTCTGGCAGCACCTTGATCTCAGACTTCAGTCTCCAGAACTGTGAAAAAATAAATTTCTGTTGTTTAAGCCATCCAATCTGTGGTATTGTTATGGCAGCCTGAGCAGAATAATAAACTAGATATAAAAGCAATATATGCATATATTAATTGCATTTCTACATATCAACAATGAACAGTTAGAAAATGCATTAAGAGGTTATCATTTGCAGCAGCAACAAAAATTAAGGTATCTTGGAATAGAACAATCCAAATAGATGAAGACAAAGTCAGAAACTGTAAAAATGTGTCGAGAGGTATTAAAAATATCTAAATAAATGGAAGGATGTACATCTGCATGGATAGGAAGACTTATTATTTGATAGACATCAGTTCTTTCCAAATTGATTGATTGATCCAATGCCATTTCTATCAAATTCCCAGGGGTTTTCCCCACTATTTTTTTGAAGAAATTTGACAGTTGATTTTAAATTTTATACAAAAGATCCAAAGGTCAAGAATAACAAAGACCCTCCTGAAGAAGAAAGAGCAGTCAGGGTAGCTTACCCTGGCAGGTGTTAGGAGTATTAAATGATTGTGATTAAGACAGTGGTGTGTATGAACAAGGACAGACAAATAGACCAAAGGACACAGAGGAGATATGTAGGAACAGACTAGCACATTGTGCAGACCTGGTATGGGAGAGGCTGACAGATTGAGGGAAAGAAAAGTTGGACTGGTCAATAAATGGGACTGAAACAAATGGCAATTTATATTGGAAAAAAAGAAATGGATCCCTACCTCACGCCGTGAATTAAAAGTAATCCCAGATGGATCAAGGATTTCAATGTGACAGGCAAAAATTCTGAAGTTTTGTAATAAAATTTAAGATAAAATTTTGATGAAGTCAAAGTTATCAATCTTTTCTTTTAAGGCCTGTGATTTTGGGGGTCATCTTTAAGAAATCTTTCCCTACCTAAAAGTGATAGAGGTAGAGAATTCTGATTACCCAAAGATACTATGAACAGTGTAAAGACAAGTTCCAAACTAGAACAGATTTTTGTAAAACATAATTGCCAAAGATTAACGTCTAGAACAGCACTGTCCAATAGAAATACAATGGAAGGTATGTATGAGTTTTATAATTTTTGGTAGGCATAATAGAAAAGGAAAGGCAAACAGGTAAAATTCGTTTTCATTAATGATAATGATAGGTAATGAATATAACAGAGTGTTTACCAGAAAATATTTTATACTGCTTCAGTTTTTTAATTTAATTAAAATTAAATAAAATTAAAAATTCAGGTCCTTAGCAGCACTAGTTACATTTCTTTTTTAAAAATTTTTTGAAAACTGAAGTGTAGTGGATTTACAATGTTGTGTTAGTTTCAGGTGTACAGCCAAGTGATTCAGTTATATATATATTTTCAGATATTTTTCCCTTATAGGATATTACAAAGTATTGAGTATAGTTCCCTGTGCTATACAGTAGGTCCTTGTTGCTTAACTAGTTACATTTCTAAACGGTGGTGGCTGAAACTTTGCTCTCAATTGTCTAAGTATCCAACTTTGGGGATGAAGATTACATTTTTAAATGACTCAGACACATGCCCTTTCTCAATTTCTTGGGCTTGGAAGTTAAAAATTTTATTTTAAAAGTAATATAACAACTATAATAAAACTCTGAACAGAGAAAACAAATCACCCATAATCTTACCTTGCACATTCCCATGCAGCCCTGTACACACCTTCCACATCACAGTGCATCACACCTCACACACATGTGCACACACCTACACACAGTCACATGGCTGCACACCAGACTAGGTGAAGTTCTGCACTTTTCCCCTCCACTCACCCTCCCAAGGTCCTGTGCTTAGCTTCAGCATCTAGTATGCAGTAGGTGCTCAATAAATGCTTCTTGAATAAGTGGCCTCTGTGGCCCTGTCCACTCTACTCTTTAACATCTGTTGTTATAGCAAAACACGTTTCCAGTTTACGGCACTGTCTTCATACTATAAGGCTGAAGAGTATTGCAGGAAGTGTCATGTGTGCTCTTCTAAGCCACTGGCATGTCACGAAGAGCTTTACAAGAGTGGCATTTATAGACAACATTGCAAGGAAAATCTACCTGCATGTAGCTTTATCTTCTACTGAACTGTGTCTTCAGCACACTGTTTCCAGGGTGGTCATGCCAAGACAAAACCTGTGATGGTATTTACAGCTCTTGATTTATGTTGCCAAATTGCCTTCCAAAAACATCATGCCATTTTCCCCTGCCAGCCAGCCCAGGGTTAAAACGTAACATTGCCAGTAGTGTGTGTACTGTTAAAATAATTTCTTTTGCTAAATAAAGTGTATCGGTTAAAGCTTGCATTTGGCAGAATGTTTATATTTTGTTTCATCAGACTTGCATGTCTTTTCCTTTGCAAGTTTTTTCTTTGGCTTCAAAGCTTAGAAAATCACCACCCTTCCCGGAGTCTGACAAATATTTGATTGCATTTTCTGCTAGGCTTTTCGGATAATTTGATTTTTGATGGGTAACTTTTTTATTGGAAAAAATAATCGAGTAACATTGCAGAAAACTTTGAAATAAAGAAAAAAATTGTCCATACACAACACCATCACCTGGTCCGGGCTGCTATCATTTTCTGTGGTTCCCTTCAGTGTTTTTCTTTGTGTGTAGATATTTTACATAGTTTTAGACATGAGTAGAGATGATTTTATATTCTGCTGTTTCACTTAACATAATAGCATAAGCATTTTTCCAGTTGCCTCCTAGTCTCCTTAAGAATAATTTTAGTGGCTGCATAATATTTTATCGACTGAATGTACCTTATAACTTGATTAACCAATCCCTTCTTTTAGATATTTAATTTGCTTTCAACTTTTTACTATTAAAAATAATTCAGCGATAAATGTCTTTATACATCAAGTCTTTTTGGATTGCTTCTTGTGAACAGAGTCCCAGAGCCACATTCCTGGTAAAGGATATTAAACCACAGCAGACACAGTTGCCTACTCATTACCCTCTTCCCTTCTTCCTTATAAACAGAACCTCGGATTCTGTTCAGGGTAGCAATGTTCTCAGTTTAAAATTACTTTCCCAGACTCCCTTGCAGCTGGCATTGCCCTTTGACTCAATAAGGAGAAAACAGCAGCTTGTAACTTCAGATTACTGGGAAAACTATTGCTTTCTGGCTTCAAAAGGAGTGGTTTTGAGACCAAGAGGATGGGAGCCACCCATTTAGCTGGCAGGGAGAAAGATCCTGGCCATGAGGACATCACAGAGATGGTGTATCCACCCTGGAAGCTATCTCTGGACTCCTGGGATATTTCTCATAAGTCTATTATTCTTGAATATATTTTAGAATACCATATCAGAATTCCTGGTATTTTCCAGAATGGATGGAGGATGGGGGATATTTCGGGGAGGTAAATAAGATGTGATGAACATCTCTCAGTTACGCACCAGGTGCGTTACATACTTACCCAGCATGCACAGCTAAGGAGGAACTATTATCATCCCATTTTACAGATCCAGAAGTAGGGGCCCGGAGAGCTTAAGCAATTTTCTTTCCAGGTCTCCTGACTAGTAGGTGACAGAGCTAGGGCCCAAATTCAGATCTGTTTAAAAGTTCTGTGATTTTTCTGTTTCAAAGAGAAAACTAGCTGCGACATGGAAGGACAGTTAAACCCCATTCATTAAGAAAACAAATGCCATTGGTGTCAGAAGGAAGCAGAGATGGGCAGGAACTTGTTTTGGAGCCAGGGGACAATGTTTGCATCTGAGTTCATTGTCCCCCATGCAAAACTCTCTGCAAACTCATGTTCACAACTATGCCCTACTTCTGATTTTAAATTTCCTTCTATTCATCATTTTTTTTTTTCTGATTTCAAGAGTAACAAATATCCATTGCAGAAAATTCGGACAATATAAACAATAAAATAAAAATTATTCAGAATCCCACTCCAAGGGTTAATCACTATGAACATTTTAGTGTGTTTTCCTTCCAGCCTTTTTTTCCACATTGATATTGTTTACTAACATGCAATTTTGCTTCCTACTTCCTACTGTACTGCCTGACTAGGAAGCTTTCAAAAATATATATATTCAATGAATGACTAAGTAAATGGATGACTTTGTATCCAGATCTTAGCTGAGTGCTTGACACATACCAGGCCATCAATAAATTTTGTTTGAATGAATGTATAAGGAAAGAAATAAATGCTTTTCATCTCAGTTCCTAGCCTGGTAGATAGTAGCTTCTCATTGAAATTGAAGAAAGTAATTAAATGCTATTTTTCTATAACATTTTTATCAGAAACATGTTCTCATTTCATGACAAACTCTTTATTGTTATTACTTTTAATGGCTGCATAAAGTTCACCACTTCATCTTTACTGCCCTCCTATTGTTGGATATTTAAAGAGTTTAAAATTTTTCATGATTATATAAAATATTATGGTTAATATGGCTATGGTTAATATCTATGTACATAACTCTCTGTATGTATTTTAAATAGATTCCTCAATATGGAATTCTTGAGTCAAAGGTTTTGATATATTAATATTGATATTACTCTATTCAAAAATATTGTTCTGGGGAATTCCCTGGCGGTCGAGTGGTTAGGACTCAGCGCTTTCACTGCCATGGCCCGGGTTCAATTCCTGGTCGGGGAACTAAAATCCCACAAGCCAAGTGGCACGGCCAAAAAAAAAAAAAAATTGTTCTGATCCGCGTCCAGACCAGCAAGGTATGCACGTGTGTCTATCTCACTTTATGCTCAACAGCTCTGAATCCCGTCAGTGTTTTTTCCATCACAATTGCATTTTGCTGACAGCTAAGCATTACAAGAAGCTCCAGGATGAACAAGATGGGGAAAGTCCAAAATGATGATTTTAAAACTTGGGTTCAATTCAATCCCACTCCTGGGCATATATCCAGAAAAGACGAAAACTCTAATTCGAAAAGATACATGCACCCCAATGTTCATAGCAGCACTATTTACAATAGGCAAGACATGGAAGCAACTAAGTGTCCATCCAGGGATGAATGGATAAAGAAGATGTGGTATATATACACAATGGAATACTACCCAGCCATCAAAAAGAATGAAATAATGCCATTCGCAGCAACATGGATGGACCTAGAGACTATCATACTAAGTGAAGTAAGTCAGACAGAGAAAGACAAATATCATATGATATCACTTACATGCAGAATCTACAAAAATGATACAAATGAACTTATTTACAAAACAGAAAGAGACACACAGTCATAGAAAACAAACTTATGGTTACCAAAGGGGAAGTGGGGAGGGATAAATTAGGAATCGAATTAGCAGATACATACTACTATATATAAAATAAAGACAAAGACCTCAATATCTTGTAATAACCTATAGTGGAAAAGAATCTGAAAAAGAACATATATGTATAATATAACTGAATCACTTTGCTGTACACCTGAAACATTGTAAATCAACTATGCTTCAATAAAAAAAATAAATAAATCCCGATTATGAGCAAAAACAAAAAAAGTTGGGTTCAGTGAATCCTCCAAAGTCCACAAAGGTATTTATATTTTTAGTGACAGGATTGGAATGATAGGTGCAGTCTCACGTACAATGAGAAGCAGGAGGGAGATGATCTTCCCAGTTCTTTCCAGTTCTGGCTCTTTCTCAGACCTCCATAGGCATGTACTGTTTATGCACTGCACTGGTTCTTTTTGTCAAGTGTGCACTCATTTGAGAGTTAATTTATGGTTTCATTGGGCTTAACAATTCTCTGGCTTAGCTCTGACAAGGGCCTAACCTTTGGGTAACAATTAAAATAAATAACATTTGTAGACTTCATTACAATTTTCAAATCAACTTTATATGCCTCAGTCCTTTGAACCTCAAAATATTCCTGAGAGAAGGTAGGTATGACTATTGCACCCACTTGAGGGAAGTATGGGGTTCAGGATGCTCGACTGACTTGCCTGAGATCACATGTCACAACCTGGTGGAACCAGGACTCGAACTCAGGTTTTCTGATTCCAGGTCCCAGGGTTTTTCTACTCTCCTAGGGATTGAATAAAAAACCCACAACTGGTCAGAACCAGTATCTGGTTCTTTTTTCCTCCCTGGGCATAAGAAGACCGCACTTCCCAGCCCCTGCACAGGGAGGTGGGGTCATGTGATGAGTTCTGGCCAGTGAAGTGTGAGAGGAAGTGGTGCATGTCATTTCTAGGTGGAGGCAGGGAAGAGCTCTTGTGTGACTGATTCTCCTGTCTGGTCCTCCCTGGACTCCCTGTTGATGGAGGAGGACAGAATGTTGAAATGGTAAAGCCACACAAAAGACACATCCTGAATCCTGAGTCACCGCATGGAGGATGGCTGTTCTGGAGAATCACCCAGAGCTGCACTGGAGCTTGTGTGAGTGAGCAACCAAGTTTTGGGTTAAGCTCCTGAGATTTGGGGGCTTGTTTGTTACAGCAGCCTGGTCTAGTTCATCCTGACTAATATAAGGAAGGCATACTTAAATGGACGTATGCCAGGAGGTATAATGGTATAGTGGAGCCTGGCTTTGGGGCTGACGTCTGTACCTTTCTTGTTTTGTAAGCTTGGTCAAGTCCCTTTCACTCTGAATCTCAGTTTTCTTCTCTCCATTATTAAGTGATCGGCTATCAGCAGTGTGCAAATGTGTGTTTTATTATTATTTTTTAAAACAAAGATCTCTGTTTTGTTGAATACTACCTCGAATAATCTAAGAAACTTATAGCTTTGCTGCTTGGCTGGTGGAATATGTTGAATGGGACTTCCTGAACCAGGCCTGCTTGACCCCTCCCCCTGGTTGCCACAGTGCACCCAACAGCCATCTGGGGCTCCTCATGGCCCTGGTTGGAAAGTCTGGGACCCTGGGGGAGTCCGGGTTATTTTCTGGTACTGGCTTTGGAGACACTGGGCATCTCTTCCAGGCTGTGGGCCCTGTGAATTTCTTCCCATCACAGCAACGCTTCCTTTCAGAAGGCAGGTGATGGTCTTCATGTAATACATGGTCATTTTCTGCTTTTGGTAAATATTTCCTGAGTACCTACTGTGTATCGGGCCTCCTTCTAAGCACAGCAGATCCAGAAATGACAAAGACTCAGTTTCAGTTCTGAGGAGTTGTCATACCGTGAGAGGTAGGGGAGAGAATTGGAGGTAAAAGACAATACATGTTTTTTTCCCTTTGGCCATGCCTCGCAGCTTGCGGGATCTTAGTTCCCTTACCAGCGATCAGACCTGGGGACTTGGCACTGAAAGCGTGGAGTCCTAATCACTGGACCGCCAGGGAATTTATAGACAATACATTTTATTTGTAACCATTATGCCTACAGTACTATTTTTTGAGCTCCGTTATGTTCTGAGCACTTTGGATAAATTATTTTAAATCTTTGTAGCCACCCAAGTATTAGCCTCTTAGGTGTTTCCTAATACTGCTTTTGGGGCCCCCTTTCCTTTGAACAGTAAAAGGGGAATGGCTTGAACTCCTACCCTGTGTGTGAGGGGACCCCCCATCAGCCTCCTCCATCCAATTTCTCTGGAGGCTCTTGGTCGAGGGTGTATGTTTCTCCTCACCTTCACCAACTCTAAGCTCTGCTTCCAGTGACTTCTCCACGTTTCCCCCATCTTACCTCCTGTGCTCTGGCCCATTCTCTTTGGTCCCTCCTGCAACCTGGATTTCCCCCCAATCCCCCTAGGTATGGGAGCTTGAGCACACGGAGCCTGCAGCCCTGGCAGCACAGCGATGCACACAGCTTCAAATGGAACATGGGTTGGTCGGGGGAGAATGCATCTTCATCAGGAGAACTTAGCCATACTGTGCGTCTTTGCACAGCTCTCCTCCCACCTAATTGCCATGCTCTCTGAATACCCTAGAAACCTCGAACGATCCCTGCTTCAATTTTGTTCTCTTTCTAGAGCTTCTCCCCCCCACCTATTGGACAAAGTCTGTGGCCCATCAACATATTTTGCTAAACAAGCTGCTAGAGACCCTGCGTCTTAAAATTTGTCTTTCCTGCAACTTGAACAAACTGTTTGTCACAACTCGTGTCCCCCCGGTCTCTGTAGGCGGCAGGGAGCAGTACTGAGATTTATTCTTCCTGATACAAGTGACGCTGTGTCATCTCCACTCCATTCCCTAAAGCCCCGGCTAGGAAGGCAAAGTGGCTACCTTCCCTTTTTCTTTTTTTAAGAAACCCCCCTTTGCATGCCTACCAAGTACCGTCAACCTTCATTATTCGTGGAGTCCATATATGTGACTTTGCCTCTGTGCTAAAATTCATCTGTAACCCCAAGTCAAACTTGGGGGTGCTTTGGAAGTCTTCCATGGGCATGGACAGAGCAGTGAAACCTTTGGGTCACCTAATGTGCGGATATTCACACCCGAGGTTGAACGAGGCAATGCTCTGCCTTCCAGGTTCTGCTCACGGGCTGGAAACAAGGGTCCTGGCTGCAGTCTATTTAGCGCTCTATGTTTTGCATTTTTGCACCTTTTGTTGGCGATATCCCTGTTATAGCGGCCCCCATGCGTCATGCTGTCAAGCTCAAGAAGGCTGTAATGTGTCTTACTGAGAAAATACGTGCGTTAATTCAGATGTGAATTACATTGGCCATGAGTTCAATGTTGATGAGTCAGCAATGTATATTAAATAAGGTGTCTCCAAACAGAAACACACATAAAACAAGGTTATGTGTTGATCAGTTGATGAAAATATTGTGACCAGAGGCTCTCGGGAGCCTGACCCTGTGTTTCTCCCAAGAGCAATGGTTCGATATTGGCTAACTCAGTGTTTGTGGTGACATTTATACAACATAACTACCACAACATGCTTCACTTTATATGGAAGGAAAGTGAGCTCAGAAAAGCCAGTTGCCAAGTTCATGTCCAGTTGGCTGGCTCTAAGTTCCCTTCTCTTTCCACCAAACCATGCTGCCCTGACGTTCTTCCTCCCTCCTCTCCTATCTAAAACCCTTGAAATGTGTGGTTTATTTTCTATCTCTCAAGGGGCTGTGCAAAAATTGTCCATCCCCTCTTATCCCTTGCATTTTAATTGTCTCATTTTAATCGGCTGGGGGCTAGGAGGGGTGACCTGTCCCCCACCAGGAAGCTGAGCAGGGTACAAGGGTCCCCATTTCAAGTTGTCCCATCCCCCCCAACTTTGAAGCTTAATAGCTTTAAAATCTTACAAGTTGTAAAAACAATTAAAGCAATAATCTTAAAAAGAAGCAGAATGCGGCCTTCAGAGGAATGTGAGCCATTCACACTTCATGGTTAAATGCAGCCTGGGCCTGAGAAAACGCAGAGACGCCCTGTGAATTTGTTGATGCCAGTTTGGACAGACTGTTTATTTTCATGATTTCATGGAAGAATTTTAATTTAATGAGTGTTTTATACTCTAATGTAAAGCATCGTTCGAGCCCTGTAATTACTGTGTCAAAATAAGCCTTCTTAAGCGGCAGCAGCTTGAACTCCAGAGCTGTAACTTGCATCCGAAATCAGGCCGGTGGAAGTGGGGGGAAGGGGCCGATCAGAGCAGATCGGCTTTTTAATGGAATTGGAAATTAATGAAGGGGCGAAGGGGTGTCTTGTTGAGCTCATTCCCCCCAACCTGTGGCTTAAATGCTGGAGCGGATGAGCCTGGAGACAAATGTCTCCTTCTCCTTGGTCTGTCTGAATCTTCTCTCAACCGAGAAATAATTTACTTTCATAAAAGCCTGTTTATCTGACGGGGCGCGCCAGTAGGTTAATTTCAGACACGCAGTTCATCATTTCAGCATTTCCCGCTTTTTGCAAAAAGGAGGATATTTTTGCTTTTTGGCTTTATGCATGACGCATAAAAATTATTAATTTTCCTTCCCGTTATTTATTTTAGAGCATGGAAGAGATTTCTCTGCAGCCTGAAAAGAGGGCAGCTTCTCCCAGTCCTCCAGGTCAATGGTTAAGGGCAAGCAAAACCCTCCAGCTTTAGCGAACTCTCTGTCCCTCTCTGCTACCTGCTCTTTCTCTCTCCTTGTCCACTTGCCAGGGCCAGCATTCCTGGGCGCCTCCGGCTTTTCCCTAATGAAGCACAAAATGGTCTTTCCAGATGCAGACGGAGAACCTCAGCTTTCATCACACCCTCCTCGTCCTGGGTTGGGGGATCCCCCAAACAAGCCACTGGAACGTCTTCTCTGGGGTATTTTTTTTTCATGCTAATCTGCCCAGATTTGTGCTCATTGTTCCAAGTCCAAGAATCCAACTATGCAATATGATAACTTGCTATTTCCATCCCTGCTAAGAAATACATGTGTAGTCGAGACACTGCGTACTTTTCTTAGCAAGGGAGGGAGGGACTTCTCACTCGGCTAATGAAACAGCCTCTTGCGCTGTGCATTTTGATGGCACTCACCAGTTATGAAATAATAGCAGCAGTGAACCTCAGCAGAGCCTTCCACAGCGTCCTAAGTCCTATGGCAATGCGCTGTCTTTTTCCCTCTCCTGTGAGTCAGGACCAGTGTTACCATTTTGCTGCCTGGACTCCAGGACGTGAAATGCATTACTAAGGGGCAGCAGGATTTCAGCTTTGGTCTTTCTTGTTTCCCAGTTCCAGGCTTTTTCTAACAGGGACTGCCAAATATAGCAAAAGAAAAAAAAAAAAAAAAAAGGAACAACAATTCAGATAAACAGTGACTACTTTAAAAATATGCCCATGTGATATTTAGGATGTCCATATACTAATAAATTATTTACCTGAAATTCAAATTTAATTGGGCATCCTAGATTTTATCTAACAACTCAAGTTCTACTCTACCAGCTGCCTTCCCTTAAATATAAGAAGATATGCGTCTTCTAGGGATAAACTATTGGTCCCTGGCTGAATCCACTGGCAGCTAAATTTGCTCTGGCCTAGGTGTTTGAAAATTGAATTTGGGAAATTTTAGATGGAGCAGGTGTTCTTCAGCCATTACGATCTCCACCACTCCTTACGCGGCCCCAGCAGCTTCCCATGTAGATGTGTTTCCTGGCAGCCTTTGAGTTGGGCACCCCCGTTCCAGCCTCTCCAGGCCTTGCTCCTCTATGGCTTCTGGTTGGAAGTTCCCAGAACAGCGTCCTGAAACCTTGCTGTGGGTGATCTTTTGAAGAAAGGAAAGAAAATGTATCAAGTGACCGTAATGTGCTTTAACAGTCATGATCGCCATTAACACGCGAGGACGTAGGCTTGGCTAGCCTCAGGTTTGCCAATAAGGATAAGGAGGCTCAGAAAAGACAAATCATTGGTCGAGTCACACATCTGGCAGCAGGAAGGGGATTCAAGCCAGGCTGCCTGACTCCGGTGTCCCATCTCTCTACCCATGACCTTAAAATTCATCTGTTCATTTCCATGAGCCAGTATTTGTTGAGTGACAACCGCATACCTGGCACGGCCGGGTCAACTGTCTGGCTGGCTATTTTTATTTCTTTCATTTGGGGAGGACTAAGTCCACAACTGAAAGGCATTTGAAAAGGTCTTTGGCTCTTCTGATCCTGCAGTACAGGAACGGGTCTGGATTTTTATTTTTTAAGCACACCGCATCTTGGTAGAAAATGCTCTTCTCATTTTGCGCCTATGATGCAGCTAAATTGTCCCCTGGATTTATTTCAAAGTGAAAAGAAGCAGCAAAGATTGCAATTCTTATGCTGTAGTTGCTCTTTTTAACTCAATTACATTTTGACAATTCGGAATGAAACTTGGGGGCATGTCTTTGTTTAAGCCGCCGGCCTTGCATCAGAACAGTCAGCACACGGTATATGGCTAGTGTCAGGCTTAACAAGCTTTGACAAGGGCATTTAGCGGTTGTAATTCAAATCTAATTCAGAACATCTTAGCACCGGACCTGTCAGGCCCTTAAAATGCACTGTAAGTACAAAACCAAGGGCAACAGTCCCAAACCCAGCTCTGTGCGGCCTCAAGTTGATATGTCAACAAGAGCAGTTACAATTAGGGGTTCTTTCAAGCATACTAAACTAATTTACAGTACTCTGGAAAAGTGGGAAAAGGACCTGAGGCTTAAAATCCCAGGACTTCTAGATTTCAAATCCACAGCACATAAAAATACAATTAGAGTTCAGCACCAAAGAGTGCAGGCTCGAGTCTGCCTTTCGGTTCCATATGTACTTTTTGGCCCTTAAAAATAGATATGCCTAAAAATGCGTGCATGTGTGTAGTTAAAACAAAATAATAATAGTTGACTCTCAACCACTAAAAAAAAAAAAAAAAAAAAAAAAAAAATACCCTTGTCAGATCTTATTAGGATCATGTTGTGGGTTTCTTGAACCCTAAATCGGCAAGGCACCTATTTATTATTTGTGGGTGCTGCTTGTGATGGAATCTGGCTTAATTGGGGAGTGTTTCTGCTTGATGAGGCTCCACATTTGGCCACAAAGCACTCAAAGTCAGTGTGGCCTGGATGGTTTGAACTGGATTGAGAAGCCGGGCTGGGACAGAGGGGATTCGGAGCATGGCGGACCCATTGGACACAGATAGGATTACGGTGACCAACATGTAATTTTACCATCAAGATAAAACAGGGTCCGATTTTAAAGCACTCTTGTGATTCTAGGCAGCTGTGCGCTTTTAAGAGGCACTGCCTTAATGCAAGGACAAAGGCTAATGGGAATGTTTGCAGATTTTGCTCTTATGATTTATCTACTTTTTATGCACAACAATATAGACCCTCCCCTCGAGGGACTCGTAAATGTGATTTTACTTCCCAAATTACAAACCTAGTCAATTATTCGGGAATGAGTCATTCATTCAAAAGTGTCAGTAATGTGATGTGTTAACCATCAGGAAATTTTACACCAATTGGAATTATAAACACCAGATTTAAAAAAAGAAGAAAAAGAAAAAGGGAAAATCTTAGCCAGCAGCGAACTCTCCTTATGAATGGTGCCTCCTATTAGGTACTACATTTGGGGGAAGGCAGAGCTGGACACTATGTAGGTGAACTTCTTCCTTTCCTGCCTCGTCAAGCCTACCCCAAAGCTGAAGTTCTTTTAATATATTTGCCCACAAGACTGAGATGGATGGCGAGCCATCTCCCTTGGTGACAGAAGAGATGCTGACAGAGGTGGGACAGAGGCAGTGACTGAGCTGACACTCATGTCCTCTGCAAGCCCTGTTGGCTGCAGGGTAGGCTTGGGGCCCTGCAGTGGGGGGGCCCCAGTGTGGACTGAGCTCTTACAGCTGAGCTGAGTCTCAAAAACCCTCCTCTTCTTCCCACACCATCCACGGGGACTCCCTCTCTTGGGGTTTTGCTCCCCCTGCCGGAATCTGGCCATGTAGTTGGCCCCAGTGGGTTTGGTTGGATCCCAAAATCCATAAACTCTTCCTTGTGGGCGGGCCTCTTGGGAAACTGCAGTTTGGCATCAGCAGTCATTGGAAAAGTTTAGTTACAACGATTGATCACAGTGGAGGGCTGAAGGGGAAACCATGGTGGTCTCGTCCTGAAGTTGTTTCCCGGAACACCAGGGTGAAGCAGGGTCAGGGCACCACAGCATCAGGGCGCAGCCCTAAGACTGTCTGCTCCAACTGTCATAGAGGGCCCACGGGTCTGCGTGTGCCTACAAGACTCACTCAACCTCTCTGACTTCTGGTACAGCCTCTTCTCCCAACCACTTGTCTCCCTGGAGGCCTGGCAGGTAACTCTGGTTCTACATCTATTTCTTGCTGTGGAATTTCTGTTTGTCTCCTGAATTGGCTTTCACTGTTTCTCCCAGTGAACGTCAGTTCCTGCCCCCATGGCCTCCTCTGCTGCTGCGCTCAGGTCTGGGGCAAAACCTGAGGCCCATGGGCTTCCCTTTCTGACCCGTTGACTGCTTCCCCGGTGGTTCAGTGGTTAAGAATCTGCCTGCCAATGCAGGGGACATGGGTTCAAGCCCTGGTCCGGGAAGATCCCACATGCCGCGGAGCAACTAGGTCCGTGTGCCATAGCTACTGAGCCTGCGCTCTAGAGCCCGTGAGCCTCAACTACTGAGCCCATGCGCCACAACTACTGAGCCTGCGTGCCTAGAGCCTGTGCTCTGCAACAAGAGAAGCCACCGCAACGAGAAGCCTGTGCACCACAACGAAGAGTAGCCCCCGCTTGCCGCAACTAGAGAAAGCCCGTGCACAACAGGGAAGACCTAATGCAGCCATTAGGTCTTCATTTTGTTTTTGTTTTTTTTTGCATCTCATCTTCATTAGGAAGGCTCCAGCCCTGAGGCCAGGGTGTGGCAGCAGGCAGCCGTTAGGGAGTCCTTGACAAGTAAGGGCAGATGTGATTGGAAACCTTATGACAGTTATGCTGCTTAAGTGTGGGCACTGCATCTGTCCTGCCACAGCAGGATGGGGAAGAAAACCAAGTCTTGGAGGGTGAGGAGAGTCACCCAGGCTTGCCTAGTCACATAAGGACAGAGTCAGGACTATGACAATATATACATTTCTATGTCCTCTCTTCTTCTCGAAAGTTGAAGCAGCTTAGAGCAAAGGGTACTGTTTAAGTCACTATTTCAATGGCTAGTTGCTGTGCTAGTTTCTGGGGCTACATGGAAGGGAAAACTTTCTATCTTCCTAAAAAAGAGCAAGGATTGTGATTCTTTCCTCCTGGTTCCTATTGAAATGGGCATGAGATGTAGAAACAGAAAACTCTGCACCAGCTGGTAGCTCGGGGAGAGTACCAGGCATGGGTCAGAAATGGATTCCAGCAGAAAGAGGACAGATTCCAAAATACTGCGAAGGGCCTGTGTGCAGCTCACCTTTCCCAGAAAGCAGCATTGCTTGTAAGAGGAAACCCAGACCTTATGGAGATCCTTTATTTACAGGGATGTATTTGCAAGCGAGTCAAGTTATATTTCCTTTCAACTGCTCTACATCAGTAGAATTTGAAGGCAGCTATATGGTTATCACAATAATGACTTATCCAGTTATTGATGATTACTTACTTAGGGTCCCTCTCTCCTTACCAAACCATCCTTGCTTGTCTCTGATTCCTGGGGCCTGCACCTGCCTGGCACATAGTGTGCATCCATTAAACATTTGTTGAATGAATAAATAAAAAGGTGGCCAGGCCTTATCCCAAGAGTAAAACAGTGAGAGATGGCTTCTTGAAGCTGTAGGTGAGTACCAGTGTGTCCAGAAGATTTTAAAATGGTATGTAGGACTTCCTTGGTGGCACAGTGGTTAAGAATCCGCCTGCCAATGCAGGGGACATGGGTTCGATCCCTGGTCCAGGAAGATCCCACATGCTACAGAGCAACTAAGCCCATGTGCCATAGCTACTGAGCCTGCGCTCTAGAGTCCGCGAGCCACAACTACTGAGACCATGTGCTACAACTACTGAAGCCCGTGCGCCTAGAGCCTGTACTCCACAACAAGAGAAGCAACTGCAGTGAGAAGCCCGTGCACCGCAATGAAGAGTAGCCCCAGCTCGCCACAACTAGAGAAAGCCCGCGTGCAGCAACGAAGACCCAACGCAGCCAAAAATAAATAAATTAATTAAAAATAAATAAATAAAAATGGTATGTACAACTTCCTAATCACAAGAAAAAAAAAATCAAAGCAAAAAAAAGAAGAATAAATCATTAACAGTATCTTATAAAACAAGGTGATGAAGACAAGAGCAAAAATATCAGTTATGACAGTAAATGTAAATGGGTTACACCTCATGCTTACTCCAAGATTGGACAAAAAAATAAACAAAACCCCAAATTCAGCTATGTATTGTTTCCATGAGGCACATGTAAAACGAAGTGGCTCAAAAGTTTGAAGAAAAAGTATTTTCAAAGCCCTTTTCAAGCACTCATAAGACAAAACAGACAAACAAAAAACCACAAAGGCTAAATTTTGGTTGCTATAAATTGATAAAGTATATAAAGAAAACAAAACAATCACAAAGTTGTATGGGATGAATTGCATAGTATTAAAATTTAGAAAGCAAAATCTGTCAATAATACGAAGGGAAATTATCACAAACATAATAAAAGTAGGAGAATTCAGCATGAAGAAGAAGAAGTCCTTTAAGATTAAGTAGGTAAAAACAGGAATGTGGATGAGGCAAAAATGTATTTATTTATTTATTATCTCTTACAAGTTGCTTTACAACTTTTCTAATCCCATGAATATTAAAAAAATTGATGATAAATTTTAACCATGGTAAAAATGTAGATAAATTCAAAGAAAGCACAAGCCAAATTTAGAATGCCAAAAATAACACTCTAATCATCATCAGCAGCAGAAACTAACAAAATCCACTTAAAAAGAATGGAACAGAATTTTCTTCTAAACATCTCTTAGGTCAATACCTATCAATAAAAGGTTCAATTGGAGGCTACCTAGAAAATATTGACAATGACCACCCAATACGTGGAAATCCACGCAACAAGACCAAATCTCTATTAGGTGAGGTATTAGTTTCCTGTGGCTGCTGTGACAAACTACCACAAAGCTGGTGGCTTAACAGAAATGTGTTCTCCCACGGTTCTGGAGAGCAGAAGTCTGAAATCAAGGTGTTGGCAGCACAGTGTTCCCTCTGTGGGCTGCAGCGGAGAGCCTCTTCCAGCTGCCCCAGCGATCTTGAGGCTGTGTGTCTCCATCTTCTGCCTCTGTCTTCACATCACCTTCTCCTCTGTGCGTCTGTATTCAATCTCCCTCGGTGTCACTCTTGAAAGGATACAAATGATGGCATTTAGGGCCCACCTAGATAAACCAGGATAAGCTCCTCCTCTCAAGAGCCCTAGCTTTACCACGTCTTTTGCCATGTGAGATAATATTCACAGGTTCTGGGAATTAGGAGCGAAGATTTGGGGGAAGTCATTTTTCTTCCTACTGCAGATGCAAGTCTGTAACATAAAATACTTTTCATTGTTAAAGAAAAAAGAATAAAAATCACATGTTTAAGTCAAGAAATAAGAAAGAGAACTCAGCAAAGGAAATCAAGTAAAAAAGGGGGCTGGTATTCTGTTTAGATTTTTAGAAAACTGTATAAGTGAGAATGTTAAAGATGATTTTTCAAATTAATTTTTATTGGAGTGTAGTTGCTTTACAATGTTGTGTTAGCCTCCACTGCACAACAAAATGAATCAGCCAGACACATACAGATATCCCCTCCCTTTTGGACTTCCCTCCCATTTAGGTCACCACAGTGCATTAGGTAGAGTTCCCTGTGCTATACAGTATGTTCCCATCAGTTGTCTATTTTATACATAGTATCAAAGATAATTTTTAAAAATTTAAAATATAAAATGAATGTAAATATAAATAAAAGTATGAAAAGAACATGTCAGAGATTTCATTTAATTCATAATTAATGAGGCCGTTGGTAAGATATTATTGCCTCCAAGGAGAATTTGAAGAGCAGAGACACATACAGGCCATGAAATAAAGCTACAAATAGATGGGTGACTGTACTTTCCAAGGCAGAGCCAGGTGCAAGGCCCAGCCTCTGGGTCAGGCCCACAAGGGTTGGGGGCGGCCTGAACCGTGTGTCAAGGGCCTGGGTGGTGCTTACTCATGGCATGGGGCAGTGTGCAGCCACGGCCCTCTGTGAAGATCTGCAACCAGCCAAGTCCCATTAGGGCGGAGCCTCACCTCCTTTTCTGCCCCTGTATCCTGCCCCTTAGTAATTGATCATGTGCTGCCCGAAGATTAGAAACAGCAGCGGCTTAGCCACATGTGGGCTGTGGCCCTGGGGCCAGGTGACAGTTCCTTCACCCCACCTCCAGTGCCAGCTCTCACCAGTTCCTCCCAGCCACCCCAGAGAGCCTCAGAAAGGGGCTGGGAGCAGCTGCTTGAGCTAGTGGCTACCTGAGGGTTTCCCCAGAAGCCTGGTATTAGGGATTCTTAGTGGGATAAGACGGAGACACTGCTTTAAATGTGGTTAATCTGCTTCGCTTTATTTTGTTTTTCTTGCTGTTCTTCTCTAAGCCCTTAACCCACTAACATTTTCATGAATTTCCCGAACAGAATTATAGTAGGCTGTGTTTCCCAAACTCACTATACCACAGAACCCCTTCTCTCTTGCTTCCCTAGAAGGCAGCTGGAAGGATTGGTGTTCCATGGGGCATATACTGTGGAAAGCCGGCTGATGTAATTCTGAGGAAGGGTGAAGGATACAGAAACATCTGATCAGAGCCTCTTTATTCCAGCCAAATTGGTGGTTGAATCCAATGTGTGCGGGAGGCCTGAGGCAGGGAGGGGTTGTTCCCGGACCTTTCCTCGTCCTCCCCACTGTCACGATATAGTAGCAGGAACTGGGCCTCCACGTCTGAAATGTGGCCCGCGCTCACACAGTGAGTGTTTCATACTGGAAACGAGCTGGGGAGAAAGTATAATGTAGAGGTCAGGAGAAGAGACTCCGACAGAGCCAAGTTCAAGTCCTGGCTTTAGCCCTTTAGTGGGATTGTGTGGCTTCTGAAACATCATTTAACTTCTCCAAGTCTCCACGTGTCCATCCGTGAACTGGGAATTACAAGACATACCTTGCTAGCTGCAGTTGGAATTCAAGGCAAGGACATCAGTAAAGCTCTTTAGCACAGAGGTCACCATAGGAAGTGTGTGCGGGCAGCACCCAGGAAGTGGCGGTGGCTCTGCTCTTATCACGCTTGCCAACTGGCGGGGCAGCTCCCAGCCTCTTCTGTCTGAGCACAGATGCCTATCCGCCTGGCATGTCGTTCATAGAGATACCTCTGCCTGGAGGTTCTGGGAGCAGGTGCAGACTCCTGGGATTCGCCCATTTTAAACAAAACCTTGAATTCCAGAATCTATTTATTTAGAATCCAAAGGATTCCTTTTACAGAAGGAAAAAGCAACTTTTATTTTTACTGTAACAGAAACAGATTTAAAGATAAGCCTGCTTACATATCCATATGAAATTCTCAGAGACGAAAAAAGGAATTTTATATCTATGACAACAATTACTATTGGAATCAGTCTCATTGTCAATCCCCTCCAGTAGCCCTCACACTCCGCTTTTATCTATGACTTCATTTAATCATGAAGTTCAGAGAGGTTGTGACTTGTCCAACCTCACACAGCTGCGGTGGGGCTTGGAGACAAGCCTGGTTTTGTCCAAGCTGAGTTTCCTTTCTAGAATACACAGGGGTCCATGTTCATGAGATGGAGTGGAGAAGACCAAATAGGAATATAGAATGAAATAAAAGGCATTTTCCAAAGTGAATACTTCCTGCTCTCCCCACCGCCCACCTCCTGCTTTAGGCAAGAAAAGTTAGCTAGGCTTCTTCTGTCACCCTACATCCCAGCAGATGGCTCATCCATCCACTTATGGTCCAGGCCAGAGCCCTTGGAGCCATCCTGAGGTCTCCCTCTCCCTCACATCTCCGTGAGTCCATCTCCTCAGCATCCTTGGATATGCCTCTAATTCCTGCTTCTCTCTCCTCACCCACTGCCCATGTTCAGGACCAAATCAGCTCCCAGTTGAATACTGACCTTGAGTCTTAGCCAGCGGCTGAGCTCTGGTCCCCCCACCTCCCATTGTTGACAGCATGGTCTTCCTTTCTTTAAAATTTTGTATTCATTTAGTTTATAAAGAGGTGATACATGCACAAGACTCAAAATTCAAAGAGTATGAAGAATGCGGAAAAGACTGGGTACCCTCCCGCCCTGTCCCCAAGTCCCACAGATGCCCCTCCAGGGACCCCTACAGTTGGCAGTTACCTCCAAAGGCAGTCAGTGCATATAATATGGTACCACTGTCTCTGCCTGTCCCTACCTCAATGGCATCACCTTATTACGTGTTGCCCTGCCCCTTGCTTTTGTTACTGAGTCCAAACTTGTACTGCCTCCTTCATGACAGGCCAATAAATCGATAGACAAGTTGTGAGGGCAAGGAATACAGACTTTATTTGGAAAGCCAGAAGACCGAGAAGATGGTGGACTCGTGTCCCAAAGAACCATCTTCCCCAAGTTAGAATTCAGGCTTCTTTTATACTAAAAGGGGAGGGCGTGTGGCTGGTTGTTGCAGTCTTCTTGGTGCCAGAATCCTTTTTTCCTGCAGCTGCCCAGGTAGGTCCCATCACATATTCCTGTAAAGCTCCAACAAGACAAATGTTATTCTCTGTTCTGCAACTTTGTATCTTTAAATGAATGGAAAAGTGCTATACCTTTAAAGGTCAGAGCTTTGACAATGGGATATCATGTATATTCCAGGCTATAGGCAACATTCTTGTAGCAAGAGCAATAGAATACAAAGGTTAAAGTAAAAGAAATGGATCCAGTATGGAGTTCTTCCCTATTACACTTTCTCCTCCTTAGTATATCTTAGAGATCACTCCATTTCAGTGCATTAGATCTACATCATTCTTTTAAGGCCTCCATAGTACTTTCTTGTATACACCTGCTCTATCTTATTGGAAAATGTATCTATTTGTATTTAGTGAACACTGAGATAGTAGTATTCTATACACCAGGTTCTGTTGAAGAGTTCAAGCATTAATTTATTCAATCTAAAAGCAACCCTAGGATATATGTTGCTTGTTATTTCCATTTTAAAGATGAGAAAATAGAGGCTCAGAGAAGTTGAGCAACTAAGCTCAGTCAGTGGCAGAGCAGAGATGCTACCCAGGCGGTCCAGCTCCAGAGTTTGTGTCTGTCTTAGTTTCCTAAGGCTACCGTAACAAAGCACCAAAAACTGTGTGGCTTAAACAATAGAAGTTTATTCTCTCACAGCTCTGGAGGCTGGAAGTCCAAAGTCAAGGTGTCAGCAGGGCCACACTTCCTCTGAGACTCTGGATAGAACATGTCTCATGCCTCTCTCCTAGCTTGTGGTGGTGGCCCACCATTCTTGGTGTTCTTTGGCTTGCAGCTGCATCCCTCCAGCCTCTGCCTTCATCGTCACACGGCCTCCTCTCCCTGTGCATCTCTGCCTTCAATGGCGTTCTCCTTTCTGTGTCTCGCCTATTCCTATAAGGATGCCCGAATTATGGGCCCACGCTATTCCACTTCATCTTAACTCATTACATCTGCAGTGACTCTATTTCCAAATTAGGTCACATTCTGAGGTCCTGAGGTTAGGACTTCAGCGTATCTTTTGGGGGACACTTTCAGCCCATAATGATGTTCTTAACCACTATTCACTTGCTAATGGACCTCTCTGTCACTTCCAGACTTTTCCTATTGCAAATGGAAATCCATGTACATGCATGTAGCCACAGAGCAAGTTCCTGGAAGTGGGTAAGTGGTTGGGTTAAGAATATCTGCATTAACTCTGAATTAATATTGACAATTGTTCTCCATGAGGGTAGAGATTACTGCCCTCCTCCAATTAACTTGTATATAAATATGTTTTTAATCTTTGTAAATTTAGTGGATAAAAATGGAATCTTGTACTTTTATTTGCATTCCCTTTATTAAGAGTGAGTTTGACCACCTTTTAATATGTTCAAAACTCATTTTTATTTCTATTTCTGTGAACTATTTGTTCACCTTGTTTGCAGAATTTGGTCTTTTGGCTATGGATTTGTGCAGCTCTTCAGAAATTAAGGAACTCAATCTTTTCTCTGTGATATGACTTGCAAATATTTTTTTCCCACTTTGTAGTTTGGACTTTATTCATGTTTTTCGCCATGCAGAAATTTTAATTTTTTACACAAATTTTCTTTTTACATAATCAAATGTATCCATTTTTACCGCTTCTACATCACGTGTGGCATAATCTTTCTAAAACATCCATCTGATTATGTCACTCTTCTCCTCACCCGCCCTTAGCAGAAAGTCCTAGCGCCTTGGCCCTGGCCTCCTGTTACCTCTCCCACCTCACCCCTTACTCCCCAGATGATCCTGAATGAATCCCAGTTGGAATGAACTCATCTTGCGGGTCCATCCTCATGAGCTTTGACTCGTGCCTTTTTTTTTCAATTACAAGAAGGTCCCTGCTTACATGACAAGGGCGGCAGCCCCAGGGTGGCCCCTCAGATTTCCCTTCGCTGGGACCCGTGTGAGGAGGGAGCTTCAGCTGCAGTAGCTTCATGAGAGCTGTGGGCTCTGCTCAGCTAGCTGCAGCCCCACGCTGACCTCAGCCAGGGACTGTCCTGGTCATTTCTGTCCAACGCAGGGTGGCCCCAAATGTCAGAGCCTGTGACTTAAGCGTTTATAGAAATGGCATTTTCATGGCTTTAAATAGGCAACAATTTACACAGCCTCATGTTAGATTTTGTGGGGCATAATTTGCTTAATTTTAAAAAAGGGGAAATCACCCTGTAGGGTGTGAAATAAGTATTTTCCATGGCTTCCTTCACAGATAAAGCCAACCCTGTCGATTGAATGCTACCAGGGGAAAGCACAGGAGCGAGCCCTCTCTCTTTTTGCTTCAATAATCTTACTGATGCTCATGAGACATTTCTATCCAATGACTCGACACGTTTTATACTCAGCCTTTCAGCAGAGTCCAATCTCTGTACCCCTCTGCTTTCCTGCAGTACTTCCACATGCTCCCCTATACCCAGGGCTCTGGGGATTCAGGGGAGACAATGACCCACTCAGCCCTGGCGGGATCTCAGGGAATGCCAAGACTCGGTCTTATGGATGGAGACGATGTGCAGTGCAGGGAGAGGGGCGGCAGGGCCGAAGGTGACACAGCCTAACTTGATAGGGACACATCTCCTTCATGTTAATTGGCCACCCAGGCTCTCTGGGAGTCAATACTGAGCCAGAACTCCAGGTTCCTTCTTGTTTAGTCCCCTCTGCCCCCCTCCCCTCCCCACCTCTCACCTTTATTCCTCTCAGCTCCTAAAACAAGGAAGTCACTGACTGTGAAATCTGGAACGTGAAAGTTCTTTTCCACATCTGGCTGTGAGTGAGGAATCACGTGGGGTGTATAGACCAGACCCTTCCTCTGCCAAAGCTGTGGGCAGAAGAGTGGCCTCCCCAAATATATGCCCAGGACCTAATACCCAGACCCTGTGAACATGACATTATTTGGAAAAAGGGTCTTTGCAGATGGGATTAAGTTAAGGATCTTGGGATGAGATCATCCTGGATTACCCTGGTGGACCCCAAATCGGTCCTCATAACAGACAGATGTGAAGACACAGACAGAGAGAAACCCACATGGCCACAGAGGCAGAGATTGGAGTGCTGCGGCCACAAGCCAAGGAACACCAGAGCCACCAGACGCTGGAAGAGGCCGGGAAAGATTCTTCCCTAGCACCTTCCAAGGGAGTGTGGCCCTGCGGACACCTTGATTTTGAACTTCTGGCCTCCAGGCGTAAGAATTTGTCTGCTGTTTTAAGAGCCCAAGTTTGTGGTAATGTGTTACAGCAGCCCAGGGAAACTTAGCACAGGGCAACGAAGTCCTAGCCCTGAATTTGCTTTCCCCCAAGTCTGCTGCTTGACATTGAGAAGGTCACTTCTGGAACTTCACCACCTTATTGCCAGTAAAGGCTTGGACTCCTTTCCCCTTCACGTGTGAGGGGCTGGGACAGTTTTCTCCTAGCACAGCCAAGTGTGTTTCCCCAGTTCCAGTGCAGCCCTGAGCATCTTGTGTTTTCTACAGTTATTCCCACTGTGGACCTGGAGAAACCTACCATCAGAGAATTTACCAGGAAGCATTGGTATAATTCCAACAAAATCAATACTTCCTTAGATTACAGAGATCATGGAAAAAAGCCTGCCACCAACTCCAAGATTCTGTAGAATAGAATCATTTATAGAATGTGAGGAAGAAAAAAGGTTTTGGAGGGAATATCTTTGGACAAAGAAAAACCCAGGAGGCGTATATTGGTAAACTTAATACAGCGGTTCTCACCCTTAGAGGCGCATTAGAATCATCTGGGGAGATGTTTTTAAATGCTGACTTTTAAAATCTGAATCTTTGGGGTTGAGATCCAGACATGTTTTTTTTTTTAAGGCACTGCCAACAATTTTAACAAGCAGGCTGAAAATCACTGGTTTAAGGGAATTCTTCTAGGGCACTAGTTCTAAGTGTGGTCCCTAGACCTGCAGCGCCAGCATCACCAAGGAGCTTGTTAGAAATGCATATTCTAGGGCCCACCCAAGACCTCCTGGGTCAGAGACTCAGGGTGGGCCCAGCAGTCTGTGCTTTAATGAGCCCTCCAGCGGGTTGTGTTGTGCTGCTCCGGGGACACTGCAGAATTGTTCTTCTGCACTCCAGATGTGTTTGCAGTTTTGAGTGTCTTCAAATTCTTATACGATCTCCAGAGGGGGGACGGCAGGCTGTTGGTGATGATAATGATAGAATACCTACCATGGGTCCCCGTTGCCTCCCAGCTCGGAGGGACCGTCCATCTCGGTCAGCGTGCTGTTCTCCCTTCAGGTGGTGACAGTGGGGGAGGTGAGGGTGTCCTCCAAGCCCCCTCCCTTTGTCCCCTGACCTGCGGCAAAAGATGCCCACTCTCCCCCAACTCCTGTCCCCCCAGGGCCCAGACACTTCTAGTCTCTGAAAAGGGAAGGTCTGCCCCACCACCAAGATGATGCCTCAGAGAATCTTCAGATGGCTTTCTAGCCAGAGGTCTCTGGACCTTTGTGTCTGGTTTGATGTGGGCTGGAGGCAGGGAAACTTGCCCTTTGGTACAAATGAAAAAGAAGAGGGGAAGGAAGCACCTGGGTGAGTTCTTCTAGGCGTAACCTGCTGCAGGTGTATTGGGCTCTTCCTGTGCCTGGTCCAATGCTTTACATATACCGTCTTCTGTAATTCCATTGCAATTAAATCATAGAGCAGGCATTACTATTATCCCATTTTACAGATGAGGAAACTGGATCCTATGGTTCAGAAACTCCTCTCAGCAGATAGAATTCCAGTCCAGGCTAGTCTGGTCCAGATCCCACACACTAGATCATTGGGCTCTGAGCCTGGTACCAGCGAAGCTGCCCTTGTGGCTGGGGGCTGGGGTAGGGGGCAGTTCTCAATCCCTTGATCCTCTGGAATGTGAGTATGGAGATGGGGAGGAAAGGGAAATCTTGGTGTCAGCAGCCAGAGACAAAGTAGGTTCTGATTAGAGGAATGAAGCTGGGGAAGGAGGGGGTCCTAATGGCGACACAAGGGCACGAGTCTGTATGTCTGGTTTCAGGGACACAGCCCATTAAAAGGGGAGACCCCTTGACTGCATGTGTCTGTATGTGACTCAGTGTCCTGCCTTCACACTACCTCCTCTGCTACTTTTTAAAAAAATCATAGTCTTATCAATCATCATCTCAACATATTATCTTAAAAGTTGTTACGAAGGCACCACTTTTGGGGAAAGTGTTCACGGGGCTCCCACCTGCTGACTTCTGTCCACGGAGGGATTGGAGATAGCTCAGGTGCGGCTTCAATGTGCGGGGTGTGGTGAGGGGAACTGTGAATATTTTTGAGGCAGAGATACGTCCCTTTCCCTGCCTATAAACTTTGACACATGGATTCAGTTTCCTGTCCTAGAACAGCATCTCTGTCAAGAATTTTGCCATATCCATTTGACAAAATCACACGTTTATACTTTTCAAAAGTGTCAAGTTCATAAAAGCTGAGGAAAGATGAAGAAGTGGTCAGAGACTTGCAAGAGACTCAAGAGAAATAGCAATTCAATGTAATGTGGGAAGCTGGTCAGGATCCTGGAATAGAAAAAGGATATGATGGGGAAATTGGTAAAGTTTGAATAAGGGCTTTAGTTGAGTTGATAGTTAATTAATGTTAACTTCCTGTGTTTTAATAATTGCGCTATGGTTTTGTAAGATGTTAGCTTTAGGGGAAACCAGGTAAGGGATATAATGAATGCTCTCTGTGCTGTTTTTGCAAACTTTTAAAAAATTTATTTGTTTCTTTAATATTTTTTGTTTGTTCATATTGAGGTGTAATTGACATATTACACTACATTAGTTTCAGGTGTACAACATAATGATTCAATATTTGTATGTATTGTGAAATGATCGCCACATGCTTATTAATGAAACTTATGAACATGCATTGGTTTAATTTATTAAACGTATATTGAATGCCCACTGTCCTATGTCAGGAACAGTGCTAAATACTACTCGTGACACAAAGTTGAATAAGACACAGACTTAATTCTTGGGGGGTCAGGGGTCAGAAAATACTGAGGCTTGAATACCTGACGTGTCTTCGAATGTGGTTATTCTGCCTGAGACAACAGTGATGGCTTTACAGAAGAGGTGGTATTTGAAGGATGAATAGGAGTTCAAGAGCTGGAGAACGTGCAGCAGGAAAAAGGGCAAGGAGGATTGTTTGCACAGTGACTGCATATTCCAGCCTTCCTTCCATCTGGAAGGTGCCAAATGACTGTTCTTGCCAGTGCAATGTGAGCACAAGTGATGTTTGCCATTTCCTGGGCTGACATGATTAAGAAAAGGGTATACCATGTCCTTGAACTCTTCCCCTGTCTGATGGCTGGAGTTAGAGGATCCTGAGTTCCAAAAGATGGTAGAAACAAGATGGAAAGGACCTGAATCATCACATGGAGGAACCGCCCACCAAACCAAAACACTCACATTGAACTGTTAAAGAAGTGAGAAGTAAATTTCTATTGTGCTATGCCATTGAACTTCTGGGATGTATTTGTTTTAGCGGCTGGCACCTCCATAACTTATACAAGCATACGTGTTAGTCCAGTGAGTACACATGGTGGGAAGTGATGGGCTGGTGAGATCTGACTGAGAGGAGTCTTGAATGATGCTCCATGGAGGTGGAGTTTGATACTTACCTTGAGAGGTTTTGTTTGGAATGTTCATAGATTGAGCAGTGGTGGGAGTGGAGAGACGGAGTTGAAGTATGTGGATGCGGCTGAAAATTTTGCTCCCAGATAACTGAAAAAAAGCTCTGAACATCTCTTTTGCTCTGCAGTTGTTCAAAACAAGCAGGCTCCAGTTTACCCACAGATTAGGAATATTTTAGTCATGAAGGAAATCCCTCTTCCTTTAATGAGATTTCTCTCCAAGTGTTAGGAATGACTTCCCATCACCAAAGCCCTTTGAGCTCCTCAATTAACTGTGACTTTAGTGATATTATTACTTTAATACATTCTATGCAGACTTGTTTCTCCACTTGAGAAGGACTGCTGCTCACTTCCCATCTCATTGTCATGCATAAATATGGGTTTAATTTACAGAGCTGTAATAAATGTCTGGTGGAAACAACTCCTCCCTCTTCTAAGGGCATTTATATATTTGTTTTGGAAAATGCATGAAGAATTTCTGAGTTTTGCAAACAGATTTGAAAGCTATGTAAAAAAGATGTGAATGGTGTTGACATGAGGCAGAATACAGGATTTAATACCTCAACTGAGAGGTGGGTGTCTGGGTTCAAGCCCCGGCTCTGTCCTGAACTTGCTGTTTGACCTCTGGCAAAATTTGACTTTCCTAGGTTTGAAACAAAGGGGGAGTTGCTCTAGGCTAATATTTTCTAAAGCTTGGTTGATGCACCACTGGTGGTGTATGAGATATTTTTAGTACATGGACAAGTATTTTTAAAATGATAATAATTATATATTTAACTGGCACATCAAACCCATGATTTTGTGGGTATTATGCATCACTATGATTTCTCTTTAAATTAAATTGTCGAAAAATTTTAAAGGCAGGCAATTTAAAGAAAAAATATGTAGATAATTGTCCCTTGTGGATGTCGCAAAAATTGTATGCTAATGACTGAAGTTGCAAAATATGGAGTGTTTTTTTCCAGGTCTGATGATCTATGGATGGTTGAGCCCCTTTAGAAAAATGAATCCAGATTGAACCACTTCTGACATTATGATACAGTGCAATATTTTTAAATAGTCACTTTTTAGGTTATCCCCCTCTTTGGTTCTTGGATGGCTAATCCTCTTGTTTCTCCTCAAGGTAATTCATTTCTTCACATGGTTTGTAATTTGTTTTTCTTTTTCTTTGTCTTTTTTTTTTGGCTGCATGGTATGCAGGATCTCAGCTCCCTCACCAGGGATTGAACCTGTGCCCCCTGCACTGGAAGCACAGAGTCTTAACCACTGGATTGCCAGGGAAGTCCCACATGGTCTGTAATTTTTGATTGCAAACTCATCTCTCATAGGAATTGTTTCCTGTGGGAATCCTATGCCCATTGGATTATGAATTGTCTCTACAAATGACCTTTGCAAGTTTCACTTGGCCTGTACTAGTTTTTATGTTAATGTGTCAGTTTCGGATATTCCTCTTATGAGGAACATAAAGTTCAACTAGTGCTACCAAATTCTAGAAGGTGGATTTTTCCCTCTGCAAGGCTGTGGATGTGTGGCAAGCCTCCCTTGCCATTTATGTAAGAGATTCCATTCTCCTATCTCCTTACATACACCTGAGACCTCTGCTTTTGGGGTGATGGGAAGGGAGAGCTAGGGAGTTACAGTTGGTAAATCACTGGTGTCATTGAAGTCCATTGAAGTCTATAGGTCATTAATTCATTTATTCATTTATTTATCACAGACGTTTACTGAGTGTCTGCCCTATGCCAGACTCTCTGCTAGGTACTGAGGAAATGGTCTCCTAGAGCATATCTTAAAGGTTCAAGATGAAAATTTTAGGTCTACTATTTACTAGCTATTAACCTGGAGCAAATAAACTAGCTTCTCTGAACTTTGATCCAGCACAAGGTGAAGAAATGGCTTAGATCAGAGTGTGGGCATTCATCTTTTTAACAGGAGAAAAAAGCAGAGTATATGGATATAAATAGATTGGTTGATTCCGTAGAGGGTCGATTGAAAGTTCTCTTCTGATTGCTTCAACTTTGTTTTAGTGAAGTAAAATAAATACAATGTCATCAGCTGAAATCAAGCAGAGAAGAGGGGGTGTTGGCAGTTTGAGAAGAGGAGAGGAATAGAATGATCTTCTAGGAAAGATGGGTGGCCCAAAGATATCACTTGAGGGTTGGGTCATGAGTTCAAGGAGAGCCCATTTGTGTGCCTTTCCCAGCCATGCTCAGCTGTGTGGATTAAGCAGTTATATTTAATGAGATTTTATCCCATTAGTCCTCATAACAGACTTTAGAAACTATTTCAAACCCATTTCACAGATGAGTAAACTGAGACCTAAAGAGGTGAAGTGACTTACCCAAGATCACTTTTAGGAAGGGGTAGAGCCGGGATTGTAAGCCAGGGCTGACCTCAAAGCCCACACTCTGAATCTTTACACCGTGCTCATACAGCTGCTATACATACATTTTAAAGGACCTCTAAGTGATTTTGATTATTTAATCATCTGGAAACTGCTATGGAGAATCGAAAGCAGACTGCTGTATTCTAGATCTGTTTCTGCTGCAAATTCAACAGTAGCTTCTGCCACATCAGTTCTTCTTTGTGGGTCTTGATTCTTCTCTTTAAGGTGATTGATCTAGGGAGCACTTCTATTCCTTTCTGCTCTTTAATTATGAGTTTTCTCTCTCTCTTTGAAATATGGTGGGATAAAACAAGCTCAGAATCCTGCAGAAGTTCAGCCCTGCATGGACCCGAGGTCCTTCTTGTTTGATGCAAACACATACTCTATCATTTCCACAGCAACCTCCAAAATCTGGAGCCAATTCAAAATGAAGATAATTTGGAGTGGAAATCAAGCCACACTGGACAAGACAGCTTGGTCAGGGAGCTGCTGCCCATCTCACCACGGAGTGTGCAAGCCCCGTCAGATGGGGGCACTTTCTTTGTCACCAAGCTGCCCCCGTAATTGCGATAGGCTCTTTTGTTATTAAACAGACCCAGGCCAAACAAAAGGGATACTGTTTCTTTTATGAGTAATGTGCTAACTCACCCCTGGAAAAAAAAAGTTCAAGTCCAGCATAGGGACTGAGACAGCATAAGATTTATTAAAGCCTCCAGAAATTATTCCTCCTTCACAGCATTTAAATTGTCTAATTATTCACAGCTGTTTCCAATTTGTCTCAGGTTGTTAATTAAGGGGTATGGGTCTTCCCCTCCTTCCAAGGGCGGCCACCCGAAGCCTCAGGAAGCACCACACAGAGGAGGGTCCGTGGACTTGGAGGGAGGATCCTCCGCACAGCGGCTATTCTGCGTTTGTCCATTAACCTCTCGCTGAGATGGAAAGAAAGCCCGGGAAACACTGATTTCCTTCCTGCCCATGAGGGATGCTGACCTGAGGGGTTACCTATATAGAGAGAGGCCTGATTTCTTGACCTCCTCTGGTAATCAAGGGATGGCTGATCACCTTGGGTACACTTGGGAGCCATGGAAAGAGCATCCTTGTTGAGGTGGAGGGAACTAGTAGGTCCCTCCAGGTCGTCTAAGCCCAATACACAGAAACAGTCAAGTCTGAACTTCCACCCACATCCCCACATCCCCACATCCCCACATCCCAACTCCATGCCCTTCCCCTCTGCGCCTTCATTCCCTCTGGACCCTCCTCTGTCCCCACATTCACACCACTCGCATCTCCTGTCTCAGGTATCCTGTTCTGCTTAGATTTTGAGCTAGGTGATTAAAGTCAACATTTGTTCAACAAACATTGAATGGGCACCTTCTGTGTTTGGGGCCATGAGCAGAGACTGGGTTTTTTTGTTTTTGTATTTTTGGCTGTGTTGGGTCTCTGTTGCTGCGCGCGGGCTTTCTCTAGTTGCGGTGAGCGGGGGCTACTCTTCGTTGCGGTGCGCGGGCTTCTCATCGTGTTGGCTTCTCTTGTTGTGGAGCACGGGCTCTCAGGGTGTGGGCCTCAGTAGTTGGGGCACGTGGGCTCAGTAGTTGCGGCACACAGGCTCTAGAGCGCAGGTTCAGTAGTCGTGGCGCACGGGCTTAGTTGCTCCGCGGCATGTGGGATCTTCCCGGACCAGGGCTCGAAGCCATGTCCCCTGCATTGGCAGGCAGATTCTTAAACACTGCACCACCAGAGAAGTCCGAGACTGGGGTTTTAGAAAGGAATAAAATGTGTCTGATTCTCTTCTAGATTGTAAATTGTAAGTTACATTATCTTAATAACCTTTAACTTCTCTCTAGTGTCCAGTAGGGGAGCTGGTATACAATAGGTGCTCGATAAATATATGTTGAATGAATCAATGGGTCACAGAATGTTCCAGCTAGAAGGGACTTTGGTGACAAGTAAGCCCATCACTTTGATTAAAAATATTTTAAAAGCTTTTTGCCCTGAAACAAACATGACATTCATCTTAGAAAAATTAGAAAATAGAGAAGAAACAAGAAATCACCTATAACCTTACCTCTGAAACATGACAATTGTTCACATTTTTCATATGTGTCTTTCAGTCTTCTTTCAAAGGATGTCATACATATTTTTAAGTAAAACTGGGATCCTACTATTCTATTTAACTGTTTAGAATGTATCATTACAATTTCATTATATTAACAATACATTAAGAACACTTCCCATGTTATTAACTTCAATAAATCATTCTTAACAAGCATGCTATACTCTATTTAGTTGTACTATAATTTCTTTTACCAGTTGTTAGATTGATTAAAGTTGTTTTCATTATTTTTCCTTTTGATATTGCATATAATGCTCAATTGAACACCCAATTCTTTGTAAAAGAGAAAACTGAGACTCAGAGAAGGGGAGTGATTCATCCAAGGTGCCATGCCAGTTATTAAGTAATTATCTCTCAGCTCCAAACCCATCCTTCTCTACCCTCTTGTGTGATGCTGGGTCTGGAACTCTGCAAGTTACAGTTCTGCTTTTCCATCATAGAATGAACACAAGGACACATGAGAAAATAAATGTAGGAAGCCTCTGAATTGGCTGAAAAAAATTTTTAAATGGGCTATTTGATGGCTGAGAACAAAGTGAGCCTAGAAATATCTATTCATGACTGACTTTGAAATAGAAGAGGAAGCTTTAGTTCCTGCATTGTAAATTGTGGGAGGCAGTCTTTTTGGTAAAATGGAACACAATATAAAAGACAATTATGTAAAGACAGGTACTGGAGTATGAGTAAAATCAGGCAGTTGCTGTAAGGGAGCAGACACTTGCAAGAAGGGAATGGCATGGGGTGAATTTCCTGTTTATCATGGCTTTTAGCCTGAAGATAGGCCACAGCTGACACCACACGAGGCAGCTAAGGTACCAGTAGAAAATCTGCAGTCTTTCTGATCTGAACACCAGAGCACAGGGTTTGCAGCAATCACAATCACTGGAATACAAAGGGCAGAGGGGCAAATCTCAGAATGAGGAGAGAGCTAGAGGGGAACCACAATCTGTGTATAGACTCAAATCTCTGGTGGACTACGGAACCAGGTATGAGCAGGGCAGACCACAGGTAGTTCAGCTAAAGATAAAAGAACTGAAATGATATTTGAATTGCTGCCCAAGAGACAGAGTTTGCAGTATGAGTCCCGGCCTGAGTGAGCCACAGCCCCCGAATCAGCTGCTCCTTTAACCCCGTCTGGTCTGAGCGAAGAACAGACGCCCTCAGGCGACCTACACGCAGAGGCGGGTCCAAATCCAAAGCTGAACCCCGGGAGCTGTGCGAACAAAGAAGAGAAAGGAAATTTCTCCCAGAAGCCTCAGGAGCAGCGGATTAAATCACCACAATCAACCTGATGTACCTGCATCTGTGGAATACCTGAATAGACAACAAATCATCCCACATTGAGGAGGTGGACTTTTGGAGCAACAATAGATATATATATATTTTCCCTTTTTCTCTTTTTGTGAGTGTGTATGTGTATGGTTCTGTGCGTGATTTTGTCTGTATAGCTTTGCTTTTACCATTTGTCCTTGGGTTCTGTCTGTCAGTATTTTTTGTGTTTTTTTTAGTATAGTTTTTAGCACTTGTTATCATTGGCAGATTTGTTTTTTTGGTTTGGTTGCTCTCTTCTTTCTTTCCTTCCTTATTTTTAAAAAATTTTTTTATTTTAAAAACATTTTTTTAATAATTATTTTTTATTTTAATAACTTTTTAATTTTATTGTATTTTATCCTCTTTCTTTCTTTCTTTCTTTCTTTCTTTCCTTCCTTCCTTCCTTCCTCCTTTCTTTCTTTCTTTCTTTCTTTCTTTCTTTCTTTCTTTCTTTCTTTCTTTCTTTCTTTCTTTCTTTCTTTCTCCCTTTTATTCTCAGCCGTGTGGATGAAAGGCTCTTGGTGCTCCAGCCAGGCATCAGGGCTGTGCCACTGAGGTGGGAGAGCCAAGTTCAGGACACTGGTCCACAAGAGACCTCCCAGCTCCATGTAATATCAAATGGCGAAAATCTTCCAGAGATCTCCATCTCAACGCCAAGACCCAGCTCCACTCAACGACCAGCAAGCTACAGTGCTGGACACCCTATGCCAAACAACTAGCAAGACAGGAACACAACCCCATCCATTAGCAGAGAGGCTGCCTAAAATCATAATAAGGCCACAGACACCCCAAAATACACCACCAGACGTGGAAGTGCCCACCAGAAAGACAAGATCCAGCCTCATCCACCAGAACACAGGCACTAGTCCCCTCCACCAGGAAGCCTACACAACTCACTGAACCGACCTTAGCCAGTGAGGGCAGACACCAAAAACAACAGGAACTACGAACCTGTAGCCTGCAAAAAGGAGACCCCAAACACAGTAAGTTAAGCAAAATGAGAAGACAGAGAAACACACAGCAGATGAAGGAGCAAGGTAAAAACCCACTAGACCTAACAAATGAAGAGGAAATAGGCAGTCTACCTGAAAAATAATTCAGAATAATGATAGTAAAGAAGATCCAAAATCTTGGAAATAGAATGGAGAAAATACAAGAAACGTTTAACAAGGACCTAGAAGAACTAAAGAGCAAACAAACAATGATGAACAACACAATAAATGAAATTTAAAATTCTCTAGAAGGGATCAATAGCAGAATAACTGAGGCAGAAGAACGGTAAGTGACCTGGAAGATAAAATAGTGGAAATAACTACTGCAGAGCAGAATAAAGAAAAAAAACAAACAACCCAATCCAAAAATGGGCAGAAGACCTAAATAGATATTTCTCCAAATAAGATATACAGATTGCCAACAGACACATGAAAGAATGCTCAACATCATTAATTATTAGAGAAATGCAAATCAAAACTACAATGAGATATCATCTCACACCGGTCAGAATGGCCATCATCACAAAATCTAGAAACAATAAATGCTGGAGAGGGTGTGGAGAAAAGGGAACACTCTTGCACTGTTGGTGGGAATGTAAATTGATACAGCCACTATGGAGAACAGTATGGAGGTTCCTTAAAAAACTAAAAATAGAACTACCATACGACCCAGCAATCCCACTACTGGGCATATACCCTGAGAAAACCATAATTCAAAAAGACACATGCACCCCATTGTTCATTGCAGCACTATTTACAATAGCCAGGACATGGAAGCAACCTAAGTGTCCATCGACAGATGAATGGATAAAGAAGATGTGGCACATATATACAATGGAATATTACTCAGCCATAAAAAGAAATGAAATGGAGGTATTTGTAGTGAGGTTGATGGAGTTAGAGTCTGTCATGCAGAGTGAAGTAAGTCAGAAAGAGAAAAACAAATACAGTATGCTAACACATATATATGGAATCTAAGGAAAAAAAAAAAGGTCATGAAGAACCTAGTGGCAAGATGGGAATAAAGACACAGACCGACTAGAGAATGGACTTGAGGATATGGGGAGGGGGAGGCATAAGATGTGACAGGGTGAGAGAGTGGCATGAACATATATACACTACCAAATGTAAAATAGATAGCTAGTGGGAAGCAGCCACATAGCACAGGGAGATCAGCTTGGTGCTTTGTGACCACCTAGAGGGGTGGGATAGGGAGGGTGGGAGGGAGGGAGATGCAAGAGGGAAGAGATATGGGAACATATGTATATGTATAACTGATTCACTTTGTTATAAAGCAGAAACTAACACACCATTGTAAAGCAATTATACTCCAATAAAGATGTTTAAAAAAAAAAGAATAAAGAAAAAAGAATGAAAAGAATTGAGGACAGTGTCAGAGACCTCTGGGACAACATTAAATGCAACAACATTTGAATTATAGTGGTCCCAGAAGAAGAAGAGAAAAAGAAAGGGACTGAGAAAATATTTGAAGAGATTATAGTTGAAAACTTCCCTAATATGGGAAAGGAAATAGTTAATCAAGTCCAGGAAGCACAGAGAGTCACATACAGGATAAATCCAAGGAGAAACATGCCAAGACACATATTAATCAAAGTATCAAAAATTAAATACAAAGAAAAAATATTAAAAGCAGCAAGGGAAAAACAACAAATAACACACAAGGGAATCCCCATAAGGTTAAGCTGATCTTTCAGCAGAAACTCTGCAAGCCAGAAGGGAGTGGCAGGACGTATTTAAATTGATGAAGGAGAAAAACTTACAACCAAGATTACTCTATCCAGCAAGGATCTCATTCAGATTAGACAGAGAAATTAAAACCTTTACAGACAAGCAAAAGCTAAGAGAATTCAGCACCACCAAACCAGCTTTACAACAAACGCTAAAGGAACTTCTCTAGGCAGGAAACACAAGAGAAGGAAAAGACCTACAATAACAAACCCAAAACAATAAGAAAATGGTAATAGGAACATACATATCGATAATTACCTTAAATGTAAATGGATTAAATGCTCCAATCAAAAGACATAGACTGGCCGAATGGATACAAAAACAAGAGCTGTATATATGCTGTCTATAAGAGACCCACTTCAGACCTAGGGACACATACAGACGAAGAGTGAGGGGATGGAGAAAGATATTCCATGCAAATGGAAATCAAAAGAAAGCTGGAGTAGCAATTCTCATATCAGACAAAATAGACTTTAAAACAAAGACTATTACAAGAGACAAAGAAGGACACTACATAATGATCAAGGGATCAATCCAAGAAGAAGATATAACAATTGTAAATATTTATGCACCCAGCATAGGAGCACCTCAATACATAAGGCAAATGCTAGCAGCCATAAAAGGGGAAATTGACAGTAACACAATCATAGTAGGGGACTTTAACACCCCACTTTCACCAATGGACAGATCATCCAAAATGAAAATAAATAAGGAAACACAAGCTTTAAATGATACATTAAACAAGATGGACTTAATTGATATTTATAGGACATTCCATCCAAAAACAACAGAATACACTTTCTTCTCAAGTGCGCATGGAACATTCTCCAGGATAGATCATATCCTGGGTCACAGATCAAGCCTTGGTAAATTTAAGAAAATTGAAATCGTACCAAGTATCTTTTCCAACCACAATGCTATGAGACTAGATATCAATTATAGGAAAAAATCTGTAAAAAATACAAACACATGGAGGCTAAACAATACGCCACTTAATAACCAAGAGATCACTGAAGAAATCAAAGAGGAAATCAAAAACTACCTAGAAAAAAATGACAATGAAAACATGACGATCCAAAACCTATGGGCTGCAGCAAAAGCAGTTCTAAGAGGGAAGTTTATAGAAATACAATCCTATCTTAAGAAACAAGAAACATCTCAAATAAACAACCTAACCTTACACCTAAAGCAAGTAGAGAAAGAAGAACAAAAACCCCCCAAAGTTAGCAGAAGGAAAGAAATCATAAAGGTCAGATCAGAAATAAATGAAAAAAAAATAAAGGAAATGATAGCAAAGATCAATAAAACTAAAAGCTGGTTCTTTGAGAAGATAAACAAAATTGATAAACCATTAGCCAGACTCATCAAGAAAAAAAGAGAGATGACTCAAATCAATAGAATTAGAAATGAAAAAGGAGAAGTAACAACTGACACTGCAGAAATACAAAGGATCATGAGAGATTACTACAAGCAACTCTATGCCAATAAAATGGACAACCTGGAAGAAATGGACAAATTCTTAGAAGTGCACAACCTTCTGAGACTGAACCAGGAAGAAATAGAAAATTAGAACAGACCAATCACAAGCACTGAAATTGAAACTGTGATTAAAAATCTTCCAACTAACAAAAGCCCAGGACCAGATGGCTTCACAGGTGAATTCTATCAAACATTTAGAGAAGAGCTAACACCTATCCTTCTCAAACTCTTCCAAAATATAGCAGAAGGAGGAACACTCCCAAACTCATTCTATGAGGCCACCATCACCCCAATACCAAAACCAGACAAAGATGTCACAAAGAAACAAAACTACAGGCCAATATCACTGATGAACATAGATGCAAAAATCCTCAACAAAATACTAGCATACAGAATCCAACAGCACATGAAAAGGATCATACACCATGATCAACTGGGGTTTATCCCAGGAACGCAAGGATTCTTCAATATATGCAAATCAATCAATGTGATACACCATATTAACAAATTGAAGGAGAATTTGGCCATCATCAAAAAATCTACAAATAATAATTGTTGGAGAAGGTGTGGAGAAAAGGAAACCCTCTTGCACTGTTGGTGGGAATGTAAATTGATACAGCCACTATGGAGAACAGTATGGAAGTTCCTTAAAAAACTAAAAATAGAACTACCATATCACCCAGCAATCCCACTACTGGGCATATACCCTGAGAAAACCATAATTCAAAAAGAGTCATGTACCAAAATGTTCATTGTAGCTCTATTTACAATAGCCAGGACATGGAAGCAACCTAAGTGTCCATTGACAGATGAATGGATAAAGAAGATGTGGCACATATATACAACGGAATATTACTCAGCCATAAAAAGAAACAAAATTGAGTTATTTGTAGTGAGGTGGATGGACCTAGAGTCTGTCATACAGAGTGAAGTAAGTCAGAAAGAGAAAAACAAATACTGTATGCTAACACATATCTATGGAATCTAAAAAAAAAAAAAAAAAAAAAAAAGGTCATGAAGAACCTAGGGGCAAGAAAGGAATAAAGACACAGACCTAGTAGAGAATGGACTTGAGGATACGGAGAGGGGGAAGGAAAGAAAGGAAACATCAGCAGAGAAATAGAAACCCCATGCAAAACAAAAACCAAGAGCAAACAAACAAACAAACAAAAAAACTTAAAAAATTCAATATCTGATGTTGTGTAAATGGTAGTTGAAACCATGGGGATGAATGGCATTGCCCTAGATAGAGGGAGAGTGGAAAGTGATGGGGGCAGGATTAAATTCCTTCCCAATTCTCATATAATATTTTATAATTGTCTCAGCTTCCACTTTCTTATCTTTGTGGAAATGGAAATAATAATATCTACATATCCTTTCTCACTTGACAAGCACGAAGTCCTTTGAGAGAGGTTTATTTAATTTGATTTTTCTATTTTATAGAAGAAAATACTGAGGTTTCCATAGAGGAAAAATAATAGCTCTCACTTACTGAGAATTCCCCGCATGCCAATTGCTAAGCTTAATTTACCTTCTTGTTCATCTTGACAGTAACCTTATAAAGTAGGTATGATTATTGCTTCATCTTACAGCTGGAGAAACTGGGGCCCAAAGAGCTCAAGCAGCTTGCAGAAGATCACTGTGCCTAGGAAAGGCTGTAGCCAAGAATGGAACGCAAATACACACTGAGCAATGATGAAATGCTCTATAGTTGGAGTCTGGTTTCACCACTAATGGGCAGTGTCATGGTGTGTGTGAGAACATGGACTCTGGAGTTAGCCTGGGTTCAAATCTAGCTACATGACCTTGGGCCTCAATTGTCTCAATTACAAAATTGGAATAGCAGTATGACCCACCTCATAGATTTGTTGTGAGTATTAAACAAGAGAACATGTGTCAAATAGTCATGACATTGCCTTGAAGACAGTAAGGGATCATTCAATGTTAGCTATTTTTAAAAAAATTTTATTGGAGTATAGTTGCTTTACAATGTTGTGTTAGTTTCTACTGTACAGCAAAGTGTATCAGCTATACATATACATATATCCCCTCTTTTTTGGATTTCCTTCCCATTTAGGTCACCACAGAGCATTGAGTAGAGTTCCCTGTGCTATATGGTAGGTTCTCATTAGTTATCTATTTTATACAGTATCAATAGTGTATATACGTCAATCCCAATCTCCCAATTCATCCCACCGCCCTTTCCCCTTTGTTATCCCCACGTTTGTTCTCTACATCTGTGTCTCTATTTCTGCTTTGTAAATAGGGTCGTCTATACCAATTTTTTCAGATTCCACATATATGCGTTAATATATGATATTCGTTTTTCTCTTTCTGACTTACTTAGCCATTTTTGATGAGGCAAAACAGAAGGGTAGCAGATGCTGTCACTGCCCTGCCCTTATCTTGACACTCTTACCACTTCAGTGCACACCAGCCTGACTCTCAGCTGTCAGCACCCACATCTCTTTGCTCCAGGATCTTCTCCTTGTGTCTGGAATCAGCTCTGAATGTAAGCGAGGCAGGCTGTAAATTTTGGGGAATTAGCACCTCTTGGGAACAACCTTGAACCAATGACTAATGGAAGTTGGTAGATCAATACCCCAGCTCCCTCAGCCCTTAGAGAGGATAACTCAGGCATGTATTTTGCACCATTTTCCAGACTTCCCCAGTGGAACTGAGCTCTGGTTTTGCAGTGGTAATCCACCCTTTATTGGCTGCTTTCCTTCACCATCTCACTTCCCTACTCCTTCCTGGTGTTTTCTGAAATCAACTACTGAGTAAATCACTTGCACTTGAATTCTTGTCTCAGGGTCTGCTTCTGCAGGAACCCAGCTAAGACAAGTAGCCATCATTTTCAGGTTTCTTCTACGTGCGATAAACTGTGCTAAGCAGCTGAAACACGTTCTTTCATTTTTTTCTTTAAAAGAGAAATGGCTGTGGAGGTTGTTATGACCTTCATTTATTCAGATAAGAAACTGAGACTCAGAATGGTTAAAGGATGTGCCCAGTCAGTAGGGGTAGAATAGAGATTCCATCCCAGGTCTCTCTGCATCCAAAGTCTATGTCTTCCCCACCATGAAGTACTAGAAATTTCTTAGGAAGAGTTTGCTGGGAGAGTGAACATGTTTCAGGATAGGCGCTATCACAGAGAACTTGTCCAAAAGGTCTTTTGGAACCAGGGCAGAATGTCCTGCCTGAAGGGTTTTGCGGAGCCACTCAAGGGCACATAAAGTGTGACCTTGACAAGGTATTTAGTTGCACCTTCCTCCTGGTTCTGCTGCCTCTCTTTCCATAGGGTCCATTCAAGCTAGTGTTTGCTTTTCTTGACCTTTTCCCAGTTGTGGTCTATCAAGAGGAAGGGACTCCAGCCCCTGTGGGAGACATGACAGGCCCAGATCCGGTCTGGCCAATAGGAAGACAAGATTGCATGAGGGCAGGGCAGTGGGCTGGGTGTCTGGGGACATAGGCTGTAGTCCAGACTTCGGCTCCTGGTAAGCTGTAAGACCTTGAGTATGTCCCACCCCATCTCTGAGTATCTGTTTTCAAATGGGAAATGAAAGTTTGATCAAGTTACATCCACAAATAGCCTGAAGTCCGGTGATGTCAATGGGTGAAATGAGTCAAGTGTTAAGACCAAAGGGAGGGTGGAGAATTATGGCATAGTGACCTAAAAGCACTAAATACAAAGTTGGCTATGCTGGATAAAGCCTATTTTTCATTAGAGATTATCCTTGGACTTCTTGTTTGAGATGTTTAGATTAAATAAACTCTAAGTCTTTTGATTTTTTTTTTTAGTTCTTCATTCAGTGTTGTCGATGTCAGTATTTAGCTGGAATCGTGCCTTTATGAATAATGCATTTCTTTAAAGAAAAAGCCAATGTTTTGAACAGCTGCATAAGGAATGGCTTCTAGAAATAGCACCCTAAGAATTCTCTGGCCATGTTGCTCTTGTGCTTAAAATCCTTTATCCATTTCACAGTTTCTTGAGAGTCTGCTGTGCACAGGCTCTGTGCTGGGTGCTGGGGATACATTAGTGACCAAACCTAAGTGTCAGGCCTCCTGGACCCTGCCTGCTGGCAGAAGACAGAGATAAGAGACAGATAAAACCCACCTTATGATATATGTCAGGGAGTGATGAATACTCTGAAGAAAAAAGAAAGAGGACGAGCTAAGGCACAGAGAGTGTGGGATGGATTTTTAGGTAGGCAAGTGTCATTGGGGAGCATGCTTGGAGCAGAGTCACAAATGAAGGGAAGGCACGATCCAAGGAACTCTCCGTGGAAAGGCAGAATTGACCTGATACTGCAGCCATGCTGGCTTGGCTTTTCAGATGAAGCCTGAATTCCTTAACGCGGTTTCCATCAGCCACGCCGGACCACGCAGGGTCTGCCCCCCAAGCATGCTGTTCTTTCCCCATCTGCCATGGCTGCTCTGGCTCACGCATGAGGAGGTGTGGAGTGGGGATGAGCCCACCGAAGGCTCTGTGCCCATCGGGTGAGGAAGGGATTGGAAAGAGAGAACCTCATGATGGGGGTGGTTGCCCACAGCCTCTCGGGGCAGCTTAGCTGGACAAAAAGCCCAGGGGGACATGGAAAAGATGCAAAGATGAAAAAGATCATGAGAGCGTCAACTCTGGGATCTACTGTGTCACACTGGGAACGTGCTGGCTTGTTGGTCACATCTTCACCGTGTTCGCTTTCTATCCCCAGCTCAGGGTTTCTTCAAAAAGAGTTCGGTGGTCAAGTTACGTTGAGAAAACTAACTACATCCTGAGTGGCCCCTATGGAGATTCACTGTGAACTTTAGCACGATAAATGCTCTGAGAAGTCCTGTTGTAAAGAAACGTGCTGAACTTTACTCTGAACTAGCATTTCCCAAACATATTTGGTGGCAGAAGTCTTCCCCGCTAGGTTATCTATTAAATTTCCTCAGATCCACTGCTGTGCCACGTTCAGGCTTACTGATGGGGGCAACCCGGAGCAGGAGTCAATGTGGTCAGCAAAAGCTGAAGCTTAGTGAGGGATGATTATTTGAACCCATATATTTTCATGCCTTTAAATTTTGACCTACAGCAGAATTGCCACTAAAAAAATCCTGATACCTACTGAGCAACAAATAATATTCTCATTTTAATGAAGACCTATAACAGGATGTATGTGGAAATAAAACATAAATCATTGAATTCAGGCTATGTTCCCTTACATTTTTTTTCTTTCATTCTGTTATTTTTGTTGGCAAAAGCCTACTAGTTGTCCCACTCAGTGACAGCGAGATTCCGCTACATCCCTGGTGGCAGCCCTCTGAAATCCACGTCCAAGGTCCAGGAGGGGATAAGGGTACCCTGAAAGAACAGCTTGGGCGGGGAAAAGGGCATGTATTAGAGGAAATCGTCCAGAATCCTCTCCAGCCAGCCGTCTCAAGGGCAGGGTCTGTGTTAAGTCATCTCTGCACACTCTATGTCACTCGGGTTCTGGTGCATAGTAGGGGTGTAACAGAGCTTTGCTGAATGAATGATTCCCTCCCTGGCTTCCTACTGTGTGCCAAGCTCGATGCTAGGGATGACCAATACTTAACCCCTTCCCTAAAGAGTTCACAGTTCAGATCTTTCATTTTTTCACCTTAGCGGTCCCCTCTAACCATGGATTCTTCAACTCTAAGATTCTATAATTCTATCATTCTAAAACTCTGTTATTCTAAGATTCCATGATTCCATGACTCTCCTCATGAGCCCTGGACATCTGCCTTTATTTTGGATCCTCGATTGGACTAGTTATCTAAATAAGAATCTTCTCAGTTCATTTATTTGTGAATGTGTATCAAGCGTCGATGAAGAGGTCACCTCTAAGAAATTTGTAGATTCAGTTCAAGGTCAATTGAAGCAAGATCTTATCTCTCCCCATGAAATATTAGTCGTTCTCTTTGTACAAAACGAATTAGGCCCAAATAGTTCACATAAAGAAAAAAAATAAAAGCCTTCATTGCCGCATATATTTCCGCATTTGCTCATTTGGTGGTTTCTTCTCTTAATTATGAACAGGAGGCAAAGATCCAGGGTCACACAGAGGGTATGCTGCATACGGACTTGGCCGCAGGCAAAGTTCACAGAGGGTAGCACCTGAGAGGTGAAAGGAAGCAGGGAGACCACTGAGTCAGTGGCCCCTTCACCCAAGGGCCCAGCGGGAGGTTGAGGGCGGCAGAGAAGAATCCCAAGCCGGTTCCTGCCTCCCGGCCTAATCCTCTTCCCTCTGCATCCTGTCTGTGCAGACACGTGGATGATGTCCAGATATGGGATAAGGACGTGGAAGGCACACGTTCTCTGCCTCCCTGGGCATTGCCTAATGCTGAGAGGATAGCTTGGTTGCCTCAGCTTGGGGATGACAGTGTGACATGTTAGGGAGACCCTGGGCTGGAACTCTGCTGGGTTTAATACAAAATCTCCACCCCGTGTGGGCTTGGGCCGGTCACTTGCTTTCTCTGAGTCTTTTGGTTTCTTCAACTCTAAATTAAGGATGTTGAAATCAATGGTCTCAAAATTAAACTGTCATGAGTCCCCATGGTGGTTATTTTAAAATACTATGTATGTAATATATCTAGAAACCTGAATGCATTATAGATAAGGCTAAAGTCCATTTTGACCCCTTCCCAGATCCAATCTTAGTTCCTGTTTCACTTCCCAGAAGAAACCTCCATCAGCTTGGTTTGTATCCATGTATTTATACACTCACTATATGGACACTGTAGAATGCCGTTTTCTCTGTATGCGTGCTTGTATGGTTTTTGTTGTTTGTTTTTGATTGTTTCTCTGTTTGCTTTTACCATTCTGTACTTAGATTTCACTTAAAAATATGTCTTGGAGATGTTCTCATGTCATTACTTTTGATTATTTGCAATACATTAATTATTCTCGTCTTAAATTATTGCTATGCAGTCCACTGTATGAGTTTATCTCAGCTTATTTGGCCATTCTCCTGTTGATGGCTGTTGATGTTTATTTTCCATTTCCCTAGATAATACTGCAGTGAACTGTCATGTTCTTATCTCCTATGGCGAGTGAGCAAGTGAGAAGCGGTGATGCTGGGTTTTTGCTCCGTCGCTATCCTGAGCAGTTTGAGTGGCCCAGGAATGATCTATTTCTGGCTGCTGTGTTTCTCTGTCCTCCTCCTTCTGCCTCTCTGTCCATTATTCCACCTCCAGTATCTCTCTGCCTCTTGAAATGTATGTTAGTCAGGACACTCGCTAGCAAATGTCGGAAGCCCGGCGCTTCCTGGCTTCTGCAGAAACGGAATTTATGGCAGCTGTGGCTGGGTCCTAGAACTGAAGGACGGGTTACCAAACTAGAGGGCTACCAGGACCCTGTTGGTCTCTTTATTTTCCACTTACCTTATCAGCCCAGCCTTAAAGATAGCGGACCGTAGTCCTAACATCCCATTCTTCTAGCTCTTGGACTCCAGAAGCAAGGCTACTTCCCCAGCTCAGACTCAGAAATCCCAGAGAATAACCCTGATTGGCTCTGCCTGAGTCACATGTGCTCCCTTGAATGAATCCTTGGTCCAAAAGAAGGAGATACTATGATTGACCAGGCCTAGGTCACATGCTCACCCCCATAGTGCCTGTTATCAAAGGGCGGGCAAACTTGCTAGACTGCCCAAAGCATTAGCTACTCCTTCATTTCCAGAATGTCTGCTGATAGTCCTAGAAGGCTTGAAAAAGCATAACTCTTCATTTCTACTGCCCAAACTTTACTATAAAAGGCCTAAGAAAGAAGGAGGGGCCATACTAACATTTTCTGGATAACTATGCTGGCCTGACACTGGGGTACACATTTTACTTTAATTCTCTCAGCATATGAGGCAGACATTACTATGCCCATTTTATAGATGAGGAAACTGAGGCTCAGAGAGGTTTACTGGCTAGTTAGTAAGTGGTAGAACAGGGATTTGAGCCAATGTCTGTTAGAACGTGGACCCAGAGCTCAACTCAGGCCTCTTTTGTCCTGGGCAGAGGCACCAGCATTGCAGTCATGTGAAAATGTTGCTCTCTTCCCATCATGAACAGACCGAGGTGAACTTGGTAACCGTGGTTCTTGTCTCCAAATGTGGCCGTCTGCAGCTCCTCCCGTTCCTCTATGCAGTGCTGCTCCCACATCAAGAGGTGGCATCTCTTTCCTTCCTCCTGGAACTGGACTTGGCCCAGGAAGGCTTTGACCAGTAGAGTGTGGAAAGAGTGATAGTATGTGAGCTCTGGGCACAGCCGTAAAGAAGCCCAGCAGTGTCTGCCTTTGTACTCTGGGGAGCCAGCAGCATGCTGAAAAGTAGCTTAAGCCGGAAGACTGAATGAGGTGGGGAGAGAGAGAGAGAGAGAGGGAAAAAGAGAGAGAAGGAGTGAGAGAAGGAACATTCAGGTTCAGGCTCCACAGTGATGTCTAGATGGCTGTCCGCTGAAGCCAGAGGACTGAGTGATCCCTGCCTGTTCCACGTGGAGCAGAAAAATTGCCCAGCTGAGCCCTGCCTGAATTCCTGACCCACAGAATTATGAGAAATAACAAATTGAGGTTGTTTTGAGTGCTACATTTTATGGTGGTTTGTGATACAGCAATAGATCGTTGAAACACAAATGCTGATAATTTTGCAGGTTTTTTTCCTTTTAAGTTTTTTTTAACTTTAATAAGGAATAATTGGAAATAATCGACATATACAATTGTACACATTTAAACGGTACTCTGTGACGATTTGACATACACTGACACTGTGGAATGATTACCGAGACCAAGATAATTCCCACCTCCATCATCTCACAGAGTTAACTTTTATTTTTTTGTGCTGAGGATGCTGACAATCTCTCAGCAACTTTTGAGTATTCAATATTATTAACTATAGTCAACATGCTGTACATTAGAGCCTCAGAACTTATTCTTCTTAGAGCTGACACTTTGTACCCTTTGACCTACATCACTCTATTTCCTCCTCCTTCTAAATTCTTATTGTATTTTGTGCTTGGTGAGCTGGGCCTGCTGGAGCGTGAATCCCTTGCACTCTTTGAAAATGTACTTTCTCTTTCCTTTTGGCCAAGAGGCACATGCTCAACGTCACTAAGGCATACACATGTATTTTATACAGTTGAAATCAGGGATGCAGTGTTGTGTCCCTTTGTATCTTTTTCTTCACATTATACCATAAGTATTTTTCTTGTTTCCTTAAAAATTCTTTACAGATGTCCGTTTGAACAGTTGTCTCATATTGGATTACAATGCTTTGCTTAACTAACCCTCCAACATACAGGATGCTTTCAATGTCTTGCTATTATGAACTCTGTAACAGACATCCTCACACGTAAAAGCAATGCTGGGTCCAAGGATCCCTAGACAGGGAAGTACCGGGTCAGATGCAAAATGGCACTTTCTAAGAGCTACTGGGGAATTGACCTAATTGATGATTCCAGTTTTGATAAGAAAGAAGCTAATATAAATTAACATTCCCAGGAGGATTGCCCCTCTGGCATCTGCCCTTCTTATGCTAAAGTTTATTTTGAATTCCTGAATTCTTTCTTACCAGCATGTTGTCAAAGCTTCATGATTTCTCTGGCTTCTATTGATCCCTTTATATGCCCTTAAATGGGAGCGTATTTCTACTGGCCAGTGGTAAAATACCACACGAGTCCTAACCAGGATCTTCCATTAACTCACTGTGGATCAGCAGATGTCACCTCCTGCTCTCGCCCTCAGATTCCTCACCAGGACAATGATGGGCTTTGACCAGGCCACTTCCTGCTCACCCCCAGGTGTGAGCACCTGCCTCATGCCAGACACTGAGTTAAGGGCTTTATGTGCATCGTGTCTTTTAAACCACACTAATATTAACCCATTTTATAGATGAGGAAACTGAGGCCAAGAGAGTGTAAATTGCACCCATAGCTCCTTAGAGGCCTGTCCGCGGTCCAGCTGTAAGGTTTGGCCATCATCTCCAGGGTGACATAAAAGTCCATGGGATACAGATTCAACTCATTCCAGCTCATGTTTACCATTGCTTGTCATTGTCCAATGTCCAATGTTTTTCTCATACTTCTTTTATAAGCCTCAAAATAATTCTGCGAAATATCCCAGTATTATTATTCCCAGATGAGAAAGCTAATACTCAGAGGGGTAAGGTGACTTGGCCAAGGCCACTCAGCTGGGAAGGAATGGAAAAAGAGTTTAACTTGAGTTCTGCTGCTTTCAAACACAAGGCTTCCTCATAAAAAAGAATGAAATAATGCCATTTGCAGCAACATGGATGGACCTAGAGATTGTCATACCGAGTGGAGTAAGTCAGACAGAGAAAGAGAATTGTCACATGATATCGCTTATATGCGGAATCTAAAAAGAAATGATACAAATGAGCATATTTACAAAACAGAAACAGACTCACAGACTTAGAGAATGAACTTATGGTTACCAGACAGGAGTGGGAAGGGTGGAGGGAAGGGATAGTTAGGGAGTTTGGGATTGACATGTACACACTACTATATTTAAAAAGGATAACCAACAAGGACCTACTGTATAGCACAGGGAACTCTGCTCAATGTTATGTGGCAGCCTGGATGGGAGGGGAGTCTGGGGGAGAATGGATACATATATATATATATATGGCTGAGTCACTTTTCTCTGTGCACCTGAAACTATCACAACATTGCTAATCGGCTATACTCCAATATAAAATTAAAAGTTAAAAAAAAAAAAGAATCTAAAAAAGAGTGGATATATGTATATGTATAGCTGATTAGATTTGCTGTACACCTGAAACTAACACAACATTGTAAATCAACTCTACTCCAATAAAAATGAAAAAACAAAACAAAACAAAACCAAAAAACACAAGGCTTCCTCCCCTTGCTCAGGCCCCATCAGGAGCGATGGACAGGACAGGTTAATAATCTCTTGTCGCCAAGGTGCGGCAGGTCAAGAGCTAGCCCATTCATTGCTCTGATCTCTGGTATGTCCGAACTGCCTCTGCATTTCAGTACCTGCTTCTCTCTGTTCCCATCTTCCCATCTGGCTGCCAACTAACTGCCTTTCCACCATATCTGAAGCTTCCTCCTGTTGTTAAAAACCCACCTCTTTCTCTGTCTCTATCTCTCTGTCCCTCCATCTCTCTGTCTCTCTCTCTCAGCCATTTCCTTTTCCCTCCTCTTGCAAAATACAAAACCAGAAATGAACTGAACACAGAAGTCTGTAAACACGCTGGCTTGGCTCCTTCTGAGGCTCTGGGTTTCTGGACACAATCTTGAATCCTAATTAAGCCGTTAGAGAAAAGCTTGTTGCTGGCAACAGGGTCGGGGAGAAATAGTTTCCATCATGCAGTATCTGGAATTGGAATTGGCTAGAAGGCCCCCGCTCGTTGCTTTCGATACCTAATAGGCAGAATCTCAAACGTTATTAATCTAAGTGAACCGTGCAAGACACAGGGGGAGAGTGGTGAATAATTATTTGGTTTTAAGAAAGAAAACCAGGCAAAGAACACGCTGTATTCGTAGCATCCTGGAGCCCCCGCAACAGGCCGTTAGGTTAGAAATATGTCTGTGGTATGTAGTGCGAGACTTAATGAAACTGTAAGATAAATTGGGAAGCTCAGGCCAAGGTGAAAACACAGAATTCTTGACACACTCTGCTTGGGGCCCCTGTGCCTGCGGGGACCGGGGAAATGAGCACAATGCGTCCTTGGTGGCAGAAAGGGAGAGGGTTTGATGCAGTTACCAGTCAGTGCAGGGGCTGCCCACGTGCACATGCGTGGCCCATTTCGGGCCAGCACAGCCTTGGGCCCCAGGAAGAGCAGCCATTTTGCTGAAAAAGAGAAGATTGTGGTGAACGTGCAGGGCCCGGCTTGCCCCGTGAGGCTGCTTTTTGGCTCCCTGGCGTGGCTGACTCTTCATCTCTCAGCACCTCCCACTGGCCCAGTCTCAGCAGCTCCTCGGTGTTTTCCGAACCTCCACTCTCTTCTAAAGTGTGGCAGGCAAGGTTGGCTCACCCAACCACTGGCCCTGTCCCCTTCTGCCTTGCGATTCAATCAGCTCTGGTTTTGTTTGGGCGGCAGTGAATCCAGCCTTGGAGGTGTATCATAATTGATCTAAGCCTTTCATGGCAACCATGCCCCCCCTGTGACATGGTTGGTCTAGGTATGGGCTGAGGCCTACTCCTGGTCGATAAGACATAAAAGGAAGTCGGATGGGGGAGGGGTGCTTCTGAGATAGATTTTCTTTCCTGACAACACATAAGAATGGCACAAGGAGAAAACTCTTTTGCCCTCTTTCCTCCTTTCCTACATCATAGGATATAGGGGCAGAATGTGATGTCTGGAGCTGTGGCAGTCATCTTGTGATTGTGAGGTGATACATTTAACATATTTTCTTTTTATGTAGCATAAGTGCTTTTCAAATATTAATTTGCTCTTTAATAATAACCCATTTAATTAATATCCAATATACTAAGGATGGCAGAACAAAGGATAGAAAGAATCTGCGTTTTGATGTCATTGTTGAGTCAGAAACCCAACCCTGGGACATATTTCTCCAGATTCCTTGTCAAGGAAGTATTAAAATCTGGGAGTCAGGTGTCCTGCTTCTTGTAGCCAAAAGCCTCTGTAGCAGGGACTGCCAGATGCCTATTTAATATCCAATCCCACCTTCTTTAGTTACAGAGCTCTGATATGTAGCAGGGCAAATTACTACTCAGAACAAACACTTTATCATCAGTCCTTTTTTGCAGCAGAGTGGCTACAAGGCTAAGTTCTGGCTAATAAGATGTGAGTAAAAGTTGTGTGTGGGACTTCTGGGAAGGCTCTTTAAAAGGAACTGACTCTGCTGGGGGTGTGTCTCTTTTGTCCTACTCCCATTCATTTGCCCTGCTGCCTGGAGGGCAACTGTGAAGACTGGTGTTCCAACAGCAATCTTGGACCATGAGGTGATATTGAGGATGGGAGCCACATCCAGAGGTGAGTGGAGCAGAAAGAAGGAGCCTGGGTCCCTGGGGACTCTGCAGACCTGCTCTACCTGTCCTGGACTGCCTGCTTCTGGGCTTATTTTCTGCCGGATAATAACTTCTTATACGTTTAAGCCACTGTTATTTTGAGTCTTCTGTAAATCAGAGATGAACTTGATCCTGACATTGGAACAAAAGCTAGCCCAAGAGCACTGTGCTTAAAACCCTCACAGGCTTCCCACTGCCGCCAGGAGAAAGTCCTGGCTTTCAAAGCCTGTGCAATTTGCTTTAACTTTCCTTTCTAGCCTCATCTGCAACCAAAAAAAAATCCAACTCATATTTGGAGACTCAGGTCAAAGGTCATTTGGGCCTCTGAGAAGCTTCCCTGATCACCTCTGGCTAGGGACCTCTGGCTCTGGGATCTCCAGCATCTTGCCCATACCTCTGCACTGGCAAGAATTAGATTTCTGTGGAACTTTCAAGTTGATGATCCTTGATCTTTCCGTCAGTGCTGTGAGGCCAGCAGCGCAAGCCCTGCTCTCTGTTCTCTGCAGAGGAAGCCAAAGCCCAGAGAAGGGCCAGCTGGTCAAGATCACACAGCAATGGAGCAGAGCCAGCGCTTCCAGCTCTGAACTTAGCTCTTTTCTTCCTCCATCTTCTCACTGTGTTAGACTGGAGAACGGAAGGGAGGGGCCAACCTCGAGTCATTCTATCTGGCAACTTCATTTGGCATCAGATTTGAGGAAGGGAGGAGAGGGTTGGAAGCTGTCAAGTTGAGTTTCTTGGACTCTCAGGAGACTTGTCTTCCTCGTGGAGAACCCAGAATTGGCTGCCCCGAAGGTCACCCCCAGGTTCAATTGCTGGGGCCTTCTCAGCATCGCTGGGTGGGTCTTAGGTGCCCTGATCCCCTGCCAGGTGCTGGCCTGGGGGCAGGGTCTGAGACAGGTGTGGAGAGGGTTGCTGTAGAGGTCAAGTGCAAAGGAGGGTAGGGGCTGGCTTCGGGTTGTCAACTTTAAGAAAACGAATGGCTTTGCATCAGTCTTTCACTCACTCAGAGGAGCCTGGTGCTGGAGGGAGCGGGGTGGCCAGTGTGTGAGCTCTGATGTTGGACTCTTGGCTTTAAATCTCGACTCCACCAAGTAATAGCCATGCAACAGTGTGTAAATTATGTACTCTCCTTGTGCTTTGTTTTCCCCATTAGTGAAATTAATAAAGTCATTCTACCAAAATTAATTAAGCACCCAGTACATGCCAAACACTGTCCTAGACATGAGAGGATTTGTGGGGATAAAGCAGTAAACACAGCAGATAAAACTTTTTCCCCTATGGAGGTTTCATTTGAGTAAGAGGAGAGGGCAACGGAGAATAAATATGTAAACAAATACATATATAATATCTCAGGTAGAGATAATGTTATAGTCGAAATAAAGCAGATAGGGGGATGAATTTTTGTTGAATGGCATTGGTGGGCCAAGCACTGGTCACACCTGTTGTGTTTGCCGGCTCCCTGCCTTTGTTACCCCCCAGGAGGGGAGCAATCCAGGTCAGGGACCAAGTGTGATTCATCTCTGAAGCTGGGTCGAGGATGGTCTAGGACAGATTTCCGGTGTTTTCTATAGAACTGCCACCAGGTAATGAGTACAAAAAGGGTTCTGTGGTCACAGTTTCGGAGGTGCCAAGCTAAGTAAATTAAAACAGTTTTCTGCTGCAGGACTTGTCAGAGCCTTTATAGGCTGAGGTTCACTGTGACTCTCTGAGGTGGACTGAGGCAGAGGGTGGTTGCATACAGTGGGCAGCAGTTCCCAAACTTACTTCACTAGGGAACCACTTTGGGGTAGAGCAACAAGGTGCTAGTGTTCCAAGGAACCTGCTTTGGGAAATGCTACTATAGAGGGCATCTTCCCAGGTCCTGGTCCAGGGCAAAGTTTAGCAGTGGTACCTGAGGACTGGTGAGGACAGGTCTCCTGAAGAGTTGCTGAGACCCCCATCCATGGTCTAGGACCCCTCCTTCCTTCTAGAGACACCACTCCAGGGATGGGCTGCTCTCCCTGTTAGGGTACAGACTGTCCTTGGACTGGTCACAGGGAGGTGACACTAGCCACAGACTAGTGGGAATCTCCCCAAGATGTGGCAGCAGCTGAAAGATCCCAGCTTCACGGGGTGGCTGGTAAGGAAGGGGCAAAGGGGTTTCTCAGGGTCTTTCTACTCCCCATGTGTCTGTGGGGCTCCAGGCCCCTTGGACCCGATACTTCCAAGAGAGCTCACAGCTTTCACACCTCTCCCCCCAGCAGGGTTGTGGATACTATTCCTTGGCCTTGGCACCCAGCCTGGAGCCTTTCCAGACCTTGCTGGCTCTGAGGCTAATCCTGAAGTTGGGCCCCAGTGAGCCTGGACCCAGGGTTCTGCTGAGTGATGGGTGTACCCCTGCCTGTCTCTGTGAGCTCGGGCTGGACATCCTGCTTCTGGAGCCAGAACAGAGATAGTACAGGCTTCTGGGAGCCTCTGGGGCTGCCTCTAGCCAAGCCCCGGGGTCCAGGGGGAGGGCTATGTGTAGAGGAGACGGGCTTGGAGCGCTGGGATGCTGTGATGGGGCCCCTGGCTGGGCTGGGACAGGAACGGGGGCAGGGCTCAAGGCCAGATGTGGGGAGGGGCTCCCCTGGGTTGGAAGGAGCCTCCTGAGAGGCCCCAGGCTGGGGATCATCCAGCTTCAGGCCAGTGTCTTGAGTGTCACCTGGTACCCTGTGGAGCCCTTAGCCTCAGCTTTAGGGCCCTGGGGGAGAAACCCTGTATATATGCTCAGGGTTCAGTGTCTTGGCTTGTCCCCTGGGCTCTGAGGGTCAAGGAGGTTCTGCTGAAGGAGGCTTTAAGGCTGGGGAGAGGCAGGGCCACCTGAGGGCAGGGGAATGGAGACCCAGGTTTGGTGCTCAGCACTGGTTCTCCCCTGAGCTCAGGAAGACTGTACCTGCCTCCCTTGCAGCTAGGTGCAGCAGGGAAGGGAGTGAAGGGAACCTGGTGGAAATTTCGCCCTTCTTGGCCTGGCCTCAGAAGCATCTTGCACGGCCCTCAGTCCTCTTGTCCCCTTCTACTGCAAACTTGGAAGCCACACGCTAAGTCCCCTTTTGAGAAAAGCCACTGGGAGAGCCGCCTAACCCACCCAGACTGTGATGTGAGCTAAAGATAAGCCGTGGCTGCACGAGTGCGTCGGGCCACCGGGGTGTGGGGTTCATACCTTAGCATCACACAGCGGTCCTGTCCTCAGTATTCCAGCGAGGCCCCCTCTCAGGGGCTTTCAGGCTGATGGCGAGTCAGCAAGGTAGCTTGGCTGAGGCTTGGGACTCAGTTGCTTCACTGATCTCGAAGAGAGGCAGGGTGGCCTGGAGGAATGTGCCTTTGGGGTCTGACAGGCTGGCACGTGCACCCTTGCTCTCATCCATTCCAGCTGTGTGTCATTCACTGGGCAAGTTACGTAGCCTCTCTGAGCCGGTTTCCTTCCCTGCAAAATGGGCACAGTGACCCCCGGTCACAGTGTGGTTGGAGAAAGAGACAGCATAAAGTATCAGGCGCTGTGCTGACCCACAGGAGGTGCTCAGTAGAGGAGAGCAAGTTTCTTCCGCACCCTCAGAGGTGCTTCAGGAAAGCTTATCATTCACTCATTTGTTCCTGCCATATTTATGAAGCCTCTGTCCTATGTGCTGGATTCCACTGCCGGCACAGGGGTACCATAGCAAACACGACAGACAGATTCTCAGCCTTCATAGAGCTGATGATCTGTTGGGAAGAGGCAGTTGATGGGGTCTGTGAGTTTCCCTGCATGCGGTGTGCACAGGTGTGCATATGTGTGCAGAGCCATGATCCCTGCAGGCCCAGGGCGAGGACTTCCACTTCCTGGCTGCTGGAGCTCTTTCTGAGCCCTGAGGAGAGAGGCGTCAGGGTTAGAAGAGGCAGGGACCATGTTCAGGAGAGACTTTTTGGGACGGAGGGGAAAGGAATGCTCCGTGGGGCCTGGGGGACCAGAGCAGCCCCGAGGAGGGGAGAAGAGCATCCTTACATGCTCTGTCTGAGCCCGAGGGACACTTGGGGACTCCGATGGCTTCTGGAGGGCAGAAGCTGCCCAGGCCTCTGCTGCTTCCGTGCAATGTTTGGATGAATTTGGTGTCAGTGAAACTAATCAGATGAATTAAGATCTCCCCAGGGGCACCCACTTGTTCCAAGATGGAGCGGGATGGCTTGGCAAAGTGTGTTCTGGGTTCTGCCCAAACCCAGATGATTGCAAAACCTCTCTTCCTGACCCTACTCCTTTTTTTTTTGGACCCCCAACACCAGCAGGTGTATGTAACCTCGCGAGACACACCAGCTCTGCAAAGAAGAAGCTGCTCCCTCCCTGCTGGCTGCAGAAGGAAACTTCTGTCTCCCAGGAACCCAGTGTATTCTGGCTTCAGATCCTGACTATTCCTGCAAATGAAGCTGGAAAATGAAGTCGGAGGGGGTCCAAGCACTTCTCTCGGTGCAGAAATTGTGAAGCATGGTGGGCAGGCCATGAGCCCTGCCAGCCCAGGCCTTGTGTCATGTTCGCCATCGCATTCCCAGCCCCGAGCACAGTGTGTGGCACAGATCAGGAGCTCAAAGAATATTCTGATTGATGAATGAATGAATGAATCTTTTTTTCTTTCTCATAACAACCCACGAAGTGGGTATAAATATCTTAGTTTTCCAGTTGAAGAAACTGAGGCTCAGAGAAGTTAAGTAACTCTCCCAAATTTACACAGCAAGATGACAGAAGAGCTGGGATTCAAACCTTGGCCTGGTTCCAGAGGCTGTTTTTTGTTTTTGTTTTTTTCACAATGCATGTGTCACAGGGGAGTCAGAGAAACAAGATGTGTTTTCTTTCTCTTTTTTCTTTTCTTTTCTTTATTCGTTTTTGGCCATGTTGTGTTTTCGTTGCTGCACGCGGGCTTCCTCTAGTTGCAGTGAGCGGGGGCTGCCCTTCATGGTGGTGTGCGGGTTTCTCATTGCAGTGGCTTCTCTTGTTGCAGAGCACGGGCTCTAGGCGTGCGGGCTTCAGTAGTTGTGGCTCACGGGCTCAGTAGTTGTGGCTCAGGGGCTCTAGAGCGCAGGCTCAGTAGTTGTGGTGCACAAGCTTAGTTGCTCCGCGGCATGTGGGATCTTCCCAGACCGGGGCTCGTACCCGTGTTCCCTGCATTGGCAGGCGGATTCTTAACCACTGCACCACCAGGGAAGTCCCAAGAAGCGTTTTGTGCTTCTGGGGTTTGAGATGCCTGCGGACACCTAAGACTTGGCCACAGAACACGTGTTCACTTACTCCCTGGGTCTAGGGTAATAGCAGCTCACAGCTGTTGAGCAGCAGCTGCGCCGTGCACAGTACTTACCTTGTTTAATCTTCACACAGCCCTGAGGGGCTGATCCTGTCGGTGTCCCTCACCCCCTTATTAGATAAGGAACTGAGGCTCAAGAGGTCCAATGACTGGCCGCAGGAACGGCTGGCGAGCTGGGGTCCTTCCAAGGACCCCCTCCAGTCACCCCAGGACCAAGCAGGAAGTGCAGTGGGGTGATAATGGAAGGGTAGGTCAAGTTCACCTGGCTGAGGGAAGGATTCCTGAAGGAGGTGGCTTATCGGCAGGGCCTTGAAGATGGGCCAACTGTATCGTGGGGCTGAAGGAGGGAAGGGACACGAGATGACCAGGGACGGGAGTGGACTTTGGGGGCCTGTGGAGTGACGAGCTGAGAGCAGAGCCCAAGATGGGAAGCCCAGCCTCACTCTCCTGAAGGGACAAGAAAGAAAACTGGGACTAGCCTTCGACTTGGATTAATTTCCTTTCTGCTAAAAAACAAACAAACAAACAAACAAAAAACAACAGAAAAAAAACAGACAAAGTGTGCCAAGGAGGGTGTTGGCCTGCTAATTCTGACGGTCTAAAGATTTTCGTGCTCAGAGGCAGCTCTCGAATGGAAGACCAGAGGCCATGCAGTGAGACCTGTTCCCCACTCCTTCCCAGCCCCCAGAAGCTATGTGGCCTTGGGCCACGTAACCCTCCGCTCTAAGCCATTGACCCCTTGCCTGTGAAGTGGGACATCAGCGCACCTACCTCCAAGGGGTACCGGGTCTGTTAAATGAGAGCGAGTTGACAAGACCCTCCCTTTCTTCCCCAGACAGCACAACGACAACAAAAGGACATTATAGGTGCTAAGTCAGATTGCTTGGGACTTACGAGCGCTCCGAGCTTGGCAAACCCTCCCTCAGTCTCCTCATCTGTAAAATGGGGCCGACAGGAGACTGTCCATCACGGGTTACAGTGAGGATCAAATGAGCTGGTAGCGTAGAGAGGTTAGCACAGTGCCAGAGGCACAGAAGGCAAGCAGTTCACGTGTGCTGGTATTATTCCCATTTGTACTATGAAATGCTTCACAGCCTGAAATGCCAGACTCCTGGACAGCTTTCAGCTTTTACATCTGCTCTTTGCTCTGCATGTAATGTCCCCCACCCAAATCCACTTATCCTCAGGGCTCAGCCCTGATGTCCCTTACCCTGGAGGCTCCCCTGAGGACTCTGGGGGACAGAGATATGTATTCCCACAGCCCAGGTCCCTGCCTCCATCAAAGCAGTTTTAGCCCAGGATGATCTGTCCTCTCTTGGAGCCCCGTCTTCCTCTAACACCATGACGTCTGGATGGCAGGGAGGACATCTGAGCGTCCCCGGACCCTAGAGCCTGGCCCTAGAGTGTGTCCTCAATCAACCTGTGAGATAAATAAACATGCAATGCGCTATCCCAGTGTCATTTCATCAGGTCCCCCAACAACCTGTCATCTTCCTTGTCCGTAAGATGCGGTGGGTAAAACAGTTTTGATTCACTGTTTTTGAAAAAAGTAATTGAAATGTAAAACACTTGCATTGAAAATGATTGGATTCATTCGAAACATGATGGTACTTAACAGAAATGTGATTCTCAACAGGAAAAAAAAAAAAAGAAAATGATTGGAAACGTATTGTTTTATTCATGCAAAAGACAGAATACAGAAAAGAATGTGAAGGGGTATAACCTGCTGGTTCTGTTCATCCAGTTCATTATTTGATGGCATAGGGCTTGGCCTGAAGGCTGTCGTGTTGACTGTGGAATATTCTGGGGTGCATTGCCTTCTGGGGAAAATGGGTCTTAAGAGCTGGACAATTCATTCCATAAAATGGTCCCCGTTGGGGAAGTTGGGGCTTGGAGAGGTTAAGGACTTGCCCCGCTCTGATGAATGATGGAGTCCGGACTGTCCGCCTGGGTCCACACCCTGAGCTGCTGGGTGGTGTCTGCTCCGAATAAGGCTGGATCCGCTGTTTTGTGCAGACCTGCCGAGGGCAGCTGTCTACGCCGGCAGCCCAGGCTGGGAGTGGGCTCTGCAGCAGGGAAGTCACCGAGATTTCTCCCTTTTTCATCTTCATCTGGCACCTCTCCCTAGGGAAGTAGGTCTCCTTCATCTTAGACCCATTGTTGCAGGACAAATGTTTCCAGAAAGCTTCAAATCAGTGCCATGGAAACTTTCCCAAAGGTTTCTGAAGTCACCCGAGCAAGGACTTTCCTGGAGGGTCTGATAAGGTGTGGGGAGCAGGGGCGGGGGGTGGGGGATGGTTTTTCCAGCTTCAGGAATATTTAAATGCAGTGGGGGGGGGGGTCTTTCTGGGAGGGATGCTGCGATCCCCTGGGGGCCCTGGGAGCTCCTGGGGGATGCCCCTGCTCTGCCTGGTCCGTGGTGACCGGTGGCCCCAAGCTGTGCTGACCGCAAACAGGACAAGGGCACAGCTCTCCTCGGCCCACCGCTGCCCCCCCCCCACTGGCTCCCCCTCAGCGGCACTTGGAGAAACCTGCAGCGCATAAGCCGCCACTTCCTACCCCACTAAGCCTTCTGCCTGTCGTCACCACCCTTCTCCAGACACCTCTGGACATCCGTCTGGGAGGAAGCGTCTCCCTGTCACAGCCCCGTTTCCTCGCGCTCAAGTCGGGATCTGATGCTAAATCTCGAGCTGACGTGATGCTGTTTATAGCATTTCGCAGTCCCTCCCGGGGCTACCCAGAGCGCGCCAAACCCACCTCTCACCTTTCATTTCAGCTCTGAAATATGCCCCGGGAGCAGGGGGCTTGGGAGTGGGGTGGGGAGGAGTCGTGTTGCGGTCCTCTGAGGGCACGGCCAGCCAGGTCTGGGTGACAAAGGGAGAGGGGCTCACCGCTCAGCTTCCAACCACCAATCACCACAGCCAAGCTGATGGGGGCCAGGAGAGCTCAGAAGGGGCTGAGGAGTGCAGTCGTCAAGCCAGGAGGCCCCGCAAAGGCGCAGGCAGCCCAGACGGAAAGGTGGGCAGCCTTCTGTAGACCAAAGGGCCGAGGCCAGGAGAAGGGGAAGAGAGGCCCTCAGGAGGAAAGGGGCTTCAACGTCATTCATTCATTCATATGCGCAGTGTTCATACATCCATGTGTTCATTCAAAAAAACATCTAGTGAGCACCTACTATGCAGGGCTTTGCCTATCACCAGCCTTGTCCCCAAGCATCCCTGTGTAACTAGAGTCACAGCCGCCATGCATTGATTGCTTCTTCTGTGCCACGCACTGGACTAAGTATGGGCTTTCTACACACTTACTATCTAATCCTCATATCAAGTATCAGATAGAGAGCATTTTTCTCTTTTAGAAGAAAACAGAAGCACAGAGAGGTTTGTAACTTGCCCAAGGTCACACAGCAGTGGCAGATCCTGGAATAATACCCAGATCTGTCTGAACCCCCTAAGCCTGTGTTCTCAGGACTGTGCCAAACTAGAGAGAGTTTCCAGCTTGCCCAAGACTCAGGCGGAGAGCAGAGGAAGCAGAAGCAGAGGTAGGAAGAGAAGATGGGCATTTCTGTCCCAAGTCTCCAAAGAGAAGGAACCCAGGCCAATTCTGAGGGCCAGGCAGTGGCATGGCTTAGGGTCTGTGGCTGTGTCTACTCTGGCCAGAGTCTGACCGCGTGCTGCTGAACTGAAACTTTCAGCTGTTGTTTTTGGCACCAAAGATCCAATTTGATGTGACTTCTTATTGGCAGTTTTGGCATACCATGTGAGGTTCTCTTTTTAAAGAAGAGATTAACAGTCACATTAAGTATCTTACATATCTTTACAGGTGAATTTCGTGATCCCTGGTGGAGCCCTTGCCGAGGTCCAGAGCCATCTTAGGGGTGCATCTGCATTTCCTCATTTAACCCTTTCTATAGCCTTCAGAGAATGCTTTATCGTCGTCACTTTATAGAAATCCAGAGCAAAGAGGATTGTCCAGATCATTTGCCTAATAAATAGTATTGTTATGGCTGCAATTCATTGGGCATCTATATTGTGGGGGGCACTGAACCAGGCATTTTCTGTCCATTGTCTCTCATTCTCACAGCTCCCTTAAGGCAGGAGGGATCATAGAAATTTTACAAAGGGGGAAACTGAGGTTCAGAGAGGCCAGACAGAGTCAGGGTACGACTGGGATGTGGATCCCAAGGGCAGCAACTTCTTTTTCTTTATTGCACGCTTTGTATAAGTCTTGTTTTTTAACTTTGGATTTTTTGTTAATAACTTGGGCACTTATATCCTGATCTCTGCCTTCTCCTTTATTGCCTCAATGGCTCGGGTGTTATGTATTGAGTGAGCACCTACTATATGCCAGGGCCTGTGCTGGGCACTGGGGAGACAAAAAAGAGGAAGACCTCACACAGACCCCACTCTCAAGAAGTTCACAGAGGGCTTCCCTGGTGGCACAGTGGTTAAGAATCCACCTGCCAATGCAGGAGACACGCGTTTGAGCCCTGGTCCAGGAAGATCCCACATGCCGTGGAGTAACTAAGCCCACGAGCCACAACTACTGAGCCTATGTGCCACAACTACTGCAGCCCGCATGCCTAGAGTCCATGCTCTGCAACAAGAGAAGCCACCGCAATGAGAAGCCCACGCACCGCAACAAGGAGTAGCCCCCGCTCTCTGCAACTAGAGAAAGCCCGCGCGCAGCAACAAAGACCCAACGCAGCCCAAAATAAATAAAATAAAATAAATAAATTTATAAAAATAAAAAAGAAGTTACTCACCAGAATGTCACATCCTGGAGCCAATCCCAAAGAATTCCCGGTGGCCAAAGCTGGAACAATTTGAGCAATGAAATTAAGAATATGCTATTGGAGGGAATTCCCTGGTGGTCCAGTTGTTGGGACTCCATGCTGTCACTTCTGAGTTCAATCCCTGGTCAGGTAACTAAGATCCCACAAGACGGTGGTGTGGCCAAAAAAAAAAAAAAGAAAGAAAGAAAGAAAAAGAAAAAAAAGGATATGCTATTGGATTATAACCCAAAGTATAAAATAAATATTCATGAGTCCAAACTGATGTAAATAAATGATTTAATAAATAGGGGAAAAGAAGATAAATCTTTTTTACAGAAGAATTCACTGATGATAGGAAGGCAATAAATCCAATCCACACTCAGGGAGGGGGGATAAGCTCTTTCTTCCAGGAAATGGGATTTAACCCCTCTCCCTTGAGTGTAGGCTCGACTTATTACCTTGCTTTCAAAGTACAGAATATGGGAAGGGGAAAGAAAAGCAACTTTACAGTGGAGAAGTCTGGCAAACAAGACCTTACCCAAGGGATGAAGATCAGCTTCATCAGTGATAAGCTGTGTTAGTAGCCTGAACCAGTTACATGATGTGATGAAAAGGGCACTTTACTTCTATGGTCCCCAAAACTAATCGCCACAGTTAACCATGAAAAAATCATCAGACGAACCCAAACTGAGGGACATTCTACAAAATACCTAACCAGTACTACTCAAAACTGTCAAGGTCGTAAAGAACAAGGGAAGTCTGAGAAACTATCACAGACCAGAGGAAGCTAAGGAGACATGACAACTAAATGTAATGTGGTTTCCTGGATGGGTTCCTGGAAAGGAAGAAGGACATTAGTGGAAAGACTAAGGAAAGCTGAATAAAGTCTAGAGTTTACTTAATAGTAACGTACCAATGTTAGTTTCTTAGTTCTGACAAATATTCCTTGGTAATGTGAGACATCGGGGAAAATGGGTGAGGGGTATATGGGCACTCTCTGTACTACCTTTGCAACTTTTCTATAAATTTAAACATATTCCAAAATAAAAAGTTTACTTAAAAAAAAATTGACCTATTCTAGAAGCTGCTAGAAATGCTTCAGCCATCTTTTTTTTTTTTTTTTTAATTTTTATCGGAGTATAGTGGCTTTACAATGCTGTGTTAGTTTCTGCTGTACAGCAAAGTGAATCAGCTATATGTGTACATATATCCCCTCTTTTTTGGATTTCCTTCCCATTTAGGTCACCACAGAGCATTGAGTAGAGTTCCCTGTGCTATACGGTAGGTCCTTGTTAGTTATCTATTTTATACATAGTAGTGTATATATGTCAATCCCAATCTCCCAATTCATCCCAATCCCTCCTCTCCCCCCTTGGTGCCCACACATTTGTTCTCTACGTCTGTGTCTCTATTTCTGCTTTGCAAATAGGTTCATCAGTACCATTTTTCTAGATTCCACATATATGCGTTAATATACGATATTTTTCTCTTTCTTACTTCACTCTGTATCTACAATTAAAACCAGAGACTTGTTAATGACGTATGTTAGAAATGATTTTCCATGGGTGAATGATTGCTCTTCAAAGGCACAGCTTGCCTGGGGTGTTGTACAGGCCCTCCTGCTCATGCATAAACAAGTCTTTAAGAATCTAGAGGCCAGTGTCCTCTAGCCTTGGTCATGATGCCCTAGACTTAGGATTCTAAATCAGCCCTCTGTTTGGGTGCTTATAGGAGTATTGGTTACCTGACTCTGTTGAGAAGTTTTGCTGAATCTTGCAGCTAGAGTATGGGCATGTCTGCTGTAGGTGCCCCTAAAAGAACTGAAGGCTGGACCTCCAAGGAATCACTGAACAGGTCTAGGACAGCTTTTGTCCCTGCCTGCTAGTAAATCTTTACACATGGGCAACATTTGAACAAAAATTTGTATTCACTTTCATATACTTCTTGTTAGTGAGGCTGTAGGGGGAGGCCCCTGATGTCTCAGGGGGACCATGAATCGTCCTCTCTATGTATCAGCCTTCATAACAGGTGGTTTCTCCAAGTTCTGTGTATGAGTCGAGACTCTTTCATTTGAAAATGATCAAAATCCAACTCAAAAGGAGATGTATGGGCGTATGTTTCTGGAAAGTTCCAAGGGGGTGGTCTCTTCTGGTATGGATGGACCCAGAAGTTCAAATGATGTCCGTGAGATTCCCCTCCCCCCCATCTCTCAACTCTGTTTGTTTTCATTCTCCAGCAGGCTCTCATCATGTGGCAGAGAGATGGCTCATGGTAGCTCCAGGCCTGTGTTGTCTTGATTGTCTCAAAGCTAGAGAAAATAGTTGTCTTGCCTTGAAGTTCTACCAGAGTCCCAGAGAAGACTCTGATTGGTCCAGACCTGAGCCCATCACAGTGGATCACTCTGGTTACATTTGTTCTACTGGGCCAGCCCCATGGGAACCACATTGATTTTTGTAGAAAGGGGGAGAGATGATTCTCCAAAAATGAAGGCTGAGGAGCCCAAACCACTGCTGCATCTCAGGCCAAGACTTCAGGTAGAACTTAATGTCATGTGGAGGCCAGCCTGAGAAAAAGAAAAGGAATTGGAAAAGAGCATATCATTCAAATCTGTAGAGGACAGAGCCCCTCTACAGGAGGTGCGGAGTCAAATGTTTTGCTCCCAGCTCCCTCCGGAGTTGCTGAGTGACCTTGGGCCAATCACCTCCCTATCTGGCCTTCCAGAGAGCCATTCCATAAAATGATAGCGTTAACCAAGTCGTCTCTACAGACCCTTTTAGCTAAAAAAGCCAGTCTGGTGAGTCTGAGGTCTCAAGAAGTGGAGAAAGACTGGAGATGTTAAAAAAAGAAGAAAAATATTCATTAACAAACCCAAACTGAATCTAAATCTTGCGAGCATTTCCCTTGACACCTGGATATTTAACTGCTTCCAGTTTCCCTTTTAACACCAGACTGGAAATGAGAAGCAGAGACATAAGTGCTAAGAAATTCTAGGCTCCACCAGAAACGTGTCTCTTGGTTCAGTGTTAAGGAAAAGCATTTTAAATATTGAGGCTTCTATTTCAATCTCCTGCTGATCTGAAAACGGCTCTCTCCCCAATGTTGGTTTTTATTCCCTGACCGTGGCAAGGGCCCAAACACACCACACCCGCCCCCTGCCCTTAGCTGCTGTTACAAAGCATTTCATCCCCGAGGGAACTCTTCCCATTTTGTGGGTGACTCCAGTGAAGAGAGTGAAACCAGCCTTTCTTATAGCGACACACTATTCATGCCCCTTCGTGATTTGCCTTTTCGTGAATTCAACCATTTAGTCCAAGTGTGTTAAGTGCCAACTGTATGCAGGGCAGAAAGGGGATGTGGGAGACACACAGGTGGAAAAGGTGCCGACTCTGCCTTTGAGGATCCCGGTCTGCGATGAGGTCTTGCCCTGTTGACCCTCCAAGGCCGAGGTGACACTGTGGTGAGGCTGAGGGTGTGTCCTCCTTCCCTGGGTCAGCAAACTGGGCTCATATCCCGGCTCTGCCACCTACTCCTGTGTGACCTTGGCCACGTCATTTGGTTTCTGGGAGACTCAGCTTTTTCACCTATAAACTAGGGATAATAGAAATCCCCTTGGAGGACCGCTGTGATGATTACATTTAAATATATATATATTTAAACACATTTTAATTTATTTTTATTTATTTATTTATTTGTGGCTGTGTTGGGTCTTCGTTTCTGTGCGAGGGTTTTCTCTAGTTGCGGCGAGCGGGGGCCACTCTTCATCGCGGTACGTGGGCCTCTCACTATCGTGGCCTCTCTTATTGCGGAGCACAGGCTCCAGACGAGCAGGCTCAGTAGTTGAGGCTCACGGGCCCAGTTGCTCCGCGGCATGTGGGATCTTCCCAGACCAGGGCTCGAACCCGTGTCCCCTGCATCGGCAGGCAGATTCTCAACTACTGTGCCACCAGGGAAGCCCTACATTTAAATATTAAATGCTCAAACATAAAAGCCCTTGGCTGGACATCTTAGCACAGAGCAGAACTTCCCAAATGTCAGTTCCCTGCCCCTCCCTCCATCCCCTTTCTGGACACAGAAGGGTCCCCCCAACCCCAAAAGATTTGCTAATTTAGTCCCCAGCACGTACTGTCATGGAACGAAATGAGGGGAAGTTTAGGGTGCATACATATTCCGTCTCACAGAAACCGAATGTCTGAGTGGGGTGCCGGGGACCCAGAGAGGCCCAGGGATGGGTCCAGTGCTGAGAAGACCAGTGCCTCCCATGTCATGGGGAAAAAAAGCCAGCATGAGTGGGCCCCTTCAAAGGGACGTAATTACAGCACCTCCCTCCCGGGGCTGCTGGTACGTGGAAGTGAGATAAGCCTCATGAAGTGCTCAGCCCTATGGACCCGGAGGGCTCCGTAGACAGGTGTTAGGATCGAGGCTGCCAGTCTGAAGTCCAGTTGCTTTTGGTGCGAGCTCCTCCACTGCCTTCACTTCTGCCCTTCAAACGCTCCCCCAAGCCTGGCAACGAGGAAGGAGTTGAAAATGTCATCACCGCCCTCTCCCTGGCAGGTCACAGTTCTCCCAGCAGACACCAGCACCCAAAACCAGGCCCGAGGTGAGGTCACGTTTGCATGAACTAACCACCTCTTCGGCCACTTGGGACTCTGCCTCTGTGCTGACGAGGAGCCCTGGTCTCTAGATTGCTCTACACTGATGGGCCAAGAATGGATTTCGGAGAGTGTCTTTCTTTTTTTAAATTTGAGAGGTTTTTGCCAGGAATTAATGAAGTGCACAAAACACAGTGTCTCGGAACCAAAGTGGAGGTTGGGGGGAGTGACAAGTCACCCACACCCTGGGCCTCCATCACGGCCAGAGCCAGCCAACGAAGGATGCAGGTCTGGTGACCACGTGGGCAGACACTCCCCCTGCGAGATCACACCAGAAGCGTGAACCAGGAGGGGCCGTGGCCTGACGGAGACACCTGTGTTTAATAACGACAGTCTCCCCGTGAGGCTGCTGAAACTTTTCTAACTCTCTGATGGGTCTGAAGGGCGGCCATGCGGGGAAGCTCTAGACGGCCCAGAGCTGCCTTACGAACTTTCCTGGACGATTGATTGCCTGTCCTGAAGCGGATGCTCAGACATGCCTCCACCCCTCTCCATGCTTGCTTGTAGAGAGTGCGAGAAAGAGGGGTTTGCTGGCCCTTCTCTTCCCTCCCAGGGCCTCATAAACTCCCAAGGCCCAAGGAACTTGGATGAGCAGGTAGCCGTGCCCTGGGGTTGTCAGAGGTGCAAGAGGAATTGTGGAGGTCAGTGGCTCTGTGGGCTGCAACTCCTTCCTTGACGCCCCTGCAAGACCCTGAGAGCAGTGATTGATACAGAAGCCAGGGAACATTTACGCAGCCCTTCCCGTGTGCTATGTGCTTTCCGTGGGTCACCTCATTTACTCCTACCCAGACTCTCAGGGGCAGTGCCTCCTCCATCCTCATTTTATGCCTGAGGAAACCGAGGCCCAGAGAGGTGAAGCGTGTCACTTAACTGTGAAGGAGCTGAAGCCCAAACCCCACAGCTCTGGAAGCTTAAGCTGGTTGGCGAGAGGGACCATTACAGCCAGTGGGCCATGGGCAGGCACATTTTGACAAGAAGGACCCAGAATCTGGAGCGGGCCCAGATGGGTGGCCAATGGAGCATGGAGGCCATCCAAGGTACGGCAGGGAGCCCTGGCCAGGAGGAAGCAGGGGAGATGGTGGTGGGATGGCAGGCGGACAGGGGCCATCCTGGGCAGAGGAGGACGTGGATGGACATCGGGGACAAACATCAGAGACATTACGTCTATTGATTTACACAGAGATGCTCCAAGTGTGGTCCACGGGCCCCTGGAGCCTGCCTGAGACGCTGTCGGGAGTCTGCTGGGTCAAAACTCTTTCCATAATGAAACCAAGATGCTATTTGTCATTTGTATCATGTAGACGTTTGCACTGAGGGTGCAAAAGCGATGTGGGTAAGACTGCAGCTGCCTTAGCATGAATCAGGGCGGGGGCACCACATGGACCAGCTGTCACTGGTCAGTCACCCTGGCAGGAAAAAACAAGTGTCACTTGTGAATACCCTTGATGAAGCAGTAAGAACGATTAATTTCATTGAATCTTTTTTTCCCCATTTTTGTGTTGTTTTTAATTATTTCTATTTGATTTTTTGTATTCTTTTTTTTAATTTATTTTTTATTGAAGCATAGTTGATTTACAACGTTGGGTTAGTTTCAGGTGTACAGCAAAGTGATTCAATTATACATGTTATGTCTTAGTGGTGTGATTGCTTGAGTGAATGAATCTCTATGATGCCAGGACCTTAAGGGAAAGCTTTGGACTTGGGCAAACCTTCCTGCTCATCCTCGTGCTGCTGTTTGCCAGCTATGTCATGCTGGGCCAGCCCTGATCTCAGTCTTCTCACCTGTTAAATGGGGGTATGAGTGGTTTCTAATACTAGCATGGGGCACACACTCACTGCATGTCAGTGCCCTTTCTTCTCTTCGGGGGACAAAGGGAAGGCAGACTGGATGATTGGAGAGAAGGCCTGGGGAAGGTCAGTTGCACCATGTGGCTCAGGGTACAATCCAGTCCCAACTCCACCCTGTGTTCAAGTCACAGATCTTCTGGTATCTGTCTGCTTAAACACCACCCATGACAGAGACCTCATTCCTCATAAGGATGAGGAAAAGGAAAAAAATATTTTAACCTGTCATATCCAAAATATAATTGCTCCAATATATAATCCATATTCAAACAAACAAACAAACAAACCTGTTAATGAGGCATTTCATCCTCTCTTGTCCACACTAGTCTTCCAGATCCCATGTGTGTTTGACCCCCACAGCATGTCTCAGGTGCACAAGCCATACTTCAAATGTGGCCAATGGTCACAGCCAGCCAGTGGCTGCGGCACTGACCAGGCAGGTCCAGCTGATTTTAATTACCTCTCTGTATCAGCTCTGCCCCATCGTCCAGGTGCCTATCTGGGTACCAGGGGAATTGTTTGCTCCCTTTCCCCGTCCAACTCTGCAGGCTAGACACCATCAAGTTAGGCTTGGGGATGGGGTTGGGGTTAGGATTATAAGGTCAATGTCAGCTCACCCAATGCTTCTCCTCTCAAGGCTCAAGTCCTCAGTTCCTTTAACTGTTGCTTCTTGGGTAGACCTCCACCCTCGTCTCTCTCATCTCTTGAAGATTTCTGTCTGTCAATAGCACCCCAGATGTGGGATTTATATGTGCACACAGACTTTTTCTACCTTGTGTCTACAACTCTAGTTTCCCCTTCTGGAGAAGTAGCTAAGGCTGCTCATCTGATGACAGGCAAAGCCTCTTACTTCTTGTCGTCTTCCTCCTAAAGGAGTTTCTGGTGATGTATCAGTCTGAAAACCAGCCAGGAAACAGTGTTTTTCCTCTCTGGAAGTGCAAGAGGGTAGTGATAATCATCTTGCCTGTGTACTTGGGTGACCAACCTTCCTGGCTTGCTTGGGACCGTCCAGTTTGGCACCAAAAGTCCCACATCCTAGCAAACCTCCCAGTCCCATGCGGGCCAGGCCAGTGGGTCACTCCACCTTGTACCCCTCTAGGGGCCTTTTCCCCCAGATGTGGGTCGGCAGTTTTGATCCTGGGTCTCAAGGAAGGAAGAGGAGAGTGGGAGAGGGTCTGTCTGTTGTCTCAGAGGATTGGAGAGAACAAAGCTGATGTCCAGGGCTTTTATTTGGCAGTCAGCGGAAATGGAGGGCTACCGAGGGGGCAGAACTTGCTGGGGGTTGTCAGGGCATCAGCTAGATTCCTTCTAACACCCTGCCCACTTTCCTTCCAGTAGACCACAGCCGTCTGCTAAAATGAGGAAGGGGCCATAGCGAACAGACAAAGAGCTGAGTAGCCGTAGGGTGGAAGGAAGGCCAGTGATGGTATAAACAATGGGTCTAGGACTAGGGAAGGTGGACACAGACTTGGCCCCGGGGCTTCAGAGCCAAGGGAGCCCAGCCCGAGGGAGGCATCTGTATGTTGGGGGAGCCCTTTCCCCCTCATGCTGGCCCAGCTGGAACGTGTAGTGTCACTCAGAGGGGCTCATCACTTCTGCGCCGAGGAAGGTGGTATTCAAGGGGGTCTGTCCTCCACCCCATGCTCATGTCAGTTCAGCAGGGACCTTTGTGTTCTGTGCTGGGGCTGCAGCAGAGTCCTGATACCAGCTGAAGGAGGCTCAGGCTCAACCCAGGAGCCCAGGCTGCGCTGTTGCCTCTGGGCTGCGGGCAGGAGCAAGCTGGTGGCTCCCAGGCCCGTGCTGAGGGTCCTGTCTTCTCCCCATTCCTAATCGCAAAGGGTGGGGGGAGGGAGGAGCCAAGGGTCCTGCCTTCCACTCTGTTCCTGCATGTCTCCCTGGAACTGAGAGCCCCCCGGGAATCTTCAAGTCCTGGAATGGCCTCACCTTGAGGACCACTGGCTGTACCCAGATGTTCATTGCTTCATTTATAGCCAAAGAACAAACAAGAAAACCAAAACTCAAATTTGGGTTTATTCCCTTTTGTCCTAAGGCCTAAACTGTTACTTTGATGATTTGGTTTCTTTTGAATTCTTTAAGCTTATTCTACAATCTTACCTCTGGCGAATCCCATTTCAACTCTTGAAGCTGTGATTGTCTGCAGCCAAGCTTAGCAATGACGGCCACTTAGGAAGCGCCTGCCATGTGCCAGACACTGTTGGGTACCCTTTGTCCAGGACTCCCCGAACTTTCCCAGCCAAGTAGCGATTTATCATCCAGATTCAAAAGACAAGGGAGGGAAAGGGTAGGGGAAGGACCTCACCACAGCCTATGCAGCTTTCTAGCGGCAAATCTGGGTTGTAAAGTCCTACTACTTGGTGGTACTTCCTTTAGTGTTATTTTCACCTTTTCATTTTACCTGGCTTTGTCCTCCTTTCCTTTTCTTGTAGTTCAGTCCATCTTCTTACTGACTCGAGGCTGCCCTTCTGCAAACTTCATCCTCTCAGCTGATGAACCATCCAGAGGAAGGTTGAGCCAGTGGGGTCGGCTGTGAGGACAGGCTCGCCCCGGCAAGGGAGGTGGAGGTGGAAGTCCCCGCAGCTTCCTTCCCCTCCGTGCTGCCTCTGGGGTTTCTCCACGTGTCTCTGCCTCCAGGCTCAGGGGCCTCGGCTCATGCCTTCTCACAGTCCCAGGCAAGACCAGGAAGCCTCTGCACAGTCAGTGCTTCAGCATGAAATTCCCTTCCCCAGGCTCTGCGACCCACCTCTCTAGATGTGACTGAAGCGGTTCCTCTGTGAAGCTTCCCTGACCTTCCTGACCTGCGCCCCACCTCCCGCCTCCTCCCCTTCTTCGCATTCTAGAAAGGGCACCAAAGGCATTCTGTGGCAATTGTTTGTCCCACGTCTATTTCCCCACTGGACTGGGAACTCCCTGGGGATCAGGCGGTCACCTCTTTGAGTCTCCATCGTGGCCTCCGAGGGCTGGTGTTCAGCAGAGTCTTCATGTCCCATGAACAAATGTCTGAAGAATGCCACCCAATCCAAATCGGGCCAAGATACGTTTTGAGTCCAGGAGGAGCATATTGGCTTGCTTGGGGGAGAGAGCTGTGGGTCCACGCCAGCTGTCACTATTATCCAGTCACAGGACTTCTGAGCGAGTCACCTGCACTCTCCAGGTGGGTGCAGGCCAGCTCGTCTCTCCATTTCTTCCAAGACGTGAAATCCTGTGCATTTCCTGGACTTGCATGTGGGTGTGCAGGAACAGCCAGGAGAATTAAACCAGGTAGATGCAGAGTTTATCAGCCTCTGTGGAAGCTAGCTGAAGGGTCCCCATCTCACTCCGAAGCCCTTCTGTCTCTCTCTTCCCCCCTTCAAGAGTCCCATCCAGTTCTTCTGTTGGAGGTAGAGCCTCAGGCTGAAATCCTAAGATCACTTTTTTCCAGATAAGGGACATCCCCTTTCCTATGCAACAATTACAGAGAGAGGCGTTGCTAAAGCAAACTCATTTTAACCAAAGCCAGACTGTAGAGCCTTAACCGAGTCAGGAATGGCATATTATTTTCCAACTTGGACTGCTTAATGGTACTTTGTGAGCTGTGAATATGGAAAGCATTCTCATGAATCTGCATACAATCAGGTGGGTTGCAGACCAGAAGATGAAAATGATGTAGAAAGTTGCCTGTGGTCTCCAGGTGGAGGAACACCTGTGCATGTCCTCACCCCTCCACCCTGGGCTCTGTGATGGGGGCTACCTGCAGATGAATCGTTCAGAGGGAACCAAAGTTTACAACGCCTGTTGTACTGTTTGGAGAGAAAACAGTAACTCCCAGAGAGCTCTTGTATTCTTGGGAAAAGCAGAAAAAGAAACAAGGCCACCCCGTGGTTAATGCTAACAGAAAGTGGGCCTGGGGTGACCCTTCAACTTCTGTCAACTCTTCAGATTGGAAGTTGGAAACTGGCAGCCCGTAGGCTTCCCCCCAGCTGCAGCTGGGTTTTGTTTGAGCTGCATAGTATTTTGAAAATGGGAAAATTTTACCAAAAAAAAGGGGGGATTTTAGGCTCTTCTTGAACAGTGGGAAGATGTGGGCACACTGAGCCCTGTTTCCACATGGTCATGACCCATCAGAGCTGCCCCCTCTGGATGGGAACTGCACTCGGCCCACCGTCCAGCTGGGTTCCCTGTCCAGCCCTGCAGCATGCTGAGTTCTTCCGGCATTGGAAGCGTTTCCATTTCCCCCAGTCAGAAGGGACAGTGCCAAGATCTGAACGCAGGTCTTTGACCTTGAAGCCCTTTTGATTCCCCACCCCACTCCTAGGCAGAGAGAGCACTGGGTAGGGTCTGGAGGTAACAATCCTGGAATCTTGGGCTAATACTTTAACCCTCAACCTCACTGTTAATGAAATGGAGAGGTGGCTGCAGAAAGAGTTCTGAGACCCCTTTCCTGCGTGCTTCCCTATTGATAAAGTGCCTTGAGCCCTGAGCTTGGCGTGTAGAGCATGGCTGAGTCTCAGCAACCGGGTGGGTGAGCTTCAGTCTAGAGAAGGATCCTAGCCAAGTCTGCCCAGCTTTCAGCTAACTCTAAATCTTGTGCGCAAGTAGGGCTGCTGTATCAGTTTTGGATTCGAAATCTAGAATGTCAGATGGCCGCTCTCAGCGAGTTGAAGGAGGCTGGGTCCTCTCCTGAAAAGCCTTATAAGAAGCCTCAGCTTCCTCTTCTGTTAAACGGGGGTAGAAAAATTCTGTCCTCCTCGGTCGGTTATGTGAATTAAAGAGCCACACTGGATGGAATTCCAGAGGAGCATGTGTCAGGTGGGATAACAGAACCCACACCAGGTAGCTCAACAGAGGGAACTGAATGTGGAGAATTAGTTACAAAGGCGTTAGATCTGAAAAGCCAACTGGGGGCCACCCAGAGTTTAGCAGGGGTAGGAAGCTGTCACCACTGCCAGGGAAGGTGGGGCAAAGGGATGAGGTGGTGTCACCAGAGCCTAAGAGCCAGGGCTGCCGGGTGGGGCTGGGGTCACAGAGGGGGACACAGTCTCTGCTGGAAATGCTGCCTGAGTAAGGGGTGAGGGAGATACCCAGGCTCCTTCCTTCCTCCCACTTTCTACCCACCCACTGGAAGCCAGTTAGCAAGGGAGCCTATTTGCAGGGGCCAGTCCCACAAGACTCAGGGCCAGGAGGGGAGGGCAAAGACTGGATCTGAGAGCAAGCAGCCCCAGCCCCAGCCCAGGGCAGAAATGAACTGTCCACGCCCAGAGCCCTTTAGAGAGCCTGCACAGAGTAGGCGCCCACTAAACATTCATGGTTAAAAAAAAAAAAATGGAATGAAAGTTGAGATGATAGATGGTGTATGGTAGATAGCCTTCAAAGTCAGCCTCGACCAGACCCTTCCCTTCCCATATGTGTGTGCTTCTCCTCACACTCAGAAGTGGAGTCTCATTCTTCATTCCTTGGCTCTAGACTGATCTGAATGACTCATTTGGTCAATAGATTATGATGTTCTGCAACTTCCAGGGATGGTGTCATAAGGTGTAGCTTCTGCCTGGGTTTCCTGAAATGGTTGCTCTTGAGGTGCTTCCTTTTGGGATCTAGCCATCTTGTGCTATTCAAGCCCATGTCACACGGAGAGGCCACATGTCAGAGCTCAGGCAATGCCCCGACATTGCCTGCCAACCATGCGAGTGACCTACGGTGGAAGTCCAGTGCCGTCAAGCGGAGGTCTGACTGCGTGAGGACCACACAGTAGTGCCCAGTCAACACACAGAGCTGTGAGGATGCATTGCCATTTCAAGACATTAAGTTTGACTTGGAATGCAGCAATCGCTAACTGGAGTCCATGAGAATGTGTTTTATAAGCTGTGAAGTGTTCCCAAGCATTTGTTATAATTGGCCATTCAATCATTCATGCATTCAACAAATGTTTATGGAGCACCAACTATGTGCCACGCTCAGGGCTGGGTGCTGAGGGTACCACGGTACACAAGGCAGGCGATTTCTTCTCTCCTGAACCTGAAATTCCAGTGTGAGGAGTCAACAGAATGAGTAAACAAATGACTAAGGAAATTTGACAGTGGTGAGTGCTGAGAAGATGGCTGTGTTTCTGTGATAGTTGTGGTCATTGTTATTTCCAGCTGCTTGCCCTGGGCTGATGGGAATCAAAGCCATGGAGGGGCCCTCCCCGTCCCCAGCTTGCCCATCACATCCTGACATCAGCTACTTCCATGGTGATAGGGCGACTCCGCCTGCGCTGAGTCCCCTCAACTTAAAAAACATTTGCAAACACTGCCAGGGGCAGGGAAGACGAGGACTAACAGGAAGCGGCAGCCACACCCTCAAGGAACTCTGTGTAGGGGGGAGACAGAGATGTGAATTGATCATTACATAAAACGGGAGCAATGTTTAAGCCTATAAGCTTGCTGAACTTTGTAGGTCCTGACATGCTCTGTGACTCTGAGACACTTGCTTGATATCTCTGAGCTTTAATCTCCTTCTCCACAAGGCAGGAGTGTTCATCTCTCTTCTACCTACCCAACAAGGCCATTCTGAGAATTAAAGAGAAAATGGAAGAAGCTTTTCCTTGTAAATGACAAAGCACGATGCAAATGTAAGAGATGATGAAGCCCAGCAGCTGTGAGAGGGAGCCTCTGTTTTCCTGTTTTATTTATGTTTTGTCAAATCATTAAGGACTGGGGTTGCTGCACAACTGTCGGAGGCATCATTTACCATGTGCTCCACGTGAAGAGCAGCCCCCGGAGTTGTTTGTCATGATGACCCTGCTGGCCCCATGCATCTCAGACCCTGGCTCAGGAACAGCGGACTCTGAATTGTGTCCGGTGACTAGCTGTTGCCTCTGCTCCCTCCATGGTGGCTTCCCCAAAGCTCTCAGGGCCTTGACCTTGGGGAGGCTGTGGAGGCACCTGAGAAGCCAGGGCTCAGCTCTGGTCTCTTGATTTATGTAGGACTTGGAGCAGCGCCTGAAGGAGGGAGGGGAGGAGACACCGAGGGTTGGGCAGGCTTTGCTTGTAGGAGAGCAGTGGGGGAAATATGTGAGTCTGGGAACATTTTGATCTACTCATTTATATTTTATTTACCTGTATCTCCCTACTTCCCTCCACCTCTTCAAGCAGGTAGCAGATTCTATGGCTAGGGAGAAACCCTGAGTGGCCTGCATGATTTCTTGGTTTTTGTTTTCCAAAAAGCAAACCCCATAGTGCTGGAGGGAAGAAGCAGGGCAGCCCTGAGAAGCAGGAGGGAGAGAGGGCCTTCCTCGAGTTGGAAGGAGCTTCCCTGAGCTGTGGGTTCTGGAGGATCAGAAACAGACCCTGCTACCTGGCAGCGCCCAGGAAGGCCCTCAGACCCCCTAGAGGAAATGCTGCCCAGGTCTTCTACGGACCTGGGAATCCCAGGAACTGGGTACTGGGATCATGTGTGGATGGAAGGAGACAGAAGGTGACAGACACCAAGGGGCCATGGAAATGGACCTGTCACTGTCACCGGCAGGAACCCAGGGATCCCCTCCCCCCACACCTTGACACCATTGGACACTCAGACTCTTTATATGTTCCCAGAATCAGAGAGGGGTCAGGATGGGGGAAAACTGCAAGGGTGAATGAGGTGACTAAACTTAACGAGAAATGGCAAGATCTTTGTTTAAAAAAAAGAAAACTTTCAGGTCCTACTGGGTGACTCGAGACTTTATCACTTTATCATATGCCTTTATCACTTCCATCCTATGTCTTAGATAGGAAGACCTGGTATCCTAAAGTTGTAATATTTTTTCCAAATTAATCTATGAATTTAATGAATTCACAATAAAAAATGCCAAAAGGATTTTTTACCTCCTGAAACTAAATAAGCTGAATCAAAAGTTCACATGGAAAAATAAACAAGCAAAAACACTTAGGAAAATTCTGTGAGGAAACTGGCCTTATCTGATATTAAAACATATTATAAAGCTACAGTAATTAAACAGTATGGTGCAGATGTATGAATAAACAGAGGCATCAGGGGAACAAAAATAGGGAGTCTACGATAGAAAAAATTCATGATGAAACTTAGTGAACAGTAAAAGTGGATGCTCAAATCAGTGGGGAGAAATGAATTATTCAGTAAATGATATAGAATTAACTGATTAAAGAAGTAATTTGGGATCTATAATTCACACATTAAACCAGGATTAATTCCAACTGGATCAAGTATTTAAATATAAAAAAAAAAAACCCATAAAAATATAGGAGAAAGCATGGGAGAAATTTTAAGTAAGTGGGAAAGTCCTTTTAAGTATGACAGTTAACCCAGAAACCATAAAAGACTGATAAATTTAGATACATAAGTATCAAAAATTTCTTTATGGGCAAAGCATCAGAAACAAAAGCAAACAACCTGGCAAAAATTCTTGTAACTCATGCTACATATGAAAGGCTAATTTCCCTAATATATAAAGATCCCCTACAAATGAATAAGAAAAAGACCAACAGCCCAGTAGGAAATCAGGTAAGAATGTGAACAGAAAGTTCATAGAAAAGAAAATACAAATGGCTCTTAAACATGAAAAATAAGAAAATCTCAAATTTAAATAAGCTGTGAGTTTCCTCTTTTGAAATGGCAAAAATAAGTTTGATAAAGCCCTGATTTGTCAAGGAGTGGGGAAATAAACCATCTTGAACCTTGAGTATTAATCTCCATGGTGGAAAACTGGGAGATCTAGACATGCCCTGTGAGCCTGCAGGTCCACATCTGGGGATCTGTCCTACAGAAGTGTGCTCATGTGAGCACAGCAAGCGATGGGCATGTTATTCATTGCAGCAATGCATGCGAAGTTAAAGAATGAGAATAAATTAAATGCCATCAAGACACTAAAGAAATAACAGCACTTCCATATCCAGATGGCCAATGGGCACATGAAAAGATGCTCAACATTGCTAATTATTAGAGAAATGGAAATCGAAACTACAATGAGGTACCACCTCACACCAGTCAGAATGGCCATCATTAGAAGTCTACAAAAAATAAATGTTGGAGAGGGTGTGGAGAAAAGGGAACCCTCCTGCACTGTTGGTGGGAGTATAAATTGGCACATTCACTATGGAAAACAGTATGGAGGTTCCTCAGGAAACTAAAAATAGAATTACCATATGATCCAGCAATCTCACTCCTGGGCATATATCCAGAAAAGATGAAAACTTTAATTTGAAAAGATACATGCACCCAATGTTCATAGCAGCACTATTTACAGTAGCCAAGATGTGGAAGCAACCTAAATGTCCATCAACAGATGAATGGATAAAGAAGATGTGGTATGTATAGACAATGGAATACTACTTAGCCATAAAAAAGAATGAAATAATGCCATTTGCAGCAACATGGATGGACCTAGAAATTATCATACTAAGTGAAGTAAGTCAGACAGAGAAAAAGAAATATCATATGATATCACTTATATGTGGAATCTAAACAATGATACAAATGAACTAATTTACAAAACAGAAATAGACTCACAGACATATCAAACAAACTTATGGTTACCAAAGGGGAAAGTAGGGGGAGGTATAAACTAGGAGTTTGGGATTAACAGATACATACCACTATATACAGAATAGATAAACAACAAGGTTCTATTGTATAGCAAAGGGAACTGTATTCAATATCTTGTAATAACATATTTAAACTATAATGGAAAAGAATCTGAAAAAGAACATATGTATCTATAGATAGACAGATAGATATAGATATAGATACCTGAATCACTTTGCTGTACACCTGAAACATTGTGAATGAACTATATTTCAATTAAAAAAATAAGAGCACTTCCATTTAATGGAATATCATGTAGCTGGAGAAAATAATTAGGAAGCTCTTTATGAACTGATATGGAAATCTCTCCAGGATATTTTCCTCTCTGTCTGTCACCACCCATGTTTCCCATCCCAGGTTGCAACCATATGGTGCCTGCACACAGCAGATGGGTCATCAACATTTATTTAATGAATGAAAACAGACTAGGATAACCATCCTCATTTGCTAGACAAGGAAGCTGGGTTTCAGAGAGGTAGGTACCTTGCCTATGTCACAAAGCTGATTTCTCTGGGAATAGCTCCCACTAAAGCTCAAATCAGCCAAATGAGCGTATCAGTCTTGATTGACTCAGCTCTCTCCAGGGCAGCATGGGAGGAGGATGCAGAGATGATGCGCTTCAGGCCCCTGCCCTCAAGGAGTTTGTAATCCAGGGGAGAATAATTCAGAGATTGCCGAGTGTCATTGGTTTGCAGGCATTCACAGCTGATGGCTCCTTTGGGATTGTAGAGATGAAGTTCCCAATCTGGGCTACTTCATAACGAAGAGGGCCATGGAGACAGCAGCTAGTATACACGTGGAGGATGGAGATGGGAGGCCCCTTACCTCATCCAACAGAAATCAGGCATCTGCACAAGAAGAGGTGGCACAGACTACCCCAAACCTCAGGCTTATTTATCTTTGTCTGGCATTACATACGTTCCAGTATGAGACAGTGAGGTTGACCAGAAAGCTGGTTAATGTTCCATTAACTCTGCCTTCTGCACTGGACTGTCCCTGACAAATACAATTCTGTCCAAAGAGGAATTCAGTTAATAAAATATCTCCATGACATTGTATAAGAATGCCACAGCAGTGGGAATCCTGCTGGTCCGGGCAAGGGGTACAGGAAAAGAGACATTCAAATAAAACCGACATAACAGTCCTGCAGTATATGAATCTTCTTCCCATTTTTTTTTTTTAAACCAGATGACTATCTAAGCTTTCTGGATAAGGCACCTTCTTCTTTGTTCCAGATATGTACAAAGGAAAGGAGGTTGGGGATGAAGCTCCTCTCTGGGGACCCCAAGGCCCGCCCCACTCACTCAGCCGTGGACCTCCAGGCTGAAGCAGTACTGTGAACCCAGTTGAACCCTGTAGCGTCCAGTAGGGCTGGGCTTTGTGGAGCTGGGTGAGGCCCGCATGGCAGAACCACAAATGTTATCTTCGCTGTGAATGGATCCTGTGAGAAAACGTAGGCCAAACTCAGCTGAAGCATCTCTCCTCAGGAACCCTGAGGAACTTTGCCCTCCTTTCCTGATGAGGTCCTAGGACCTTAGCTTAATGCTAAATACACCACATTATGAAACTGGATTACATGGAGTTTGGCAACCGCCATGGCGCTTGGATTCCTTGGAGCCCAGGGCCCCCAGCAATGCACTGAGGTCAGACTTTTCCCCTAGACAAGATTTGGTATTGAGAGGCTCTTGTCTTCATTCTGGAGGTTTCTGAAAGTAAGGGAAGCAGCAGACAGAGTGGTCAGAGCCCTGGCCTGGCTTGGAAGCAGAGCCGCTGAATTTTGTACGCCCATGGGCAAGTCACGTCCCCAGTCTCACCACCTGTGAAATAAGGAGATTGGACAATCAGAGGGTTGTTGGGATAGTTTTGTAAATATTCAACTACTCTTCTTCCTCTCTTTCCTCCTCCCTACCATCCCCACCCCCGTTCAGGCAGAGCCCGTCCCCAGGAAAAGACACAGCAAAGAGCAGAGAAGGAAGTCTGCAGGGCTTTTGATTTTCAAAAAAACCTGGGTGCTTTCCTCTAAAAGGTTTCAAGAGAATTGTGATCAGCTGTGTTCTAGAGGGTGTGACCTTAAATCTTGCATCTCTAGCAGTTCCTGGGATTAAATTCCATGAAACATGAGTTGAAATTCTAGCTGCGGCAGCTCCCAGCTGTGTGACCTTGGGCATATCATTTAATGTCTCTGTGCCTCAGTGTCCTGAATTGTAAGGTAAGGAGAGTGTTTGACCTGATGAGATGGACGTGAGGATCAGATGAGCGAAGTTGTGGCACACCTGGCCCAGAGGACATCGGCTGGACACTTGCTATGACCACCATTGTTGGCATCATTATTGGATCACTTAAGTCAGTGGTTTTCAAACTTTTTTTTTGGTAATGGCAGAACATTTTCTTCAAACAAACCTAGTGGCAGGGCAGGAATAGAGACGCAGATGCAGAGAACGGACTTGTGGACCCAGGTGGGGAAGGGAAGGGTGGGATGAATTGAGAGAGTAACATTGACATATGTACACTACCATGTGTAAAACAGATAGCTAGTGGGCAGCTGTTGTATAGGGAGATCAGCTCAGTGCTCTGTTATGACCTAGAGGGGTGGGATGCAGAGGGTGGGAGGGAGGCCAAAGAGGGAGGGGATATAGGTATACATAGAGCTGATTCACTTTGTTGTACAGCAGAAACTAACACAACATTGTAAAGCAATTGTAATCTAATAAAAATGTAAAAAAAAAATTGGATGCAGACACCCAGTGCATAAAACTGGACTAAAGCAGAGCTACTTGGATTGATGTGGTGAAGGTGAGAGGCCATGCCTTACCTATCAGAATAAGTCACCTTGATGTCCCCCTTGAGAGCCCTTGAGGGGGCTTCAAGAAAAACTGTTTCAAAATCTCTTCAGTGGATACAAATCCAGAAATGTCAATAGGCTCTTAATAAATTCCTGTTTCTCTTGATATAGTCCTACCTTGTTCATTCTGTACGGATGAGAGTACGGCCACGCCTGAGAGCGCCATTGTTGCTGATGGGTTCCGAGGCAAGTACACTCTGAGACAGAGACCAGGTGCGGGGAGTTTGGTGGCGGTGCCCTCAGATCAATACCTGTGCGATGGGGTGGAAGAAGTAGGATTGGGGGAGGGGGAGGTCGAGCTGTGATGTAGTCCCAATAGAGGCCCCCAGCCCAGCCCAGAGAGAGTTCTGCAGCTGGGATGACCCATCAGAGCTGTCCCAAGAGGGATGAGAGGGCCGAATGTTTACCCCCCCAGATTGTCCTGGAAGGTGGGAAGACCCAGGGTGAGGGCAATCTCTTAGGTGAAGGCAATCTCATTAAGGGGAAGACAGTTGAGGGGTGTCTGTTAGAGGCACCCCCAGCCCCTGAGAACAAGTTTTTCATCCTGAGTGAGCTCTGGGTAGCTTAACCCAGTTCCCTGGCTGACACCTTGTGACAGAGTGATGGATCACATAGACCCAGTCCTTACTCTCATGGGGCTTGTTGGGATGGGGAAATGGGTGTTCAATACCAAGCAAATTAATTCATATGTAATTGGAAGGATGCTGAGCGCTATGAAGGCCAGGAAGAGGATGCTAGGAGAGAGGATACAGCAAGGAAGACCTCAGAGAGGGGGTGATATTTCAGTGGAGACCTGAGACAGCTCTGGGCTTGAGACAGCTCCCAAACAGAAGGTGGCCAGGGCTGGGGGAGCAGAGTGGGACAGCAGGGGCCACAAGCCTGTCTGGCCTTGGGGCAGGAGGGGGGATGAGGCTACAAGGAGCAGTGGGAACAGGGCCGGCTTCTCCAATAGTCCATTATTTTCCAGGCCCCGGGCCCAGGGCCCACCATACTTTTAAAGGCCCATGAAAATGTTTTAATCGCAATCGTTTTATTTTATTTATTTATTTTTTTACATATACATGTATCTATTCTTTTTCAAGTTCTTTTTCCATTTAGGTTATTACAGAGTATTGAGCAGAGTTCCCTGTGCTATGCAGTAGGTCCTTGTTGGTTACCTGTTTTAAATACAGCAGTGTGTACAAGTCAATCCCAAACTCCCAATTTATCCCTCCCCCCCAATAACCATAAGTTCGTTCTCTATGTCTGTGAGTCTGTTTCTGTTTTGTAGCTATGTTCATTTGTGTCGTATTTTAGATTCCACATATAAGTGATATCATATGGTGTTTTTCTCCATTCGTCTTACTTCACTGAGTGTGATAATCTCTAGGTCCATCCATGTTGCTGCACATGGCATTATTTCATTCTTCTTAATGGCTGAGTAGTATTCCATTGTATATAGGTACCACATCTTCTTTAACCATTAATCACAATCTTTCTAAACCAAAAGAAAAATGTAAATATAGTACTACATACATAATAATGAATCAGGCCCAGGTTATCTTATACCAAGGCAGGTGTAAAATATAAAGTTAATATTTGTTTGAGGGATAAAGGGGTCCACAAAAGTCATGATACAGTCCAGAATGGAAAACCGGTGGTGGGCACGGAGCAGGGTGGTAACATTGTCCCACCTGCGGTGGATGCTGGTGGTACCCTGCACCATATCACCTCAGACCCCTGACCTAACGGCAGCTGTGATAATCAGGTCCTGCCCTGCAAGGCTTCCCACACAAGCACTGACTGTCTCTTAGTTTTGGGCCACAGAACTTTCTAGAAAGCAGAGGGAGCTTGCTCAGCCTGCAAGCAGAGGCAGGCTTGAAGGCTGATACTTCAGAGGAGTCTTACCCAAGGGGGATGGGAGTCTCTGGGCACGGGTCCCTCCTCCCCTTGGAGGGAAAATTCTGTGGTACATTCTGCATAGCTCCTCAGAGCTCCCCAGCGGGACCAGGCCCAAGCTGCCCAGAGCAATTCGGCCTCTCTTGGACTTTGCTTACTTCGTCACTCCCTCGGATTCCCGCTGCCTGAGACTACCTCCTAGATAATTCACCTGCTCCCTAGTGCCAAGCTCTGATCTCAGGGCTCTGATTTGGGAGAACTCAAACCAAGACACCCCTGGGACTTCCCTGGTGGTCCAGTGGGTAAGACTCCGTGCTCCCAATGCAGGGGGCCTGGGTTCAATCCCTGGTTGGGGAACTAGATCCCACATGCACACTGCAACTAAGAAGTTCACATGCTGCACCTAAAAGATCCAGCATGCCGCAACTAAAGATCCTGCTTGCTGCAACGAAGGTCCTGCATGCGGCAGCTAAGACCCGGCGTAGTCTAAATAAATAAATAAATAAACAAAAAATAAATAAATATTTTAAAAACCCCACAAAAACCAATGTCCCAAAGTGAGCTCAGGGAGGACAGAACGCTCCCGTGGAGCAGAAGGGCAAAAGCTCTCTTGATCCTGATTTTCAGTACAGATACAGACCGTGAAAGTGGGGCCTCACAAGAAAAAGAAAAAGAGAAAAAAAAAGAAAAAAACCTTAAACCCCCCGCCCCCCAAAAAATCAAGACACCCCTTTACAGCTGGATGTAGCCTGGGGCCATGAGATGTGGTGTCTCCCCTGAGGTGCTGTCAGTTCTGTACCAATGACAGGTGAGACTTGACCGACACTTCTTCCAAGTGACAAGTTCAAGGGTCAGCACTTAAAACTCAGACGTGTCACTTCCCTCACTCCAGGCCCATCTACTCATTTATCCAACAACGTGCTGGGCGCTGGGTCCTCCTGCAGGGGAAGTACGGATGCCCTGGCCCAGCCGGGGTGGACGTGAAGGCCTGTGGCCAGCGGTGGTGGTCTCTGTGCTGTTGAGAGGAGCCCTCCCTGTCCTCGGGGGGCAGGTGACAAGAGAGTCCCCCAGCGCTCCAATCCCCTGCAGTGGGCTGAGCAGAAATCCTGGCCTGGATATCCTTCTGCTTCCAAACAGCTTCACTTTGCTCCAGAGAGTTGGCGGTGGGCCTGAGGCGCTGAGGAAACATTGCTGTTTGTAAGTCCCGTAAACACTCGACTTTCGTGGTGCCCTCTGTCAGGTGGCTCAGGGCCTTCCAGACCTCGCACCACCAAGATGCATATTTTCCCAGAAAAACAAACAGGTGGATGCAGAGCTAAGACTGGCCCATTCCCCTGGGGACGGCCTAGCCAGTGAGGCCAGGATGCTCTTCAGGCCGGCCGGGAGAAACTTCTCGTCACCAGTCGTGACAAGACCTCTCACGGGGGCCTTGAGCAGGTGCAGAAGACACAGGCTTGGCCGCCCCTCCAAGACCCCACAGTGTGAGAGGAAACCGGACGTAGCCCGCCTCACTGTGATCCTCCTAGTAATCGCTAACTTCCACCAAGGGCCGAGCAGGTGCTGCCATCGTGCTAACTGTTCTACGCAAACAACGCCGCTGAATCTCTGGAACCAACCTTGTGTGGGAGGTGTTTCTGAATTTTCTCAGTTCCAACTCCCCATCAGCTGGGAGACCCAGCGCTCCTTTTATTTACAGCATTTTAGGGAAAGATAGAAAGATCCCCTCATTCAATATGTGCATTGAATTGCGATGCACCCAAATTTCTATGAAAAATGTGAGTCTCAGATTTGAGGCAACATTACCCCCATTTTACAGATGAGGATGTACAGGGTCACAAATGTTCAGTCACTCACCCCAAGCCACACAGCCAGTGAGTGGCAGGCAGAGCCGTCTGGACCCGAGCCAGCGGACCTCGAGCTCCAGCTCTCACCCCTTCACCGTGGCCGGCAGGGCTGGTGGGGAGTCATGACAAACCCCGTGTGACCCTGGGGTGAGGGCCCTGGAGACGCAGGTGGGTTGGAGACATGTTTACAGGGTGACTGAGGGCCGGGCCGGGAGAGGCAGAGGAGACCCGCCTGAGGGCGGTGTGTGGGGCAGATGGGCAGAGGTGCACAAGGTGGGAGTGGGGAGGCACCAAAAGGCAGAGTGTTCCAGAAGGAGCGAGAATAAAACAGAAGCAGGATGGAATGGAACCCCTTGAAATCCCACCCCCCCAAAGAGCAGCAGACGGGGCTCCTGTCGTCTCCAGACACCCGACTTGCTGTGTGGTCTGGGACGTGGCCTGGCCCCTCTCTGGGCTCTGTCCGTGGCCAAGATGATCTCCGGGCCCTGGACCCTCACGCTGGGTCCTCACAAACTGGGTGACGGCTGAGCTCCCATTTGCGCCTCTGCTCGTGCTGTGATCAGTGCTGGCACCTTCTCTACTCTCAAGTGTTCAGTTTAGACCATAAATCAGAGGGTCAAACCACTCATGCCCCACAAAGTTTTGAGGCTGCCACCCTACCTAGGATAGGGCAAATGGAGGTAAGGCTGAGTCTGGGACTACTGACCTTTCTAGAAGTCCCCACCCCTGGTTCCAGTGTCTCCCCATCAACACACACACACATACCACACAGACACACACATGGACACATACACACAGGCACACATACCACACAGACACATTCTTTCACACACACACTACGCAGACATGCTCTCTCTCACACACACGCTCATACACACACTTACTTAGCCAACCCAAGAGACAAATAAAAGTACAACTGATCACAGCCAAGCTCCCCGACAAACTCAGCCTTGCCTGGCCCGCTATTCCGAAGCCCCAGGACCAGGGGGATGTGTCCCTTCCAGAACATGCTTTCCTTCATAGCCAGATGGCCTCTAGTAACTTTTCTTCTTCACTGTTTAAAATGAGTCTCTTTCAAGTTACCTGGTATAAGAAATGACTCTTTTATAAAATTTTTACCCTGAGTTGGCCTTACATGGAATCACTTGATCCTCCCTCCTTGGAAGGTCTGCCTGTTGACTCGGGGTCACCCTCAGCCTGGGAGACTGCATTTACGCCTGACTTGAACCAGGGGAAGCCAGCCAGGGCCCCGAGAGCCCAGCCCAGGAGAGACCTCGAGGCAGGCGGCCTCGGGATGCAGGATGGGAAGAGGCTTGGCTGTGCTCCACTTCAAAGCCTCGTCTGTGTTTGGGGCAGGGGATGGGACGAAGGCTTTGTCCAGCCTGGTGGCCGAGGACAAATCCCCCCCCCCCCCCGAGAGGGATCGTGGGTGACCTTCCTGCTCGCCCACCCCAAATGGCCTGCGGGAGCCTGGCTAGAGCTCCGGGCCTGGGCCTGGCCTCCGAGGATAAATCAGAGCCGTCAGTGTGGTAGCAGCTTGATTAAAGTTCAGGGGTTTAATAGATCATTTAAAAACCCCCAAATTACTCCCACCCCCGGCCCAGCCACCTGGCCCGCTGCCCCCCGGCGCTCGGCAGCTCCTGGCCCGCCCCGTCGAGGCCCGGCCAGGCCGAGGTTCCTGCCTATTCCCAGAGGACGCTGGCCGCCGAGCGAGACCCACATTCTCAGCTGCATTTAATCTGCCCTGAGACAGGCTGGCGATGAGAAAATGCAAGGGGCAAGGCACATGAGGCGAGACGCGGGGAAATTTGGACAGTTGGCCGGCTTTGTTCACTGGGTAACCTGGAGCCGGGCCAGGCTCGGAGGGGCTCCCCTGGCAGCAGAAGTCTGTTCCAATTAATCGTGTTTAACCATTCTAATCACACTTTAGCACATTAATCCTATTTTCAATCCAAAACACATCTGAAACAGCGGCATGTGGGCCTTTTTATGGGAACCGCAAATCAGATGTAACGGAGAGACACAGGACCCTCGTCTGCTCTGCACTTTCACTGAACTTAAACTTAATAAAATATGGGACTGGCTTGTGGTTGGATTTACTGCACGATGCTGATGCTTTCACATATAAATAGATCCCTTAAGTGACTTAAAAACCTGTCAGAGAGTGCAGTGAAAATTTGATTATAAGGGAACCAGCGCTGGGTTTCCTCCCCCTCCTCCTCACAATGACACGGTGGGTCTGATGGGTGGGTGAGGGCCGCCTGACTCACTGAGCTAGAGGGGGCGGTGATGCACCGGGAGGCTCCGGACGCGGGTGCTGAGCGGCCTTGTAAAGGGGTTTATGGAGATGTAATCTTGAAAACTTGATAAACCTCAAGCACCTCATCTCTGACGTTCCTGTCGAGTTTCTCAGGCAGTTTGACGGGAAGCACTCATTTGCAGCAGGCCTGCAGGCAGGGGGGTGTTCAGAGCTGTCTCTCCCGCAAAAGGGCAGGAGGAGGGAAGAGAGAAGGTTCGTTGAGCTGCCAACATCCAGTCTTACGCCCTGGTTTCATCAGCGGAAGATGCTTCCCAAGGGAGATGCTGCCTGAGGTCAGAACAGAGAGGTGGGGACAGTGTCAGGGTTAGGGCTCCCTCCAGCCTGGCCAGCACCTTTTCTTACTCAGGGGGCCCCTGAAACACACAGCAAAGCTGAATTCATGCAGCCTGAGACTCTATCCCTTCTTCCAGCGATGTCTGGTCTAGTAGCCATTTCGTTCTGGAATAATACTCACTTTGCTTTTAGCCTAAGCCCAGTTAGTAGTGTACAGGCATCTGGATCACTGCAATTATGGGAAGAAATAATTTACATCTGAATGAAGACATTGATGCATCAGTATTCTCGCATTGAACCGACAAATCATGTTGGGTGCAATGACCTGCGAGGTCAGAGTCCTGGTTCAAATCCCACCTCCTCCACTTCCCAGCTGTGTGCCCTCTAGTGAATTACTCAATCTCCCAAGTCTCAGTTTCTTCATCTACAAAATGGGGCTGCCAAGAATATCGACCTGGTGAATTTTTTTTTTTTTTTTTTTGAGGATTAAGTCAAATGATCAGCACACTGCCTGGCCTTTAGGAAGCACTAGAGAAATGTCAGCTACCACCCCCCTGACCCAAGAAAGTCAAGGACAAAAATGTTTAGGTTTCCTCATCTGTTAAATAGAGCACTGATTCCTGGCACACAAGGTTGGCGAGCAGATTAAGGAAGGTGACATCTGAAAAAATATATGCTTGGTGTGTGTTGGCTCAGTCAGATGGACATTATGTTTAGCACTTTACATTAAAGCAAGTATATAATAAAATTGCTTAAGTAGAACTTACAAATTTTTAAAAAGAAAGAGAGGAAGCAGTGAGATCAAATATCCGAGCTAATGTGGTTAATTGTATTTGAGCACTGAATTTGGCACCGGGTTTCTGGAAAAAGGCAAAAAGAGAAATACGATGAAGTAAGTCATCCTCGTTATTCATTTATTCAGTTAATCCATTCAGCAAGCCCTCACTTAAGGCACACTGTATGCCAGAAACTGCTTCTGGCAAGGAAGAGAGGAACGATTATTGATTCTTCAGGCCCAGATTTCTCCAAAAACCACCCTCTAGCTCAGTTTACCAAGTTAGCTCTTCTAGAAGATTCAGTCTTCTAGAATGATTTTACAGGGGGTATAGAAGCTTTCCTATAAGCAGCTTCTTAGTTGGACCCTTGATAATCCTGGAGAGCTTCAACCCAAAGTCAGTCAAGGCATTCTGCATGGGCAGTGCTTTAAAATCAATTTCCCAATATGCAACTTCTATCTCCTCTCTGTCTGAACCAGTAAGGTTTCAGGCATGTGATAGAAAGAAACGTTTGCAGAGAAGCAAATTCAACGTCCAGCTCTTAATTTGGACCCAGGGTGGGAGTTATCAATTCATGCTAAGTGAAATACGCAACAGTTCATATCGTGGTAGGAAATGTGGGAAAAAAAAAAAAAAAAAGACGTTGCAAAGCACTTGAATAGAAACCAGGATTAGGGTCTCATGTTTGGCTTTCTAAGTAAACACGTCTAGCTTTTTATTTTACAAATAACAATCTGGAAAGATGCATTAGGGAATCTAAATGCAAAATAGAAATGAGTTTATCCAGGTAAGTAAGGTTTTATTAAACAATTTAATTCATCCCAGTTCATTTGGAAGAAACTGTGGGTTATGGTTAATGTACTGAGTCAGACAGAAAATGCATTCAGGAAGCCACCTGCGTTCAATACACAACTGCCAGAAAACTGCTCACCGGCCCTTTCCCAGAGAGCAACAAGCTGAAGTCGATTTTATTTGGGTAAATGCAACAACAGAAATGGCCAACAAATATTCAAGGCAAGGGCAGTCTCAAACCAGAATGTTAACAGCTGAGAACACGAACAAGGATTCTGGAGCACTGAGGACCTCTCACAATTCTTGCCACTTTCAAATGTGCCAGAAAGAGATTTTTCAGATGTGATATGGGGGTGGGGGGGGGGGTAAGGGGTGAGAAGGGAAACAACAACAACAAAAAAGCCAACTGGAATGAAAACACAGGTTCCTGCAGATACCATGAAAAAAATAAATCAACTTATGAAATGAGTCTGTAACAGCCATGCTCAAGCCAGGAAATTCTCAAAACAAGTATAATCATTTGATAAGCATGTAAAAAAAAATCCCCTGTTCCTATAATGCTCTTTATTGGGACAGCTAGATGGCTTTGCATGGGCGTTTTTGCTCTGTTTGGTACCCCTGGTATTCATGGTTTCAGAATAGGTATTTCCCAAGTCCTTTAGCAGAAGAAAAATCATTGCTTTTCATATTAAAGGGTTTACCAGGCATCTGGTAAGAAGTAATAAAATTATCCGTGATTACAAGTACGCTCAAAGGCTCTGGAACGCAGTCGTTCTACATATTGGCACTCGCTACACTCAGAGTTATTTCCTCAAATACCTCCTGATGGCTCCTCCTACATTTTCTGAAAGTCCCCTAGTTGCTCCTCGACCTGGTCTTTCCTGTTTGTAAATGTTACCTTCTATATGGGCTTTTAACTCATATTACACCAGCCACAGACTAGGCTCGAAAAGACTTGGTCGAATGTAACCCTGATGAAGAGAAAGCGGTGCGGCCACCGCAGAAAATGGCCTGGCAGTTCCTCAGAAAGCTAAACCTCAAGTTACCATGTGATCCAGCAATCCCACCTCTGGGCATATTCTGCAAAGAATGAAAAGCAGAGACATGAACAGATGTGTGTACACTCAGGTCAGCATTATTCACAATAGCCAAAAGGTGGAAACAACCATGTGTCCGTGGATGGATGAAAGGATAAACAAAATGTGGCTTATCCATACAATGAACTATTATTCAGCCTTAAAAAGGAAGAAGATTCTACAGTATGCTATAACTTGGATGAACCTCAAGGATATTAGGCTGAGTGATATAAGCCAATCGCAAAATGACAAATACGGTATGATTCCGTTTATACGACATACCTAGTGTCGTCAGATGCATAGAGACAGAAAGTAGAAGGGTGGTTGCCAGGTGCTGGGGGGAGGCGGGAATGGGGAGTTAGGGTTTAATGGGTATAGAGATTTTGTTTGACGCGATAAAAAGAGTTCTGGACATGAATGGGTGATGGTTGCACAATGGTGTAAATATACCCATTGCCACTGAACTGTACACTTAAAATGTAAATACTATAATGGTTAAAATGGTAAATTTGACGTTCTACATATTTAACTCTGAGAAAATGAGCTGCTTCTCAACAGTCTTTATAGAGGTCCTGTTGATGGCGCGTCGAGTGGTCAGAATAGAAGAAGAGGGTGAGACAGGACACTGGGACCTCAGGGCTGGTCCCCAAGGAACCAAGCCAAGGTGGGTGCCCTGTAGGGAGAGGTGTTTCAGGAAGCGGAGCTGGCACTGCTGATGATAGCAACTGACATTTATTAGGCACTCAATGTCCAAAGCAATTTCATCTCTATTATTTCGTTATTGCCTTGGAACGATCCTGGGAGGTTAGTCATATTATTACCCCCATTTTACCGACGTTCCTTCTTCATACCTCAGTGCCTCCAGGAAGAGAACCAAAGAAGCCCCTTCACCTCTCAGCCTCCTCCTCTTCCAAGAAGCCTTCCTGGAATGCGCACAGCCCAAACGGCATGCAACCCTCAGGAGGGTGGAGTGAAGTTTGTCAGCAGTTCACAGGGCTTCGGTGGCCAACACGGAGGGGCACAGGTTACTTCCCAGGAGTGTCCACTTGGTCCTGCCACCACTAATAGGCTGCAAGCTCCCAAGAATGGGGACCAGGTCTTCCCTTGGGTCAGCTGCGTGCCTAGCACAGTGCTGGGGACACAGTGAGGTCTTGAAAGTGCTTGTAAACAGGTGACAGACTGCCGGGGGTGGCTCTGGTGCCGACTGCAATGGTGGTTCCTCTAACCAAGCTTGCAGGCGGAAGCTGTGACCTGGGCCAGAGAGACTAGCTTGGAAGGAGCAGTGCCAAGTGCAGTGCAGGCACCTCCCTACTGATGGGCTCAGCGTAAAGACAAAAAACATCCTCTGTGCCAGGCCCTTTCACACACAGCCCTGTGTAGTCCTCACAGCCGTATGCCGTAGGACCTGCTTCCCACTGTGCAGAAGAGCATGCAGAGGTCAAGGTCAAGGCCCAGCCAAGTACAGCTGGTGCTGAAGGCCAGGTCTGCCTGCTCCAAGGCTTTTCCTGTCAGATGCCACTGCTGTGCAGCTAGAGTGAGCGCAGGCCCCAAGGTCAGGGGTGCCTGCAGAGGCGGGGCTGGAGGGTGGGATGTACAGCCTCAGGCAGGAGGAGGCTGGCGGAAACCCCCTCCTGGAATCCCTTCCCCGGGCCAGGCGGGGAGCGTCTGCCAGAGGCCTCAAAATACAACCAAAGAACTGGGCACAGAGTCAGAGACGGGTTCAAATCTCAGAGTGCCCCCAGTTAGCCAAGTGACTTGAGGTTCAATGTAACATCGTTTCCTCATTTGTAAAAATAGACAGTAGCAACGATCTTCTTCCTCTGCAAGAATGAATAAAACTGATGTATGGAAATACAAAATGAGCTTTCAGACGCCACAGGGCTTAGCACACAGTGGGATTCAGCCAGTGTTTGCTGAAGGATTATTAAACAGCCAGGGATCTGTGTCAGTGTGGCTCTTGGGGCCCAGTGATCACAAGATCGCTCCCTCACATGTATATGGATTTTATAAGCACTTAGCTGATTTACTTTGAGGATCCTGGGTGGTGTGTTGGAAGACAGCTTTCCACTTGCAAGGGAGGAAATTGAGGCCCTGAAGGTGATGTGACTTGTGCAAGGTCCCACGGCTGGTGGGGGAGGAGCTGAGACAGGGCTCACTGCACCCTTTCCAGGTCAGAGAGAAGAGAGCCCCGGGCCGCCTACCCTGCAGGCTCGCAGAGGCAGGAGGGGACCACGCTCTGCTCACTCCAACAGATGAGGCACCCCTGCTCTCTGCCGCCAGTCCTGTCGGGGCACCCACGCTGTAATCATCTCCCTACTTGCTGAGGTCCCTGTGGAGCCTCCAAGACAGGGCTTGGGTGCTGCTTTCATCTGGATCCAGAATGCCCAGCCCAGTGCCTGGCACACAGGTGCTCAGTACATGCTCAGTGAGTACCTGGATGAATGGATGAATGAATGTCCATATGAACATACAGTTTTTTTCCGGAGACGGATGCCCAGATACACACTCTCCGCTCAGCATCCTGCTTCATTCAGAGGAGGTTTAGGCCGGATGTTTTGCAGGGGGCGTGGGGTCAGGTTAGGCAGGGCAATGTCTGCAGTGCTGAGCTGTGAGATGGTGGGGCCGATGGAGAGAGAAAGGGAAACCCAACTGAGAGAGGAGAGGGGACCGGACTGGGGACCTCCTCTGGCAATAGTGACAGCAGAGCCAGCTGCAAGGGTGATGCCCTGGTCAGACACACAGCACCCCACGCTCAGAAGAGCCTTGGACTTGATTTAATGCTTTCCTGCTGCCATCTTGGAATTCTTAATTTTGGAACAAAGGCCCCACAAGACTATCTTAAGTTTAATTACTTTATTAATATCCCAAACAGAATTTATTATAATTTTACTTTCCTGCCTTTAACGAAAGCAAACTCATCAATAATATTTTCAAAAATTTACTTTTTTTATCTTGTAATAACCAATAATGGAAAAGAATCTGAGAAAGAGTATACGTATATACACACACACACATATGTATAACTGAATCACTTTGCTGTATGCCTGAAACTAACACAACATCGTAACTCAACCATGCTTCAGTTAAAAAAAAAACTTACTTCTTTGCTAACCTCATTTTCAGTGGAGAGAATTCCCATGTTTGGCAGTTTCTCTTGACCAAGTGACATTTAAAAAAAAAAATTAATTCACTTCAGCTTACTCATTCTGCTTTAAAGTTTTGTTATTTTGGTCATTGCAGATTTTTTACACTAATTTTGATTTCTTTTAAACATTGCATTACAATATTATTTCTCAGGAGTTACTGTTTAGTCAGTACAAAATTTATTTGGGACAATGAAAAAGTCCTGGACATGGATAGTGGTGATGGTTACACATAATGTGAATGTACTTAATGCCGCTGAATTGTCCACTTAAAAATGGTTAAACTGGGAATGTTATGTATATTTTGCCACAGTAAAAATATATGTGTTAATTCTCTTGATTGCTGGGTTTTTCAGATTCCCTCTTAAGTTTGCGCCTGAGATAAGTGCCTCACTCACCCTAGTCCAGCCTTAACCAAGATGCAGAGGCCCCGGGAGCAAAGCTGAGACCCAGTAAGGATGCACCACTTACACTGTTGGAGATAAAAAAGGATTTTGAATCTGAGCTGGAAGGTGAGTATAAGAGAGAGGTTAGATTTAATCAATGCTCACAGTTCAAATGAAAAATAGAAGTGTTATTAAAAGGTGGGTCCTTCATGTATACACTGATGTGTATAAAATTGATGACTAATAAGAACCTGCTGTATATAAAAAAAAAATATATCATTCAAGTCATCCAGTGATGGAATGTCACAGTTGATTGTATGACTGATTTGACCAATAACAGAGTGATGGGAGTAACAACAACAAAAAAAAGTGGGTCCTTGTTTTCACAGAGAAGAAACATAAAGCTTATGAGGTGGGAATTGTTTCCAACGATAACATCTGTTTAATAATGTGTTTATTGGGCACTTACTATGTACCAGGAATCGTGCTAATGCTTTGCTTGCATTCTCTTGTTTAATCCCCACAACAGTGCAATGGAGTGAGAGGCTCCTATTATCTTCGGTTGTAGACAGGTAAACAGAGGCAAAGGGAGGTTAAGGAAATGGCCTAAGGCAGCACCACCAGTGAGTGGTAGGGTGGAGTTAGAAGCCAGGTCCCTGCCATCCTGCTCTTAACCTCTACCCTCTCATCACCTCTCATACCCCTCTCATCACCTCTCATACCGTCGCTGGCTACCAGTTATAAACTGCCCACCGACATCCCAACAGAATCACTGTTCGTTTCATTCTTTCAATCATTTATGCACTCATTCATCCAACAAAAAGATACATCAAGGTAGATATGGATGAAGCACAGGGCAAACCCAAATCGGGAGAGGTCAAAACTGACTGGGGCCATCAGGAAGGGCTTCCTGGAGGTGGTGGCCTTGCAGCTGTTCTGGAAGCCTGTGCAGGCTCACAACGCCCAACTCCATGAGGACAGCTTGCCCGTAGGTAACAAGGACAGTGTGGGATATTGGCAGGAGCAGGGACTGGGAATTCTACACCGTGATTCTGGTCTCTTCTCTGCCTCTAACCTCCTGAGATCTTGGGCAATGCACTACCAGTCCTGTGGGCACTTGGCTCCCTCATCTGAAAAAAAGAGCAGGCCTGACTCCACCTTACTGGTTTTCCATTCCGAAAGAGAAAGGAGAAAACATACATCACATGCCCAACAGATGTGTCAGAGAGTAAAATATTTTGTGTCTGGAGATGAAAGCAAAGGCAATTAATTATTTTTTTTTAAATTATGCAAACTTGCACGGTGAGGATAAATGAATATGTTTGAGCTGGAATATGTTTGAGCTGGTTGCTATGCTCTATTACTTCCCACCTCCCCCACGGTTCACTGTAGCTAAATATTTGTCCAATATTTATATTGAATAAATTCCTTTAACATATTAGTGGGTCCTCCTGATTATAAAAATAACAAACTAAGTAACTGCATAATCAAGAGAGGTCCTTTAATATTTAAAGTGCCTCACCCTTCTCTCCTCCTGCTTTGACAAGCTAGAGACGGGGGGTGGGGGTGGGGGTGGGGGTGGGGACGGGACGGGGGGCGGATGGAGGGAAGGGGGGAATGTTCTTCATCGTAAACCTTCAGCACTTTTCTCAGGAGCAGCAAATGGGCTGTGGCCGTGCCTCCTGCTTGCCTGCCATACATGCTGACTTTGAAAACGTGCCCGCGAAGAGTTTAGGAATTCTTGTCGCAGCTGACCGGGACAAACTCGGCTAAGAGGCATGTTACTGTAAGAGGAGGTGGGAAGTGAGGGGGCAGGAAAGCTTGGTGCCCTCCGCCACCAGCCTGAGGGAAAGCTAGACCAGCACTGGAGATAAAGTAGTAGCTCTGGGTCTCAAGCACATCTCCAACCTTTCAGAATAGGTGTCTGCTCTTCGATCTCTACTAGTCACCTTAGTGGTGCCTCAGCTCCCCACCTGTTCTGCCTGCTTCTGGACCTACTTATAAACTGACTCCTTGGAACAGCCCACATGCAAACCCTCTAAGGCAGAGCTGCTGGGGTTGGCCAATCACCAGCCAGCAGCCTCCTAGGTATCCGCCCCTTGTCCAATCAGCTAACGCCAGGGTGGAAACACTGGAGGGTGCTCTGCCTATCAGGGTGAGGTGTTCGCCCCTGGTCCAATCAGCTAAGGCCAGATGGAAACATTGGGGGATACTTTGAAGAGGACTGGGAGTGGGCAGGCATGTCTGAACAATTCAATGAGGAAGCTGTTTCTGGTAGTTTCTCTTCTTGGAGAGAGAATTGTTGAGAGAAAAGTCAAGAAAGACTGTGCTTTACTTTCTCTAAATAATAATAGTAATGAAGAAAAGGAGGGGAAAGTTGCACACATTTACTGAACTCTTGGTATGTACTAGGTGCTGGGTCTCACATGCCTATCTTGTTTGATTTGCAGACTCTGCTGAGTCGTCCATGTGTTCCTCCAGATCCTCTCTTTACTCTTCCCCCTACAATTCTGGCTGCTGGGGAGGCAGACAGTGATGGAGCAAGTGGATAGGGCCCCTGGACTCTGGCTTCCTGTGGGGTTCAGCCAATGAGAGGCGGCAGGAGGGCAAGAAGAGGGAGAGTCAGGGGTTTGTATTCCCCTGACCCCCGCCCTGTAGACCTGACTGTGACCCTGGATCGGGCTCTCCTCTCCTTCTGGGTTCTGGTAACTATGCCCTCCCCTCCCCACTGCCCCTGTTTCTCAAGGCCTAGGGTAGTTACAGCTGGCTGCAACCCACCACTTTGTAATAGGCTCTTTGTATATAAACTCTTCTTGAATAACCCTAGAATTATATTTCAAAATTGCCACCTGTTTCCTGCTGGGCCCTAATCGATCCCTGGCCTGCCTGAGGTAGATGCTGCTCTGTCTTCCTTTGCACGGATTAGGAAGGCAACACTTAGATAGGTTACAGAATTTGCCCAGTGTCACACGGCATAAACCAGCGGTCCCCAACCTTTGTGGCACCAGGGACCGGTTTCGTGGAAGACAATTTTTCCACGGACGGGGGGAAGGGGCGATGATTCAGGAGGTAATGCGAGTGATGGGGAGCGATGGGGGGCGGCAGGTGAAGCTTTGCTCTCTCGCCTGCAGCTCACCTCCCGCTGTGTGGCCCGGTTCCTCACAGGCCTTGGACCCGTATCGGTCCGTGGCCTAGGGGTTGGGGACCTCTGGCATAAATGACAGTGAGATTCCAAACCCTGATCTGATGCCAAAGCCAAGCTCTTTATCACTTAAGAGTACACCTGCCAAAGTGACCAAGTGGTATCACACCCAGACATCTGTGGGTCACGGTCCAGGCACTGTCTACACAGGTGACACCCCTCATGAGATGCCTGGAAATGACTCAGCAAAGACTGAGCAGCAGGGGGCTTCCCTGGTGGCGCAGTGGTTAAGAATCCGCCTGCCAATGCAGGGGACACGGGTTCGAGCCCTGGTCCGGGAGGGTCCCACATGCTGCGGAGCAACTAAGCCCATGCTCCACAACTACTGAAGCCCATGTGCCACAATTACTGAAGCCCGGGTGCCTAGAGCCTGTGCTCCGCAACAAGAGAAGCCATCGCAGTGAGAAGCCTGCGCACCGCAACGAAGAGTAGCCCCTGCTCGCCGCAACTAACGGAAACCCGAGCACAGCAACGAAGACCCAATGCAGCCAAAAGTAAATCAATTTAAAAAAAAAAAAAAAGAAAAAAAAAAGACCGAGCAACAGGACAAGCCAAGTTCCAGAGGGAGCACTGGCCCTTCCGAGCCTCGACAGGGAATCTCTCCAGGATAAAGAACACGGACGGAACTTCATATAAATAACAGATGGAGGAACGAAGGGAGAAGGCAGGGAGCAAGCCGTGATAAGAGGGGAAGAGGGAAAGGGAAGCAGCGAAGAAATACAGCTTCAGCTGCAGACACTCAAGAATGTACCAGGAGACAGATGAAGGGGGAGCCGAAATCCTGTTGAAGGACAGTCGGACAAGTTAAGACTGGACTTTACTGGGATTAACTGGGAGAGAAAAGAAGAGGACGAGGGGTTGTGGGGATGCTCTGGGGTTACCGCTAAGATACTGCTGTCGACAGCAGGGGAAATGGAGGATTTGGAGGCCCAGCGGAATTGTCCCCAAGGTGAGGCCAGCAAAGTGCTGCATAAAAGCACCGTACTTGGAGCCGATGGCCCGGGGTTGCCTGGAGTGAATAGACTCTGAGGCCTGTAGGGAGAGCTATTCTCAATCCCAGCCGGAGGGAAAAGGGCTGACAGATGTGCTCGGACCACTGAGCTGTAGGGACAAGGAGGGGACAGAGGGCAAGATGAGTGGGGCTTCATGTGAGACCTAGGCTGCAGAAGGCACTGGTGCGCCAACGGTCCAGGGTGGCGGGAAGGGATCACTTGGGCAGTGAGAGTGGGTGGGGGAAGAGGAATGATGCAAAAGAATCAGAATTTGGGGGAAAAGAAGGAGAAACTCTAATAGCTCAGAGGCAGGAGAGAAAAGGAAGTAGGGGAAAAGACAGATATGACAATAAAAATGGGGCCATCTTTCAACTTTTACAATTGTTATGGGTTGAATTGTGTCCCCCATAAAAGATATGCTGAGGTCTTAACCCCTAGACTTTAGTTGGAGACAAGGTCTTTTTAAAAAAATTGAGATGTAATTGACACATAACATCGTGTTAGTTTTAGGTGTGCAACATAATAATTTGATATATGTACATATTGCACAATGATCACCCCAAGAAGTTTAGTTACCATGCATCACCACACGTAATCAAAATTTTTTTTTCTTGTGATATGAACTTTTAAGCTCTACTCTCTTAGCAACATTCGTATATACAATACATTATCGTTAACTATAGTCACCATGCTGTATATTACATGCCCAACTCACTTATAACTGAAAGTTTGTATGTTTTGACCTACTTTACCCAGTTCCCCCACCTCCCATGCCTGCCTCTGGTAACCACAAATCTGCTCTTTGTATCTTTAAGTTCGGTTTTGTTTTAGATTCCACATATAAGTGAAGATCATTTCTGTCTGACTTATTTCACTTAGCATAATGCCCTCAAGGTCCATCCATGTTGCTGCAAATGGCAGGATCCCCTTCCTTTTTATGGCTGAATGATACTCCATTGTATGTATACCATGTTTTCTTCATCCATTCATCCCTCCGTGGACACTTAGGTTGTTTCCATGTCTTGGCTATTGTAATGGAGAGAGGGTCTTTACAGAGGAAATCAAGTTAAGATGAGGTCATTAGGGTGGGCCCTAATCCAATATGACTGTGTCCTTATAGAAGGGGGAAATTTGGACACTGAGATAGCCAGGCACAGAGAGAAGATGGTGTGAAGACACACAGGGAGAAGGCCGTGTGAGGAGGGAGGATTGGAATGACCCATCTTGCAAGCCAAGGATCACTGAAGATCGCTGGTGACACCAAAAGCTAGGAAGAGGCTCTCTGTGAGAAAAGAAATTTCTGTTGTCTTAAGCCTTCCAGCTTATGGTACCTTGTTCTGGCCGCCCTAGGAAACGAATACAGCAATTATGAAAGTGGGGGGGGGGGTGACAGGAAGGAACAGTAAATGCCCAGTGTGGCCAGCGTGGACCCTGGGAAGAAGGTGGGTATGAGGGGGTCTCAAGTTCTGGGAGAGGAGCCCCGGGAAGCATTCCCACAGGGTCACTCTCTGTCTGCTGCAGTTCCCCAAACTCCTCACACTGTTCCCTCTGCCAGAATGCACTCCCCCCAACTTCACATGCTCCCCATCTGTTAAGACAGAGCTCCAAGGCGCTCTCCTCTGTGAGATGTTTCCTTATTCCAGCCTCTTTGAGATTAATCAGAAGGTCTTGATCTGTCTTCTCGTTGCCCAGCACTGGATGGACGCTGCTTTAGGAAAGTGCCATCTCTGCCCTGTCATCTGACACCTGGATGCCCATCTGCCAGCCCTCCTTTCTGCTGCCCACCTGAGCCCCTCTCCCGCTCTGCCCCCAGCACCCGACACAGTGCCGGCACGCAGGAGGACCCTAAAACGCCTTGGCTGGACTCAGTTTGACTCATCATCTGTCACTCCCATAACATCAGGAGCAGCAAGCCCAGACAATGATGTTTTTATACTTCTCAGAACTGCTTTCAGTGTCTCGTTAAGTAATTGCATGCTTAATATTGCCGGGAAATAGTCTCTAAATGCCAGAGTGGGAGAAAGCAGTTTTCAGAGTACAGGAAATGATACAGTTTTTGCTCAAGTCTCCAGCTCGCTTCTAAATGGAGAAACAGAATATTCCCAAATCCATAAAAAAAAAAAAAATTTGATAGATAATACAGATGTTCCTTGCTTTACAAAATAGATTGTCCTGGCAATATTGGGTGTAAATCAAATTTCTTAAAATTAAATTACACTGAAAATGCACCATGGGAACGTGCTTTTAAAAGGAATGCTGCAATGAATTCTTTTGTAAATCAAAGAGACACTCATTCATTTGGTCATTCAGTCATTTATTTATTCCAGCAGTCCTCAGCCCTGGCCAAACATCAGAATCACCTGGGGAACTTTTAAAAAATATACCATATTGAAGCCCCACCCCTAGAGATTTCCTTTTAATTGGTCTGGGGTGGGGCCCAGGTCTCAGTATTTTTAAAAACTCCCAGAAGATTCTGATGTGCAGCCAGGCTCGAGAACCACTGGTTTATTCAATAAACATTTATTAAGAACCCTCTAAGTCAGACCCGACTAAGTGCTGGGAATTGAGCGGCTACTAATAAGACACAGCTTGTTTCCTCCCAGGAGCTTGGAGTCTAGAGGCCAACATAGATACATTAGCAGACAATTTCCCTTGTAATGTGAAGTCTGGGACTAATATATTGGAGTTCGTCTATTTTATAAATTTTGATTTTTCATGCAGCTGATTGGGCTTTTTGCTTTTTGTATTAACTGAGACACAGTTAAATAACATCTTTGAGACTGTTTTATCTGGTCTGACGCAAGATTTCTTTCTGCTGGTGTTTATTTGCCTTATGTGTCTTTCTCTATATCTTTACTTTCCATATTTCTGTGGCATCCTATTTTAGCTTTATCTCTTAAACATCATAGAATTCGGTCATGAAAAATTCACTCTGAAAAAAAACTCACTCTTTTAATTGATGAGTTTGATCCATTTATATCTGCTGCATGTGTCTGGGCTGACTTCTGCCACCTGGCTCTGTGTTTTCTATTCACTATGGTTTCTCACTGCTTTTCTCTTTTCTCTTTTCCTGCTTTATAACATTAAGTCAAGTCTTCATTAGTTTCTTCCCCCCTTTCGATTGTTTGGAAGTTATTCTTTTGTAATTTTAGCGTTCGACCTTACTTTTTCAAGTTGAGTGCTTAACTTCTACATTACGAAATATTTCTGTCATCCTCCGGGAAAATACAATGATTTTATTTATTCATTTTATTGAAGTATAGTTGATTTACAGTGTTGTGTTAGTTTCTGGTGTATAGCAAAGTGATTCAGTTATATATATATAGAATATATATAGAGAGAATATATATATATATATATAACTTGTTTTCTATGTCTGTGAGTCTGTTTCTGTTTCATACAATGATTTTAGAGTGTTTTAACTCTTATCTTCTACCTCCCAGTTTTCCTCTAATTTTTGTCAAGTATTTTAGTTCTTTCTTGTGTTTAAAATTCCCCCAACTCATGAATTTTTAAAATTTTATACAAACAATGTTTGTTTAGATTTAGCAGCATATTTACTAATTTCATTTCTGGCCAATTTCTTCTTGAATCTGACTCCTTTTTATTGGATTTAATATTTTTCTCTTTGGATTAGGTCTTTTACTAAGGTCCACAATCCCATATACTCATTTCTGAATTCAAAAAGCTTTAATAACTGAAAATTATTGAAAATCTTTTCTACAGAAATATTAGTGTATTTAGTTAGGAGCTGCTGCTCCAGACTGCACTGCAGTGTGATATGTGATACTTTCTCAAATATGAAACATTTTAGGCCACCTTCCACACCAGCTCAGGCCACATGTCATGAAAGGGTGATTCCATACCCCTGTGAATGGAAAAGGACCTCCAGCCTGAGAGGGTGACACGTCATGGCCCATCTTCCGGATGCTTCCATTCAGAACCAATCCCTTCTTCCTCCAGCATTTTATGACTAGTTTATAACAGAACTTGTACCTGTCATTCAGGTCTTGCGTTTGTCACTGGTCACCAAGGGTCCCCCTGCTACACACTTGTTCTACTTCCTTGGGGGCCTCTGTAGCCTGATACCCACCCCTTCATAAACCATCTTCATATTACATTTCAAGCAATATCAGATTATACATCTTAGACCAAGGTCTAGCTAGGTCTTGAGATGATTTAGGGGTGGGAAATCTCCTCATCCATATTTTCTTTATACATTGTCAATTGAAAAATAAAACGCTGAATGGTATTTGTCTACTATGAAAGTACTTTCGTATGCATGAAAAAGCAGATGTGTGTGGAAATGTACGTGTGTGTATGTGTAAGGAGACACAAGACATTGCTAATAGCATTTAATTCTCGGGTGGAAAGGAGATTTGATTCTAGTGAATATCCTTTTGTTTGGCTTACCTTTCTTCTACCACATGCAAACATTATTTTCAACTTAAAAAAACCAATTAATATGAAACAAACAGCAACATCCATAAAAACATCCCTTTGCTCTGTCTTGCACTCACCGTTCCCCTCTGTCATAAAACAAAATATTCTCATCCACTTGTTGTGTGAAGGACGCTATGAACCATGGGGTCTGGGTTTTCCCAGTTCCCTTCAAAAGGAAACCTTTTGGTTTTTTGGTTTTTTTTAAAATTTTATTTATTTATTTTTGGCTGCATTAGGTCTTCGTTGCTGTGCGAGGGCTTCCTTTAGTTGCGGTGAGCAGGGGCCACTCTTTATCGCGGTGCGCGGGCCTCTCACTATCGCGGCCTCTCTTGTTGCGGAGCACAGGCTCCAGACGCGCAGGCTCAGTAGTTGTGGCTCACGGGCCCAGTTGCTCCGCGGCATGTGGGATCTTCCCAGACCAGGGCTCGAACCCGTGTCCCCTGCATTGGCAGGCAGATTCTCAACCACTGCGCCACCAGTGAAGCCCAAACCTTTTGGTTTTAAACACACTTGGAAGAGATGATCTTTTTGGTGCCCCAGTCTTTGGACTGTGACCCATGTGCTTCCAAGAAGCTCTTGGTCCTGTCACTGTCCCTTCGGGAGATGGCTCACTTGGGTCATTGAGGCTGGCCCTACCCAAGGGTGTCAGCCTGGCTTTGGTGTTGGGTTAGCAGAAGGAGGGAGCTTGGCCTTCTAGGGACACAGAAGGCACTCAGGAACCCAGGGTGTGAAGGCTGAGGGCTGCCACTGGCTCCTGCTGTGCCAACCTCAGGACAGAGCGTGCCGGGTGACCCCAGAGGAGATGCACCAGCCAAGGAGCGCAGGCTGCATCTTGTCAAGAAGAGTGAGTTACTGTCGGATCTGCTTTTCAGAAAGAGGGCAGTGCCAGGGGGCTGGGGGGACTGGGTCTCTGCAGGACAGGGTTAATGCTCAGCAGGGCTGCTGTGAAAATTCAGCGAGAACACGTGCGTCAAATACTGATGCCTCTTACGTTATAGCCTTTGATCCAATTTCCTCTCTTCCTTATCTCTCCTCTTGTTTGCTGCAGCCCTCCTCTCCTCTCTGCAAACTATCTAATGGATTTCACCACCCTCTCATCCTCTTTGCTGTCTTCCTCTTTTCAAAAAGTCTTTCATTTAAGAACTGTAATGGGGTGTGGGGTGAAGAGGCATTAGACAATTATGCCAGCGGCTTTTATGTGTGTGATGGAGGCATAGATCACATCAGAGAAGATGTTCCTTCTTTTTTTTTTCTTTTTATAAATTTTATTACTTTTTTTTAGTCCTCAAGAAACACAACGTGTGACTATATTTTCAGTGTAAAAGTTAAAAACTGCACATAAAGCTAAAGTGTTTCTTGACCCTTCCCATGTTAATCTTCTCTTTGGAAGTAGTCAAGGAAACTAGTTTGATGAGTCTAGTTTTCTTGAACTTTTTCTGTATATTATATCCTTAAATAAGGTCCAACAGAAATACATAGCACTGTTTTGTACTTGTCTGTGAGTGTGTGTGTGTATTCTGTTTTGCATACAGTGACTATACTTTACGAATTGTTCTACAACTTGCTTTTCTATTCAACATCTTGTCTTGGTCATATTTCCACACCAGTTCTTAGAGATGGGCCTTGTCTTTTTAATTGTTACGCGGCACTGCATGGTTTTGAGTGGTACAAACTCTTGTTGCCCATCTAGTACCTACTTTGTTAACAGAACCTGATTATGTTGGCATCTTAGTCAGCTCAGGCTGCCATAACGAAATACCACATTCTGGGGGTTTTAAGAGACAGAATGTGTTTTCTCATGGTTCTGGGGCCTGGAAGTCCAAGATCAAGGTGCCAGCAAGTTTGGTTTCTATTGAGAGCCCTCATCCTGGTTTTAGATGGCTTCTTTCTCCCTCTGTGTCCACATGACCTCTTGTGTGCTCATGTGGAAGAGCTGAGAGGGGAGACACTATGCATAAAATAGATAACTAGTGAGAACCTTCTGTATAGCACAGGGAACTCTACTCAGTGCTCTGTGGTGACCTAAATGGGAAGGAAATCTGAAAAAGAAGGGATATATGTATACGTATAGCTGATTCACTTTGCTGTACAGTAGAAACTAACACACTATTGTAAAGTGTGTAACAACACACTATTGTAAAGTGTGTTTTATTATCCAATAAAAATTTTAAAAAATTAAAAATAAAATTGAAGAGCTGAGAGGGGAGGGAGAGGTGGGGGGTAGAGGGAAAGAGAGATTTCTTTCTTATAAGGCCCCCAGTCCTGTTGGATTAGGGCCCCACCCTTATGACCTCTTTTAACCTTAATTACCTCCTAAAACCCTATTTCCAAATACAGTCACTTTGGGGGTTAGGACTTCAACATATGCATTTTGGGGGCACAGTTCAGTCCATAGTAGTTGGGGAGGCAAGTGACTGCCTTTGGAAAGTGTTTCCCTTCACATCTCACATCCCTACCTATTACACTGCCTGGTCTACAACATGTGCTCAGTAATGGCTTGTGAGGTTTATTATTTATTCATTTAAAATAATAATAATAATAAATATAATAAATAAATAAAAGTTACCACTGATGAGCCGGGTGACCTTGGGCAAGTGATTGTCAAATGGAGACAGTACTAGCTTAAGTGTATTGAGCACTCACTACGTGTCAGTCACTGTTCTAGCACTTTCTGTGCATCATTTCACATAATCCTCTCAAACCTAGGAGGCTGGTACAATTGTTAGACTATTTTCCAGGTCAGAAAACTGATGCACAGAGAGGTGAAGCAGATCACCCCAGGTCGTGCATCTAGAGAGCAGAGGAGATGGGATGTGAACACAGGCACTGTGGCCCGAGCCCTGCTCCTTCCTGGGTTACCTGCTGAAGTGGGTGGCCAGGAGCACTGACACGAGGACAGGTGGGGAAAGGCTTTCTGCATGCTAACTGCTCGATGAACTATTGCTATTATTATCGCTTCCCCTTCACCTCCATCTCATCATTATCATCCTTATTACAGGCCCTGTAAAATAAAATAAAGTAAAATAAAATAAAATAAAATAAAATAAAATAAAATAAAATGTGATTAAAGTGTATTTTCCCATTGCAAAACATGAACCAAGTTCTGGTCTCAGGTGGCAAGAAATTAGAAGACTCTTATCCCTCCATGCTGATATTCTGATACCCAGTCCTAGCCGTAGCATCTATGTGCCAGACCCTGTGCTGGTGACTTCACACACACTATTTCAGATCTTTACAACAGGCCCACAGGGCTCCCCTTTTTACAGGCTAGAAAGCTGAAGCTCTGAGAACTTAAAAGAATTGCCATCGGTCCCACAGAGGGAAGCAAAATACCTGTGCCTCAAATTCTGGCCCATCTGGCTCCAAAGCTTCCATGTTTTATCTTGAAAAGAAAACTGCAACTTGGATCTGCTGTTTCCCCTCCATTACCCATTCAAGGCCACTGGGGAAAGCAGGACATGGGTGATTCTTGCTCCTTTTCAGATCCTATAGAAAGGAACTTGGGAGTCCCAGCTGCTGCCCATATGACCGTCTTTGCGGAAGCTGTAGGTGGAGTTTGCATAAATGTGCACTGCTGCATGCTGCTGCAGGGGAGGGGCCCGTGAAACGCGGGGTATCTGACAGCGAAGGGAGCAGGCGGGGAAGCAGAGCTGTAAGGACAAGCATCCCTCCCTCAGAAGGGGCTCTGAAAGTTTCCTTCACTCCTTTCACCCGCAGTTTTGAAGCCTCAGGCAGATGAGGTCCCGGGGCATCAGCAGATCTGAGTGACAGGTCGCTCTGAGGAACCAGTGGCAGTTCTTGTCCACCATTTGGATTTCTCTAAATCACAAAGGCCAAGGCCAGGCTTAGATTCCTGGCAGTCAGTTCGGCAGGTTGTGGTTGAATCCTGGAGGGCTTCGTCCAAAGGCAGACCCACCCTCAGCCCTCTGGAGAGCACAGGAGCCTTGCAATCAGTACTCTTGGGGTGGAGTCCAGCTCTAGCCCTTTCTCCTTGTGGGTGACCTTAGGCAAGTTGCTTCGTCCCCATCAGCCTGGGTTTTTTGATCTGGAACATTTGGTGGTTGCTCAAGTTCAAGGAGACGGTGGCGGCAAGTGTCTGGTGTCAGGTTCAGAGCTCAGCACAGAACTGGGGCTCTCTGTAAATGGCACTTCTCCTCCCTTCTCTCATTTGCTCTGCAGAACCCCCGATGCTACACAAATGCCAGGACCAAGGTCCTGTTGTCTGGGCCTCCTCCTCTGACTGGGGCTCTGGAAGGGCCTGGGAGGACCCTGGCTTCAGAACTGCCAATAGCAGTCTCAGGAGATGTGGCTGAGTGGTGACAGCAGCAGAATGGGAGGTAAGGATTGCAGGCTCAGCTATGTGCCTCTCCCCTCCTGGGGTCCCAGTCCTGGACCAGACTAAGTGGATTGGAGAGGCTTTCACATTGGGAGCTCTCCGAAAATGGAAACTGGGTGTCAGAGGAAACAGCTCTCTCCAGACCACATCCTCACTCTCCAGATTGCCCAAGAAAACTGATGTCAAATAGAATCTCATGTGGGTTGGTTTTATTCACTCATTCTTTCAAAATATATTCAGAAGCCAACCCTTTCCATCCACCTCCACAGAGTCCCCATCATGTCTTTTTAAAAACAATTTATTTGTTTATTTATTTATTTATTTTTGGCTGCGTTGGGTCTTTGTTGCTGTGCGCAGGCTTTCTCTAGTTGCGGCGGGCGGGGGCTGCTCTCCATTGTGGTGCCCGGGCTTCTCATTGCGGTGGCTTCTCTTGCCGTGGAGCACGGGCTCTAGGTGTGCAGGCTCAGTAGTTGTGGCGCACAGGCTTAGTTGCTCCATGGGCCTGTGAGATCTTCCCGGACCAGGGCTCCAACCATTTTCCCCTGCATTGGCAGGCGGATTCCTAACCACTGCGTCGCCAGGGAAACCCCCCACCTTCTCTTATCTGGATTGCTGCGATAGCCATTTATTGGTCCCTCTGCAGTCATGAATCAGGTCAGGCCCTTCCTCTGCTCAAAAACCTTCAATGACTCCCCATTTCCTATTTAATAATGCAGAATGATCCCTCTTCCGGCACTCCCAGCCTCCATTACCCTGTCCTAATTGTTCTTTTTCTCATAGCTCTTATCACTTCTAATAGGCTACAATGCTCTCATTTGCTGTGTTTTTTCTCTGTCTCCTTCACTAAATGTGCTCTCCAGAAGGACACTCTTGGGGAGGCTGACGTGTAAAAAGACACTGACTACGCAGTATTTTAAGGGCTGGGAGAGAGGGGAGTACAGGGTGGAGGGAGCTCAGAGGAGGGGGAGGCACTGCCTTGGACTGAAAGGGGTGAGGCTTTACATAGAGCAAACCTTGGTACTCTGACAATTTTATAACACTTTCATAGGTGAAAAGTATAATGCATTTAGATTCAATATAGTTACATCACAATTTAAAAAATATCAGTACTCAATATTTACAACGTTAGGACTACATAAATATTGTTCACTGCTAAGCCATATAGTATATTGTGGTTGAATTTCCTTCCTTATATTAATTACTACTTATCAAATAGCTGATTATTGACTTTAAAAAAAGTCTTTTTCTGTGTATTCCAATTTTTTTTTGCTGGAAGTGTGAACTTTCTCTTGATACATTCAAACACGATGAATAATTTGCCTGTTTCCTTATTAACTCCTGGAAACTTCCACCCTCTGCTCTTGCTCTGGTTGTTCTCTAGATCTGTTGCCCAGCTGTCATCCTGGAAATTTCCTTCGTCCTGTGTTAAATTACCGGTTTCATGGACTCCATGTTGCTACGGACTGAATTGTATGCCCCCAATTCGTATGTTGAAGCCCTAACCCCCACTGTGACTACGTTTGGAGACAGATCATTTAAGGAGGTAATTAAGGTTAAATGAGGTCATAAGGGTGAGATCCTAATCTGATAAGATTAGTGGCCTTCTAAGAAGAGGAAGAGAGAAATTTCTCTTCATGTGCATGCATAGAGGAAAGGCCCTGTGAAGACACAGCAAGAAGGCAGCTGTCTGCAGGCCAGGAGGAGAGCTCTCTCCAGAAACCCAGCTTGCTGGCACCTTTGTCTTAGACTTCCAGCCTCCAGAACCGTGAGAAAATAAAAGTCTGTTCTTTCAGCCACTCAGTCTGTGGTATCTTGTTATGGCAGCCCTAGTAGATTAAGACACATGACTTACTCTCTGATTTTGGTGGAGTGCATCCTCCAGCAGCTTCTTCAGACATGGTTCATGGAAGCAAATTTTTTGACACCGTCCATATCTAAAATTTTCTTTAGTCTATCCTCACACTCAGTTGATACTTCAGGTATATAAATTTTGGTTGGAAATCATTTCCCTTAGAATGTTGAAGGCATTGTTCCATCATCTTTTACCTTCCATTTATTGACAAATTCAGAGTCACTGTGATTCTTGATTCTTTGTATTGAACCTGCTCCTCCCATTTCCCAGAAACATTTAGGATTCCTTTATGTCTGATTCTCGAAAATTTCTTGATAATGTGCCTTGGTGAGCACCTTTTATTTCTACCTTGAGCTAGGTCTTCAGTGGGCTGTTTCAATCTGGAAACTCATTTGATTGCACTCCACCAAACTGAATTGTATTTTTTGATCATTTTTTTCTTTCTCTTTTCTCAGTTCTCTCTTTTTCTGGAAATCCTAATAATTTGCTATTGGACCTCCTGCACTGATCCTCTCATTTCTCTGACTTTTCTATTTTCCAGCTCTTTGTCTTTCTGTTATAATTTCCAAAAGATTCCCTCAATTCTATTTTCCCACCCTTTACTGAATTTTTATTTGAAGTAGGTTTTAGTTTCTAAGAGCTCTATAAATGACATCCTGTTCTTGGATGCAATATTTTCTCTTATCTCTCTGAAGATATTAATTCGTGTTTTTGAAGTCTTTGTTTCCAACATGTTCCTTTGTTCTGTTCTCTGGTTTTAGTGCTTTTCTCGAAGGTTTGGTAATTATTGTCTGTCTGTTCATGTTTAAGAACAAAGAACTAAAAAGCTGGTTGGAAGCTTTGGATGCAGGGTGGGCCATGTTGACTGGTAGGTCTCTTTACAGAGTTATGGCTGTTTCATGGAGGGACCCCAAGTGTGAGTAGCTATAGTTATTTTTTTTCTCAGATTAGTCAGTTCTCCTAGAGAGGTCCGCTCCAGGCTCATTCTTGTGGAAGAAGCTGCCTGAATCCTGGAAGCCTAGAAGGGGAAGGGTCAGGGGGTCCCACCATTTAGGACACCACTCTTACTTCATTCCCTGTTTCCAATATGGCACCCACTCTACCCTCAGCTGGGCCTGGTGTCCTTGGGTTCCCACCCTCCATAGTTCAGTTTCTTCAGAGATTAACCTTTGCCTTCTGCAACCATGTGGGGCGGGTGTCACATTGTGGAGTGTGATGGGAAGGGAAACTCGGGTTCTAACTGCTCTTTACATGACTTCTGGATGAATCTTCTTATCTCAAGACATACCTGGCTCCCAACCCTCTGAGGAAACTGCAGCCTCCAACTCCTGGGTCTTTGGGGGTCTGGTTCCTAAATCAGCTTGATTTTTGAAGTTGCTCTCCACTCCCACCCCTCCCCAGTGGCAGGTATGATACTGCTCTGCTAAGTCAGTTAATATTGTCCATTTAATAATTTTTGGTCAATTCTTGTCTTCTGGAGCCTACCTCTCCCCACCTCAATTCTACTGTTTTTTGAGGATACATACCTTTGTTTTTCCTTTACCGTCACTTCAGAAGGTGTTAGAGAAAGAGAGAGGAGATAAACGTGTATTAATACTCCATGTTTATTAAAAGTCAGCTCGTGGAGGTCTTTTGCTTTATCTCATGAGTGTTCTTCTCTCTGGTCTACACACGATCACACACACTTACCCACACCCACAATTCAGTGAAAGGACGCTTCAAGTTTGCCAACAGAGACTATGTGCCCATGTGAATTAGTGAATATTAGAATCAGCACCATTAGCAACACCCAATGTCTGCATCCTGTTTGTTAAAGCCTTTGTAACACGTGCATTTAGGAAGCATGCTTTCATTAATAACAGTAGTTACCATTTACATGATAACTACCTTGACAATATAATCACACCTGACTATAAACAAGCTCTTTTCCAATTTGGTGTCTTATAATTAGATGGCCCATCCTTTGTTCAAGAAATGGAAGGAACACTGTGTTGAGAACCAGCAGGCTTGGGACAAACTCTCATCTTGGCCACTTGTGAACCTGGTATCTGGACCGATTACCCCAAACCTTCTGAGTCGTACTGTCCTTGGCAGGTGGGGTCCCCTGGCCTTCTGTGTTGGTCTATGTCCCCAGTCCCTGTTCTAGTTCCCTGGGGAGAACCGACCAGAATCCAGAATATAGTTGTGTGTGCTGGGAACCCTGGTTCTTCCCTTGGTCCCGAAGCCTCTGCCCCTGGGGCTGGACCCTACTTCCCATATCTTTTTTCTTCTCCTGGACTTCCAGCTCCTTGACCTGGACAACGCCTGGACACAAAGATGCAGCTACTCCTCCAGGAGCAGGAACCCAAAAGCCTTTGCAAAGAAAAGGGCCTGCGGGCTGCTGCTTTATGAGTCTGCAGAAAAGGAGAAGATGGGGGACTGCAGAAAAGGAAATTTCCCCACTCCATATTCAGACTTTGTATAAAATAAGTGGGAGTTATCAGCTCTAGAGAAAAAGAAGCGACATTTATAAAGTTCCTACTCTGTGCTAAGCACTCAGTAGGCACTTTAAGTTTTCCTCCAGGGCTAGGAGGTTCTTATTATGTCCATTTCATGGAGCAGCCTCACCTGGGCGGGAGACTTGCCCAGGTCTCCACCGGGGGGTCAGGGAGGGCTGGATTCAAATCCAGGAGGAGAAAGTGGGATGAGCTTCTGGCTTGGGGACTGCTGTGGAAAGGAAGGAAGGAGGCGTGTCCTGAGCAGTGAGCCCACGTGTGCACTTGGAGAGGCTGGTGAGGTTCCTGGCAGAGCCCAAGCCAGGCACTTGAGGGGTTGCTGCCTTCCCCACCAAGCGAGTAACCACAGAGCCTCCTGCTTGGCCTTGGAGAACCCTAAAGGGTCAGCCTCCAAGCTTGGGGCTCTGCCCACTCCGCCTGGTGACTGGCCAGAGCCCGGTGCCCAGGGACACTCACTGGAGGAGGATGAAGGATGCTCAGTGCCCGGGACAGGCCCACCTTGACCAAGAACCAAGGCGAGGGTACCGCACGCAGAGTACAAAAGGTCACGCGGGAGAGCCAGGCTCTCCTTAAGCTGGGTTGCTTTTCAGCTTAAGGATCATGAATGGTCGAAGCTGAACCCCAGTCACGGCTGACTGGACTCCCCCTCAGAACATTTGATAGGGTTCGTGTATCACTCTTGGTCCCCCTTGAATCGTGACAAAAGGAAAGTATTTATTACAGGCAGACCAAGCCCTCGGGCAAAAGCCCGTCATCTCTGATTTGCCTGTTAGCCCAGGCTGTGGAATTAAATGCAGTTTTGTTTTTATCTATTTGGATGGAAGCTTTCCAGAGAAAACACCAATTTTTGTGACCTGCGCACTTTGTATCATGTTAATTAGGTTTGAAAACTCATATATTGTTTTCATAAGGGCTATTACATTTTCTCTAATTAAATTAAGGGAAAAATAAGGATGCACGGCAATAATATTTATTATTAATACCAGACTCCAGAGGCGCCCAGCAAGTTAAATCGGAGGTAAAAAAAAAACCTTGAAGACAGCCTGGACTTCAAAATAATGTGGTATATTCCAAGATTTCAGCAAGTCATTACTCTGAACGTTTTGGAAAAGTAGAAAGTGAAAAATGGACCCATTTGTGGGGGAAAACAGGCTTCTGGTCCTGGTTCACACTGAGAGTTTCTGGGACATTTACTACTGTTTCATTACAGTGGTTTTACCAAAATTGCAGCAACTTTGTTCCAAGGGGAATGTTTGACTTGGGTTTCATGTGGATTCAAAAGTTGTAGTGAGCTCGGGTTTTAGTTCAGCCCCAAACGGGTTTCCTTCACTAGGGATCTTGGTTTGAGGAAGTCAAGTCAGAGGGGCAGAGCAGAGGAAGTGGCCCCTGGGAGAGAAAGTGTCACATTGGAGGGGGAAGGTGGTGGCACGGGCAGGTCCCTTCTGGAAGCTGGGGTGAGTTCAGGCCAAATTCTAACGGGGAGAAGGGAGAGCTGGGTCCATCACAAGGTGGTTCTAGAACAACCTTCACTAAACTCACAGCTGGAGTGGGGAGTTGTAGTTTGGGACCACCGGTCTCATGCCAGTTTCTCCTTCCTAAGGGTACCCTGATTTCCTTTAGGGGTACTCCCTTGGAATGCAGTGTTGGTGGCATACTGGGTGGTGGTGTCTGCCCTTCCGCTATGAAAGCAGATGAATTCCGGAGGCTTTTCTGTTCCATCCTTTCTCTTCCTCCCCAGCCCTGCCAAAGGGTGAGCTCAGCCAACTGGGCTCCCTCTCCGGGGTCCTGGACCCTTGGGTGGGCTCAAGGATGGAAGAATTCTTTGGAATACATTCATTCTCGTGGAAGCACCTCGGAGCCACTGTCACATAGACCCTGCTGCCAGCAGCATCTTCAGGTACTACCTGACCCATCTGACCCTCCTCTTCCAAGCTGGCTCCTTGGCTTTCCATGTGGTCCTGGGAGCCCCCATGTCCTTCCCATAATCTCCCTTTCTTCTTGGTTAGCCAAAATCCATTTCTGTTGCTTGTGACCAGAGAGCTCCAGTTGTTGCAATGGCTTTTGCATTTGAATGTGGGATAAACGTGTGTGCTGCAGAGTGGCTGGCAGAGACCTGGGAGAGCCTAAGGGGAGCCCAAGACTCTATCGGTCTGGTTTAAGGAAGATCACTGGATCAGGAGTCAAGGGTATTGCTTTGAGTCTCGGCTTTTCCACTATGCCCCATTGGGAGAACTTGACCCATCAGTTTTCTTTCTGGGCTTCATCTGTAGGTGCACTGTTTGGAATATAACAACAACAATAGCAACTATAATTTATCTCCCACTTTGTAGGGCCAGGCAATGTGCTAAGTGCCATATGTGCATTTGCTTATTTAATCCTTACACCACCTTGGATCAAGCCTGTTAGTCCCCCTTTTTCAGAGAGAAGGAAGCTGGAGGTCACCTTGCCAAGAAGGGGACACACTAGGGCCTGAACCTGGGTTTGTCTGGGTCCATTAATGGTCACTAAGGACTTGGGTGCCTGTTCCTGTTTGCCCAGGACTGAGGGGATTCCCAGGACACGGGTCTCTCAGTGCTAAAACCAGGTCAGTCTTGGACAAACCGGGATGGTTGGCCGCCCTACTCAAGATCCATCCAACCGGAATGCTCTGTGGTTCTGGAACAGCATGGACTTTGGTTGCACTGGGGACCAATGAGCACAGGCTAACAGTGTTTAAACCTCAGAGTATAAACAAAACCCAAATAGGGTTTCAAATGCCATCTTCAATTGTCACCAGACCCCATCCCAGTTAGTCTGCATCCTCCAGTGGGTGAAGAAATCCAGAGCTCTTCCAACAAACTCTTGGTTGAATCAGCTAACCCCTCAATCATTTTACAAGAGGCCCTTCATCCTACTTGCCTGTCCCCAGGCCACACTGAAACCAGTCATCACCATTGCCCCCTCCACCTCACACCAGTATTTCCGACTGTGGAACACTCAGTGCCTGAAAATGTTCCACATATTTTGAATTTTTAAGAAATTGAATTCTGTTTTGCAACTGGCTCATGCTGTCATTGTCTTCTCTCAGATCCAACTGGCAGAGGTCTTAGACTCTGGTTCCCTCATCTGCCCTAGTCTTCTCACTCCTATACTGATTACTGATTGACCAGACATCTATTGAGCACCTACTATGTGCCAGGAATGCTATGGAGTACTGCGTGCTAAGGACCAGGAGACCAGAGAGAAACCTGTTGACCACTGCTCTTGAGATGCCCCTACCCAACCGATTCTCACTCAAAAGAGGTCAGGTCTGTACAATAGAACACAGGGCCTGTAGAATGAAGAGGAGGTTAATTAGGGAATCAGATATTCCAAAGCAGTAGGTGATTAACTGTTCCGTTCCCAGCTCTCCCATGGCCTTGCTCCTATCACAGCTGTTTTCACACCATATGGTCATCATTTTGCTGTTCTTAACTCCTCGTCCAGTGCTCAACACACAGCAGGTACAAAGCACACGGTCTGGTTGACCAGACCCTTAATGCAGCAGAAGAGGCCTGCTCAACCAGGTGAAAAGCTTTGCTGACACAGAGGATCATTTTATAATGTAGTGAGCTGTCCTCTCTCAACCCTCAAGGATTCTATTTTCAAAATTCCAATTTCTTCATTTCTCTGCATTGAGTTTTCTAAAATTGGGCCCATCTCTTAAATCAGGTATTGCTACCAGGCCCATTTGATAGAACTATAGGAATTCAGCCTCTTTGGGGAGCTAGGAAGTAAAGACGGTAAGAATATGTCAGAAATGGTAGTAAAGGTTAGAAAAATGTCAGCCATTCCAATGACCATTGGCCATTTTCTTAAAAAGTAACTAAGAGGAGGCCTTAGGCGCTAATGCAAAGACTCCTGAACTAGAGGTTAGGAGACCTAGATTATAGGGGGAAAAAAAATGAAAAGAACTGTAATTGGTGACTTTGGGTTTTCACAGCAAAAAGATTAAGCTTGCTGGGGGTTCACAGTCCTCATTGAAACTGAGTGCTGGATGAGTCAACGCGTTTGGTCTCAGAGAGAATCTTCTGAATGAGGCCTCGTACCCACCACCCACTGCCCATCAATCAGCAGAACCAATCTTTCACTCACACAGACTGGAAAGTCACAGGCTCCTCAAAGATCCTCTTAACTTTAATTAAAAACCTTTGATGCATTCTCAAACCCTAACAAAGACTGGTCACCCAGCGTATTTCATATTTGTCATCAGGCAGCCCCTGGTCTGGTTTGCTCCTGGCTCCTTAAGATGAATGTCGTTGCAGGTATGAACAGGTACACCCCCAGACTTGGGGCACCTTCTTGGGTAGCATCCAGTCAGGGAGGCCCCCATCAGCTGTTATGAAATAGACGTTGTCCACCCGGGACAGAGTGAACATTTCTAAGACGGCTGGACTCGCTGAGATTAATAGCATCGGGGGAAGAGTGCTAAGGTCCTGGGCAATCATGCTGGTGTTCAAAGCCAACGTCAGCCTCCAGAGTAAATCAGGGCTGGTGACTAGTCGGTTTGCACCGGGATGTCTCTGCCTGTTGTTTATGGCTGATGTCCACTCTGGCTGGCTAGTCAATGACCGCGCCGTTCTGGCTGGGATATATTTTGAACGTCACTCCTGCTACCCACTCCAACCTCATCCCCCTCCTTGCCCCGGCACCATCCTGTCTGCTCCAGGGACTGGTTGGGCGAAAGAGGATGGAGGGCCATGTTCCTGGGTGATCTTCCGGTGCCTGAGACCAGGTCACTCCCTTCTCCTGCCCCAGATCTGCAACTTCAGTGGCTCCCTTTGACTCAATAGAATAAAGTCCAAACTCCTTGACCAATCTGACCTTGACCTCTTACTCCAGCTTTCTTCCTCCGCTTCACTCCATCTGACCTCTCTTCCCAGTCCCATCCGGGGATGGCTCCACATTCACAAATATGGTCTCCCACCCCTTCCTCAGTCTCCTGACCCCTCTTCCTGCACTGCCCTGTGTGCTGGAAACCTGCTGAGGTCCTGCCCGCCCATCCCTCAGTGACTTGCTAAACCCAGCTCCTGAAAAAAGCCAGTCTTGAGCTTCAAAGCTCTGATCAGCTTGTCTGGTCCAAATGCCTTGTGAGCTGCTTTAGGGCAGGGACTGGGCCTGATGGTGTCTGTCTGTGGCCTTACAGTGTACAAAGGAGTGCCCAGTACATGGTAGACCTAGTAAGTAGTTGGATTGGTTTATTTAGATGCTGAGGGGTTCTCCTAGCTCCAACATTCTTTTTTTCTCTGCATTTTATTTTTAAAAAAATTTTTTGAAGTATAGTTGATTTACAATGTTATGTTAATTTCTGTACAGCAAAGTGATTCAGTTATACATATATATATATATATATTCTTTTGCATATTCTTTTCCATTATGGTTCATCACAGGATATTGAATATAGTTTCCTGTGCTATACAGTAGGACCTTGTTGTTTATCCACTCTATATATAATAGTTTGCATCTCTAGCTTCAACATTCTAGAAGTTAGTGTTTGCTGAGCCCCAGTTCTCAATCCAGAGTATGTGGATGAGGGTAGAAGGCAAGACCCCAGTAGTGACTTTTTTCTGGAGTGATGTATCAGGACTTCAGGCGCAGAAGGTGGGGCAGCCACGGACCTTGCAGTCCGACGAACATGGGCTGCAACCGTGGCTCCCACAACCTTTGAGCTGTGCAACCTTGGGTAAGTCACTCAAACTTTCTGGGCCCCAGTTTTCTTATCAGTAGTATGCATTTACTACTGATATCCTGAAGATTTAACTGGATAATATTTGCAGGTATCTACTCAGGGGAAGGCCTAGGAAGATATGCAATAAATGTTGGCCACAGAAAGCTGAAGCTTGGGCTCAGTGTCCCTTTGCATCCTGATGAATATGAGATTGATTAGAACTGTGGTTCTCAGACATTAATCATGTATCAGAATCACCCGGAAGGCTTGTACAAACACACACGGCTGGGCCCCTGAGTTTCTGATTCTAAAGGTCTGAGGTGGGACCTGGGAATTTTTGTTTCTAACGAGTTCCCAGGGGAGGCTGACGCTGCTGGTCCAAGAGCCACACTTTGAGAACCACCACCTGAGTGTGCCTTAGGGCTTTACCAAGGGCATCGTTCTGTGTTCAGAACATAGTTAAATGAATAGGTAATTCCCCAGGGGTTTCTACAGGAGGCTATGTTAACCAATAAGTTATTTTGTAATGATGCAAAAACTCAGGGTATAAGCCTTATCCCAACATGCTATTTTACTTAGCAATGAATAATTATCTTACCCATTCATGATTCATGATTGCTAATGTCGGTGCTCTGTGTTTGGCCAAGGATGTGTTAAATCTAGAGGTTTAGTGGTGTTAGCATAGCATGAAGGCAGACCTTGTGGGCACTTACCATGTGTCCTTAGAAAAGAATGACAGACCTTACTAGCTGTGTGTTCTGGGCACATTAGATGTAATTTCTCTGAAATATCCTCACAGAGTGGGAGAAGATATTTGCAGTACAGATAATTGACACAGGATTGGTAGCCAGAATATGTAAAGAATGCTTAAAAATCAATAAGAAAATGACAGACAATGCAACAGGGAAGGATGTAAGTGATTTGAATGGGTATTTCATGAAGGAAGACACCCAAATGGCTAATAAACATGTAAAAAGATGTTTTATTGAATTAGTTATCAGGGAGGTGCAAAATAAATTCACAGTGCAATTCTACTACAGCCCCACCAGTATGGCTAAAATTCAAGACTAACAATACCAAGTGCTGACCAAGACACAGAGCTACAAGACCTCTTATACACTACTGATAGGAATGGAAATTGGTACCATTTGCTTTGGAAAAGTGTGAGGCCTTATCTACTGAAGTTCAATATATGCATGATTTATGTACCAACATCTCCACTCCTAGTGTCCACACAGCAGAAACGTGTACAATGTCCATCAAAGACATACAGGCATATCTCGGAGATACGACGGGTTCAATTCCAGACCACTGCAATAAAGTAAATATTGCAATAAAGCAAGTCACACAAATGTTTTGGTCTCCTAGTGCACATAAAAGTTATGTTTACACTATACTGTAGCCTATTATGTGTGCAACAGCATTATGTCTAAAAAAAAAAAAATGTACACCTCAATTTAAACAAAACATATTGCTAAAAACTACTAACCATCCTCTGAACCTTTAGTAAGTCATAATAGTAACATCAAATATCACTGATCACAGATCACAAATACAATTTTTAAAAGTTTGAAATATTCTGAGAATAACCAAAATGTGATACAGACACAAAATGAGCAAACGTTGTTGGAAAAATAGCACCAATAGAATTGCTCAATGTATGGTTGCCACAAGCCTTCAATCTGTAGAAAATGCAGTATCTGTGAAACACAGTAAAGCACAATAAAACGAGGTCTGCCTGTATATAATAATGTTCATAGCAGCATTCTTCATAATAGCCCAAATTTGGAAACAACACAGATATCCACTAACTGATGACTGGATAAATAAAATGTGGTATACCCTACAATTTGGGTGCCCTGGGTTTTATAGGCCACATTGGTTGTTTAACACATTTCCTTTAGGTTTCGTGTGCCAGGGGTGACTGTGAGTACAGAGTGGGCAACTAGAATCCACATTTCCTAGGCTCGCAGGCAAGGGCAGGACAGGTTCTTTCCCACTGATCAGCTTGATGAATCATTAGAACATCTGTAGGAGGTCCCCATTTCCCAGATGAGAAAACTGAGGCTTAATAGAAGGTGAAATGACTTGCTCAGAGTCACCTGGCTATTCACAGGTGTACATCCACAACCAGAACATGAGCTGCTCACGAACTGTGTCACCATGTCGCCTGTAGCCCAGCCCAGCACCAGCCACTTTTCAGGCAGTTAATAAATACGAGGAGAGTGAAACTGGTAAGAAATCTCTTTTCTGTTTGCTAGAGGGCACCCTGATTGTAAGGTCATTAAAAGCACATCGTTACTGTTAATTACAGCAGCAAGGCCACTGGAGATGGCAGCCTTTTCCCATCCTTCCTGTTTCAAGAATCCCACTGCTCCAAAGGGCTCTGAGCAGAGCGTGGGTTAGGGGGAGGCTGGGGGTGTGGCCGTCTTTTAAGCCCCCAGGCACACATGTCCACCCTCTTAAGGAAGCACGAACCCAAATGACTACCATCTGCCCTGCGCTTTGCAAAGCACGTCCACGCACGCTGACTCACTTGGTCCTCCCAGAGGAAGCATAAAGTCTCTGTGAATCTGAGCGATTTGCCCCAGCCCTGCCGGCTACTGCAGGGCAGATGTGAGTCACACAACCGTGGCAGGAGCCAGAGCATCCCTAACTGCACGGGGCTTGCAGACTCCAGCTTCTGGCTCTTTGCCTGGGCAGGTCCTCCTGATAGTACATTGCTCACCTCCCTCCCTCCAGCTCCGCCGCATCCACCGACCTGCACGGGTCTCTTCCAGGATGTCCAAATGTGGCAGCCCCAGAGGTTGCGCTCTTCTCCGGACTCTTTGGGCTGATGGGGGTGGGGAGGCTTCCTCGCAGGCCACGGAGCCTTGTTTCTGCCTCTGGCTGTGCAACGTGCCAGCTCACTTCTGTCTTCTCCACAAGGCCCAGGGCACTGTGGGCCCACGGCATCTGTTCAACAGACAGCTGGCGTCTTAGGATGGGTCCCTTGGAGGCAGACCCTGTGACACGCTATGAGTGTCACAGTTATTTGGGAGGTGATCCCAAGAAGTGCATTAGAGGCAGTGGGGAAGCGAGAGAAAAGGGGAATGTTTTCTCATGAAGAAAGCTGATAACAGGTGCATCCAAGCAGGTTATCCTGCAGTTCCTGAGGAGCCCTCGTCCGGGGACCTCTAGGGTGTCGACAAAGCCACGGAGTTGCTCCTTCTGAGAGGCAAGGAGCTGGGGCCTTTGCCTTCCACTGCGCATCTGTCATCAGCTGAGGGCTCTCGGGGAGCATCATTTCCCCAGCACGTCCACCTGCCCCACCGTGCAGGCCACAAGAACCGTCAGGTGAGGAGTCCAGGTGCTTGCGGTTGGACGCAACTGAAATATACCAGAACCAAGAGTGCTGAAGAGATGGGGGTGAGACACCAGTGTCTGCTGCACTTGGGAAATCAATGAAAAATCATCACTGGGTATATTACATTTTAATTTTTAATTAAAAAATGTTTGTATTGTGATAAAATACACATACCATAAAATTTACTATTTTAACTATTTTTAAGTGTACAGTTAGGCACTGAATGCTTTCACATTGTTATACAGCCGTCAGCACCATCATTTTTCCAAACAGAAGCTCTGTACCCATTAAACATGAATTCCCCATCTCCCCCTCCCCTCAGCCCCTGGTTACCTCTATTTTACTTTCTGTCTCTATACATTTGACTATTCTTTGTAGCTCATATAAATAGAATTATACACTATTTGCCCTTTTGTGTCTGACTTGGCTATATTAAATTTATAGATGACACTTATAAATTTATTTAATTATGAAAATGCACATATCCTTTGATCCAGAAATCATAATTCTGGGAATCTGCTTTGCAAGAAACATAAAAGCAGCAGTACTAAATGACATATGTCTCAAAATTTTCATTGTATCACTGAGTGTTAAGGTGCAAAAACTAGAAATCACCTCCACCAAAAGAGAATACTGGTCAAATAAATAACTGTACATCCCTATTCTGGGATATTATTTCAGCTATTAAACAGAATGAGTAGATTCATATGTATCAGTCTGGGGCAATGGCCAAGATATGCGAAGTTTAAGCAAAAATAAATAAATAAATAAAAGGCAAGTCACAAGTAGTGTTATAGAATGATCTTATTTTTGTTTAAGAAAGTAAATGAACAAGAAAAGAAAGAAGTGAGGAACATGATGTGTGCATGGTGCATGTGTACATGTATGCTGTATGAGTAGATAGAAAAGTGTGTTAGAACATACCCTGGGGGTTGGGTCTAGAGGAGGTGGGGTGTAACTTTTTACAGTAATATCTATCACTGCTGAAACTAAAAAATAATAATAATAATTAAGAAAAGCATCTATACATCATGACCTGGTAATTCTACTTTTGGTTATATACCCAAGTAAGATGTGTTTATACCAATCAAAAGTCAGGTACAAGAAAGCTCATAGCAACAGTATACACATTCTCTAAAAAAATGGAAACAACCAAATGTCTGTTATCAGTAGAATGAATAAATAATTGGAGGTATAGTCACCCAATGGAATACTATACAGCAAGGAAAAAGAACAACCCACCGAACCATACAACAGTGGAGCTGAAGGGCCAGTGAAAGCAATCTCTGCTTTTAAAGAACAGGACATTCCTTACCTAGCTTGCCGGGGGAGGGGAGGGAGGAGGGTGTACTGAGTGGTGATTCTATGGGTATATGTATATTACAAATTCATCACAAGCTGATACATGTGTGCATGTTGCTATCTATCAGATCTCCATAAATAATAAAAAAATTTAACAATCAAGGAAGGAGAAAATGCAGGGAGGAAGGAAGAAAGGAAAGAAGGGAGGGAGGGAGGCAGGGAGGAAGGGAGGGGGGAAGGAAATATATCAGATAGGAGAAAGTGACTGAGCAGTCTTTTCACGTGACTGTTTCTAGGAGAGAAATAAAAATATAGAAGCATGAAGTAAACCGAGAACTTTAACCTGTGTTGATTGGGGTGAAAACATTCCTCTGCCCCCAATTTCTCTGCATTTTAACAGGCAGTCTCCTCAAATGAGAGGTCTGGGAGGTGGGATGCACTGGGCTTTGGGGTACCCTGGGCTTTTACACAGCCTCCTGGCCCTGCTGTTCCCTAGCTGGTGCTCCCCAGCAAGGCTCATGACCTCTCTGAGCCCATGAGCCTGTGGGCAGCCCACTGCCCTCACAGACCTTCCTGGAAGCCAGTGGGAGATGCCAGATGTCTGCGTGTGTGCCCAGCTCACAGTAGACACTGGACATGATCTCCCTTCCCCTCTGCTTTGCAGAACCAGAGAGTAGAGGGATCTGGTAAGTTTCTGGACAGAGGGCTTTTGACAGGTGAAAGCATTTGAGAAAGAAAATCCTTCTTGCAATAGAACGCATGGTAGGAAATATCTTTACAAAAAAAAATCAAGCTTCCAACTCAAGTAAGCCTTGGGTGAAATTTAAGAATTTCTCTGATTATGTATCTAATATTGACCAGAAAGGGGAGGGGATGGGAGTAGATAAAAGACGCTTCTTACTCAAAACTAGCTCTTTCCTTTTTCCATATGCTGTGTTTATGATTATGGGTTTTAGAGCATTTTTCTTCTTGTATTTCATAAAATACCGCATCTATTCACATAATTCACCCCAAGCCCCTCTCCTTGATATTTTGAGGCAGAGAAGGCGGGGTGGGGGGAAGGGATCATATGAGCCTCTGGGGGCTGGTTCACCGCCTCCCTGGCAAACGTCTTCGTGTTCTGACATCTTCCTGAGGCCCAGTGACTCACCAGGAGTTACCCAGTCATCGGCAGCCAACCTTAACCAGTTCTTCCAGGATTTTCCTTTTTTGTGTGAAATCTCACTCTGGTGCGTAAAGGAAAAGCTGTTAAGAGAGGAGCCATGTGTCCCTGTGTGTTGGTGATGGGTGAGCAGAAGAGCGGGAAGGCAGTGGGAGAGGGGAGATTCATGGGGGATCACGAGCTGCCATCTGCCCTTAGGTGCGCTTTCCTTCGGGGTCTGTAGGTAGCAGGTTCTGCTGGGAAGTCCCCTGTGGGTTCTCACCAAGTTATTAACTGAAGACGCTGTGACTGGAAGCCGGCGGAGGAGGACAGTCTTTAGAATGATGAATGCAGCTTGGGCATCATTTGGGAACTTCAGCATGTCCTGCAGGGTGGGGTCATGGCTAGGGGGCTCTCGGAAGGAAACACCCTTTAAAGTTGGAATGCTGTGCACGAGAGTGGCCAGGATGGTGTGGCGAAGATGCTTACTATTTGCACAGAGCATTAAAGACACCAAAACACAGGACTCAGAGAGAATTCCTCTTGATCACTCCTCTCCCATGGGCAGGTAGAAAGGTTCCTTGGAATCATGGCATCCAAATCCTCCACTTCATAGAAACGCAAGCTTGGGTGGCCCTCTCGTGTCTCCATGGGCCCTTGTAAACCTGCACCCTCATGTAATTGTTACATATATCTTTCCTCTAGATCATGAGCGTTTGAAAGCAAGGAGTGAGGATTCACCATCTCTCTATCCCTAGGATCTGGCACTAGACGGAGTACATAGTAGGTTTTCAATAACAGCCCCACAATGAATGGAAGAGAGAATGAATGCAGTGGTAGATCAGCATGGGTCCCCACTGTGTCCAAGGTCAAACCACTCTACTGAGGACATCAGGATGGCTGGAAGGAATTAAGCAGTGGTCAGAGGAGGAAGTTTAACTGGTGGAGCCCCATCATTCTACTTTCTGTGGGTACATCTCACTGTGAACTTTCTGCCATTCGATCCTCCCAACAACCCAAGGAGTAGGTGCCATTATCCCCAACATACAGATGAGAAAACTGAGGCTCCGAGAGGCTAGGGGCTGGCCCAAGGTCATAGACAACGAGCAAAGGGTGCAGCTGGGATCTAAACAGGGCCGTCAGAATGCAAAGTCCCGCCTCATCCTACTGCTCAGGGGCACCTTCCTGTACAGGTGTTCCCGAGGACATCCCATTAATCTGGTCCCTTCATGGCAGGGGAGAAGGGGGCTGGCCTGACAACCCTGGTTATGTCATGGTGGCTCTTGGAAGCTCATGTCACCCTGGTCGCTGACCTAAAAGCCATGGCTAGAATCTGCTGTCTAGAAAAATTCCCTTATGAGTAATGTTCTTGCCATACAATCTAAGCAGAAAGCCCATGAATGAAGCCCAAGATAGACCCATCTAACAGCGAGGCCCCATGGAGACCCACAGGACCATAAACTGACTCAAGAATGCTCGTCTGGGGCTGGGGCAGGACCACCCCAGGGGTCTCCAGGATGCAGTCTGGCCACTTGCAAGACAGATTCTCAGAACTGGGCCATCCCATCCAGTTCCACCCTCCCTGGGAGGTGAGAACACAGAGGCCCAGAGAGGGTGGCGTGACTAAGGACAAAGGGTGTTGCAGCAGCAGGGCCAGGTCTAATGCTCAGGATGTCTGACCCTTGGTGTCCTCACACAGGCAGCACCAAAGCTCATCACACGCCAGGAGGCGTCCATCTCCTCTGGACTGACCTCTTCATTATATTTCGCTGCTGTTTCTAACGTCCACCCTCACCCTCGTGGGACACCCTGTGTGTCTGATCTCCACAGGGCCCTTTGGAAGTGGGTGGCATTAGCCCAGGGCTTTCACCTGGGAAAGCAGAAGGCAGAGGTCAGAGCCTCCCTGAGGTCACAGGGCAGCAACCTCGAGGCAGGCCCCCAGACTCAGGCTTAGCTCACCAGGCAGATTTAAAACATTTAAGGTCTGCTTTGCTAGGCCCCAGTATGCATAGGTCATGGTGGGCCAGGTCATTTTTCACAATGTCAAGAAGCTGTTGGAAAGGAGGGCTGTGTCTCCATCAGAGCACCAGAGAAGAAAAGTGCCATCGCTGTACCTTCTGGGTTAAAACCTTTCCAGAACATTCGTTGACTTCAGCTCACAGGGGAAGAAAGGAAACTCCTTCACTGAGGTCCATCCATGCACTGTGAACGTGCTGGGCACTGCACGTACTCAGCCCCGTGCCTTCCTGTGGCCTCCAGAGGGCAGGTTATTATCATCTGTGAGGGGATGGTGGCCGGAGATGTCCAGTGACCATCTCTATTGCCCAGCCAGACTGGGGCGATGACATTGTTTTTGGCCCTAGCTCTGACCGCCAGCTTTTTCAGCTCACCGAGTTGGTTTCTGCCAGACCAATTCCTCCGTATCACCGTCAGAGGGAAGATTCCCGACCCAAGTAGGCTGGAGACATTCTGTTTCGTTGCTAGAAAGGAAACAGCAGTAGCACTGTCTCCAAGTGGTCCCCTTGGAGCATGGCAACAGAGCCCAGAGAGGGAAGGCCTTGCATTCCTGGGGACAGAAGCGGTGGGCAGCCCAAGGTCCCAGCAAACACCGTTCAGCTGCTTTTTGGCCGTGAGGAATCCCCGTCTTGGAGCCGCCCAGGCTGGTGACTGGTGACGGGTGGAGGGATGGATGTGTCTGTCATATGCAAATACCATACCTATATCCACGCATGCGTTTCCCAATCCCACCTCAAGCGCCTCCCCCCAACGGGGCCAAGCTGAGAAGAAAATCTGGGGTGTCCAAGCAGAAATGGGGTCGTCAGGCTGGCACGGCGGAGATGTGGGTCTTTATGTGGAATTAAAGGGCATCAATAAATTGCCCAGCTCAGGGCATGTGGGAGATGATCCACAAACATGCATTTTGTCTCTTCCATCCCCAGCGAGAGTTGGCCCCGGGAATCTGGTCCCACTGTGCGTGATCTTGCGGTGCTGCCCCAGCAAGCCAGCTGTGCCCAGATGTTCAGGATGCACCTCCGGCCTATTCTGTGCTAAATCCTTTTGCTGTAAAGAGGCTTTGTGTAGAGAGAAGACCCCAGCTGGAGTTGTTAATGAGCAGGGGGCGGGGTGGGAGCCACTTAGCTGGGGAGGCCCTCCTGATAACGCCAGGGGGTGTTGAAAGCCCCTCAGTCTGTTGGTGGTCTGGGCCCGCTCCCACCCCATGGCCTGCAGAGAACAGAGCAGCACCTTCTGGTAATTATCTACCTTCCAGGGGCTTCTCCCCTCCGATCTGGGGATTTAGGGGTGGGGAGGGATACAGCCGGTGCTGTTAATTGGTGTCTTCCCAGTAACCTCCGATTAAGTCCGGGGATTACACTAAAGAGGTGAGGAGGTAATACCCAAAATAAACACAAGTGCCCTTCCTAAGCGCATTCTTGCCAGCAAGTTAAATAATTCAGCCCCTGGAGCCTGTTCCTAAAAGATTTAAATACTAATTCAGGTGAGGGGCGGGGCATTGGGAAGCGTAGTAGATTTCTACCGATTCTGACTTCTTCTGACATCTTTTAAAGGCTTCGTTTCTGCACTGTTTGATTCTCTTTGACGATTGTCAAGTTAAGTTTACTAAAAACTGGAGAAGACTTTGTTCCGGGGTGGGAGGCGAAGGGGGGCCGCTGGATTAGAAACATGAGTCGTCCCCAGCTTGTCCATCCGCCCTGGCATCGTTTTATTCCTGCGTTTCTGAAAGGCTCCGAGTAATCAATTCCAGAGGAAGGGCTGGGGGAACCTTGGCAAAGGGGCCTCCTTCTTGGCTATCGCTTCGAATATTTTATGCAGCTAATAGAGTTGCGATGGGGCCCAAAATGTGGGCACTCGGAAACTGACGGGGTCCCATCGGAATGTATGTTCTGATGTATGCAGCCTCCCCCCGAGAGCAGACCTCTGGGGGCCCTTGAGCAAGGCATGAGCATTCAGGTTTCTAAGCCAGGAGTTTTGCAGGAATTTTCATGCTTTGAAGGAAGAAAAAGTCTTGAAATCAGAGTCTACATTTATTGAGCACTTACTGTGTGCCCGGCACTGCATTAAGTACTCACACTCACTCTCTCATTTAATCCTGACAACAGACAGACTAGTGAGGAAGGGCTTACCATCGTTCCCATTTCCCAGATGAGATAGCCGAGGCTCATAGATGTCAAGGGCTTGCCTACCAGCAGTAAGTGGCAGGGCAGCACTGCCCTTGCTCCATCTGTGTCTGCATCCTCAGGGTCACTGAGCCTTGCCCTGGAGAAAACATGGACGTGACGTTTCCGAAGGCACAGACAGAGTCCCAGAATGACAGAAGCCTGGGCTGCATCCCCATCACAAACCCCGACGCCAAGTGTCAGTTTGTCTACATTTGCTCTCCGCCAGTGACAAGCTTCTCATCTCTCCCTAAGGCAGGCATCCATCTGACGGCAGCTCTCACTGATGGAAGAGTTTCTGAGCTGAGATCTGAATCTGATAGGTTCTCCCAGCCTCACCCCCATGGGCCCACAGAGAAGCATGTCTGCCTCAATCCTGCAGAAATAAAAAGATAATTCCAAGCCTCCCCAAATCACCTCTCCTCATTTTGTACTTTTTCCTTCCATCCTATAACAGCAGGCTTTTTGGTGTCACTCATCTGAAAACCATTGTTGGGAAAGTCCTAAGAATGTTCTCCCCTCCTCACCACGCAGCCCATAGGATGTAAGAGTTCAAACACGATTGGGGGCCTCCTGGGGAGGTTTGCCCTGGACTCAGAGAGGAAGCCCAGGCTCTGAGTTCTAGCCCTGCTACTTACTCTCCATGACCCTGGACTAGTTACTTCCCTTCTCTGAAACTCTATAAAATGGCATTAGTATTCCCTCTCATGGGGCCACGGTGAAGGTCAAATAAGAGGAGACAGGAATAGCCAAGGGCTGCACAGAAGTTGTAAGACTGTCGTCATCATCATGTACGTGTGGACGCTTGGGGTTCCCACGACCATCTGGGAAGCAGCACATAGTGATGCTTTGCTTGTCCAGGTTCGTCCAATTAACAAAGTGATATATATACTTCCTTCTACAAAGCCAGGAAATAATCGCAGGTTAGATAAAGGAGCTTGAATAGCAGCTCTGTGACCCTAGTGAATTCACTTTGTCTTCCTGAGACTTCAGTTTCCTCATCCTTATAATGGGTAAGTACCACCACCTTGAAGCCTTATGAGAACAATACCCAGGAGAAAGCCAGTGCACAGTAGGTACAAGATAGATCAGATCATTGCTGGCTGTCCTCACCCTTCCCTTTTCTCACCCCTATTTGAAGAGGAAAGTATTGCAGCTGCTGTGACATCAAATTCAACTTTAAATGTTTTATTAGCATTTAGAAGAGGTGAGAACTGGCCTTGCAGAAATACCATAATCAGAACATTGTGGTTCTTGTAAATTTGAGGCCACATATGTGTCATTCCGCTCTTTGTGGATGTAATTGTTTTCCAAGTGGCTTGTTCCTCAGGTAACCCGATGTTGACGGCACTAATGCAATTTTCATATCGAAATGTTGTTCTAGGGGGAGGGTGTCTATTTCACTTAGGATCGTTGAAACCCAATCTACAGGAAAGGACGTTATAACAGAATTGGAGGTTAAATTTCATTTGCTGATTTAATAAAAACTAACAGGATGGATTTGGGGATATTTCATTAATCTTTCTTTCCTTTCAGTGCAAAGGAAATTAAGTTCACTCTAGTTCAAACTTTGTTTCACTCTTATACAATAGGCTGCCAATGTCCACTTTCTCTCTGGCAAGTTAAAACCTAATTAGTCACAGAAAATTCTTCCCTGACCCTGTCACCGGGAGCAGACGAGGAGACGCACGCTTGTGCACACGCGTGCGCACACACACGTACACAGACATGCGCGCACACACACTGCCACCCTTTGCTGAGTCCTGCTTTTATTGTCAGTGGCTATTAAAACCTGGGGGTGATGATATGCCTAAAAACGTATCGACAGGACACAAGTTTTGCAGAGGCTCCTTGTCACGACTTCGTCATGTGATGATTAGAACTTCCCTAAATGTGTCTGTGTCACTTGCAGGATGGACTGGGATCCTTTCGAAATGGACAAAGAATATCTTTTCAGTTATAGGCACCCCCTACTCTATGGCATCATGCTTTTAAATGTCAACTCTGTATTTTTACTCTGCTGAGTAATCTTCAGGGGGGAACTATGTAAGGCAGGAAAGTCTAAGGAAAGGGCCCTAGGCTTGGGGTCCAGGGAGCCCCTTTTAGAGCCCCGACTCGATGGATTATTAGCTGTGTGATTTGGCGTAAGTGACCTAATCTCTCTGAGCCTGGGTTTTCTCTTTGGGAAAATGGGAATAAATAATCCCTGGTCTACCTGCCACAGAGAGAGATGTGAGAATCAAATATGGACATTTAGGGTTCAGGCCAGTGGCCACCCCTCGGAGTGGTCTACTCTGGTCAACCCAGAACCCCTTTTTTGGTCCCCTTCACACAGTTCTGTACATAGTGTTGGCTGCTGTTGACTGCGCCTCCCTTACTCCCACGTGTGAGCCCCAGGAACTCTGGTGGGAACTCTGCCTGTGCCCCACTGTGTACCCAGCACCTGGCCCTGCGGCTGAGACACGGGAGACCCCCAGCAGGTGTTTCATGCATGAGTGGATGTGTGCCCAGGAACGACCTTTTAAACTATGATGTGTTGAGGTGACACCATAGTCCCCGGGACAGCGAGACGTCATCATAGAAACAGGATGTGTTTATGGCAGATTTGCATCTGGGTATTTCTTCGTTGTCTGGGATTGGCAGCCTTGAAGGCCCTTGGAGTTTTATAGGTGTAACGAGGGCTCTAAGCTTTCAAGCCTCTACTCTGAAGGTAGATGGTATTCCTCGTATTTACAAAGATTCCAGGATAGAAACCGTTACCGGCTGATGGGGCAGCCGGAGTTTCTTGTGTGTGGAAGTGCTTTGTAATGTAGAAAGTGCCCCATACGTGGATGTTTTACAATCCCACTGTGAACAGAGTGGAGGGTTGGGCACAGGCCTGTGGAATGGCTTCCGGGCTTGTTGTATCAGCCTTCTTGAGGGGCGCATGGTGACCAGAAAAGTGGGGAAAGACAAGTCCAGGCTGAATCCCCGGCTTGATGCCTATTATGAACAGTGTGGTCTGGGTGGGTTGCTTAATCCCCCTGGGCCTCGGTTTCCTCATCTGTAAATTGGGGATAATGATAATGTCAGTTTCAGGGAGTTGTGTGGGGATTACGTGAGATACTGTGTGAGAAGCATGTCCAATTTCTCAAAGCAAGTCTTTAGAAGCCTCTTCCTGCCACAAAAATCTGCTGAGCCAGTGGTCCAGTTGGAGTTCTGGTCCAAAAGGTCTGCTCTGTCATTGGACTGGGTCGCCTTCAGCCTTGTCCCTGCCACTCACAGCCAGAGGTCACCCCATCCGCCACCCTGCCTCATAATTTGTCACTGTGTGTACCCAGCTTTGGGGTGGGGAACAGTCACCCACGTAACATTTTGTATCCTCACTTCCTTGCTTTGAAGCGTTTCCACTCTGCCTCTTGCACTGCGAGGAACAGACCTCGTAGCCGAAGCGTCAGGGGTGAGGAGAAGACCCAGGGCCTCAGTGAGCAGCCAGGGATTTTTCTCCTCATTTGAAAAGTGGGCCTAAACGTGCTTGCTGCCCTCCTTGTCCCGCAGGGTCACATTGGAGGAATAAAATGGACCAACACAGGTAAAAGTACTTGAAAACGATGCTGCACAAGGCACATTAAGAGTTTCAGTTCATTAGCTGTCCTTCTGGGGGCCTGCAGTGCTGGGCTAGGCATGGGGTTGGGGGCAGGGAGTAGTCAGTGAATAAATGATAAATAATACAACGTGGTGACTATTATTAACCACTTATTATGGGCCAGGCACTGGGCTGTGTCCTTCATTGCATGAATCCCCATATGAGGGAGGTGCTAGTATTACTAGGCCCATTTTACAGATCAGGAAGCTGAGGCTCAGAGGTCACATGGGTTTGGAGGCAGCAAAGCCAGGGCTTAAGCTCTGGTGCCTGTTACTGGCCTGTGTGGTGTCAACGACTGCAGGGCTGTGATACCAAGAGTAGAGGCAAGAAGAAGCCTGAGTTACAGGGTTTGAACTTGGTCTTGAAAGGAAAAGGGGAGTCGACTGCATAAAGAAGATGGGGAAGGCTCTTCCAGGTGCAGGGACAGACTTCCTCTGCCTTGGTCCCCCTCTCCAGCCTCCTCCCCCACCCCTCCCCGGGTAAAGACAGGCTGGTCCCCATCTCCTGGAGGACCTTCTCTGCCGTGCACCCAGAATGCTCCTCTTCTTTGGCCAAACCCTGCCCACCCTCCTAAGTCCAGCTCAAGCCTTGCCTTTTCCGGGCAGGCTTCCTAAACACTCGAGCCTCACCTCTTTCCCATGAACCTGCCACCCATCGTGGCAGAGGGAAAGAATGAATGAATGAGGTCAAGAGAGCAGAGGGAAGGCCGGGAGGTTTAGGGGGTGGAGACCATCATCAGAGCCGTGACAAGGGGAGTCGAGGGGTTTCTAGAAAAGGAAGCTCCGAGCCAAGCCAGTCACTGGGGGATGACATCACTGGGATCAGAGGGGGTGGTGAAACTGAGCGCATCCCCTTCTCCTCCTGGGCCCCCAGCCATACTGAGCCCGACGTGGCTTCAGAATCCTTCTCAGCCCAGGGCACCAGCAATAAGCACGACACAGCACCTTTGTGTAAGTTGGTACATATGCCAGTCACCATTCTAAGCGACTGAAGTTGTACATACACAAGTGCACCAACCCCATGAGACAGGTACTAAGGTTTATCTCCATTTCATAGATGAGGGGTGAGAAGTCTAAGGCTCATGGACCTTATGGGACTTGCCCAGCGTGACCGGGACGTGTTGCAGGGCTGGGACACAAGCTCAGACAGATGGGCTCTGAACCACTTCACCAGGGGCCTCGTCAGTTAGCAGGGGACAGGAAATGTACTGGTCACTCTTGGACTTGATCATAATGCGGATTCATTCATTCATTCATTCATCATCTCAGCACCCCACCCCCATCCACTATCTATCACTTCACCCGCTTTATTACCTTCAGAGCTCTTACAACTGAAATCATCTGGTTCACTTAGTAGATTTTGTGTTTCCCATTACCCACCTGCCTCTTCCCTCCATGGTGTGAGCTCCTGGGGGTCGAGACACCGCTGCAGGCTGCGTGTGGACCCCAACGATCCATCCTCTTCACAGCGGAGCCCTGAGCCTAGGACACCACTGGACCCGTGCTTGGGGAGGACCTCAGGCCCCTGCTGGGTGTGAAGCACAAGCCAGCCTTTCTTGTCAACACCCCGTGGAAGTCACAAAGTCCCCCGAGCACGAAGTCACCTGAAAGCAGTTAGCAATCAGCCCACCCTCCTCAGGCAGCTGCAGCCCAACTGAGGCTTTCCCTCCAGCCCTCCCCTCCCCACCACATCCCAATTTCTGGCAAGGAGGGAGCCACTCTCCTTGTCACTGGAACTGGGACCATAAGATTCCCCTCCTTTCTTCTACCCGTGTCGAGGGTGTGACTTCTGATTCCTATTTGTCCAATTCAAACCCTTCTGCTGAGACCCCTAAAGGCCCTTGAGAAGAGTCTTTTGCCACAATACTCACCCCTCACCGCCCTGCCTCTGATTCATCTGACATGCAGCTTCCTCCAGGAAGTCCTCCAGAATGCACCCCTGTCTCCCATCCTGTGCTTGTCCTGGTGTCTGTAATACACATGCTGTAATGTACATGCTATCGTTAGCTGGAGAGACAGCACCCTAAACTGGGTGCCCTTGGAGGGCAGGGACTCCTCCTATTCCATGCCCTGTGGGTAAGTGTACAACCCACCCTTGTTTAGTGAATGAATAAATGAATAAATTTTGTTGAGGTACGGACAGATCACATTTCGAGCCCACCTGGTGCTCACCTGTGCACCCTTCCAGCAGGGCTGGGGCAGGGGCCACAATCCATCACTGTCACCTTCTCATTGGCCATCAGACTTAAAGCCTGGGGCTGGGGTAGGAGGCCCTCTCCTGGGACACAAGACAACATCACTTGACCCGTTGTCCTGCTGACAGCGCTCATCCGGAGAGCCGCCTCCCCGAAACACAGCGGGGTGGATTGGAGCCACCACAGAGACTTGACAAGTGGGGGGGTAGCTTGCCTGTGTCCGCAGAAGGACGCACTGCTGGGGAAGGTATTAGCATTCCAGCCTCTCTCCAGATTTGATTATAGCTGATAACAGTCACGGGGGACCCACTCTGCCAACGACAGCAATGCCAGAAGCGGCCTAATTCAATAGCCTGATGCTCCGGCCTTGTTTATACATCTCAGGTACTGTCCAGGGCCCATGCAGGAAGGCAGAGTGCTCGGGTCCACAAGACAGATGCTGCTTTTATTAAAGAGCCAATGGAAGGGCCTTGGCACTGCGGGAACAGGGTTCCTACCCTGTCAGCACATTCCTGGCAGGCTGCTTGGGGAGACCAGCTTCTCCCCAGGGACAGCCACTTTCTCCTTGCTTCCTTTTTTTTTTTTTTGCTTTTCACATCTTTTAAAAATTTTATTTTATGGAAGTATAGTTGACTTACAACATTGTGTTAGTTTCTGGTGTACAGCAAAGTGATTCGGTTCTACATATATATGCATTCTTCTTCATATTCTTTTCCATCGTGGTTTATCCCAGGATATTGATTATAGTTCCCTGTACTATACAGTAGGACCTTGTTGTTTATCCATTCTTTATATCATAGTTTGCTTTCGTTTTCAGGAGGGTCTCCCACCTGAAAAACCCGCCCTCTCCACAGCCTCCCACAGAGACCTGCCAACCCACTCACACTGCTGGGATCCAGGAAGGCGGAGGAGGCTGACAGGGAACTCAAGTGGCTTTTCCTGCCTCTCTCCGTGGTCCAGACAGGAGGAGGCTTGGCCAAGGTCACACAGCTGGTCTACGGAGTTTCAGGTCCAAGGAGCGTAGAGCATGGACCATAGGGCTGCCAAGTGCAAGGCTGATTCCCTGCCTCTGGGCACTTGTTCACCTTCACGTTTCATCAGAAAATGTGGTTCCTTCCCTGCTTCTCCACGCTCTGCTCGCTCTCCTCTACAGCCCTGCCACCTCAGCCCCAAATCACAAATGTCTCAACATTTGTCTCCCTCCCTTGGGTGGGATCCTCCTTGGACCGCCATCTCCATGGGCCACGTTCCTGTGTGCTGGGTCCCAGTGGCCACACACTGGGAAGCCAGGTGTAGCCAAGGCTGGCCGGGGCTGCCCTCCCCCCAACCAAGTTAGACCATAGTCGGGTGAGCTCTTCGGGTTTTGCTGCGGCTGGAGGCTGGGATGCCCTCACTGTGCCCTCAACATCCCTCTGCAAGAGGCTTTAGTTCTGCCGACCTGGACTCAGACCTTCCCAGTCAGAGAGCCCACCCTCCCAGGTGAGGATGGGATGCTGGAGGGAGGGGCAGGGGAGGTGAAGTCAAGAGTCAGCCCTCCCCGAGAGGACCTGCTGCTTGGTGACACCAGTGGTCTCGCCCAAGTGGGTCAGGACCCTGCAGGTTGGACCGAGGCCTGGGAAATCGTCAGCCTTTATCATGCACCTGCTGTCTACTTGTCACCCCGTGCTCAGGTCCACGGGGGGACACACCCACGTAAGAGTGATGATCACCTGCTAAAAAGTGAGTGGTGCTGGAAATTAAGAATTTGTTGGTTTTGAAGATTTCTGCCTAATTCAAGGGTCTAACAGGTAAGTCTCAAAACATTTTGAATGAGAATGTTGTAAATATAGAGATCAAAATGTGACCGATACTATAGTAATTTAACCTCTTTTAAAGGCATCTCAACAGGTTTCTAGAAAAGAAAACTAGGGGGAAAATAACTTTTTTTAGTATGTTCACGAAAAGCATAGGCTGATTAAAAACTAGAATTTTATACATACGATGAAAACATATATACAAACGTATATGTGTTGCGCAAATAATTTTCAACGGATAATCTTATGCAGAAATCTTATTCAACGGATAATTTATACAGGATAAATTATAACAGATAATCTTATACAGAAACTAATCATGGAGCACATCTGCACACATTTTTGTATGTATAATCTACACATGTGCATATGATTCTAAGTGTGAATCTTACAAAATCCTTCTAAAGTTCTTCCAAAAGTCCTGTTCCCAGGTACAGAGATTTCTAGCACTCTTGAAACATAGGAAGCTGGTATCATAGCATAAATTCTAATGAAAACATAAATTAATGAGGAAGAATAGCCTAAAAATCCAATTGGTTTAAGAAGCCTTAAACTCTATCACCCATAAGCCCTCGATGGATAACAAAGGAGTTGGAACCCATTGTTCCCCACCACTGGCACCTCCCAAATCCAGGGTTCTCAGTCCCAGTAGGTGGGTGGCAAAGGCCCAGCTAGGAGCAGGCAAGACGAATAGGAGCTGGGTTAACAGGGCAGACTCCGTGGAGGCAGGGAAACCCAATAAAGCCTTGGCGTTCGCCAGCTTGAGCTGCCGTAACAAAGCACCACGAATTGGGTGGCTAACAGAAGAAATTTATTTTCTCAAGGTCCCCGGAGGCTGGTCGTCAGATCAAGGTGTTGGCAGTGTTGGCTTCCTGTGCCTTCTTCTGTGTGTCTGTGTCCGAATCTCCTCTTCTTACAAAGAGACCTAGTCATATTGGATCAGGACCCACCCTGATGACCTCATTTTAACTTAATCACCTCTTTAAAGACCCTGTCTCCAAATACAGTCACAATCTGAAGTACTGGGGGTTAGGACTTCAACATCTGGATTTGGGGGGCACAATCCAGCCCATAACAGCCTTGGAGAACACAAGAAGGGTACCTGGATTCGGAGTCGGAAGGCTTGAGCTCTAGACCCAGCCTTGGTCCCTGGAAGCCCTGTGGGTTAAGACATTTCACACTTCTGAGCCTCCATTTTCCTATTTGTGAAACGGCCATAATAATCTCACCCCGCCTCTCTCAGAGACTTGTGGGAGAATCCAAAGACGTAAAGGATGCAAAAGTGCTTTATAAACTGTAAGGTGCAGTCTGAGTGCAAGGGGGTGGCAGGGGAGCCCTCTACACAGGGGTGCACAGAGGGGGGGTCAAAGTGGGGTTGAAATCCAGCCTCATCTCCTCTTGCCAGGTAACATCGAGCCCAGGGCTGCATGGACCTGGAGAAAAGGGTTCCATTCTCTAATGCATATGAAGGTTCTGGAAGGTTCTGAAGGACCAGCAGAAGCCTTGTTGGGGGTGTGGAGGAAGGGGAGGTGATTGTCTCCAGGAGAAGCAGAGCACGGCCTCCAAATCCTACCAAGTCCTCGTCTAGCCAACCCAGACCTTTCTCTCAAGTCGGCACAGTTCCACTCTTCCGGCTGCATCAGGAATTACCTCTCCTTTCGGCCAAAGACAAAAAAGTGTGTGGACTTGTTTCCAGGATTATTAAATTACATCTAGCATATTTTTCCCGAGTGTGTCCCGTCTTAGTGGGGTTTAGAGCTGCGATTGGGCCAGGCGAGCTCCAGTTACCTCTAATGAGGAGATTAATCAGCAGGCTTAACGATAATTCTTCATTGATTCTCTTGTGCCTGCAGAGCCCGCGTCGGCCAACCCAGGGCCGGGGCGGGGGGAGCCCCAGAGCATTCCCTCCACCCACCCAGGAGCGCTCACCTTGGTCTGCTCGGGGCCAAGGCCTCCGCCTGCCCTACTGAAGAGTGGTCCGGTGCTCTCAGGATGGGATTAAACACCAGCTAACACCCCTGTGGGGAAGAACAAAAGTTAGAGCAAGAAATAAAGACCCCAACAAAAAAAAATTCAGCTAATTCCATCCTGTCAGCAGTGGATATTAAGACTGTTCGCTGGCGAGGCCTGCCATGCGTAAGCCACAAAGGCACTACTGTTGAGCTTTAATTTAATTTTCAGAGAGGTGAGCGAAGCCCCCAGTGCTCTGGAAAGGAGGTGCTGGGAGCTTTCCCTCCCTGCGGGCAGTCTGGAGTTTTCCTGAGGCTTTGCCGAGCGGGTCCCTTGCCTCGGTGAGGAGGGATGCTTCTCAGAGAACCGTTGATTGAACGCCTACTCTGGGCCTGCCTTTCCACCGTCTGCAACTGTCCCCAGAGCTCAGAGCTCAGATGTAATTATGTCCATTTCATGGATGAGGAAACTGAGGCTCAGAGAGGCTGTGTGATTTCGGTGAGGTTGCCCAGCAAGGAGGCAGCAGAGTTGGGGCTCAAGCCCACAGGCCTTTCTCACTCTGCGGTTGCTTTTCCCTAAGTTCTCTGCTGCCACTCAAGCAGCAGGACTTGGGGATGGAGACAGAGGTCACTTCTGTGGCTTCATCTCCTTTGGCAGCTCTTTGGACTAGTGGGTGCTGTTTCTCGGGAAGTTAAATGAAGGACCCTTTTGCCCAACTATCCCCCCTTCACCCTTCACCCGCCGGAGGGCTGTTGCCCCCTGCCCATCCCTTTTTATTTCTCGGCACTTATCAAGCATGTCCTCTTAACCTGGCACTGGGCTTCATGGTTTTTACAGGGTTAACTATTATTTCATGCCCATTTTACAGCTAGGGAGTGTTGAGGCCAGGAGTCCAAGCCTCTGTGAGCTGCCTCCCTTGTTCTGATGTCCGCTGGGTCCCTCTGGGGGGAATGCACCCTTGCTCGTAGGAAGGAAAGTTAGGAAGGGTGCAGGAAGAGGGAGGCGGTAGACAAAGCCCTGTAACGACTTCTCAGGCTGTGCAGAGGGCACATCAATCTTTCTAAGTTGACCAGGTCACCAGTGCTTAATGGCTTGTGGATGGCTGTCCTGTGAGGCTGGCTTGAAGTGCCCACTAGCCTCGCCCCGGGGATAAGGAGGTCAAACGGTCGGAAGAGGTGAGTGGCCGAGGAGAAACAAGACATCAGGCAGGAACCGTGAGGATTTCAGTCAGACAGGGCTGGATTCGAGTCCTAGCTCAGCCATCAACCTGCTGGGTGACCCTGTGCATTTTTCTTACTCATTTTGGGGTCCCAGTTTCTTCTTTTGCTACACACACACACACACACACACACACACACACATGGCCACCACCGCTCTCGAGGTGACATAGGGTGTTGAGAGCTAAGTGGGTAACTTTCACATTTTACTCTCTTGACAAGGATATGGACTTCTGAAAACACAGCACACGCGCCTTTACTTTCACAGTTTACAAAGACCTTTCCCATTCATGATAGGAAACATTGGTCCCCCAATTTTCACATGAGGAAACTGAGGTGCAGAGAGAAGGGGCTTCCCCACATGCTTCAGGCTGGAGGGAGCTTTCTAGAGCACTACTCTGATGGGGACAGTCTTCTGTTTCAAGGACCTGCCACTGCCCTCAGGGTCCAAATAAAGTGTGTGTGCACAAGTGTGTGATTGTGTGTGTGTGCATGTGTGGATGTGTCAATGTGTATACACAGGTCTTCATGTGTGCACACGTATACATACATACATGGTCGTGTTGTGTGCATACATGCACGACTGTGTATGCACGTGTGCATGCGTATGCATGTGCATGTGTGTAAAATCTGGTCCCCGGTCCCTCTCTCCCCTCTCCCCATGCTCACACAGACCACACCAGTCTAACTGAACTACAGGTATAAGTTCCCTGCTACTACATATTCTTGGCTGCCTTCCTAATGGCTCACACTGACGCTGGAGCCAGACTGCCTGGGTTCAAACCCTGTCACTTATCCTTCCGAGGCCTCGATTTACTCATCTCTAAAATGGGTTTCCTAGCCCCTGGTTGGTGACATTTACATGTATTATTTGCAAAGTGTTTAGTACAGTGCTTGAGACATTGCAAGTGATACAGGAGTGTTTGTTAAGTAGATAATTGGGTTGATGCCTCATCTGTGTATCCTTGGACTGCGGAGCAAATCTCCCTGTACTGGGAGCGTCCACCCCCACAGACTGTGAGATCTGCTGTCTTTGAAGCCCCAGCCCCTGGCTCTGCGGGCCCAGGACCTCCGAACATTCAGGAGGCTCCCTCCCGGGTCCAGCCAGGTTCACCTTCAAGGGCTGTCTCTTCAAGGCGGCATGCCCTGTATAAATCTCTCTGGAGGGCAATAAAAATAATAGCCATGCTAGTTAAGCCTGTGAACAGAGAAACTTTAGATCAGAGCTATCCAATTAAATGATTCCTCCTCCACGTAAAATTGTTTTTGATTTTTACTGTAAACTTCTCAGGTCCTCCCATCCGAAAGCATGATCGAGGTAACTCCAACAGCTGCACCCTGCAGGGATACAAAGATTGGAGATGCTACTCTTGCTTCTGGCCCATCTGGTGCAGCTGCCCGTGTGGCTCCCAGGTCTTGTTCCCGCCCCCAAATCAGGCAGTCCCACCAGGCAGCTGATGGGTGGGAGGGTGGGAGCTCTGGACGCACCTACCCTGGGGAGGGACAGGGAGGAATGGGTGAGACCTGGCCCCGCCCAGCTATCAGGTGGGTCTTCCGAGTTCAGAGCTACCCAGAGCATGTCTGGCTTTGCCAGGAAAACATTAGGTGGCCTTACAGGTGAGGTCCAGCGACCTCAGTTTCTCTATGGAGGCCCAATGGCAGGGATGGGTTGGAATTGGCAGGCACCGGCCCCTGGAAACCAGTTGTTAAAATTTCAGGACTTTTACCAGCAGGTTGTTAAACAGAGTCACCATTAAAAATTAAATTATGTAAACTTACGATTGAATAACATATTAAAAACAAAGATGGACTTCCCTGGTGGCATAGTGGTTAAGAATCCGCCTGCCAATGCAGGCAACAAGGGTTTGATCCCTGGTCCGGGAAGATCCCACATGCTGCGGAGCAACTAAGCCTGCATACCACAACTACTGAAGCCCGCGCGCCTAGAGCCCATGCTCTGCAGCAAGAGAAGCCACTGCAATGAGAAGTCCGCACACCGCGACGAAGAGTAGCCCCCGCTCGCCGCAATTAGAGAGAAAGCCCAAGCGCAGCAACGAAGACCCAACGCAGCCAAGAAAAACAAAACAAAACAAAACAAAAACCAAAGGTAATGGTAAAACTACTCTTCATGATACTATAATGATGAACGCATGTCATCACACAATTGTCCAAACTTACTTAATGTACAATGTCAAGAGCGAATCCCAATGTGAATGATGGACTTTGGGTGAGGAGGATGTGTCAATGCAGGTTCATTGATTGTTACAGATGCACCACTGGGGGAGGGTTGATACTGGGGGAGACTGCATGTGTGTAGAGACGGGGGGATATGGGAACTCTCTGTACTTCCTGCTCAATTTTCCTGTGAAACTAAAACTGCTCTATAAGACAAAGTTTATGAATTAAAAAAAAACCTGCTCTATAAGACAATGTTTATGAATTGCAACTCAATTCATCCGAGGTTAATTAGTCAAAGCTCATCAGTTCCTGATTATTTTACTAGATTTTTGCTACCATCTAATGGAAGTACAAATAATGATGGACTACCTCCATCTTTTCCCAACTCTACATTCAGGTGATGTCGCTTTGATAGCTTGAAACCAGCCATGGTGGGAATATTTACGCCACGTAAATGGACAACTGCTACACATCGGGGCTTAATTTATGTTGTTGTGGTGATTGTTTAGACTTGAGGAAGTATGCAGAATAAACTTAAAATATGTCATGTCTACAGCTGTTATGTTATAAATAGCCCCTCAAATTGAGGAACTCTTCTGCCAGCCTTTGAAAACTATTATCTGAGTCAGAGGAGAAGTTGCACATGTCATTAGTGAACTGGTGAAATCTCCATCATTTCGCTTTTGTCTTACTTGTTAACATAAGTGAAAACATCAACAAACATTCCTGTCTGGAGTGCCCTCATTCTTCGATTGCATCTGTAGTTTGGCTATGGATATAGGAGTTCAAGAATGATCAATGAAGGCATTCTCTGAGAATCAACTGGGGCCATGTGGAATTTACAATGAGGAGTATTGTGCACTTTATTATTTGTTAACTGTGTGCTACACATCTTTCATGTGAGTAAAATTTATAATAAATATTTACCTGCAAAGGCTGCTTGGCTTCCCTCTTTGTCCCTTAAGGTAAAAGTTGAAGGGAGTATAGCACACTTCAAAACCAAAGAGAGAAGAAACAATAATAACTACTGTTTATTGAGGGCCCCCTAGATGTCAGCTCTGTGCCAGACATTCCCCCCCGTTCAAACTTCACAGTCGTCTCTGGGATGCACCTTAGTTTGTGTTCCCTTGAAAGTGGACCCTGAAAAAAGGATGCATGTCATTTATCAGAGAGGTGATCCCAGGAAACGCTAACAGGGAAGTGGGGAAGGGAAGGCAGCCTATCAAGAAGTGGGGAAAGGAGGCAGGGAAGGGAAGGTAGCCTATCAGGAAGTGAGGAAGGGAGGCAGGGAAGGGAAGGCAGCCAATCAGATGTTAGCAAGCCAGTTACCATGGGGACAACTGGAGCTGGGTCCTGCTGGGGTCTCTGGGAGCCAGGGCAGGGCTTGCACTCAAGACAAAGAGGGCCTAGGGGGCTGGGGTATGAATACATCAACTCCTGGGTGTCATTGGTTGGGTGCTACTCTGGGACTGCAGTTAATTCTTTGTATTTGGCTCCCATATTACGACATGGCACCCCCATTTTTTCTGTGAGAACAAAGATAACCTCATGTCTCTCTGAGAAGGGATGAGAAAATAGCCTAAATTGTCTTCAGTGGAAGAAGTCAAGGAGCAGGTGACAGGGTTCCTACACTCTTTCTAGGACTCAGTCCCTCTCTCTCTGTCTGCAGGCTCTTTCCTCTGTTCTCCCCATGTTCTCAGAAGCTCCGCCTTCATGGTGGTGAGGTGTTTGCCCCAGATCAAACCTGACATCCTCCTAACTTACAGTGAGAAAGAGAGAAAGCCTCTTTCCATGCACTCAGGCAAAGACGGGGGTAGGGGGGTGGTTCTCTGCTTGGGGCTGATTGGTCCGGCTCAAGTCACATGCCCACCTCCCTCGACCAGTTGCAGGGGCCAGTGTAGGGTGATGTTCTGACTGGTCAGACCTACGTGTTGTGCTCCTTCAGGAGGGTCCCACATGCAGTAGGAGGAGGGAGAGGAACTCACCCACCTTGAGACCAACGCTGACAATAGATGTGTGACTTGTGTCCATAAATTTTATGAATTCCATAGCATTGATCCAGAAAGGATTCTGAAGACATTAAAAAGGGAGGTGAGGTGACCACTTTGTAAAAACATGGAAAACGCATCTGAGAAATGGTAGCATGCAGCCCGGTCCCTACATTGAATTGGCATTATTTTTTTTGGCTACGCCACACGGCTTGTGGGATCTCAGTTGCCTGACCAGGGATCGAGCTTGTGCTCTTGGCAGTGAAAGCACGGAGTCCTAACCACTGGACCGCCAGGGAATTCCCAACACTGAATTACCTTGCTTGTTTGTTTACCTTCATGTCTGTCTCCCTTTATTAGACTGTAAGGTTCTTGAGGATGAGGGGCAGGGATTCTGTCTTTGTGGTTCGTTGCTGTAAGTCGAGCACCTGGAACAATGCTTGGCATATAGTATCAATAGATGCTCAATAATTATTGGATGGACCATTAACTAATAAAGAGTATAGGTGGAGTTGGCTTGTAAGGGCAGTGGGCAATGTACATACTCTGACAAAATCAAAATGGGGACCTAAATAAAGCCAGACTGTGGCCGATTACCTTTGTGACCAGGAAGATTTAGAAAGTGATCCAAGTGGACTGAAAGTACCGAAAATAGTGTTTAGAAACCAATTACTATGGGCCAGCTCTCTCTCTATCAACTCACTGAATCCTCCCACTGCTCTGTTGAGGCAGGAACTCTTATCATTCCCATTTTATAGATGAGGTAACAGAGGCACAGAGTTTAAATGCCATGCCTAGAGTCACCCAGGTGGACTAGTGCCTCTCAAACTTTTGGGCTGTGAATAAGACAGATACATTTCTAACCCTCATAGAATTTACAATCTAGTGCACAGCTTTTCAGATTTTAAATGAGCACCTGGGACCTTGTTAAGACACAGATTCTGAAAGGAATCTCCTCCTAAACTGTTGGTGGGAATGTAAACTGGTACAGGCACTATGGAGAACAGTATGGAGGTTCCTTAAAAAACTAAAAATAGAACTACCATATGATCCAGCAATCCCACTCCTGGGCATATATCTGGAGAAAAATCTAATTTGAAAAGATACATGCACCCCTATGTTCATTGCAGCACTATTTACAATAGCCAAGACATGGAAGAAACCTAAATGTCCTACAACAGATGAATGGATTAAGAAGATATGGTACATATATACAATGGAATACTACTCAGCCATAAAAAAGAATGAAATAATGCCATTTGCAGCAACATGGATGGACCTAGAGATTATCAAACTAAATGAAGTAAGTCAGACAGAGAAAGACAAATATCATATATTGCTTATATGTGGAATCTAAAAAATGATATAAATGAAGTTATTTACAAAGCAGAAAGAGATTCACAGACCTGCAAAACAAACTTATGGCTACCAAAGGGGAAAAGGGGGTAAATTAAGAGGTTGGGGTTAATAGATACACACTCTTACATAAAAAATAGGTCAACTACAAGGTCCTACTGCATAGCACAGGGAACTAAATTCAGTATCTTGTAATAACCTTTAATGGAAAAGAAATCTGAAAAATAATATATATGTGTGTGTGTGTGTGTGTGTGTATAACTGAATCACTTTGCTGTACATCTGAAATTAACTCAACATTGTAAATGAATGATACTTCAATTTTTAAAAATGGTTTTAAAAAAAGGAAAAAAGATACAAACTGTGATTCACTAGGTCTGTCTGGGGAGAGGCCTGGGAGTCTGCATTTCTCACAAGCTCACAGATAGAGCTGCCACCTGTGTTGCCTTCAGTGGCAGGACTACTCAAGGTAACACGGAGATGAGGACTTCTTGGAGAGGCAGACACAGGTGGTCTGGGTGAGAAAAGGGCCATAGAGGTGAGCAGAAAGGAGTTGGGTTCAAGCAGAACCTCTCCTGGGTAAGAAGCAACTGGCTGTATTATCACATTTTGGTACTTAATGGACCACCCAAGTGTAGCTTACTCTCTGGCCTAGGTGGCCACCTCCTCACACCTCCCCTGTGCTGCCCCAAAGCCTCTGAGCCTGAAGACTCAGTTCCCAGTCCCTCTCAGTCCCAGCAGCTTCCTGCTACAGGCCCCTCCTGCCTCTGACAATCCTTACCGCCCCCGCAGGAGCCCCCTTTCCTGGACTGCTCTGGGCTGTTGGACGGATGCCCTGCCCAAGAAGGAGACCCATCAGCACCCCCTGAGTCCTGGACTTGGGATGTGGAACAAAGTCTGCTAAGTCCCCTGCCCCAGCCTCACTATGTGGCCTGCAGACACTTCAATCTCCACATCTGTAAAATGGGAGGGTGACCCTTCCAGCTCTAACGTCCAGTGCCTGATTGGTGGACACACTGAGAAGTCTCAGATTTCAGGCACTCCATCTCCCAACAAGCGCAGACAAGACTTTCCCTGCTCTCCCAGGGTCCGGCAGTGCCCTTGATGGGGCTGGAGGGCCAGTATGCATCCTGGGTGTCATACCTTTGGCGCTGAGGAAGAGGTGTCTTGCTGGGGAGTCCATAGGGCTAGGCTGTGGCTCTAGGTTCTGGGCAGAGAATGAAGGTTTCACCAAGGGCCCAGACCTGGCTCCCTCCTCCTTCTCCTATATCGCTTCTCACACATGGAGGTTTTGGGGGTGTGGGTGCCAGAGAGGTGGGGCAGGCAAAAGGAGAGTGGAGGAAGTATCCTGCACACAGTAGAGGTTAAATTATATGTTTGTAAAATGGATGAATTAGTGAATGAATTCAAGTTCGTTCAATTTTCTTGAAGCAAGATTCATGAATCCTTGCTGGGAAGACTGCCTTGGGAAATGGGCTGTGATGGGCTGTGTCCTCTGTTATATCTCCAAGGTCTGGTACATATTAGGTACTTAATATACATTTACTGAGTTTATGAATGAAGAGGATTGAACAGTTGTGAGGAAAGAATGTCCCCCAGCTGAAATGAAGGAGTCAGTCATTCCAACTACTCAGGAACAGGAAGGGGAGTCAAAATTAAGCAGTAACTAGTATACAGAGAAAGAGTTTTGGCCAGCACTGAGTTCAACGTGAGTCCCACTGTGAGGTATTTGCTAATGGAGTTAATGCCCACTTGGGTTGCATTAACAGATGTATAACGTTTAAAATGAAGGAGGTTATTTCCCTTTCACTCAGCTCTGTTTTACCACGCTTGGAGAAGTTGTCCTGCATTCCGAACCCTGCTATTTAAGAGAAGCACTGGCTGACTGAAAAAATCTGGAGCAGAGGTGACAGATAGAACCACAAAGGGGTAGTTGAAGGAATTTCTGGGGATGATTCATTTTGAAAAGAGAAAACTCAGAGCACCTAAAAATATCTTGAAATAGCTGAAAAGCAGTTCTGGGAAGGTTGACTAAACATTCTTTGTGTAGCCAAAAGGTAGTAGAAATATTACAGGGTCATTTTTAGGGTCAATCTGGGAAAGAATTTTCTTGCACAAAAATCATCCAAAGGTGGGAGAAGCTGTATCCTAAGACAGTGAGTTCAGAGTCACAAGACAGAGGTCAACTGTCCGTTGAAGGAGCTGTTACAGAGGTAACACAGCAAAACAAAAAGGACATCTCAAGGCTCAGAAGACCTGGATTAGAACTGGCTTTGGTTAGACAATAATGAAGATAATGACAAAAAAATCAGTGAAATGGGGAAAACAACAATAGCAACAGAAGGAAAAGATTAATAAAACCAAAAGTGGTTTCTTCAAAAAGATCAATTAAGATAGACAAGAAAATGCAAACAATGAAATACAAATTGAAATGGAGGAAAATACCTATTGATATAAGGAAAATTAAAACATAATTTAAAAGTATTAGGAAAAACTAAAAGCTAATACATTTTAAACTTGAGAAAAAATGGAAAAATGTGGGAAGAATAAAAAAGAGCAAAAATTTATTCAAGAACAAACAACTGATCTTGAATAGACCAATACACATTTTAAAGAAATTGAATGGTAGTCTAGGTCTCCTCATCACAAAAAGTCCCAGGCCCAGATGGTTTTATAGGTGAGTGCTACCAACTTTCACATACAGAAAATTCTTATCTTATACGAGTTATTTCAAAAGGAGATGAAGAACAAAAGAAACCATTTAATTAGGTTTGTCAGATTATCAGTGTTATCTTGATCCCTAAATTAGACAATGGCAGTCCAAGAAAGAAAGTTACAGACTCACAAAAAATAAAAATAATTTATAAAACAGAATCAACAAATTATTGGACCTAATAAGAAAGTTCAGCAAGTTTCTAAATACAAAACCACCTTTAAAATATCAGTAGATTTTGGACTTCCTTGGTGGTGCAGTGGTTAAGAATCTGCCTGCCAATGCAGGGGACACAGGTTTGAGCCCTGGTCCAGGAAGATCCCACATGCTACACAGCAACTAAGCCCATGCACCACAACTACTGAGCCTGGGCTCTGGAGCCCATGAGCCACAACTACAGCGTCTGTGGGCTGCAACTACTGCAGCCCACATGGCCTAGAGCCCGTGCTCTGCAACAAGAGAAGCCACCTCAATGAGACACCCGGGCACCGCAACGAAGAGTACTCCCACTCGCCGCAACTAGAGAAAGCCCGCGCACAGCAAAAAAGACCCAACACAGCCAAAAATAAAATATAAATAAATAAATAAATTTATTTTAAAAAATCAGTAGATTTTTCTACATGAACGATAAACAGAAAATATAATTAAAAAAAGAAATATACCGCGCTCAACAGCAACAAAGCCATAAAGTATGTAGGAAGTAACCTAAAAAGAAAGCCCATGGGGACTTCCCTGGTGGTGCAGTGGTTGAGAATCCGCCTGCCAATGCAGGGGACATGGGTTCAATCCCTGGTCCGGGAAGATCCCACAAGCCGCAGAGCCACTAAGCCCGTGCGCCACAACTACTGAGCCTGCGTGCTGCAACTACTGAAGCCCACGCGGCCTAGAGCTCTTGCTCCGCAACAAGAGAAGCCACCGCAATGAGACGCCCATGCACTGCAATGAAGAGTAGCCCCTGCTTGCAGCAACTAGAGAAAGCCCGTGCACAGCAGTGAAGACTCAACACAGCCATAAATAAATAGATAAATAAATAAAAATGCAATCCCTATCAAATTACCAATGGCATTTTTTACAGAACTAGAACAAAAAATCTTAAAATTTGTATGGAGACACAGAAGACCCTGAATAGCCAAAGCAGTCTTGAGGGAAAAAAACGGACCTGGAGGAATCAGACTCCCTGACTTCAGACTATACTACAAAGCTACAGTAATCAAGGCAATATGGCACTGGCACAAAAACAGAAATATAGATCAATGGACCAGGATAGAAAGCCCAGAGATAAACCCACGCACCTATGGTCAACTAATCTATGACAAAGGAGGCAAGGATATAAAATGGAGAAAAGACAGTCTCTTCAATAAGTGGTGCTCGGAAAACTGGACAGCTACACGTAAAAGAATGAAATTAGAACACTCCCTAACACCATACACAAAAATAAACTCAAAATGGATTAGAGACCTAAATGTAAGACCAGACACTCTAAAACTCTTAGAGGAAAACATAGGAAAAACAGTCTTTGACATAAATCACAGCAAGATCTTTTTTGATACACCTCCTAGAGTAATGGAAATAAAAACAAAAATAAACAAATGGGACTCTAATGAAACTTAAAAGCTTTTGCAAAGCAAAGGAAACTACAAACAAGACGAAAAGACAACTCTCAGAATGGGAGAAAATATTTGCAAATGAATCAATGGACAAAGGACTAATCTCCAAAATATATATAAACAGCTCATGCCGCTCAATATGAAAAAAACAAACAACCCAATCCAAAAATGGGCAGAAGACCTAAATAGACATTTCTCCAAAGAAGACATACAGATGGCCAAGAAGCACATGAAAAGCTGCTCAACATCACTAGTTATTAGAGAAATTCAAATCAAAACTACAATGAGGTATCACTTCACACCAGTTAGAATAGGCATCTTCAGAAAATCTACAAACAACAAATGCTGGAGAGAGTGTGGAGAAAAGGGAACCCTCTTGCACTGTTGGTGGGAATGTAAATTGATACAGCCACTATGGAGAATGGTATGGAGGTTCCTTCAAAAACTAAAAATAGAATTACCTTATGACCCATTAGTCCCACTACTGGGCATATACCCAGAGAAAACCATAATTCAAAAAGACACATGCACCCCAATGTTCATTGCAGCACTATTTACAATAGCCAGGTCATGGAAGCAACCTAAATGCCCATTGACAGATGAATGGATAAAGAAGATGTGGTACATATATACAATGGAATAGTACTCAGCCATAAAAAAGGAATGAAACTGGGTCATTTGTAGAGACATGGATGAATCTAGAGACTGTCACACAGAGTGAAGTAAGTCAGAAAGAGAAAAACAAATATAGTATATTAACGCATATATGTGGAACCTAGAAAAATGGTACAGATGAACAGGTTTGCAGGGCAGAAATTGAGACACAGATGTAGAGAACAAACGTATGGACACCAAGGGGGGAAAGCAGTGGGAGGTGGTGGTGGTGTGATGAATTGGGAGATTGGGATTGACATATGTACACTAATATGTATAAAATGGATAACTAATAAGAACCTACTGTATAAAAAAATAAATAGAATAAAATTCAAAAATTATTTTAAAAAAAGCACATGACCTCCATGAAAAAAAATTTGGTTTTACTGTATTAAAAGACTTAAAAGAAGACCCCCCATAATAAATACTTATTTCATGCTTTTGATGGGATCACTTAATATTTAAAAGATGTCAAATTTCTCCAAATTAATCAATCTCAATCTAAATTTCAGTTGGGTTTGTTGAGGGACTCAATGAACTTATTTTGAAGAATAAAAGTCTGTGAATAGCAAAATCAACTGAGAAAAGGAGGAGACAAGAGGGGTATCCCCATCCACTGGATATTAACATACTACAAAGCTACTTTTCCACAAACAAAATTGAGTTGAATCACCAATGAAGCAAAGAGGAAGCTCAGAGAGAGATGCATGCATATATGGGAACTTAGTATACAATAAAGGGGACACCACATTTCAAAGGAGAAAGGAAAAGTTGTTTTGGTGTTGGGAAAACTGGTCCACTACAAGAGACAAATAAAATTAGATCCCTAACTAGTGGTGTAAGCAAAGTTGAAGTATAGATGGATTAAAGCCTTAAATGTGAAAAACAAACCATAAACATAATAAAGGTGATTACAGAAGATTATCTTTGTGACTTGGCGCCAAGAAAGGACTTCCTATACAAGACCCCTAAAGTACAAACTATGGTTTGGATGAAGTATGAGAACAGAACTGATGGATTTTGAGTACATCAACATTACGGATTTCCGTTCAATGAAGGACAAGCTAGAAAAAGCTACTAGATAAATGACAGAAAGGGATAAAATACATACAATATCTAAGATTAATTAGGGACTGATATCCTAGAATATATATAAACTGCTGTAAATCTACAAAAAAACAAAACAAAAAATAGGAATCCCAATAGAAATATGATCAAAGAACAGGAACAAGTAATTCACAACCAAAGAAGCCCCAAATTCTAACAAGCATCTGATGAAATTCTCTTATTAGTAACACAGAGACTTGCAAATTAAACCAACAAGGTGATATCACTTTACATCCATCAGATTAGCACAAATTAGAAAGCAGAATGGAGGACGTGGTGGAGTGTCATCCTTGGGGGTCCTCTGATGAAACTCAATCAAATTAATTATAAGTATGTCCTCTGGCCCAGCAATTCTACTCCCAAGTGTCTGGTCCAGAGAGGTTCCCACACAAGTCCAGAAGGAAATATTTACAAAGATGTTCATCACATCATTGATTAGGTCTAGGGGCATTGGAAGCAACTGATATGGCCATCACTTGGTGAATGGATAATTAAAACATGCTCAATGTATACACTTCAGAACACCATGAGCAGTTAGGAATAGACACATAGCAACATGGACAAAGCATAAACACATAGAATTGAATAAAAAATAAAAAAGAATCAGCATGATATCTATAGCTTAATCATATTTACATGCAGTAAAATTACATGCACATAAAGTAATAGAACATGTTTTACAATAATGGCAATGTTGGGTGTAGGAATGGGCAAAAATGAATCATCAGTCAATCAAGATGAGACACCAGCATGGGCCAGCAGTGACTTTAGCCATGAATCGAGGAGTGTGATTAGCTCAGTCCTCTGTACCCAAGGTCCCCCCATAATCAAGAGGTGGGCTTGCAAATCTCAAGCATATGTGCACACACACCTACTCACCAGCACACACACACACACACACACACGCTCGCACACACATACACGCTCACACATAAATGCAAGATTATCAGCCTCTCCGGGATCACCAGTACTGCACAGCAGAGCTGTTGCAAGGCTCAAAGATAATATATGTAAAGGACTCAGCCCAGAGACTGGCACATAGTAGGTGCTTCTTCAATGGAGATAAGAGGCTGTGTCATGCAGGGGGAGGCCGAGCCTGTGGATTCCAGACCCGAACAGCTGGCTCTGTGCCTGTGTTACTGTGTGACCTTGCAGGTTTCTTAACCCTTCTGTGCCTCAGCGTCCTCTCCAGTCACCTGGGAATAACAAAAGTCCCACCTCTCAGGGCTGTGCTCAAAGCTAACTGAGTTGAGGGCTTCCCTGGTGGCGCAGTGGTTGAGAATCTGCCTGCCAATGCAGGGGACACGGGATCGAGCCCTGGTCCGGGAAGATCCCACATGCCGCGGAGCAACTGGGCCCGTGAACCACAACTACTGAGCCTGCGCGTCTGGAGCCTGTGCCCCGCAACAAGAGAGGCCGCGATAGTGAGAGGCCCGCGCGCCGCGATGAAGAGTGGCCCCCGCTTGCCGCAGCTAGAGGAAGCCCTCGCACAGAAACGAAGACCCAACACAGCCATAAATAAATAAATTAATAAATAATAATTAAAGGTGCTAATAATTAAAAAAAAAAACAAAACAAAACAAAAAAAAAACTGAGTTGATAGCCACAAAGAACTAAAAACAGTGTTTGCCACGTACTAAATCTCCAATAAGTGTTTGCTTTTATTTTTATTATTATTCAAACTATTATTAAAAGAAGGACCGTGTCTTCCTTGAGTTGCTTCCAAAATTGAGAGTCAATGCTTCCATGAGTCTGTGAAACACTTGTCATATGGTCTACAGATGGGACAGTGTGACAGCAGGAGAGAGTGAATTACCATGTCCAGTGAATTTTCTCTCATCTGTCGGTCCAGAAACCCGAGTGGTATGGTCAGCGCTTTCTGAAAGAGGCCCCAGCTGTGTGGCCAGATGCAGGGAGATGGGGAGGGATGGGGTGGGGCAGGAGGTACGGCCCTGATTCACCAGGTGTGCGCACCTGATGCCGGGCCAGCCCACCCCATCCTCTTCCAGGGAATGGGGCAGAATCTCTGGGGTCTCCACCACAGGCCCTGGAGAAGAGCCTCGTCCCCCATTGCCAGGGGCATCCGGAGTGTCTCACCATCATATGGGAATGATTTAGGGCTCTGGGTTGCAGGGATCTTGGGGCAGGAGCAGGCTAAGATTTCCATAAACACGAGCACCGAGCCATTTATGGGTTTTACTAGAAATTTTATTGGCGTTTGGTAGTGTTGGCATTGTGTGTGCCTTCAAATGTAAATTAGATTACTGGCAGTAGATTCAATTTAGCGGTAAAAATGTAAAGGGAGTAGAATTGGGCTGAGGATGAAACAATGCAATGACTGTTCTTGGGTCGGCAAACGGTGAAATCACCAAGCGAGCACGCTGAGTAGAAAGGGGCGCGAGGTGATGTGGAGGTGATGGGAGAAGCACGCATCCCCACTAGCCCTGCCGCTGGGAAGTCAGATGAGCTTGGTCCACGCGGCCACGTGAGTCTGAGGAAGGTACAAGGCTCAGTGCAAACGCCATCATTTTGTCCCCACACATGTGAAAAACACACTGCACAGATTTCTGAGGAAATACAGCAATCGCAAATTTGAAAAGAGGCCTGCAGGTCCAGGGGCTAAGAAGGTTTAGCTGGGGGGCTGCATCACTCAGAGCTGATGCTGATTGAGCACTTACTCTGTGCCAGGCAGGGTGCCAAGTAATCTTCACAACAACCTTTGAGAGGTGCAACTAATAGGTCCATTTCCCAGATGAGGAAACGGAGATGGAGTGGAAATGATTTGCCCAAGCTAGTAAGTGACAGAACCAGAACTCCAGTCCTGAGCCCATGCACCTGACCATGACACTTCAACTCTCATGAGGAAATGTGGTGCGTGCAGTGCCTGCATCTTTTTTTGTTTGTTTGTTTGTTTGTTTTTGCGTTTGTATTCTATAACAGAATGCTTCTCTGCTGGGCCCCCTCCCTTCCGTGCTTCCTCCCCATCAGCAGGAATACTCCATGGTCTATGTTTTAGTTCCTCTGGATTTATTCCAAGAAGATGACTAGTGAATTGAATAAATGCATCCGAGCTCACAGAACAAGGCTGGAGGAGGCACCAGGGCATTCCCCGGGGTTTGGGGTAACCATGCTTGATGGCCCAACACGTGGTCCTTCTCCAGTGAGGGTATCACCATCACCGGCCACCCAGGCCAGACTAGCAAGTTGCCTCCGCCCCTCCCTGTCTCACCTCCCACAGCCTCAGTTCTGTCCACCCATGACCTTTGTCCCCGTGTCCATCCCCAACACTTCCCCACCCCCAGGAACTTGCCCTCTTCCAGCTCAGCTGAACTCCTGCGACAGACGCCTGATGGGACTTGGCCAGCAGAAACTAGGGAGCTGGGCTGTTCAGGGGGCGGGAGAACTGGAAGGGAAGGGACCCTGGGGAAAGTCCGGGCTCACGTCAGGATGTCCCTGTAGGAGGAACATGTGGCACATCGCAGGAGTGAGGCTGCAAGGGCCAGCTGAGGCCATTGTCGACTCCCCGAATGCTGGGTTGGGGGGCTTGGGCTTCTTTCTAGGGGTCTGTTCAAGACCCGATGAGTCTGGAAGAGGTGAATTTTACATCAGTTTCACTTGTAACTCAATTCATCGGAGGTTAATTGAGCACCTACCATGTGCCAGGTGCAGTGCCAGTTCTGGGAGTAGAGCAGCGAGTGAGGCAGGCTGAGTTGTCATCCTCACAGAGGGTGAAATCTAGATGAGCAGTCATAGGAGTCCTCTCCGAGGTGAAAGAGTGCCCTAACACAAGATAATGTTTACCTTTGCATAGTAATATGTATAATAATAATACACCCTTTTATTATTCTGTCAGGCACTGTACTAGCCACTTACCTTCATAAGGACCCTGCAAGGTGGGTGTTATCCCCACTTCACTGAAGAAGACACTGAGGCTCAGAGTGGTACAGTGATGCACCCAAGTTCACCCAGGACTGCAAAGCCTCAGCCAGGGAAGCCTGGGGACATCTAAGGAGTGGTCTGCCCATGAGACCGTGGGCTGGGTCTGATTTTTCTCCACCATCCCCCCAGACCTGAACCGATGGCAGCTCTGATTATTAGGGCTGTAGCTCACCCTAAGCTGATGGAGAACCAGTACTTGGGGGCTTATAAATCCATGCAAGTTTCCAAAGATGCGGGTTGGGGACGTAGTGCCTAGAGCCCAAATTCTCTCTAATGGTAAACTTCAGGCAGGCCCGGGGGAGCCATGTCTGCCGGCAGAAATCCTTGCCAGAACCTTCCAAATACCTCCCTTGTGTGGCCTTCCCTCCGTTTAGAAAAGGGTGACCACCCTATTTATGAAATGGTTGTGACCAGACGAGGTCTGCGGTCAGTTTGCTTTTCTGCACCAGACCTGGGAATCCAGGCTTGGGTCCCGGCTCTATCACAAGTGGTCACATGACACTGGTTGAGTCATTTTTCCCGTCGAGGGCCTGAACCAACTTCCTTGTCCCACAGAGGCCTTCGTGTATAGACCTCTCCAAGTGACACTTGAGATGACACCAACAGGGAAGTGGCAGTGTCCACCTGACGACAAGACCAGTTGCAGAATTTGCAGGGCCTGGGGAGAATGCAATGCAGGGTCCCTGATTCAAAAACTATTAAGGATTTCAAGATGGCAGCAGCAGAGCCCTGAGTGGGGTCTTCCGAGTGGGGCTCTGTGTGCAGCCGTGAACCCGGCCCTGACCGAGGAGCCTGGCCACAGAGAGGCCCCGGACGCCCCTCTCAGGGCTGGGCAGTGACTGGATTTCCAGCGGGGCAGCATTCCTTTTTGCCTCTTCTCTCTTCTGGGGAGGCTGAGTCATTCCGAAAACCAACATTCAAAAGACAAGAGGCGGTTTTGGCCCACGGTTATTCGGAGAACACAACTCTTTATTGGTTAAAGAAAAAATAATGTAAAGATGCAGCCTCCAGAGACAGCCTCCTCAAGGCTCGGTGTCCTTATGTGCAAAACTGGGGGTGGAGGGAGCTGGGGGTGGACCAGATCCTGATTTCTCGCCCCAAAGTATCCCTGCTCCTCAAAGTCTGTCTTAGACTGATGTCCTTATCAGTACACCAATTCATCTAACATTCTCGTTCAATTCATTAAAGCTTTTCATTGTATTTTTTTTTCCAACCAGTGCCCCAGGTGGGAGTTCACGACATTTCAAGATTAAAAATGCATCAGAGAAATCCTGAATGTGAGTGTGGAAAGTCTGGAGAAGCCATCAGTCTGGGATTAGCTAAATGAATTCAGGCTTCCACACAAGGCAAGACTATGGAGCTGCCGTAAATGAGGTAGGAGAACAATGAATGGCATAGAAAGATGCTGAGAATGTATGGATGAGTGCATAAAATAGGCTTCAAATGGTATGTATGACATTATTTGGTTGCGGGAAGAAAATATTCATTTAACATTTATAAATTTCCACTACATATAGCCATAAAGGATTAAGCCCCCTATATGAAACATGATTATTTCTAGGTGGTGGGACTTTGTGCTCTTAATTTAATGATACTGTTTAAAGTGAACATGTATTACTTTTGTAATGAGCAAAACTGATCTGTGTTTGCTGATTTTATTTGAGAGGTTGCTCATCTTAGCTCTGACATTCGGCTGGTCTGTCTCGTGACCTGCTTTAGGAGTGGACTGAGGGGTGAGGGGCTCTCCATGGAGAGGGGGTGGTCTGTTTAGTAGCTTCATCTCTTTTATGGGGTTCCCACACACCCCTCGGCTTGTCTGCATGGACCCCCTTGGCACTTATGGGGAACGTGCCATCACAGACTCTCAGGCCAGCCTGTGTGCCTCACGGCTGGACATGCTCCAGCCACTGGTCCCCAGGCCCCCAGCTGCGGACGGCTCTGCTGGGGAGGAAACCCGGCCTCCCCACCAGGCCCTCCACCTGAAAGAGATTAGCTGGGACCACCAGAAGCCTGCAACCCTAATCGCAGGGGTTTTGTTTCTTGTTTCCTTGGACGAGCTCCTCCAGGTGTTTTGAGTGATTAGCCGGGGGCCAGGCCGCCGGTCACTGTGCCACCATTGTGTCCCCGGCCCTGTTTTCTGGCCACGTGGCCTTGGGGATCCCAAATAAAAATGGCCAGAGCAGCCCGCCAAGCACCTGGACCATTTATGGGGGGGAGACTGCGAGGACAGGGAACCCACCCAGAGGGCTTGATGTCTCCACCTCGCTCCCCAACAGCGGGAGGGGGGGGGCCAACAGCGGGAGGGGGGGGCACTGCTCCCAGGTGCCTCGCTGGTCTCCTTTATGGGGGTGGGGAGGGGATGACAATTCCATGACGTAGGCCCGACTCTGGGCGGCTTTTTTTCTTTTGGCGGGGCTGGTTTTTGCCTTCCTGCCGGGATAGCCTCAGTAAATCCCCCCTGATTGCCACCGAGTGATGCATGAGATGGTCTGCTGCACAGGCAGCTGGCCCCCGATCCAGCCGATAAAGAGGGATGCCTTCCCCAGCATCTTGGGTTTCTCCTGCTGCCTCTTCCCTTGGTATGGATTATGCTGTTTTCTCATAAACATGCTCTCTCCATCCACACACCCCCACGAAGGAAGGCTTTTTCTGAGCAGTGGAAGAGACAGAGAAAACCTCAGACAGAAATGGCAGGGGGCGGAGGGGGGCGTGATGGGCAAGTCCAGCCTAAGTCACCCTCTGCCCTGGACTTTTTCTAACCTCACAGTTGCAACAGGGTTTCAAGAAGCAGAAAATACAGAAAGAGAGGAAGGAGGAAAGACAAAAAAGCCGAGAGGAGACTCTTGGAGCCTGGCTCCCATCCTACACCCACCTCCTCTTCTTGCCAGAGCTGCTTGGAAGCTTGGGGAGCCCACAGATCCTGGAGTCCTCAAGCCGAGGCTCATGGGCGGACGTTGGGGGCTGAGAAATGCTTGGACCGGGTGAAAATTCTTTCTGGACGGTGTTCACGGCTTCCCTCAGATCCTCAAGGGCTCACGACTCCATTAGGGTTAGAATCACGGACCTAGTTAAATCCCATCTTAGATTATGGGAAACTGAGGCAGAGGGGGTTGACTGTCCCCAAAGTCATTAAATAGGTAAGTGACAGACCATGCAACCTGAAGTCAGGTGAGGACATCACTGGTGGTTGGCACCAAACTGGAGGCCATGCCCTCCTTAATCATAATAAAAATAAGAACATCTGCTATGCATCGGGCACTGCTAAAAATATTTTACACGTAATCATTCTTTAATTCTAGTAGTTCAATATTATTATCCCCATATTATAGATGAGAAAACTGAGGCACAGAGGAACTAATAACTTGTCCAAAGTCATAGCTAATAAGATACAGAACTGGGATTCTTAGCCAGGCAGTTGAGCGGCAGACACTGTGCTTTCAACCCCATCGTGAGCACCCAAGTGAGGCAGCCGGAGCTGATGATCGGGAAGAGCATGTGTGTGCCTTGGAGATTCCAAATCTGCTTCTGCTATTTACTTTGGGACATTTCTTCCCAACTCTGAGCCTCAGTTTCCTCATCTGGAAAAAGGGTGTCATCATTTCTACCCCTCAGGTCTGTTGGAAAGACCGAATAAAATGAAGTAGTGAGAACCCCTAGCCTGGTACCTGGCACAGGGAAGATCCTTGGAAACAGACTCTTGAGTTGAATGAAAATAAAAGCAAAGCACTGCCAGCATTTCCAAAGCTGGAGATGTGCCCAGGATGACGTAGGGTGGTCAGCCAAGATGGGCATCCAAGAGCAAAGAGGCAGGTGAATAGGGAGGTTGGAAGGTAGGGGTTTGCCTCTTATCCTACTCCTTAGGGTCTCCTGGAGGGATTGGGGCAAAGAAGCAGTAGGATTTGATCCTGTCTCAGCAATGGCATCTTATCAGGGGCCATGCTCTGCATAGTCCCACCTACAGGCTAATGACGTTTTTTAGATCCTTCTTGGAGTTGTCACTAAAGCAGTCTGGGTTCTGGCATCCTAGCAGCCCTTTCCTGCACCGTCATCAAGAACAGAGCCCGGTTGCCAAGGTGGAGGAGCCCACCCTTGCTGGCATCACCGCTCTCTCCCCTTGGCTGGCCTCCCTCTTGCCAACCCCAGATACCAGCCTGTGAGCGACCCTCGTCCCTCAAAGAAACCTGGAAACAGAGAAGGGAGAAGCTAGTTAAGATCCGAGCATAGGACCCCAGCATGGTGACATCATTCTGTATGCACAGGGGACTGGAGACAATCCTATTCAGTTCTAAGGCAGAGGACGGGTCAAAGGTTTGCAGGCAGGTTTTAACAACCGGGTGCTTGGTTCTGCCTAAAGCAATTAAGGTTAGACCAGCCTGATCCTTCTGGAACTTCCCAGCACCCAGCCAATGTCCAGGCCCCTTTGCCTGGCATTCAGGCCCTTTGAGCTTCCCCTCCCCTGACATTCTATCCTACAGGCCCATCAAATGGAGCTGTTTTCACCTGTCCCCGTTCATAGACTAGACTTATCCATCTCCAGCGAGGGTCCTTCCTCTGAATCCCTGAAGGTCCAAATCCAAATCATCCTGCAAGGCCCTCTCAAATGGCCCCTTGCTCAAAGCCATCCTTGACCCCTCAGTGACATCATCTCTCATGCACGGCTCTCCTGGCATCAATCACTTCTTACCTGGGTTAGAGTTACTTGTCCAGATGCCATAGCCTTGGCGCTCCTGTAGGGCAAGGCCACGCATTTGTAAATTCTCAGGAGCTCAGGAGCCTCCGGATTCCCCTGCTTGGGGGGGGGATTTTGTCCACACACCCAGGCACGTGTCTGTCCTCCCTCTGTCCACACGCTTCCAGGTGCAGAAGGTTCCCTGCTTAGTGCAGGCCATCGTGTGCTAGACACCCCTGCTGGACTGCACTAGGTATCTCCTTTGCAGGCAAGGACACTGAGGCACAGAGGGGTTCTGAAGGTTTACTGAAGTCATGCAGCTTGTTAAGAGCAGGAACGGAACTTGAGCCCCGGTGGCCTGGCTTCTAACCACTCGACCGTCTCCACTAAGGTAGGCATTGTAACGCACCCATTTCACAAAGTTCTTCAGGGGATCTGGTGGAAATCTACTTTCTACTCATCTGGTATCTCTTATCCAAGATCCCTAAAGAATAAATTTGATCCTGAGTCAGTCTTTTTACCTCCAGCCTGTACAAAGCCTACACAGTAGGAGTGCAATAATGTTTACTGAGCAAATTATTCATTTGGTGCTAAAACTCAACTTTTCTATAGCACCGTAAAGTCAGGGGAGGGCTCTGCATCCATCAGCCACTCTGAGCCTCGCACTAATCTAAGAGGAAGACAGGGCAGCGGCAATGTACCCATTTTATAAATGGGGAAACTGAGGCTCAGAGATATAGGTAACTTGCTCAACACACAAAGCTAGTGAACAAGAGAGTTGGACTTGGATGTCTTTTCACAGCTGCCACTCTGCTCATCCACTCTAAAAGTTGCTGCGTGGGTGCCTTTTTATTAGACAGTGTATTGGTTTCCTAGGACTGCTGTGACAATGTATCACAGTCTAGGTGACTTGAACAACACAAACTTATTATCTCATAGCGCTGGAAGTTAGAAGGCTGACATCAGGTGTCCGCAGGGCCACACTCCCTCTGAAAGCTCTAGGAGAGAATCCTTCCTTGCCTCTTTCAGCTTCTAGTGGTTGCCAGCAGTCCTCAGTGTTCTTGGCTTGTGGCTGCATCCCTCCAATCTCTGCCTCTTTCATCACGTGGCCTTCTTCTCTATGTGTGTCTCTGTCTCTGTGTCTCTGCTTCTCTCTTATCAGGACACCAGTGCCTTAGCTTATGAGCTGGGTGCATGATCTGACTGGTGTCTGCCTTTAGTAGCCTAGGAGGGAGCCCGTTGGCAGGGAGAGGTTGACTTAAAATCCTCTCCTGTCAGTGGCATGAACTTATATATACTACCAAATGTAAAATAGATGGCTAGTGGGAAGCAGCCACATAGGACAGGGAGATCAGCTCAGTGCTTTGTGACCACCTAGAGGGGTGGGATAGGGAGGGTGGGAGGGAGATGCAAGAGGGAGGGGATATGGGGATATATGTATATGTACAGCTGATTCACTTTGTTGTAAAGCAGAAACTAACACACCATTGTAAAGCAGTTATACGCCAATAAAGATGTTAAAAAATAAATAAATAACATGACCAAAAGAGAGTAAGGATCTTAGGTAAATATAATTTTAAAAGTTTACGCCAATAAACATAATAAACTTTTGCTTTAAAAAAAAAAAATCCCCTTCTGTCCCTTCCTGGCTGGAGCTGCTCAGAAGGGAAGGGCATGCGTGGCAGAGGGAACAGCAGAAGCAAAGGCAGGGAAGTGTGACAACCAGCTTGGGGGTTCAGGGGAGGGTCTTCAGATGAGCGGGGTATTGGGAGACGTGGGGTCTGACTCTGGAGCAATCGCATGAGAAGAGCGTCCAGCTCAGCATTTGACCCCTCACTGTAACTGCTGGGCAGCTTGGGGTGACCTCTCCATCCTCGCCAGCGTCTCTGAGCTCCTCTCTAAGCCTTTCGAATAAAGCTTCTCTGTTGATAGGATCATGATATTAGGTCTGGGGGGCTGGGGGCGGCACAAAGATTACTTTGTGGGCAGCCAATTGTGAGTCTACGTCAGGCTGCGTTTAATTTGGGGCGATGCGTAGCTGGCTAATTCTTCTACAGTGGCCGCTGTGTGTACTTGGCAACTCCCTAATGGACAAAATCTGTGTGCCCCACCCGAGCCTGGCACTGAGTCAGCCTGGACCTCAGGAAGATGGCGGGGGGCCTCAGCCTCCTGAGCCCCTCCTGCTGGCTGTGTGCTCTGTGGGGGCCCCATCTCGATTTCTGGGCTGGGTGCTCACAGGAAGCAGTCTAGGATGGCAGTCACACCCGTGGGCACTGGGGGCAACCTGCCTAGCTTCAAATCCCTGCTCTGCCTCTGCAAACTGTGGACCCTGAGAAAGCTGGTTTAATCTCTTTGAGTTTTATTCCCTCATCTGTAAAATGGTGATACTAACATTCACTTCATAGAGTCATCAAGATTAAATGAGCTGCTATATACCAAATGCTTAGGATGGTACCAAGCATTCTGTGTATGTGTTTATTATAATTTTTATCATTTTTTTGAGCAGGGGAAGTCAGGATGAAATGGAACAGACACATATGAGAACCGCCTGGATCTCGGGGTTACGAGTGGGGATGTTGGAAGAGATGCGAGTTTGGGGGTGGGGCGGGCTGGGCTCTGTTTTGCACGTGGCGGTTTGAGATGCCTGACATGGTCCATCAGAATGGAGATGCCGAAAGGGCAGGTGGATGTGTGCTGTGTGTCCGGCGCTGAGAACTGGAGATGGGAACCATTAGAGTCCCTGGGAAGCCGATGGTCCACAAGCTGCCTCTCTTATGTCTACAGTTGATTTCACCCAAGATGTATGTGTGTTTTGTTCTACTACCCAATATGACTGTGTTTGACTTAACACAAAAATATACCGCTGGCCTGATAGTTGAGGAAAGCAGATGTTGCAGGAAGCTGTGCTCTGTTCCTCCCATGGCACATCACACCTGTCCCCAGGGCCTGTACCTCACTTTGAGGAGCTGGAAGTCATCTTAATTCTCATCCTGGAGAGGAATGTGTCCTTGGACCCACGTAGAGGTGAGGGGATGGAAGCTCTGAAGTGATAATAAATCACTTAGAGTCTCAGCCGGCGAGCGGTGGGGCAGGGGGCAGCGTCAGTTCTTCCTGCTGCAGAACCCTTGCCCTTTCCAACATCATGTCAACCTCACAACACCTGGAGAATGATGAGCTTGATCTGTTTAGTTTTCTCTGTGTGAAGAGGCAGGGAAGAGCTATTCCTCTTCCAGGAATGTGCGTCAGAGACGTCCTTGCCCCTGGGTAGCAGGAGCCATGCTCAGAGCAGCGATGGTTCAAAGCAGCACTGCTACGGACCGAATACCTGTGTCTCCCTAAAGTCCACATGTTGAAACCTAACCCCCCATCTGATGGTGTTAGGAGGCGAGGCCTCTGGGAGGTGATTAGGTTATGAGGGTAGAGCTCTCATGAATGGGATTAGTGCCCTTATAAAAGGGACCCCAGAGAGCTCTCTCACCTCATGCCATGTAAGGGCACAGCAAGAAGACAGCCGTCTATGAACCAGGAGGCAGGCTCTCCCCAGACACCAAATCTGCTAGTGCCTTGTGTTCTTAAGTCCTAGTCTTCTTGGACTTCCAGCTTCCAGTACCGTTAGGAATAAATTTCTCTAAGCCAGCCAGCCTGCGGTATTCTGTGATAGCAGCCCGAGTGGACTGAAAAGCCAGTGCCATTCACCAGAGCAAACCCCTAACAGCAACCCAATGCCAAGCACGGGACCCCGGCTGAGTAAACTGTAGAACGTACTCACCATGGAATGCAATGATGCAACCAAGAGAATGAGCGAATGCAAAATATGGATGGGTCTTCACGTAGAATACGGAGTTTAAAAAGGTACCAGAAATAATATTAAGTAAAAAAAGAAAAAATAAGTCCCCAAAGACTGCATACAGTATGATATCCTTTGAATACAGTTAAATGCAAATAAAATAAAGATATGAGAATTTGAATAGATACAATAAAACTATACAACATGAGGACTTCCCTGGCGGTCCAGTGGTTAAGACTCTGCGCTTCCACTGCAAGGGGCACGGGTTCGATCACTGGTCAGGGAACTAAGATCTCTCATGCCATGCAGCGTGGCCTAAAAAATAAAAACCTTTCCTTTTCTGCAGCTCTACAGAGTTCCTTTCTATAAACACAAAACAAAACAAAAACTATCAACATGGAACGCAAGGTAATGTCGAGTATAAGCTTGAGGATGCTATTGTGGGAAGGACCATAACACATGGCAATTATTGTTAAGGTCTTAGCTGTATTGTTAAGTGGTGACTGACAGGTGCTAATTTTGCTGTTAAAAAGAGCAAATTGAACCAAGTAAATAAAAGTGTGCTATACCTGGACTGCTGATGACAGGCGTATTGTTATTTTTGATGGAGAATAGAAGAGTCAGGGAAGTGGGGGTCACTGGACCTGGTGTCTGAGCTGGGGCTCTGTAGGCAGAGGGACACGGTGGCTGGGACCAAGGCCAGAGTCGTGAGCCCAGGGGAGGGGGCGGGAAGAGATGGGGCCAGTTGGGACTCCTTTCCAGGGTTACAGGTGGAAGGGGCATGCTGGTTCTGGCCCGCAAGGATGCTGACCCCAGGGCTGATGGTTCCATCAGCCTGATGGTCCCATCCCCGTGGTCCTGATGGCAGGCCAGTTTCCGGGGAAGCAGCCGCGTGAGTGAAGCTGAGTCCCTGGCCCTTCAGTGGCGTGGAGCCCGTCTGGCTGGGCAGAACACGAGGGATGGTGAGTCCTCTCTGGAGTCCCGAGGAGCCCTCCGTAGTGTGGGTCCCCCGTTAGTGATGACGCCCCTGGGATCACTCAGTCTGCACCAGTCTCTTTGCTCTGCCAGGGTGCCGGCACATTTGTCCAGTGGTGAGTCAGACTCTGGCTCCTGGGACAGCCCCATCGCGTGTTCTGGACAAACAGTTCTCGACTCATCTGACTCAAAGCTCCCTTCCAACACTTAGTTTAACCTCCCCTTTATGATCCTGAAGTACAGATTCCTAGCCCCTATCACGTAACTACGCACATCATTTTACAAATTAATATAATGCCCTAAATGTTAGATAAAAAGGAAGTGATGTATAATAAAAAGTGTGTGCATTTCAGTAGGTAAATGCGTGGGCTGGACTCCGTTGGGATGAAGCAGGGGGCACGAGTGTCTATCGGATGTATCACTGTTGATGTGAGAGCTGTCCCCACAGGATGGACACATGGGCACATGGCATTGGGCTGGCAGCTCACAGAGCCAAAATCTTGGGTCCAGGGAGGGAAGTTTCTGAATGGAGGATGATTCTTAATCAAGTTCCATTGATTTATATGATAGTTCCAGTCCAGAAGAATTCAGTGCATATTTCAACCTTGCAGAATAAACTGAGTTTATACATCACTGGAGTAAGGCTCTGGATCAGGAGTTCTCAGCACTATTGACACCTGGGGCACAACCGTTCTTTGTTTGGGGGCTGTCCTGCGCATTGTAGGATGTTCAGCAGCCTCTCCGACCTCTACCCTCTAAATGTCAGGCGCAACCCCATGCCCAGTGTGACAACCAAAAATATCTCCCAACTTGTCCAATGTCCCCTAATAGGCAAAATCACCCTTGGTTAAGAACCACAACTCTGGGCTCAGGTAATTGCACAAAGATTTTTGCTTTTATTCACTCATAGGAATGTCTGGTTAGGAAATCCTTTGCCATGCGGGACTGCCCTGTGCTTTGGCAGGGGCACTGTTCACCCAAGAAATGCCAGCCATGCCCCCTCCTCAATTATTATAACAACCAACCCCACTGCACAGAAATCCAAAATGCCCCCTTGGAGGGTGGGTGTTGCTTCTGTGATGAACTATTGACCACAGTGACTGCATGCAGGGCGGGATGTGGAGACCTCTGGCCCCAAAAGTCTGGTCCAGATCTGAGTACATGAATGATCTCCCCTGAATATTCCTGGACGTATAGGGGAAGAGGCTCCTGGGGTGAGGGTGTTCAGTTCTCTATTGCTTAATAACAAGCCACCAAACTCAGTGGTCTGGATGGCAGTTTATTAACGTGGCTCAGTTGGTGGGTCTTCTGCTCTGCGTGCTGTCTGCTGGGGCTGGAAGGTCCAAGATGGCGACAACAGTCCCAAGTCCGGTACCTCAGCTGGGTGGCTGTAACCACCGGGGGCTGGCTGGGCCTATTTCTCCACATGGCCAGCTTGGGCTTCCTCACAGCGATGCTGTCTCAAAGTAGGATTACATTCCAAGGCGAGGAAACCGCCAGTCCTCTGAAAGGCTGGTCCTGGAAGTGACACACAGGATCACTTCCTCTGTCTTCTACTGGCCAAAGCAAGTGGCACGGCCATACCTGATTCATCCAGAGGGGATGGAGATGTGAGCAGCAGCAAATGCGTGCAGGGAGAAAAAATTGATGGTCATCTTTGGAGGCTACCACAGGGACACTGGATTTCCTACCGCCATGGGCTGGTGGAGACTCAGGTTCTGCCATTGGATAGACAGGTGTATGTGTCTATTATATGTTAGAAACATTTCCATTAAAAAGCATGTTTCCAAAAAGGTGCTGCTTAATAGCAACTTGCATTGAACGTTTACTATGTGCTGAATCTTGTTTATCCATTCAACTGCCACACAATCAATCCTAGGATGTGGGCACTACTCTTCTCCCCGTTTCAGAGATGAGGAGACTGAGACCCAGAAAGTAATCTGTCCACTAATCCTACTTCTGGGCACTCATTTTAAGGAAATGATTCAGATTTAGTTATTAGATGTTCATTACAACATAGTTTATAATAGGAGATTGGTTAAATAAATCATGATATGTCTGTATAAAGGAGTATTGTGCAGTAACAGGAAAATAGTGATATACTGTGATCCTCTCAATACAGGCAGTGAAAAAATGGATTATAAAACAATATGTATAATATCCTCTCATTTTGGACAAAAATATACACAAAGTCTTAAAAGTGGCCTCTAGGGAGGGATTCTGAATGGGTATATTTTGTCTTTTTGTTAATTTGTGGTTTCTCCTCTTTCTACAATGAATATGTATTGCTTTGGAAGGAAGAGAAAAACAATTCAAGCTGTCACTTTTAATTCTTGGAAAAGGAAAGAAAAGAAGAGGTTGTCTGCTTAAATGAGAGAGTTTCAGGTAACTGACCGGATTTTCTGGTCAGTGAACCAGAAAATCACCCTCCGAAGATGGACTCCCCTTGACCTTGTCGACCAAATTCAAGTTCACCTAACTGAGCAAATTCGACTAAACAAAGTCCAGCCTGATGCTACAGCCTGATGCTACAGTGCGTGTTCCCTGCAACGCCAGCTTCTACGCCCCTTCATCAGCCGTGTCCACGCAGCCAGTTTCGTGTGCCGGGCCCCCGATCAACAGCCAACAGAGAATCAAGGATGCGAGGAGCTTAATTCTGCCAACAACCTGAAGGAACTTGGAAGAGCTCCAGGTGAGACCACAGCCCTGGCCAGCACCTTGATTTCCGCCTTGCCAGACCTTTGGCTGACCCACACCCAGACGCCTGACCCACAGAAACTGCAAGATGATCAATTGTGTTAAAGTTGCTGCATTTGTGGTGATCTGTTATGTAGCCGTAGAAATCGAATCCACTTTTCTCCCACCCTCCCTGCCCTTCCTCCTTCCATTCTTTCTTTTAAGCATATCATGGATGCCTTCCCCCATTATTACACATCATGCACAAACAACCCCCAGAATGGATTTTCCTCTGTGTTCTCTATAAAATGAGTGGTGGTAGAATCTGACTCAGCGGGGACTCAAAGTCTGGCATCGGGGCGTGTCCAACCCGGAAGGCATGCGTTCAGCTTGGAACCTGGTTTTTTCAGATATCCAGAAGACAAACTGTTCCCCTCAAAGGGCATTTTTGCCATGTTCATGTCCTTTGATGGTAGGGCTAGCTTACTACCCGCAATTGAAGAGGAAACCTCCCAAGAAAAGACATACTTGGAAGGGAGCACCGCCTCCATGTCCGGGAGCATCTGTTCTCTTGGCTTTTAGCCTTGTTCTGTTGCATTCTGTCTTCTTTTCCTGGTGTGTGTGTGTGTGTGTGTGTGTGTGATCTCCCTGTTAGTTACAAGCTCCCTGAGGGCAGAGAGCACATCTTGGGATCTCTCTGCCATCTGGCGCCAGGCACATGGCGAGCTCATGCGGTGTTGGCTGGCTTAAGGGAACTCCATCAGCCACGATAAAGGGAGGGGTATGTGAGCCACGTCCAAAATTCCATCTATCTTTACTCCAGTCCTTTTTTCATCTGGGTATCCGGGTAGTAAAAAGGAAACATTTCAGAGACAAGTTTGATTTGATCCCCGACCTTCAAATGTATTGGCTGAACATTCAAATTTCTTGACCTCTTAGCCTCAGAAGGCCCATCTGTAAAACGGTCGATCAGAAAATTAACATATGTGGGACCTCCAGGCACATAGTATGCCTTCAGTGACAGCTAAAGTTTTTCCTTTTCTTTCTGTTCTTTGATCTTATTTTATTTTTTCCCCTTGTAAAAAGACCAAACAGGTTTTGGCTTCCTGAGCAAGACCCTTCTAGAAAGTATTCATGTTAGAACCGTAATAACGAAGTTTGGCATTAGCCTTGGTGGCTGTGTTTGAATTTTTCAGGCCATGGAAATTCTCTCTGACAATCATTTATGACTAGTTTCTGGCCCAGGCAGAGACCATGCTGGGACCAGAGTGAGGTTTTGATGAGGGTGGGTAGGAGAAGCAACCCTTAGGAGGGAATGGTGTGAGGGTCTGTCCCAGGGGCAGGAACGTCACATTGCTTTGCATTTGTCACAAAGTCCAGGTATTGGTCTGAGTGAGAGTCCTGTACTTCTGGGCATACCAGCCCAGTAAGTCAGGGTGAGTCCCTAACCTCCATCACAGCCCAGAAATCAGAGAGAAATTCCCCAGGAGGCATCAATGCCACGAAGAGGACCCACTGGTGGGGAGAAAAGGGGACCCTCTTACACTGTTGGTGGGAATGTAAATTGGTGCAGCCACTGTGGAGAACAGTTTTTTTAGCTTAAAAAACTAAAAAGAGAGCTACCATATGATCCAGCAATCCCACTCCTGGGCATATATCTGGAGAAAACCATAATTCAAAAAGATACATGTACCCCAATGTTCATAGAAGCACTATTTACAATAGCCAAGACATGGAAGCAACCTAAATGTCCATTGACAGATAAATGGTTAAAGAAGATGTGGTATATATTTACAATGGAATATTACTTAGCCATAAAGAAGAATAAAATAATGCCATTTGCAGCAACATGGATGGACCTTTTCATACTGAGTGAAGTAAGTCAGACAGAGAAAGACAGATATCATATGATATCACTTATATGTGGAAACTAAAAAAAAAGTGATACAAATGAACTTTTTACAAACCAGAAACAGACTCACAGACTTACAAAGCAAACTTCTGGTTACCAAAGGGGAAAGATAGGGGGGGAGGGATAAATTAGGAGGTTGGGATTAACATACACAGACTACTATATATAAAATAGATAATCAACAAGGACCTACTGTATAGCACAGGGAACTCTACTCAATATTCTATAGTAACCTATATGGGAAAAGAATCGAAAAAGAATGGATATATGTATATGTATAACTGATTCACTTTGTTGTACACCTGAAACGAACACAACATTGTAAATCAACTCTACTCCAATATAAAATAAAAATTAAAAAAGAAAAGAAAAGAAAGCAAAGCAAAGCACAGAAAAGAAAAAGAAAAGAACCCACTGGATGAGGTCTGAGAGGAGGGGTGGGTGCCTGGAAGTCAGGAGTGATGATCAGCCAAGTGGGGAAATCAGGGAGCTTTATGTTTACAGGCTCACAGGAACCTTGGAGACCTGCTGGGTTTTAAGCTTCTGGGAGGCAGAAAGCGTATCTTACTCCTCTCAGGGCCCAGCCCCTGGTCAGGCACAGCAGGCTCCCCGAGTTGTTGAATGAATAAAGGGCAGGGAGGAGACAACCCCCCCCCCCCCACTTAACAGACGAGGAAACAGAGGCCGATTCAGAGAGGGTAACTTGCCTAAGGGTTAGTCTCAGAAACTCTTTCCCTCCTCTTGCACTGTTGGTGGGAATGTACATTGATACGGCCACTATGGAGAACAGTATGGAGGTTCCTTAAAAAACTAAAAATAGAACTACCATACGACCCAGCAATCCCACTACTGGGCATATACCCTGAGAAAACCATAATTCAAAAAGACGCATGCACCCCAATATTCATTGCAGCTCTATTTACAATAGCCAGGACACGGAAGCAACCTAGGTGTCCATCGACAGATGAATGGATAAAGAAGATGTGGCACATGTATACAATGGAATATTACTCAGCCATAAAAAGAAATGAAATTGAGTTATTTGCAGTGAGGTGGATGGACCTAGAGTCTGTCATACAGAGTGCAGTAAGTCAGAAAGAGAAAAACAAATACCGTATGCTAATGCATATATATGGAATCTAAAAAAAAAAAAAAAATGGTTCTGAAGAACCTAGGGGCCGGACAGGAATAAAGACGCAGACGTAGAGAATGGACTTGAGGACACAGGGAGGGGGAAGGGGAAGCTGGGACGAGGTGAGAGAGTGGCATGGACATATATACACTGTCAAATGTAAAACAGATAGCTAGTGGGAAGGAGCCGCGTAGCACAGGGAGATCAGCTTGGTGCTTTGTGACCACCTAGAGGGGTGGGATAGGGAGGGTGGGAGGGAGATGCAAGAGGGAGGAGATATAGGGATATATGTATATGTATAGCTGATTCACTTTGTTACACAGCAGAAACTAACACACCATTGTAAAGCAATTATACTCCAATAAAGAGGTTAAAAAAATAATAAAATAAAATTTAAAAGCTTAAAAAAAAAAAAAAAGAAACTCTTTCCCACTCAGGCGTCAGTAACTGAGAATAGGTTGAAATGAGACCTCTCCAGGGTTGACTTTTCCTTTGAAAATTACACATGCCTTTGGGAAAGGAGTGCACTTCTATGAGCAGAGGTCGAGGTCTTCACAGGTGAGGGAGGGTCTGGGGTGTGACTGGTGCTCGGCTAGCCCGCTATGTAGGTGGCTGCTGAATGGGGCCGTGGGAAAAGCTGACAGCACCCACAGCCGCCCTTGGTCAGCCTGACCTGGCCCCAGACTGACCCGATGTCCAATAGGATGGCATGGATGGGATGCCATGAAAGTTCCTTCTGGCTTCGTTTTACACCCTCACCCTGGTGTTGGTCCTCATCGTCTCTCTCCTGGATGCCTGTAATAGTGATGCCACGCCACTGCCTCATCCTCTTTAATCCATTTACAAAATGGGCTCATGCAACCCTGCTCCCTCCATTTGCCTCGGCTTATAACCCTTCAGTGGCTTGGATTTAGAACAAAAGGAAAACTGCTCACTGCCTCCTGCTCCAAGCCCACCTCCTGCCACTGTCACCCTCTGCTCCAGCCCACTGCTGTCTTTTGGTCCCTTATAAACACAAAGAACTCTCCCATCTCAAGAACATGCTGTTCCCTTTGCCAAGAATACTTTTCCCTCAATCATCCCATTCTCATTCTCATCCTTCAAGTCTCAAATTAAACACCACTTCCTCAGAGAGCATCCCTGCCCACTTCTCTGAAGTAGACCCACAGAGGTCCCTAGGATAGGGTTCTATTTGTGTCCTTTATAGTGCATATCAAAGTTTGGTAATTATATATTATTTTGTTTGTCTATAGCCTATTATGTTGCTCTACCGCTAGCCAATAAGCTCCACGAAGAGAGAGACCATGTAGGTCTTGTCCACCACTGTGCTTCCCAATGTACCTGGCACATAGTAGGTAGTTATTATATATGTGTTGAATACAAAATGAATGAATAAAGAGATGAGTGAATGTCTCAAGTTCCTGGTGGCAGACTTCATCGGACACTCTTCAAGGAGACTACCCAGCTTGGTAATACCCTTAATAAGGACTGGGTTTAAAGCGACATAGGCAGAAACTGTAGACACAGATGCTAACAAAAGAAAGCGACCATTCAGGGCAGTACAGTGTGGAATGAGAACACAGACTCTGAAAGATGAAACATCCAGACTGGGCCAGACCTGCAAGCAGGGTTTCTGTGTGGTATGGAATCACTCTAGAACGTGCCCTAACGGTGTCCACTCCCACTCAGTAGTAGGGATGTCTGCCATCCTCAGCCAGTCATGCTGTCATCTTCATCAAAGAAGGATTAACAGGCTCTCTGGGGACACCAGGGATGGAGTCTGGGCTGGTGGGTCCTAAATTGCCACAATCTAGGTCATGATTCTAAGCCCTACTCTCCTATATTATTTGTGGGAATGTGCTGCATTGAAACATTTCTTGAAGGAAATTTGGCAAAATGTATTAAGAGTCTTAAATATAGTTATGACCTTTAACCCAATAACTCCACTTTGAAAAATCTACCCCAAAATTAGGGTCAGAAATGCACACTAAGACGTCAATATTAGGTTTCTCTTTAAGTGTATTTTTAATAGCAAAAGAATGGAGAAATGAAATCATCAAATGTGCAAAAATAATTGGATAAGTAAATAATGGGCTACCCGTACTATGGAATATGATTAGCTGATAAAAGTCATATTTTCCAAGGAGAATGTAATAGCATGGGAAAGTGCTTGCAGTGCAACTTTGGAGGGAGGATACAACTTTTTTGGCATTTTCTTAAAAATAGAAAGGCTTAAATATTTAAAGTTTATGACATAAGAAACTTTAGTTCAAAGAAATAGAGCAGGCCACACATTATCTTTCATGAGTTCTAAAGACTCATTTGTTCAGTCTTGAAATTTCTCAAAAAACATACAGCCCTTGGAGGTCTAGTTCTTTGCCTGCTATGATAATCTCATTCATACTTTGTACTTGTTTCAGGGATTTAGTTTACATCCAAATGTATGCACAAATGGTGACATTTAACACACACACACCCCAAATAACATCTGTACTTCCTTTGTTCAAATGATAGTTTTCACAGCGTAATTTGAAGTGAAAAAAATTCATGAATTACAAAACCGAGTATATATTATGAATCCTCTTTCATAAAAGAAACACAGAAACAGTTACCAGAAGGATGTATCATCAAATGATTCACAGAGATGACCTACATCTGATGAGATTGTCAAAACTTTTCTACCATGACCAGGTACGGCATTTATAATTAGAATAAAACAATAAACAACTTTTAATCCCAAGAGAAAAAAATCCTGTTGCTCTGAGGAGAAACATGAAGGAACCCACCTCCCAAATCCCTCATTACAGAGCTGGTCTTGGCAAAACTCTTCCCTTTTGGGACTACTATCCAGTCCCTGTGTGTAAATTAGGGTGGCACCAAGGTGCTCTAACACAGAGACTCCAAAATACAGCAGTTGAAATAAGAGAAAATTTTATTTCTCTTTCTTGTATTAGTGCAGAGGTAGGCTGTTGGTCCAGGGCTAGTAGTTGGCTTTATTCTGCCAAGTCATCAGTAACCCATTGGCAGGCAACATGCGCAACACACAATCCCCAGCCCCGGGGCAGTGATGGCTGCTCCTGTAGCTGCCGGTGGGAAGGAGGAAAAGAGGCCAAGCAACTTGCTTTATAAGGATGTGCCTGGAAGTTGCACACTTCTGCTCTCTTATCCCATTGGTCAGAATTTCATCACAAGGTCACATCTAGCTGCAAGGGAGGCTGGGAGTATACATTTTCTTTGGGGCAATAGCCCTGCTGATGGGATAGGTCAGTGTGTGTAAGTGTGTGTAGGGGAGGATGTTGCAGTATTTATAATGTCAAAAAAAAAAAAAAAAAGGAGCAAATGGGTACCTGGGTATTAAAATTTGAACAGAGAAAGGAAACAGCTAGTCATTAGTACAAAACAGTTGGCTGTCTTTTCTGAGCAGCATAAAATAACAATATCCATCCACAAAGGGCATTCCCAAAAGCCTCGAGGCACAGCCAGCTTGGAGCCAGTGAGTCTGTCTTCTCCTCTCCTCCCAACCACTGCAAGACTTACCACAGATACACCTGAAACAGTGTAAATCAACTGTACTTAAAACTGTACTTAAAATTAAAAACTAAAAATTTACTGTAAAAAAAGTAAATAAATAAAATAGTGCCTGGGACACACACACACACTTAGCACAGAGCCTGGGACACACACACACACACACTTAGAGCCTGGGACACACACACACACACACACACACACACTTAGCACAGAGCCTGGGACACACACACACACACACTTAGAGCCTGGGGGACACACACACACACTTAGCACAGAGCCTGGGACACACACACACACACACACACACACACACACACACTTAGCACAGAGCCTTCAGGAAGCCCTCCCAGTGGCCGTGGGGGCCATTTTGAATTCAGAGATTTTCTGCCTTTTTCTCACAGACACAGAGCTTGAAAAGTCCTTCTCACTAATTCTTCCCCAAGACTGCATGCACTTGTCTAATGGTTCTCAGTTCCATGAATGTTTGTGAAGCACCAATTCTAAGTCAGGGACACCATCTCACACATTAACCCTCCTCTCAGCAACTCAGGAGCAATGGATTACTATCCCCATTTCACTGATGAGGAAACAGAGGCCAGGTAGCAAGAGGCACAGCTGGGGCCTGAAGCCAGCTTTCCCAGCTATAACGCTGGCAGGCTTTCCACGGCACCACATCTGCCTAATTGCTTTAAAGCCTGGAAAAGTTGATGAGCTCTGCAACCTTCCGTGAAGCTCTGCAGAAATGAACTGCCAAGCCTGCTTGTCTGAAATAGTTGTGGTCCTCAGCTTCTTGGAACAAAAAAATGCTCTCTCTCCCGAGTGGGACCAGCCCATTAATTAGCCCATCCTTTACTTCATGCAAAGCAGCTCCCCACGACCCATAAATCATTCTCCAGGCCTTTCCACTAGGCAACTCTGCTTCGGAAATGTCCCCCACAGGGTGGATACACAGTCTTCTGGACCCCATCAGTCTGGCAAAGCAAAACCGGAAGTGTCGTGTGGAGTTGCAAAACTAAAATAGATTACAACTGAGACCCAAACACAAACGCAGAGAGGAGAGGGCACACAGACACAGCATCCAAGTGCAATTTTAAAGTTTCCAGGCCTTGCAAATGAATCAAACAGCACTACGACCCACTGCGGCCATCCACAAGGTACCTTGCTATGGGAGCTGGTGCACGACAGTGATTTTTTTTCTTTTTAATTTTTGATCAGATTCTGGATGGGGCATAGAATGCATCCTGAGGGGGCTCATGCTGGAAGTTTACAGGCCTGGTACCAGACCCCACATTGTTGAAAAGGATGCCTTCACCTGAGGCTTGATTGCTCTGAGAAACAATGCAGTAGAGTGGGGACATTTTTGTTTGATGAAACACAACATCTCTCGGTCCCCGGAACAGACACTAAAATAGCAGAAAGGAGCGGAAGAGGATAACGACTTGCCATTTATTCAGGGTCTGCTATGTGCTACACACAACATTAGGCACTTTATGACTATTCTCTTATTTGTTTGTCGGAATTGATGTCTTTATTTTACAAAAGAGGGGCCAGAGGGTTGACAAGTAAAAGGTCAAGCTCACTTTACCTGAACGGGGTGGGATGTGGATTTTAACCCTGGTTTGTAGTATCAATAAGAGTTCCTATTAATTGAGGATGTGCAGTGTGCCAGGCCATGGTCTCAGCCTTTTTTAGGTATTAACTCTTTTATTCGCCTCAACATTGTGTGATGGGTGCTATTATTATGCCCATTTTACAAATGGGAAAACCAAGGCCCAGCAGAGGTGCAGCATCTTGCCCCAGGCCACACAGGTGGTAACTTGCAAGCCAGGATGTGAACACAGGCAGTCTGCCCCAGCACCCTTGACCCCTGTACTGCCTCTCTGGAAGACTGTAAATCTGCATTAAGCTATGGAAAGAGGTGAGGTCATGGGGGAGACTTTGAGAACTGAGAGGGGCCTTCAGTGACACTTTCCCCCCAGCCTCCCTCTTATACAGGTGGACTAACTCAGGGAAGGGACTATTTAAAGGTCTCTAGACTGTTCAACCGCACCACTGAGACTTGATCCTGGGACTAAATTCCTCTACTCCACACCACCTCTTCATTCCTGAGTCAGCTGCCATTTCATCATCAATACAATGTGAGCCACAGTTGTAATTCAAATATATTTTTTAACTGACCACATTTTAAAAAGGTAAATAGGAACAGCTGAAATGAACTTAAATAATACATTTTACTTAACCCAATACATACAAAAGATTATCATGGCAGCATATAATCAATATAAAATTATTAATGACAGATTTTACACTTGGCAGGTAGAGAGTCTTCGAAATCTGATGTGTATTTCACACCTATTGCATGTCTCAATTTGAATAAGTCGCATCTTAAGAGCTCGGTGGCCACACGTGGCCAGAATCCGCCATATTGGGCAACGTAGTCCTAGATGTTTGTTCAACGTGTGGTCCACAGGTGACCAGCATCAGCGTCACCTGGGAGCGTGTGAGAAATGCAGACTCTCAGGTCCCAGCCCAGACCTACTGAGTCGGAATCTGCATTTAGCAAGGGCCCCAGGAATTCTTGTGCACACTTGTTTGAGAAATGCTGATCTGTAGTTCTTACCTTTTTGTGAGAGGAGCTTTTTGCAATGGTTGAAGGCCATGGGGTCTTCTTCCCAGAAATATATAAATATGCAAATGCACACAGATTTCTGCTTAGGGTTCCAGAAACGTCCTCCAGCTCTTGGATGCCCAGCTAAGGACCCCTAGTTCTGTGGATTCCGCATTAAGAACTCTGGCTCTGGAGCAGTGGTTTTCAAAAAATAAAAATAAAAACTGTTAGCAGCACAAAGTTTTCTCTTGTTCACAAATGAAACCTTGTTCAAAAGCCCCATGTATACAATGGGCTAAGAGTGAGCCACAGGGGCTGAACAGGGAAGTAGCCCTATTCCTGTGTGTCCTGCCTCCCTCCATCCAACTCTGAAGACTGTGAGGGTCCCTCAGGCCCAGTGTGGACTCCCAACCCCACTCAACCCCATCCCTGGCTTGAGTTTACTGACCTGGTCTGCTGCTGCACATAGGTCACCTGGAAGTAAAATTTTGTTTGTTTTTGTTTTCAAACTTTCTGGGGAAACTCTGAGAACCAGCTGGATTTTGGAACATTAATCTCATGCATCTCAACTGCCAGGAAGGTCCTGTTATATGAGGTCATTTTCGGTGCAAAGTTTTGTAATCCAGGCTGGCCTCAATTGGCTTTCTGTGTCTCCTTAAATCGCCAAATGACAGCGGTAGAAAGACTCAGAGATATCTTCTGGTCTCCTCTCTCTACAGAGGGAGAGACTAGGACCAGAGGGCAGATGGAATGTGTCCCAGATAGTACCACAACACCTCCTTTCCATGTGGCCTCCTTTCCATGTGACCCCCTCGAGTGGCCAAAGACTCTCTTATCACCACACAGACTGTGGACATTTCTGATGGAGTACAAGATGCAGTTTCCCAATTTCTTTCTCCATGCTTCATCGTCATCAGATTTCCCACCTTGCTCCCTCACATCCAGGCACTGTGCTGGGGCCACAAGTGCTTCTCTAAGCCCAGCTGTGACTGGATCACCTCTCTTCTCAGCAGAGGCCACTTCCCGCGAAGCTAGTGAAACTTACTCATTCCCAGTAGAATGGACCCCTTCTGTGTCCCATGAAATTGTATTCTTTTTTCTGAAAGAGCATTCCCACCCCCAGGTTGTATAAGCTTCAGACCCCACAAAACCTGCATCTGCCCCTGCTGTTCAGACCCTTTGAGGTCTTCAGGACAAACTCCAGATTCCTGCAAGCCGGCCTCGACTGCCCTTCCCTGGCCATCATCCCCTCCCCTCTCTGCACACAGCACTCCAGGCTTCCTGAGTTTTTGCCTCTCTCTCAACATCTTGTTCTTCCCTCCCCTCCTGCTCAGGCTGTGCCCCCATCTGGTATACCCTTCCCGCTCCAGGTCTTGCTTAAATACCTCCATCTCAGTGAAGCCCACATGGTCTTCTGAGTCATCCCTGTCTTTTGTCCTCCTGCCTCCCCCCTGCCAACTCACTGGTGATCATTTCTGGGTTAATATTTCTAAAGCTCTGAGAACAATGCCTAATACAGAATAAGCATCCTTTGTTTGTTAAAGAAAAGAAAACAAAACTAAAAGAAGTGTCATGTCTTTGCTCACTCTGAGTTCTTGCTGGGGAAAAGATGTCCTATGTCCCATTTTCCCTGGCGGGGCAGTCGGGGGATGGCGGGTGGAGAGCTGGTTTAGGTGCCTGTCCCAGTGTCCTGGTTTGTATGCAAATTATTTGTTATTCTTTCCATGGAGTTTTCTCCCCAGTTAATTCTTTAGCATCCTTGAAGACTCAGCTAAGAAATCTTGTCCTCTAAGAATATAAACTGGAATGTTTTTTGCCTGCAGGTAACTGAAGGTTTATTGTGGGACAGAACCAGAAGTCTAGAGATGAAGTAGTTCTGGGTTAGTTCTGCTAGGAGTTTAATAAGCAAAAAGACACAGTGTCACCTACTCATAATGAAGACCAGTGGCAGAAAAATGGAATAATTCCTCCCAAGAGAGGTTGCTTCTTTTTTTAAAAAAATTTTAAAAATTGAAGTATAGTTAATTTACAATGTTATGTTTGTTTCAAGTGTACAGCAGTTGCTTCTTTTTTTTAAATCAGTAAGGAATATGTTTCTTAGAAGCTCTGCCATCCACTCCCTCCAGGTGACTTTCTTTCATATCTAATTGGCCAGAATGCAACACGTGCCCATGGCTAAACCAATGGCTGGTGGGGAACAGGAGCCTCTTGGTTGGCTTGGACCAATCAGGAGTCAACCTCTGGAGCTGGGGGGACGCTCAGGATTCTGTGGCCACCATGTTGAGAAAAATATTGCACAAGGAAGGCTTGGCTGTGGGGAGAGAGGGAGGGGTATCTGTAGGCTAGGCCACCAACAATGTCTACTGCACTTTCCCTGACCTCCCCACCCCCCGCACCATGCCCCTCCCCCCCGGCCCCAAGGCTGCGAGGGGCCCCTCTCTCTCTGGATTTCCACAGCCTGTTTTTTTTTTTTTTTCCCCACAGTCTGTTGTGCTCCTTCTATTATAGCACGGATCACATGACAACTTGTCTCTATTCCCCCAGTCCCCAGATATTAGCTCCCCACGAGCAGGAAGCATATCTCATCCACCATACTCTCCTCCCAGCTCCTGGCACAAGGCCTAGCACCTTGTGAGAGCTCAAGAGTATTTAAATGAATACATTTCCTCCCAGTGGTGTTCCCATAAAGCATAATATACTCCTTTTTTTTTTTTTTAATTAATTTATTTAAATTTTTTGGCCACGTCCCATGCCACGCGGGACCTTAGTTCCCTGACCAGGGATCGCATCCACATCCCCTGCAGTGGGAACGTGGAGTCTTAGCCACTGGACCACCAGGGAAGTCCCACTCCTTGTTTTAGACACACTTGATGTGACACTTCGTTTGGGGGAAATTTAGGATGTTTCGCATCCACTCTTAAGCTGTGCACTCCCCGAGCACAAGGCCTGCACTGGACACACCTCTGTATCCCCTGGTGCCTAGCGCAGTGTCTGATACACAGGCATGTGCATACTTTAAGATATAACGTATAATAGATAGGTTTCCACGCAACACAGCAAAGAAAAAATGAACTCTGCTATATGCACTATCAGTGAACCTCTCAGACATAAGTTTAAATGAAAGAAGCCAGACATGAAAGAGTAAAAGTGTAAGATTCTATTTACATAAAGTTCAAACATGGCAAAACTAATTCTTGGTGAGGGAGGAGAGAAAAGTGGTCACTGTTGGGGGTTTGGCTGGGAGGGAGCACGAGAGAGCCTGGTGTGGGCTACACATGTCCTATCTCTTGACCTGGCTGGTGGTTACACGTGTGTACATGAAAAATCAATGGAGCTTTAAACTGTGGTACATCTAGACAACAGAATGTTATTCTATTTTATTGAAAAGAAATGATCTATTAAGCCATGGCTGAAACTTAAATGCATATTACTGAGTAAAAGAAGCCAATCTAAAAAGGCTACATACTGTAGGATTCCAACCATATGACATTCTGGAAAAAGCAAAACTAAGGGAACAGTAAAAAGATCAGTGATTGCCAGGGATGGAAGGAAGGAAGAGGGATGAATAGGCAGAGCACAGAGGAGTTTTAGGGCTGTGACACTATTCTGTACGATATTATAAGGGTGGATATATGTTATTATACGTTTAGCCAAACCCACAGAATGTACAACACCAAGAGTGAAGCCTAATGTAAAGTATGAACTTTGTGTGATGATTTGTCAGTGCAGGTTCATCAATTGTAACATATGCACCACTGGGGTGGGGGAATTTGATAGTGGGGTAGGCTCTGTGTTGGTCGGGGTGATGGGGCAGGGGATATATGGGAACTCTCTATACCATCCACTCAATTTTGCTGTGAACCTAAAACTGCTCTAAAAAAGAAAGTCTATTTTTAAAAAATTATTGAGCAGTATATTTTGTGCACTGTATAGCATGTGATATCTCAGCTAAAAAGGAAAAAGTGTTCTCCTTGAATATAATATTAACTAGAATTTTCTAAAGGCTTACAGGAAGCCGGACCTTGCCTGAGTTCTGTACCTGTAGTATTTTCTAGAATATAGGTGGTAGGAGGGCATGGTCCTACCCGGCTTGATCTCCATCCTGCCCTCAGTGGCCGGCACATCATAAAGGTTTATCAGGTGGGGAAATGTGCTCCTTGCAATATCACAAAATCCCCCACGCTGTAGGAATGGGAGCACTGTCCGTTCTACAGAAGAGGAAACCAAGCGTCCGAGAAGCAAATGACTGATCCAAAGCCACGCAGCTGGTAAGTGGCAGAGCCAGGACTTGTGCCAGGTTGTCTCGATAGAAAAGCCTGCATTCTGAACCCCTGTGCTCTGTCACCTCCAATTTTCTGTGAAGTTGAACCCCAAGAGCTCAAAGTGCTCAGAAGGCATGCTGGTACAATTATTCATAGGCATTATCATCAAGGTTGTGTTTTTCCTAAGTTAATTGCTATTGTCTCTGGGATGTGGTTACAAAGTGCCCTGACTGTAGCTGTGATAAAGGGATATTCCAAGTCCAAGTTCAACCTGTCAGCCTGTCGATAGCTTTGACACCTTGATTCCCTGTCATCTGGTAACTACTAAAAGGTGTAATATTCCGAAGCCTTTAATTTTACCTTCCGCGGGAGAGGAAAATTGATAGGGGAGAGGTAGGGTGCATTTTGAGACATGTGCAAATTACCTTTTGACTCTCATGAATGTGTATTCCGCATCTGATGCCTGCCTTGGCGAGAATCTTCTTCCCCAGGATGAGCTAGGTTGATGGCCATCAGCGCATAATTGCTGGGCTCAGCCCCATCTCTCCCACCAGAGAATGAAACCTTGTTCAAGGTCAGCATCGAGGTGTCAGTCTCAAAGTTTCCAATGCCAAATGAGCTGCATCAGGAACAAGACCGTCTTCAGAGAGGGCAGCCTACCCCAAATAGAAAAAAACGTTTGTGTGTGTGTGTCTGTGTGTCTGTGTGTCTCTCTGTGTGTGTGTGTGTGTGTGTGTGTGGTCTGATGATGCCTTCAGGCCAGGTAAGAGGAGAGGTGAAAAGGTGATCTAGTGGGACTTCAGGGGCATGATGGTGCCCAAAGCCAGACGGGAGGAGGTTGTAGGTGAGCAGGTGATGGTAACATGAAGATAGTCTGTATGGACCGCTCTTCTGAGAAGGTTGGCTGTGACAAGAGAGAAGAGAGAGGATTAGAAAAAGCAGCATCGGACTTCCCTGGTGGTGCAGTGGTTAAGAATCCACTTGCCAATGCAGGGGACATGGGTTCAAGCCCTGGTCCGGGAAGATCCCACATGTCACGAAGCAATGAAGTCCGTGCACCACAACTACTGAGCCTGCATGCCACAACTACTGAAGCCCGCACGCCTAGAGCCCGTGCTCCGCAACAGGAGAAGCCACCGCAATGAGAAACCCACGCACCACGATGAAGAGTAGCCCACGCTGGCCGCAAGTAGAGAAAGCCCGCGCGTAACAACGAAGACCCAATGGAGCCAAAATAATGATAATAATAAATAAATAAATAAATAAAAATTAAAAAAAAAGAAAAAGCAGCATCATGAGAAATCCATTGAAGGCTTTTTTGGAAATACTTTTCATTGTGGTAAAATACATATAACATATATTGATAATTTGCCATTATAATGTATACAGTACAGTGGCATTAATATATTCAAAATGCTGTGCAACCATCACCACTATCAAGTTCCAAAACATTTTCATCACTCCGAAAGGAGACTCCATCCCCACTAGGCATTCCTCCCTCCCCCCAGCCCCTGGCAGCCATCAATCAGCATTTTTTTGGCTGTGGATTTTTCACATACATAGATTCATACAATATGCGGCCTGTTGTGACTGGCCTCTCTCACTTAGCATGATGTTTTCAAGGTTCATCCATGTGGTAGCATGCATCAATACTTTATTCCTTTTTATGGCTGAATAATACTCCATTGTGCAGATATAACACATTTTGTTCAAGTTTATTTGTTGGTGGATACTTGGACTGCTTCCACCTTTTGGCTATTGTGGTTAGTGCTGCTATAAACATTGGTGTACAGGTTTTTTTTCCTTGAACACCTGTTGTCATTTCCTCTGGGTAGATACCTGGGAGCAGAATTGCTGGGTCACACGGTAATCCTAGGTTTAACTCATTGAGAAACTGTCAAACTAGCCATGTATGAGGCTTCAAATTTCTCCACATCCTTGACAACCGTTATTCTTTTCCATTTTTTTCTTTGAAGGTTTTTTTAGAGTGAAGATTCCTTCTTCTACTGAGGGCTCACCATGGGCTCACTGGCTTGTGAACAGTGGTGAGCGGATGGGCCAGCCCTACCATCCAGGGGCTCACAGCCTGGTGCGACCATGGGAAAGGCAGGCACTGAAAGAGACTTCCAGACTCTATCCTGGACCCAGAGCTTCCAGTCAATTCTTTCTACCTCCAGCTGTGGATAATGAAAGCTGAAATTTAGACACGGCATTCCAAGCCCCTTTTAGGGAAGCAAGAGGGGAAAGAGCACAGACTTTGGTGTGAGAGCCCCTTAGGTTCATCTGCTTCTGTTCATCACTCAAGCAAGCTGTTCAACCTTTCAGAGCCTCGGCTTTCCTGGCAGCACAATGGGGACAGTACTGTTTCCCTGGGGGAGTCACTGTGAGATTTATACAGGTAAATGACAAAAGTGGAGATGCAGCTCAGAGTCTGCCACTTAGTAGATGCTCAATAAACATGTTTTCCTCTCTTTGGGTCAATGGAGAAAAAAAAAAAAAAAGGAAGTGAAATTAACAAGAAAGTGTGTTTTCCTTTTAATCCAGCACTACCTAAGGCAGACAGGGATGTTTGCAGACTGAGGAGGTGGCCTCAGTTGTGGGCCAGGGACATACCACCAACATTGATCTAGGCCCTCAATCATATAACAGCCTCCTGGGGGTCTCCTCCGCCTCCCCAGGAATTCCAGTGCTCAGCAAGCTTTGGGGTTCACCAGCTGTATTGGTTTCTGAGAGCTGCAGCAACACAATAACACTAGCTTCTGGTGGTGGTTGGCGTTCCTGGCTTGGAGACGTATCACTCCAATCTCTGCCTCCATCTTTACATGGCCTTTGCCCTTGTGTGTGCACCCCCAATTTCCCTCTTTATAAGGACACCAGTCATTGGATTAGAGCCCACCCTAAACCAGTATGATCCTCTTTCAACTTGATTATATCTGCAAAGATCCTATTTCCAAACAAGGTCACATTTGTGGGCACTGAAGGGTTAGGACATATTTTTTAGGGGACATGATTCAACCTATAGCACTGGTTGACGGTTAAATGCAGGCATGGAATCAGGTTTCACAGAGCATAGAGACAGTTTGGGGAGCCTTCTTCAAGGGAAAGAACACAAAATTATGAATGCAAATTTAGGTAGAGGACCCTGGAAGGGGGTGAACAGACGGGGGTCCTGTAGCTTAAGCATCTTTAGCGTCATGGAAAATCTACCTCCGGAAAAACCTCATGTTATCCTGATTTGGTTTCTATACTCATTACATGGAGCCAAAGGAATAAAACAGTTAAAAATGACAAACCATTAAAACATAAATTTCAAAACAGACATACACTTCTGCATGTATATTAGAACAGGTCTGCAAGGAAACACATCCAAATCTCAACTGATTATTTGTGCCGGGTAGAGTTGTGGATGATTGTTATTTATTCATTTTTTCTTTTCACTTATCTAAATTTGCTGGGTCTGTCTACAATGAACATATATTGCCTTTATAGAAACCATAAACATCTTCTTTCCGGCTTGATGTGTCGATTAGAGTCGGGATGGGTCTGAGGCCCTCGCAGAGAGCTGCAAGGCTGGCAGTTGTCATTGATATCTGTCCCGGGAGATGCTATTTCCTCAAGGGCTCTATGGAACCCACATGACCTCCCCTTAGGTTTCCTCGGTCCCCCCTCATCTGCACTCCCAGAAGGCTGCCTGGCTCAGATTGGGAAGATACCCAGAGAGCCAATGGCCAGTGTACGCACAGGAGAGGCCCCACCAAGGAGAATGAGGTGCCGTGACTGTTGATCCGTTTCCCTGATTTACATCAATTTACATTCAGCTCTTGAGTAATCTACATGAAAAACAGGCCACCTCCATCTATTCCACTGAAATCAGATGAGGCCGCCTGGCCTGTGGGATGATGTGGGGAGATGCTCCCTCACTTCCCAAACCCTGGGCAGATTAATTTGTCAGCCCAAACAAGGGCTGGCATTGTAATCATGGCCACCTAGCACTCTTCTACTTTCCCCAAATTGGATAGATAAATGGATATTTGTGGTTTATTAACCGGAATGTTTTGTCTAGCTGCATTTTCCATTTCCTTCCCTTCTATAAGGAGCTGGTACGTTTTTTCATGTGAGAGTATTGATGCCATTCATTCATTCACTCCTCCCATGATAATTCACCGAGGTCTTCCACGTACCAGGCAACTGTGCTTGTGTCCAGGCGAGAGAGGTGATTGCCTTTGGCCTTGTCTTCAGTTGATGTCTCTGCTCGTGACTTATTTTTAAAAATAAAGTTTGATGTACGTATAACCTACATACAGTAAATTGCATAAACCTCAAGTGTACGACTTGACAAATATTAGCATATGTATCCTGTAACCTCCATCATGAATGAATAATGATGTGCCTACTTTCTTTTTTTTAATTGAATATAGTTAATTTACAATGTTGTGTTAGTTTCAAGGGTACAGCAAAATGATTCAGTTATTCATATCTGTATATTCTTTTTCAGATTCTTTTCCATTATAGGTTATTACAAGATATTGAGTATAGTTTGCTGTGCCATACAGCAGGTCCTTGTTGTTTACCTATTTTATATACAGTCGTGTGTATATGTTAATCCCAAATTCCTAATCTATCTCTGTCCATCAACAGATGAATGGATAAAGAAGATGTGGTATATATATATATATATACACACACACACACAATGGAATACCACTCAGCCATAAAAAAAGAATGAAATAATGCCATTTGCAGCAACATGGATGGACCTAGAGATTATCATATTAAGTAATGTGCTTACTTTCTAATTTTGTTAAAGGAATTAGTGAGTTAGTAAATGTATACTCCCTGGCACAAAGTAAGTGCCAATAACCTACTACCTCCAGAAGCAAAGACCTTGCCCACCTGTTCTGTAGGTGCTCCCATGGGTATCTCTGACCCGGTACCCAGCTGGGGTCTTCTCTGAGTAGGTGTTGCCATGACCCTGGCTTATATTTTGATCTTCATCTCTACCTCTTTCTCATTTGCTGGGAGGAGTTGGAAGGAGACAGGTTCAAAAACATATCTTTTCCCTAAAGGAACTTAATATTTCAAACAGTTTTTCTACATTTGTCAGAGGAAACATCAAACTACACTTTGCAAGAATTTTGAAGATGTATAGTGCATCTTTGCTAGTCTAGCTAATAACATGATCTGAAGAGGTTTTATCATTATTACCGATTTTTTCAATTCAGTACAAAATGTGGTATTTGCCACCAAAAAATATCATTTGGAAGATCATGGAAAGTGCTTCCTAGAATTTCATCGAAGATTTCTTTCCTACTTTCATGCAAAGTTTAACATAGAAAACAGAACTAAGTTCAACCATATAACCATTTTGATATTTTTCTCAAAATGGAAATAGTTTTCTTATTATTTCTGATTTTTTGAAGGGTGATGGACACCCTTGTTTCCCTAACCCAACCTCTTCTCCCTAAAGAGACCGGACGAGGTCACCACCCACTTTCGCAGCCCACCTAGGCTAGAGGGTCTTCCTGAGAGCGTCATCTGGCATCGTTGCTTTTCTACAGGATCAACTGAATCTGGTTTGCAGTTTTTCCGGCACTCACACAACCCCTTCCCTGGGCCTCGGCCTCCCCCAAAGACTCCACCACTGGCCAGCCTGAGCCCTCCTGGGTGGCCCCCTGCACCCTCCTCTAAGAGTCTCAGTTGTGATAATTCCAAACGCTTTCCTTTGTTCCCCGAGGCCTAGAGGAGAATGCTGCTTCCTGCAGCTGCTACCTCCCAAATGCCTTAGAGTCGTCTTTGTACCCTTTGAGTTACCCAATTAACCACTTTATACCTAGTTAACCATCCTGTATATCAGATTCTCTCTGTTCAGCTACCTGGTATGGTTTCTGTCTCCTGTCTGTTCCCCACTGACACCCCCAGCCCCATCTTCCTGGTCCTCAGTTCCAGCCTTGAATGAGTTGCCGAACATCACTGAGCCTCGCTTTTCTGACGTGTGAAGTGAGAAGAATGGTAACAGAACGCCATCAGCACGGAGGCGCTTTTTAGGTTTGCAGCCCAGGAGTCCTCTCTGCCAGAAGCTCCCAGCACCATCCGGGCTGGTGAGGGTCTTCTGAATGGTGATCACCTGACTCCCTATTACTTCGTCCTCTTGTTCATTCAACAAGCATTTGTTGAGTGCTATGATGAACTTATTGCATCCCCCAAAATTCATGTGTTGAAGCTTTAACCTCCCAGTGCGACTGTATTTGGAGATGAGGCCTTTATGGAGGTAACTAAGTTAGGTGGGAAAGCAGCCGTCTGCAAGCCAGGAAGAGGGCCCTCAGCAGAAACGGAACCCTGCCGGAACCTTCATCTTGGAAGTCCAGCCTCCAGAACTGTGAGAAAATAAATTTTGGTTCTTTAAGTCACTCCAGTCTCGGGTATTTCATTAGAGCAGCCTGAGCTGACTAAGACAAGCACCAAGTATGTACCAGACAGACCTACGCGCTGGGGACACCTCAGTCATCAAGATAAACCAAAGGCTCTGCCCTCAGGTTGCTTCCATTCTCAAGTGAGGAGAAAGGAAATAAAGAAAAAAGCCAGTAAGTGTATGTTACATCAGATGGTACCCAGTTCAAGAGGGAAAACAGAGCAGGGGCGGGAGTAGGGAGTGACAGGGGTTGGTATTTAGGTGGCATTTAGGGAAGGCGACATTTTACTAGAGACCATGAGAAGAAGTAAAGAAAGAAGAAGCAGTAATGTGACTATCTGGAGGAAGGGCGTGCCTGGCAGAGGGAAAGGCAAAGGCCTTTGTGAGAAAACACAGCAGCATAAGGAGCAAGGGAGAGGGTGCTTGGTGGTGCTGGAGAGGGGGACGGAGAGCGGGGACCCTGTCGTCCATCGTAAGGGCTTGGGCATTTATTCTGAATGAGAGAGGAGGCTTGTATCAGTCAGGGCTCTCCAGGGAAACAGAACCAATAAGGCGTGTGTGTATAAAGAGGTTTATTTCAAGGAGTTAGTTCATGGGATTACAGGGGCTGGCAAGTCCAAAATGCATAGGACAGACTGGAAGACGAGACATTCAGACCAGAAGACGGGAGCCGATGCTGCAGTTTGAGGCAGAATTTCTTCTTCTTCTCTGGAAACCTCAGTTTTTGTTCCTAAAGCTTTCAACCGCTTAGATGAGTTTCGCCCACTTTATCAGGGGCTCTCGCCTTAACTTAAAGTCAACTTTATGTACAATGGTGAATGTCAACCACATCAAAATACCTTCACAGCAACACCTAAATTCGTGGTTAATTAAATAACTGGGTGCTGGAGCCCAGTCAAGCTGACACATTCAACTCACCATTCCCAGGCTTTTAGAAGGTTCTATGCAGATGACACTCTACCTGATCGCTTACCTGGCACTGTTTCTGACTTACTTTTGAGCGACATGAACTGACGGATTTTGGAAAGTATCCTCCTGTCTCCTTCTGGAGAATGGTCTGCAGGGGTACGGCTGGCTGTCACCAGGGACACTGGTCAGGAGGCCGCTGCAGGCACGCAGTCGATGGTGGCCTGGACCACCGTGATGGCAGGGAGGTTGCAAGCTCACGGGCATGTGGCTCCCCTCTGCAGGTAGGACAGGCAGATGCTGATCGTTTCTGTTCTCCCAGAAACAAACCCATCATGTGTCGTGCCTGGCACTCAGCAGGTGCACAATCAATGTTTGCTGGCAAGGAAGGTCTGAAAAACCGAGTAGCTGAGAGCATTTTGCAAACTGTGAAGCCCTGCCCACCTGGTCTCTGTTATGACCCTTAGGCCTCTCTCCTTGGTCTGAAGCACTGTTTGAGGAACTCCTCGCTGCCGTCCAAATCCCAAATCCCATTCGTTCTTGGAACAAAGCTTGTCCTGGCCCACAGTCAATGATTCTCTCTGGCTTCCCCTGACCCGCTCTTGAGTGCAGTGGAGCAAAGGTTTCCCTCCTGTGGGACCTTCTTGCTGCGAAGCACTAATGGACTGGGCAGTAATTAGATTCTCTACAATGTCCCCAGTTCTCATTTCCTTTTAATCCAGAGAATTTGTGAGAATGTTGAAATCGCCTTCTGCACTGTTTCCAGAATCTGGGAGCTGGGGGAGACTCTGTCCTCCTTATCTCCTTGGGAGTTAATTAAAGCATGAGGAAGAGCAGTGAGGTCTGGCAGAGTCTCTCACCCTCAGATCCCACCACCTAACCACGGCGGGGGTGACTAGCTCCTTGCATTCATGGCTAAGCCGGTTCTTCTTCAAAGAGCTCTAAAATTAAAAAAAGAAAAAGTAGAAGAGAGAAAAAGAAGAACCACTGTGTTTACATGGAAAGTGGTTCCACATTCTTGCCGTATGGAACACAGAGTGTCCTGGAGTCAGCAGCTACCTGGCCGTGTTCCCTGCAGTATTATAGAGCAGGGGAGCCAAATTTCCTTCTGGGTATCTATAAATAAAGTGCTTCATCCACAAGCAATTAGGTGGAAGCATTTTCCCGACCAGCGTACATATGATTTTCATTTCTCCACAAGAGACACATCAGATCAGAGATGTTAGTTTAAGTCCACTGCTATGTGTAATACTAATAACTTTTTTACAGCATCTATTTCCCTTCTTTCCAAACTTCCCCTCCCCCTGCTTCAGTCCAGGATTTATGTAGAAACTCTACCTAGGAATAGGCAGGCACCACATTCCAAAATTCTTTCAGTTTAAGAAATTTAGAAGGGTATGGGATTTAATTTCTTCTCTTGCAGGTCGAATGCTCCATTTCTGATCTCCTGGGATGTATGGTGGATTCTCCTTTTTCTGATAATAAGAGCTTAGCAGCTGGCCACGTTCCCCTTTTCACCTTGCCTGCCAGGTACCTTAGTGCCAGCAACTGCTTATGCCGTGTGCCTCTGAGTTCTCTATTTTCCAGATTACTGATTTTACCTTTGATTATCCTTACCAAACCTAAATGTCAATGTAAGCTTACCCATCATGTCTTCAGAAAGAGGCAGAATGCAGAGAAATAATAGTTTTTATTTTTAGTGGCTGCTGCTCTTAGAATGGACCCTCAGGATGTATGAGGCACTGGATATGGACTGAAAGAAAAAATCAGGACAGAGGGAAAGAGAAGAGGAAAAGGACCTTCAATGGGTATGAACTATGTGTCTTGCATTATGTAAGCACTTAACAGATATTTTTTAAAAATTTAAGATACACAGCAGACCCTCTAAGGGAGAATGGCTGAGTCAAGCTTGGATCCTGGTCTCTGTTTTTCCAGAGCGAGAGTGTGCTCTATACTATGATTCCACTTCCCAAACAGCGAATGGGGAAGAGGCCAGCCAGTAGCACAATACGCCTGTGAACACACAGTACCATGTGCTAAAGGGCAGAGAGCAAGTTTGGTTGATGCCAACAGGGAGAACCAAAGGGATTGGACTTTAGGTGAATAGGTTAAATACAGCAAGCCCAAGGCATCCATCCATCCATCCCCCCATCCATCCATCCGTCCATCCATCCATCCCCCCATCCATCCATCCATCCATCCATCCATCCATCCCCCCATCCATCCATCCGTCCATCCATCCATCCCCCCATCCATCCATCCGTCCATCCATCCATCCCCCCATCCATCCATCCCCCCATCCATCCATCCGTCCATCCATCCATCCGTCCATCCATCCATCCCCCCATCCATCCATCCCCCCATCCATCCATCCATCCATCCATCCATCCGTCCATCCATCCATCCCCCCATCCATCCATCCGTCCATCCATCCATCCCCCCATCCATCCATCCGTCCATCCATCCATCCCCCCATCCATCCATCCGTCCATCCATCCATCCCCCCATCCATCCCCCCATCCATCCATCCATCCATCCCCCCATCCATCCATCCGTCCATCCATCCATCCCCCCATCCATCCCCCCATCCATCCCCCCATCCATCCATCCATCCATCCCCCCATCCATCCCCCCATCCATCCATCCATCCATCCATCCATCCATCCATCCATCCCCCCATCCATCCATCCATCCATGCATCCATCCATCCAACACTTTCAAACTCTACTGCACAACAAAGGCCTCATACCTTCTAGGAGCTCTGGAGCTGGCATGACATTTCCGAATTGTCCCCAACTAAGCCAAGACCTTTACACCCCAACATCAACCAGTCATTGAAGGCAGATGCCCCCGGGAAGTTAGTGTGACCTTGCATGAGGGAAACTGGCAGAGAGAGACTCAGCTGAGAGCCTTTGGCAGCCGATGCTCCTAGCAGGTGGGGGAATGCAGGTTGCCATCCTGACAAGGGGGCATCTGAGTAGCACAGCACAGGCCCTTCCACACCCTGATTTATTGTTCTCCATTTGACTATTTTTTTCATAGTCTGCCCCCCTCTACTAGAACATACACTCCACTTTCCTGTTTTGCTCACTGCTGTGTCCGTGGAGCCTAGAACAGTGTCTGACCCAGGGGATGTGCACCGTAAGCCATTCATTGAATGAAGGAACAGATAGAAACAGCAGTGTTACTCAGTGCTTATACTGTGCCAGGCACTACGCTAAATTTAATTCACAGGACCACCCAAGAGGTAAGTACAATTATTCTTGTTCTACAAAGTTAGGAAACAGAGCTTAAAGAAGCCAAGTCATTTGCCGAGTTGGGCACTGAGGGTAAGTGGTTAAGTCTAGATTTCAAGGATTCTGAAGGCTGGCCTTTTGACTCCAAATGTTCAGGGAGCACTGGGAGCCAGAGGGGCCCTTTCAGGCCCAGCATCGGTCCCACTTGGGATGACTTGAGCTTCCACAGGGCACGCGCATAGGCCTCAGCTCCTGGCTGGGAGGGGCCAATATCCCCTGACATGGCTTTCCCACATCACCTGCATGCTGAGGACTCCCAAGTCTACACGTCCAGCCCAGGTGATACCCGCGCCTAACGTCTCACGGGGATCTCAGACTTAACGTGGCTGAAGCAGAGCTCATCAAACTGCTCCTCTGCCAGTCTACCCCATCTCACCAAGTGGCACTGCCATCCACAGTGCTGCTCAGGCCACACACCTGGGGTCACCCTTAATTGCTCTCTTTCCTATATCCTTCAGCAAGACCTAATAACTCTGCCTCCAAAATAAATCCCAAACCAGTCCGCTTTACTCCATTCCCACAGTTGGCTCCTAGGCTGACCTACTCTCATCTTCCATCTGGACCACTCACCGCAAGAGCCTCCTGACTGGTTTTCCTGCTTCCTCTCCCTGATGCCCTGTCCTTCCACCTGCCAAAGGCATCCTGCCAAGAACTGAGAAGGGGCTGAGATTTCACCTTACTTGAAAGCTCACAAATTAGCATGCCGGTTTCATGCATGCTGATAAAAGACACGAGACACCTGGGTCAGAGACCAAAGACTGTGTCACTCACAGCAAAAGGAGTGGGTAGTATCAGCATGGTCACCAAAGGTTCCTCAGCCCCAGTTCCCACAGAGGTGACACGGATGGGCCTAGATGAACAGCTGCACATGCCCTGGGTGTGCACTACAGGAGAGGAGCTCTGAGCTCGGGGAACACGCTACGTTACAGCAATCAGGAAATAAGTCTGCTCTTTGTCATGGAGGGGACATTACTTGGTGTCTCAAGCTTGCTCACTATAAACACAACCCTGAGAAATGGCTCAGGTAAACAGTGGTCAGAGACTTGCACTCATGGCATAGCCAGTAAGATGAATGCCCAATGACCTAGAACAGAATTCAAACTACTTAACATGGTCTTCAAGGCCCAGAGCGACCTGGTTCCTGCCTGCCCCTTGCCCTCACCTCCTAGCCCTAGTCCCCTCACTCACTCTGCCCAGCCACACCGGCCTCCTCGGGGCCTTTGTACTTGATCTTCTCCCATCTCTTCACATGGGTTGCTCCTTTTTACCCTTTGGATAGCACCTCCTTAAGGATGTCTTCCTCAACCATTCCAGCTACCATGGCCTCACACCCTCATCATGTCATATCCACCATATTCTTTTCAAACGTTATCCCACTCTGAAATGACCTTTGCTTATAATCGTGTTTCCTCTCCTTGTATGTCAGGACTTCATCTGTCTTGTTGCCTGCTGTATCCCCAGAGTCTAGAGCAGGGTCCAGGTGCTAAACAAACATTTGGGGACTATCTAAAAATACAGGGCAGGGAGAATCCCTGCTCAGGAGGCTGGAGGCTCTGATAGCATCCTTAGGGGTGGGAAATGCCAACCAAGGAGATTCTCAGTGCTTTGGAAACATAAAACTCAGCATGACTCAGCTTAATACCAGGGTGCAAGTGTTGTGTGACTCAATGCTGTGCTTCAAACATGAGACTTCTCTTTGTAGCGGCCTCTGAGAACATCAACGGGGGATACCGCGGCATGATTGTAGGGGAAGCCAAGTGATGTGTGGCCAAGTGATGGAAAATGTCCAAGTGATGGAAAGTCTTCAAAAAAGACTTCAGATACAGAGTTTACAAGGATGAGGGATCCCTTCAAGGGAGTTCGGGGCTTGGCCAACAATTAACTGACCAGGCTGAAGGCGATGGCAGCTTGGTTCATCAAGACGGTGAGGTACCCATGGGGGATTCCTGGACTCCTGAGCACCCACAGCTGGAGGTGGAAGAGAACCAGAGCCAGAAAAGAGGACTGAGAAGGAATCTTATGAGAAGCTGAAGACAGAGAGATGGCGTCTTCAAAGAAGGAGATGACAGGGGAACCAAGGGACAAGAGGGCTGGTCAGTGTGGTGACCGGGAGGGCGGCAGTGGTGGTGGCAATGATGGTCAGCAGTGTGTAATGCTGGAGGTGCCAGGAAGAATGAAGCTGTTCATGAGCTGAGTGGGCAGGGGCAAGTCTCCTAACCCCTCGGGGCCTTTGTAAGTGGCAATGATTAGCACTAGTAACAGTAACAGCAGGAGGCTCTCTGAGGACAGCGGACCCCTCCCTCTAGACCTGGTTGGTGGGCAGGGGTCGGGGTGCTCTTTGAACTCAGCTGCTGCCGTTCTCAACCACTAGAGCATGTCTGAGAACCAGCTACAAAATGGTGGCTGGGCTTCCATTGGGCGATTGGGCTGGTGGGTGGACTTTATTGTGAGCTGGAGTCAAGGTCAGAGAAATAACACGCAGCTCTTTCTTAGGGGCTGGCAATACACAAGGGAAGTCCAAGTAGACAAACACACAATGATCCCCTACTGGGTTCTAGGCTTGTGCTGGGCTCGCAGGATAAAAGATAAATGAGACCCAGTGACACCGTGTGGTGGAGAGAGAAGGGCGGCTCCAAGCCCAGGGCGCCAATGGCAGTGAGAGTGCTTCTCTCCAGCTGGCCTCCCGGGACTTGCTTGGGGAAGTGGGGCGTGGAGGTGTCGAGAACAGTCACCTTTGGGGACAGACTGCTCTACATCTTTTCTCCTGGAGATCATATGTGGGTACCCCCCCGACCAAAGTAAGAGGTACAGAGGAGCCAGACGAGGCTCCCAAAGGATTGTTCACTGTGGCTCATGAGCCTTTCTGCCCCCTCTTGCCATGGTGGCCTGATTGTGGGGGGCGGATGCATCAAGAATCCACATAAACCCACATCCTCCCTCCAGCCTCCCTGCATCTGTCTTGTGTTCCCAACGTCAGCGACCTCCATCCACATCAGGAGAACATACATTTCATTTCAGGAGAACAACAAATGCAGAGGGAAGCCATGTGCCTCTGGTCGGGGTACCTGATCTCTTTAGGCCTTTGTCAACCTCAGAGAGCTGGGGGATCCCAGGATCTGGGGGAAGAGTTCAGAAGCCGCCCGCATGGCTGGCAACTTAGTGCAGGCCACTCAGGTTGGAAGCCTCCGGACCTCTCTGCTTACTGATGGGGAAACTAAGGCCCAGAATGCAGAGGTGACTGGCCCAAGGTTGTCAGTGAACCAGGGATGGGACCAGAGCTCAGAGCTCCCAGTGACCTGAGAAAGAATGCTGAAATTGTACTGACACTGCCCTTAAAAATCACCTAGAGCACTGATTTTTAAAAAGCAGATTCTGGAGACACACCACAGACCTACTAAATTGGAACCTCTGAAGTGGGGCAGGGGCCAGGGAATCTGAATTTTGAAATTCAAAACCACCCCTGGTGGTGATTCGTTTGATGGGCCAGTGTGGGCCTCTCTGCTAGTTGAAGCCCATGTGCTGGGTTTTCTCCACTTGCCTCCCAGATCTTTCACCTTTTCCACTCTTCTGCAAGCCCGCGAGGCTGACCTGTGTGGAGTTAACCCCGGCCCCTCGCCCTCTGGCTCTTTGTAGGGTTTGGCTGATGGGAGGCAGAAGGGGCAGGGGTGAGGTTTACTGCTCATGTTCACTGCCTGCTGGGCGGCAGCTGGGCAAGACCAGGGCTCCATCGCAGCCCTCTCTTAGACCTCCTCCCCCTCGTTCCTTCAGACCTGGCTCCCCTCCGTTGCTAGCCCTGGGGCACCTCACCACCCATTGGAGATTCTCCCCAGCCCTGCCCATGCCTCTGTCCTCCATCCCTTCATTCCGCTGTCTTCGGTGAAACCCCCTGCTATGCCATCCAGGTCCACGCAGCCCTCGATCTCTGTCAAAGGGTAGTCCACCTTGACTTCCAGCCTCAGGGAGAAGGTTCTGGAATCTGATTTCGAAGGGAGTACAGAGGAAGCCTGTAGGAGCCTCCTAGACAGGGTGGTTCCCCAGCCGAGCCTCACAGGACCAAGTGCAGGTGAGGAGGGGAAGGAGAGCAGAGGAGGGGCTGGCACTGTACCTGGCAGAGGGCCTGTGAAGCTATGCAGACCCGCAGGAGTCCAAGAGAGCTGGGTGTAGGGAGGAGAGAACGGGAGTGACCCAGCAGGGGCAGGGGTAGCGAGCAGGTCCCAGGAGGACTTCATTAGACTTCCCAAATTCGTGCAGGGCAAGTTCTGACAACCGCACCCCGCCGGTTGGAAGGGTACACCTGCGAGAGGAAAATGACGCTCTACGACTCGCCTTTGGAGGTATCAGAAGATGCGTGGCAGTGCATGATCGGCTGCCTTGCCTGAGCCTCGGTTCCCTTAACCACAGCGCTGGGCTGACAATCGCGCCAGACCCCACTCCCGGACACATAGGGAAGACCTGTGAATGTGAAAGCGATTTGCAAACTATGAAGCGATGGACCCAAAGAAAGAATGATGACCATTACTGAGGCAAAAGAAACGAATGGGGCTGTCTGCTTTCCCGGAAATGAAGGCTTCCTTGGCCCCCCGAGCTTTCTCCCATGCTGCGGCCGCCCCTGATGGAATAACCAAACCTTCAGCTGCTCCCCAGACAGACGGACGCCTGCTGGTATCTCCAGCAGCCCCGGACTCCCAGGGCCGCTGCACCACGGTCCCCCAGCAGAAGCATAATGTGCTGAAAATCTATTTTCAGGCTCTCGGGTTAGGTGATGACAGCTCTGGTTTTAGCCAATTAAATACCATTTTCATTCACACATATCAGGCCCAGAAATGGGGGCGTTTGTTTTAGGAGGACTTCCTCCTTGGGTTTCTGTCTCCTCCACATTTATGTTTCAACCAGGGCTTGGTGGTCATTAGCCGTGCAGGGGCTCTGGCTCTACCTGCGCTAGATGCCCGGGTCCCGGGACAAGTCTTGACCCTGAAGAGTCCAGAGTGTGGTGGAGAGACAGAGATACTTGATTATTCCTCTAATAGTACTGAGCTTGTCCTTGCTAAATGTGGCCCCTACCCTCAGGGAGGTTCCATTCTACTGTGTAAAAACAGACAAATGAAATTCGATGGTTAAGCAACGTGCCAAGAGCTGCGAACGATGACCTACGAAGAGCATCAGGGTTGGGGTTTGGATGATCCCGCTCAGGCTGTGTGCAAACGCTCTGGCCAATGGCCTGTCTTCCTCTCAAAGGTGCTTCCTGCAACATGGGCACTTGAGATCATGAGCTCTGGCCAAATAGGTGTGCATCGGAAGCCTCAATCTTCCCACCTGTAAAATAGGATGATAACAATAATAGCCATTGCTCTGTAGAGCTGTAGGCTCTATAGAGGCAATGGGCTAATTCGTGGACATGCTTTGCACAGTGCCTGGCGCAGAGCAGATGCCCAGCAATTGTTCCTTGCTGGTATTGTAACTATTTCTCAGCTGACTTGGCTCCCACAGAGCTGCGGGGCTGGGCAAGGTCTCTACGAAGAGCTGGCTTGATGAGAGGACCAAAGAGGGGGAGCTGAATGGCTCCCCGTATTTGACAGCCCAGTGTTGAGGTCAAGAGCACAGGCTGGAAGCAAACAGTTTCCTTCCCACTTCCACCTCCTCCTGGCCTCTCTGAGTCTCAGTTTTCTTACCTGTAAAATAGGATAATGAGGGTACCTGTGTCTAATGTCTGCCTCTCTCTTCATAGGGCCTTCCCTCTCCTCCTCTTGTCTCTTAAAAGGACACTTGTCACCGGACAGAAGGCCCACCTGGATAATCCAGGATAATCTCATCTCGAGATTCTTAACATAATTACACCTACAAAGACCCTGGCACCAATGGACATATCTTTGGCGGGGGTGGGATGGGGTGGCATCATTCACCAGCTGCAGTTGGGAGGGCAGACACGGGATGCCCCTCTTTTCAGGTCCTTCACATGGCGCCTGGCTCTTCAGGGATCACAAGCACCTACTGAATAAAGTTGGCAGCAAAGGGAAAGAGGAGCGAGCCTCTGCTCTGACCTGCTGGGGGACCTCAGGGGGGTGGGTCGCTGTCCCATCCGGGTGTCAGGCTTCCTTTTGTAAAACTGGGAAGTTGGGTGCATTGCCTCTAGGTAACATCCCAAAATCGAGGCCTGGATATGCTTCCAGAGTTTGACCTGGAGGCCTCCAGGTGCTGGTGACCAGCACCCAGGGAACCTGACTCTGTTCCCAGCCAGGCCCCGATTTCCTCAGTGGCAGGACAGGCAGACCCTGACAAGAACCTGGAAAAAGGGAAAGAATGAGTGTAAACCTCAGAGGTACCTTACTGAGCGTTTTATCTAATTTAATTTTCCCAAAGATAAGCATTATTCCCATTTTACAGCTGTGCAAACTGAGGCTCGGAGAGATCAGTCCCTGACCAGAAGCTACTCAGCTGGTGTCTGCCTCCCAAAGCCTGTACTTTGTGGGGCGGGGTGGGAAATCTGGTTCTGGTGCAAGGATGCTGGTGCAAAGCAGGTATCTGAGGGGTTTCTTATGCATGGCCTTTGTGCCAGGTGCTGTGCTAAGCGCTTTATTTAGCTGCATTATCTCATTTATCCTCACGAAACCCTGAGAGGTTTGTGCTATTATGATGGCCCATGCTTTACAAATGAGGGATGGTGGCTTCTGCAGTTTCCGGACCTTGAAGAAGCCACAGGGCAGCTGCTGAACCTAGAAGCACCCTGAAGCCTGAGCCCAGAGCTTAGCTGTCTGCTTGCTGCTCACCAAAATATGGGGCTCGAAGAAGGAGTAGCAGGAGCAGCTGGCACCTCTCTGCACCCACCCCCAGGTGAGGGACTGGCCAGTGCTCGGTCAGGGATGCAATGGTGGGTGACACACCGTCCCGTGTGGGTGACACATTGGCAAAGCTGTGTGAGTCAAAGGCTAGAATGAACTGTGTGACAATGCCCACGCCACATGCTTTGACACAAGACGTGGAAACCAGCCAGCAGTGACCTTCTCAACTTAGTTACATCCATTACAGAGTCATTCAACTCCACAGTATAAAATTCTCTAATCTGTCTAAACTAATGGTTCTAGGTAATGCACCCTCTTCTACCAGACCTGTTCTTTTGGGGTACCTTCAATGGTCTCGGGGCTGGTCCATCAGTTGCCTTGTGGGTGTGGATGCACTGCTGTTGATTAGGACCTGGTGAGGGACCCAGAGCCTCTGGCCAAGGACGCACCTTCCAGCGTCAGGAGAAGGAGGAGAGGCTCTCACCCTTGCAAGTGTCTTCGAGCTATTAAATCTCGGGGTCTTTCTGGTGTGTTGGTGAACCCTAATGTGTTGGTCCTCAGGCTGATTGGTGCCCACACCTGTTGACCTGTCGGTTGACATATGTGCAAATTTTGAAAACCCTCTTGTTGATCTTGATGTGTATGTGTGTTGGGGGAAGGGTTGTGTTAACTGGAAGGTTTAGTTTAGAAAGATTCAATCATTTGATATCATTGTGTTGAATAAGTCTGTAGCTAAAGAGTCTGGTTGCCGGCACTGGGCACGGGCCACTCTCCTGGGTCGGTTCTGATAAACCACTATGACCAGATCAGGGCTGTTACAGTAATTCAACCAGGAGCCCATTAGATGGGGCGGCTCTAACACCCTGGTAGCCCCCGTAAGCAAACTGAAAGCTAAGCCAGGCCAATGCTCTAGAATCTGAGGAAATGAAACTGATGAACAACCAAAATCACACACAGCCAACGAGGCTTTCCCAAGTCAGGCAGCCTCTTAGGCTATAACCAATCAAGTCATTGCTTTGCTTAGCGTCGCCGTCTTCTCTGTGAAAACCTTGCCCTAGCTCCTGCTGGGAGGGTGCTCCCAACCAGCTTTGGTTTGGGGCTGCCTGATTTGAATTGACATATGCTCAGACAAACTCTTGAAAAATTTTAACCTGCCTCAGTTTACCTTTCCACAGGGCTCTGAGTCAATAGTCCCATATGCCAGGGGCTCTCAGTGCAAACACTATTGGCCTGGGTAATTCTTTGTAAGATGTGTAGCAGCCTCCCTGGCCTCTACCTACCAGATTCCAGGAGCACACCGCACCCCATCCCCCAGCGGTGACAACCAAAAATATCCCCAGATGTTGCAAATGTCCCCTGAGGGCAAAATCACTCTAGTTCTGAACCACAGGTATATGCAAATGCTCTATGCCTGTCCTCCAGAAATTCACTTTAAACTGGCAAGGATTTGAGGTACAAGCATCTCATGTAGAGGATTTTAGAACTGGAGGCCTGTGGTAATTTCTGGGGGCTGCCTTAACAGAGTACTACAAACGATGGCTGAAAACAACAGGAATTTATCGTCTAACAGCTGTGGAGGCTGGAAGTCTGAAATCAAAGTGTTTCAGGGCCAGGCTCCTGCTGAGGGCTCTAGGGGAGGGTCCTGCTTCACCTCTTCTGGCTTCGGGTGGTGGCCAGCAACACTTGGTGTTCCTTGGCTTGTAGACACATCACTCCAATTTCTGTCTCTGTCCCCCTGTGCCCTTCTCCCCTGTACGTGTCTCTTCTCTTCCTGTAAGGACACCAGTCATATTGGATTAAGTCTCATCCTACTCAGTACGATCTCATCTTAACTAATTACATCTGCAACAATCCAACTTCCAAGAAAGTGGAATCTAAAAAAAATGACACAAATGAACTTATTTATAGAACAGAAACAGATCCACAGATATAGAAAACAAACTTATGGTTACCAAAGAGGAAAGCAGGGAGGAGGGATAAATTAGGAGTCTGGGATTAGCAGATATATACTACTATCTCTAAAACAGACAAACAGCAAGATCCTACTGTATTGCACAGGGAACTATATTCAATATCTTGTAATAACCTATAATGGAAAAGAATCTGAAAAAGAATACACACACGTATGTATTCTTTATATACATATTTATGTATAACTGAATCACTTTGCTGTACACCTGAAACGAACACGACATTGTAAATCAACTATACTTCAATTAAAAAAAAAATAGTGGTATTCTGAGTTTCTAGAAAGGACATGAATTGGGGAGAGCAGTATTTAACTCAGTACAAGGCCTTGAAGAGACAACGGAGTCTCTCCCTATCATTGCAGTGGGGAAACCGAGGCTGGAAAAATCAGGTTACTTCTCCCAGGTCCCAGTGCCAGACAGAGTGCCCAGCTAGGACCAGTGCCAGGATTCCTGACACCACATACAGCCTGCAAGCGTATACGGAACAGCTGGGACCAAAGTCCTGACCACGGGTCCACAGCTAGCCCACTGCCCAGGTGCCGGGGTCCCGCCCACACCCCTGCACATCCCAACCTCAGGGGGCTTCCTGGGATAGCCTCTCACCGTCCCCTCCAGCCCTGGCCTTGTCAGGAATCTCTCCCTTCTTCCTACTGCCAGTCGGACCCAGTCACCAAAGGAGACAAGCCTTGTTGGTTAATTTTTTTTCCCCTTCAGAAAAATAAATTCATAAATGGTGCTTGGCAAGCTGTTTACTACCTGGCTTTAATGGCCTGTTTATTACCTTGAGCCTCTGTCTGTTAACACGCCCCCCTCATCATTTTCCCTCATTAACTGTCAATTTGGAGGCCAGTTTTGGCATTAACCATGCCTGGGCCTAAATGGCTGCGGACAGTTGATTTTATGACCGAGGCTTGTCCTGGAAACGCGGGACCTGTCATCAAAGGAGGGCCGCAAACCGAGGGGTCCCGGCAGCAGGCAGTGGGGTGGGGGTGGGGGCTGGCAAAAAGCGAGGCAGGTGTGGATTTGGGGGCCTGATTCACAGGGGTACCTGGGCTCCAAAGACGAACGGCCTTTCTTCGGCAGCTGAGGGATAGGAGCATATTTAGAAGGAAGTTCATTTTTGAAAAGAGATCAGGAAGAATCTCTGATCTGGAAAAACTGCCCTCTTATGAAGGCAGAAAAGCAAACACCTCTTTGGAAAAGAACGCCGACAGGTCAGCACTGGTGCTGAGACCCATCTCAGGCTTCCCATCCATGCTGTTCCCAGCCTTGCTGGGAGCACAGGATACAGGGATGAAGGAGAGCTGGCCCTCAACCCAAGAGCTCCTGTCCAAGGAGGAGAGATGGAAGCATCCACAGGTCATGACAAGCCATGAGCCAGGGGAGCCCAGGGGAGCTCAGGGCCTGGGGGGTGCCGAGCAGGGGGTGGGCGGTGAACTCCTCAGGGCCGGTCAGAGATGGTTGTGCAGAGGGGCTGACGTGAGCCTCGAAGGATGGGTCATCACAGGCAAAGAGAAATGTGGAGATATGGGAGAACGTTGGGATGAGGGCAGCATCACCTAGATGCTTAAAACCCTCCATGGGCGGAGAGTACCATCCAAATATCGAGGCATGGGTCACAGCATTCCCTGCCACGCTCTCCTGTCACCCCCTGAGTTCCAGCCACACCATCTGTAGTGGGTTGAACAGTGTGTCCCCACAACTCAGAACCGGAACCTCAGAATGTGACCTTATTTGGAAATACAATAAGTCCCCTACAAACAAACGAGTTCCGTTTCAAGAGCACATTCTTAAGTCCAACAAAGGTAGCCTAGGTACCCAACTAACACAATCGGTTATACAGTACTGTACTGTAATAGGTTTATAATACTTTTCACACAAATAATACATAAAAACAGACACAAAAAATAAAAACAACATTTTTAATCTCACAGTACAGTACTTTGAAAAGCACAGTAGTACAGCACAACAGCTGGCACACAGGGGCTGGCATCGAGTGAACAGGCAAGAAGAGTTACTGACTGGTGGAGGGAGAGGAGGTGGGAGACGGTAGAGCTGAAGGATCGTCAGCAATAGGAGACGGAGGGCAAGCTGCAATGTCACTCACGCCTGACATTAATGGAACGCACGTTCGCATCTTTGAAAGTTCGCAACCGGAAAGTTCGTACGTAGGGGACTTACTGTAAGGTCTTTGCAGATGTGATTCGCGAAGATGAGGTCTTATTGGAGTAGGGTGGACCTCAAATCCAATGACTCGTGTCCTTATAAAAACAAAAGAGGACACACAGAGACACAGGAAGAAGGCCTTATGACAAAAGAGGCAGAGGTTGGAGTAACACACCTACAAACCGAGGACCACGAAGGGCTGCTGGCAACCACTGGAAGATAAGAAGAGGCGAAGAAGTGTCCTTCCCAGAACCTGCAGAGGGAACAGGGCCCTGCTGACACCTTGGTTTCAGATTTACAGCCTCCAGAATGGTGAGAGAATACATTTCTGTGTTTTAAGCCACCCAGTTTGTGGCGCTTTGTTACAGCGGCCCTAGGAGAGCAGATACCATCCTTCCCTTACACAGCTCCAGTCCTACAGGAAGCCTGTTTCTCAGGGCCCTTCCAAACCTTCTTTACTGTTCAAAGACCTGGCCAAGGAGCTCTGGGCTAGCAGGGCAAGCTGAACACATACTTCTAATTTCAATTCCTTAAAAAAAATCCCACCAGGTTTCAGTAAAGGGATTTTTAAAGAGGACAGTTCCACAAGGATGGGAGGAAAGGAGAGGAGAAAACCAGGAAAGCCTGGGTCTCCCTGCACTCATCTGGCTGGCTGTCCCACTGGCCCGATGCGCGACCTCCACGGGGGGCCTCCGGAGCGGGTTTTTCAGCGCATCATCCGTCAAGGTCCTGTGTCACATGGCGGCCCCTCCAGGTGCCCCATGGGGGTGCCCGCACCCCGACTTGCCCTCCAGGGAGCTCACAGGGAAGCTGAAGTGAGCGTGCCCCAGAGTCTGTGCCCAGCGCTCAGCTCGCAGCAAGCACGTCGCCTTTCTTTGCATCACCAGGTTCAAAACTAAACAATACGTTGGGGAGATACCTACACAGGTGGTAAAGCTAAACTCGAGTTGGATAAAAAAATCTTCGGGCGTAGGGGAGGGAGGTGGGCACAGCTGAGAACTGCACACGGCACCTCGAAAGCAGCCCTTCTCCAGCTCCGAGGTACATGCAAGTCACCTGGTTCCGCAGGTCTGGGAGGGGCCGGGGAGGCTGCCCTTCCAGCTGGCCCCCAGGTGAGGCTGATGCTGGTCGGGGATCACGCTGAACACCAAGGCTCTGAGTTACTGGTAATACTCAAGTTTCTCAGCCCGAGTAGGAGGAAATGGGTGTGCATTTTCTTTAAACTAGGTGTATACATTTTATGCTCTTGAGTACATTTGCCATGTCTCAGAATTAAAAAAACAAAAACAAAAACAAAAAGCAAAAAATAACCTTCTCCTAGAAGCCCTCCTTACCCTTTTCAGACCATGCAAGTCACACCTGTGCTCCTGGGGCACTTCCTCCAGGGGTTACAAAACCCCAGCCTCTACAGGGACCAGGCAGGTGACATTTCCCCACTGAGGCCACATGTCTCAAACACGCCAGTCACAAAGAGAGGACTAATTGTCACTGAGAGGAATGTGCGCTCCGGACTGCCAGATCTAGCTTTTCAAGAGAAGCTGGATATTCAGATTTTTGTGTAGAATCGGATTTTTTTCCCCAAGACATCATGGGCTGGAAGGGTTCTGTGTATTGTTGAGGCTCTGACCCAGATCATGATTGATCTGTTCATACGACCCCAAAGCACATGCGGGGTCCTTGGCAAAGGGGCTCGTCTGTAATCTGGATGGTCCTGTCATCAACAAGAACAATAATAAAAGCAAGCTCTTAGGCGGCAGTTACTCCGTGCCAGGCACGCCTCCGATTGCTTTACATGTGTTAACTCATTTAATCCTCACAAATTGTGTGCCAGGCACTGTGCTAAGCCCTTTAGATATTTTTATCTGATAGAATCCTTGCAAAAATGTTCTGAAGCTCGTGTTGGTCCCCATTTTACATGTGAGAACAGTTGAATCTCAGAGCAGTCACTTGCCTCAGGTTCCAAAGCTGGGAGGTGGTACGGCTTGAGCCCTGGATGTCAGCCCAGGGTCACCTTTCTAACCTCTGTGCCAAGTTACACACAACCACTCAGCACAACCACTGTGCTCAGCTGACTGACAGGTCTATGGAGAATGTGTGACTCCTACTCCAACAAGCCTTATGACCTTGGGCGAGGTGCACAACCTCTCTCTAGCTTCAGTTTTCACATCTGCAAAATGGGCTGAACAATAGTACCTGCCTGGGTCCTAGGGATGAAATGGAGATTAAATTGGAGAAAATATGCACTGTATTTAGCTCAGACCCTGGGCTCAGTGCTGGCCAAACGGCAGCAAGTTTCATTATTGTGATCATCTATTTTATTGATGTTAATTTTTAGCACGAGCATAGTCTGTAATTCCTAACCGGTCCCTTCCATCTATACGAGCTCTAACGTCTGTGTGCACCATGATGCATTCGCTCGAAACTCAACCGGAGTTTATCCAAATCAATATATCCAGGGAAACTTCTGGTTAAATGTTGATGGAAAGTGAAAAGGCAAAATTGTGGAGAAGGGGAGCAGCAAAGAGGGAAGCGGGAGGAAAGAGCTGAAACTGAAGCAGATGTGTTGCTGGGTTTCCCAAGGGAGAAGGAGCCCACGGAACTTGGCTGAGTGCCTACTGTGTACCAGGCTTCAGGCTACCCAAATGACAAAGGTCATATCTCATCACATCCTGGGGGGAAGGTGTTGCCACCCCACATTTATAGGAGAGAAATCTGATGCTTAGTGTTCCCAACCTGCCTGAGGTCACCCTGCTGGTCCCAGGCATGAATGCCCCTCTGTCTGACCATCTCAGCTTGCAGGCTGGACTGCTGGGAGTTTGGAAACTCTTCTGCCATGGTGCCCATGGTGCTCATTTGCCACTTCTTCTCATCTTTTGTCCTTGAGGGCTCCTAGCTCCCAGTAAGACCCAGCTCCAGAAGCTGATAACTCATCACTGGGAAGGGATCTTCCCCACACTCCCCTCCATTCCCTTGCCATTGATAAAAATCACCCTTTGTTTCTAAAATACTTTGCCCATATGTTAATGTCATTAATTTCATTACTCTAGAAGGCAATAAAAAAAGTTTTTATTTTCCTGTTTACAAAACAGTTTTGCTTATCTCACAGAAGCCACCCAGTAACACCCTGTCCTCGCCTGACTCTCCTCTTCAGTCTGCTGCCTGCAGCCTCTTGGGGAGGTAGAGTTTGCTTGTCTCCACTTCCTCAAAGTAGAAGGGACGCATTTCTTCAAGTAAGAGGACTCCTGTAAAACCTGGTTTTTTAGCTTTCTCCTAGCACAAAACTCAGAGACCACCAAAAAGCAGAAGTACCACTCTGCTTATACCTCGGGGGATGGGAGGATCCCTTTTTAATATCAAAATTGTTTCTGTAAGGTTGTTTGTTTTTTCTCATTGGATTACAGGAATTGTATCCTGGATGGTAATCCTTTGTTTGTTAAAGTGTGGCCATTGTCTTCTTCCAGTTTGTGGTTTGTTTATTGAAGGGGAATTCGAACAACAGTTCTTGATTTTACTGAAGTCGTATTTACCAGTCTTTCCTCTGATTGTCCTTCTTAAATCTCGATTAGAAAATACCTCCTTACCTGGAGGTCATGAGAATATTCTCCTCTATTATCCTTTAAAAGTTTTTAAACTGTATCTTTCTTATGTACACCTTTATCTGGATCTAGTTTTTGTAAGTGACAGGGTGGGGTAAGGACCCATTTTTGTTTTTTCTCCCCATGGAAACCAGTGAGTGGCCCCAGCATCTTCTACAGACTAGTTCTTCCTCTTGCTGGTGGCCTGAAATGCTGCTGCAGTCAGTCAGATATCAGGTTACCAAACGTGCTGGGGTTTGTTTCTGAGTTTTTTATTCTGCTTCACTGGTCAGTTTCTCTGTGCCAATAACACACTGCTATAATTCCCATAGCTTAATAATAAATCTCCACATCTTCTGGGCAAATCGCCCCACTTCATGCTTCTTCAGGAATGTCTTGGCTATTCTTGGGCCTTTGTTCTTCCATATAAATCTTAGAATCAGCTTGTTCAGTTCCTTTAAAAATCCAGTTGGGATTTTGATTGGCATTGTATTAAGTCTATGGCTCAATTTGGGGATATTTGAGACCTTCAACATATCAAGTCTTCCTGGCCATGAACTGAAAATATTTATCTTTTTATTTATGAACTCTTTAATGATTTTCTCTAATAGTATATGTCTTTTTCTATAAAAGTCTTCCATATTTAAAAAATAATTATCTGTAGGTGCCTCATACCTTTTCTTCTGTTGCTATTATAAATAAATCAGGGCTTCCCTGGTGGCGCAGTGGTTAAGAATCCACCTGCCAATGCAAGGGACACGGGTTCGAGCCCTGGTCCTGAAAGATCCCACATGCCACAGAGCAACTAAACCCGTGTGCCACAACTACTGAGCCTGCGCTCTAGAGCCCATGAGCCACAACTACTGAGCCCGCGAGCCACAACTACTGAGCTCGTGTGCTACAACTACTGAAGCCCGCGTGCCTAGAGCCCATGCTCCACAACAAGGGAAGCCACTGCAATGAGAAGCCCGCGCACTGCAACAAAAGGTAGCCCCCGCTTGCCGCAACTAGAGAAAGCCCACGCACAGCAACAAAGACCCAACGCAGCCAAAAATAAATAAATAAAATAAATAAATTTATTAAATAAATAAAATCATTTTTGAAACATTTTCTTTTTTTCTAAGTTAATATATTTTCTTTTTTTATTAAATTAGTTTTTTAGTTTTTTTATTTTTCATACAATTTTTAAAGGTTACTTTCCATTTACAGTTATTACAAAATATTGGCTGTCTTCCCCGTGTTGTACAGTACATCCTTGAGCCTGTCTTCCACCCAATAGTTTGTACCTCCCGCTCCCCCACCCCTGTATTTCCTCCTCTCCCCTCCCCACTGGTAACCACTAGTTTGTTCTCCGTGAGTCTGCTTCTTTTTGTTATACTCACTAGTTTGCTGTATCTTCAGATTCCACATCTAAGTGCGATCATACAGTGTTTGTCTTTCTCTGTCGGACTTATGCCACTTGGCGTAATGCCCTCCAAGTGAAACTGCATTTTCTAATTGCTTGTTATTGGTGTACAGAAATGGAATTCATTTTTCTATTATTGACTTTATATCTACTTTGCTGAACTCTCATTAATCTTAATAATTTGTAGATTCTTTTTTGTTTCCTATGTAAATAATCATATCATCTATGAATAAGGACAGTTTTATTTCTTTTTTTCCAATCATTATATATTTGACATGTTTTTCTTGCCTTATGGTGCTAATTAGGACCTCTGGGGCAGTAAGGGGGATAGAATGTACTCTTGCCTTCTCTCTAATTTCTAAGGAAAAGGTTCAAATTTACCACCATTGAGACTGGTGATTTGGGTACCTACCTTTATCTTGTCAAGGAAGCTTTTGTCCACTTCTATTTTGGTAAATATTTTTGTGTTTGTGTAACTGATTGATTACAAGTGGGTGTTAAATTTTCTGAAGTCTTATTTCTACACATACTGGGATAATTAATTTACTTCTATCTGTTAAAGTAGTGAATATTTGTAATTTTTTCCCAATATTAAATCACCTTTGAATTTTGGGGATTAAACCCAACTTAGCTCTCATGCATTATCTTTTTTAGGTATTGCCAGATTTCACTTTGGTAATATTTTAGATAAGACTTTTGCATTCACGTTAATGAATGAGATTGACTTATAATATTCCTTTCTCATACTGTCCCTGAATGATTTTGAAATCAAGGTTACATTACCACCATAGAATGGGCTAGGCATTTTTTGTTAATCTCTGGAAGATTCTGTGTAAGATTGGAATGAGCTTGAAAGATTGGTTGAACACCCCTGTTTAAAAAAAAAAAAAAAATCTGGGAAGATAGTTAACCTCTTATTCATTTTTTAAATGGTTATAAGAAAATTTGGGCTTTTTAATCCTTTCTGAATCAATTTTGGAGTTATATTTAAGCATTCCAATTTTTGGCAAAAAGACTTGTATAAAATTTTATTAAATCTTCATTGTAGCTATAGTTTTGATCTATTTTAATTCCTAATACTGTTATGTGTGCATATCTTTTTAAATCAGTCTTACCAGAAGTTTGTCTACCTTATTAATCTTTCCAAAGAACCAATATTTAGCCTAGTTGATTTGCTCTGTTACATCTTTTTTCTTTCCTATTTCATTAATTTCTGATCTTTCTTTATTGTCTCCTCCTTTCTACTTTCTCTGGGGGTATTCTGTTGTTCTTTTTAGTTTACACATTTTCAGCTTTTCCTTTATTCTAATATATTACTGAAAGATTATTATGGATTTCTCCTTAAAGTATCACACTTGCTGCTTAACATTGACATGTAGTATTTTCAGAATCATTCAACTCAAATTATTTCAAAATTTACATTATTTTTTTCATTCATGACTCATTTTGAAGTGTGCTTTTAAATTTCCAAACACAAAGGATTACTAAAATTTGTCTTTGCATTATCTATATCTGCTTTCTTAATTCCATTGTGATTAGAGGATATATGATGATACTTGTATGATAATGATTATTTTAAATATAATGACAAATGTTTTGTGGTTTAATAAAGTCTATATATTTCAACCATGTTTTCTGACCACAATGCAATTAAACTAGAAATCAATTTGAAAAAATGGTAAGGAATCTTAAAACACAAGTGTCCAGGGACTTCCCTGGTGGCACAGTGGTTAAGAATCTGCCTGCCAATGCAGGGGACATGGGTTTGAGCCCTGGTCCAGGAAGATCCCACATGCCACGGAGCAACTAAGCCCATGCACCACAACTACTGAGCCTGTGCTCTAGAGCCCGCAAGCCACAACTACTGAAGCCCATGTGTCTAGAACCCATGCTCTGCAACAAGAGAAGCCACTGCAGTGAGAAGCACGCGCACCGCAACGAAGAGTAGCCCCCACTCAACACAACTAGAGAAAGCCTGTGGGCAGCAACGAAGACCCAACACAGCCAAAAATAAATAAATAAAAAACAAATTAAATAAATTTATTAAAACACAGGTGTCCACATTTCTTGAGAAGAATGAGTACTATTTAATGTTGGGAGAGTCCTATATATGTCCATTAAATCATGGTTGTCAGCCTCTTCAATAAGTGGTGCTGGGAAAACTGGACAGCTACATGTAAAAGAATGAAATTAGAACACTCCCTAACACCATACACAAAAATAAACTCAAAATGGATTAAAGACCTAAATGTAAGGCCAGATACTATCAAACTCTTAGAGGAAAACATAGGCAGAACACTCTATGACATAAATCACAGCAAGATCCTTTTTGACCCACCTCCTAGAGAAATGGAAATAAAAACAAAAATAAACAAATGGGACCTAATGAAACTTAAAAGCTTTTGCACAGCAAAGGAAACCACAAGCAAGACGAAGAGACAACCCTCAGAATGGGAGAAAATATTTGCAAATGAAGCAACTGACAAACGATTAATCTCCAAAATTTACAAGCAGCTCATGCAGCTCAATATCAAAAAAACAAACAACCCAATCTAAAAATGGGCAGAAGACCTGAATAGGCATTTCTCCAAAGAAGATATACAGATTGCCAACAAACACATGAAAGAATGCTCAACATCAGTAACCATTAGAGAAATGCAAATCAAAACTACAATGAGATATCATCTCACACCGGTCAGAATGGCCATCATCAAAAAATCTACAAACAATAAATGCTGGAGAGGGTGTGGAGAAAAGGGAACCCTCTTGCACTGTTGGTGGGAATGTAAATTGATACAGCCACTATGGAGAACAGTATGGAGGTTCCTTAAAAAACTAAAAATAGAACTACCATATGACCCAGCAATCCCACTACTGGGCATATACCCTGAGAAAACCATAATTCAAAAAGAGTCATTTACCACAATGTTCATTGCAGCTCTATTTACAATAGCCAGGACACGGAAGCAATCTAAGTGTCCACTGACAGATGAATGGATAAAGAAGATATGGCACATACATACAATGGAATATTACTCAGCCATAAAAAGAAATGAAATTGAGTTATTTGTAGTGAGGTGGATGGACCTAGAGTCTGTCATACAGAGTGAAGTAAGTCAGAAAGAGAAAGACAAATACCATATGCTAACACATATATATGGAATCTAAAAAAACAAATGGTCATGAAGAACCTAGGGGCAAGACGGGAATAAAGACGCAGACCTACTAGAGAATGGACTTGAGGACATGGGGAGGGGGAAGGGTAAACTGGGACAAAGTGAAAGAGTGGCATGGACATATATACACTGTCAAATGTAAAACAGATAGCTAGTGGGAAGGTGCCGCATAGCACAGGGAGATCAGCTCGGTGCTTTGTGACCACCTAGAGGGGTGGGATAGGGAGGGTGGGAGGGAGGGAGACGCCAGAGGGAAGAGATATGGGGATATATGCATATGTAGAGCTGATTCACTTTGTTATAAAGCAGAAACTAACACACCATTGTAAAGCAATTATACTCCAATAAAGATGTTAAAACAAACAAACCAACAAAAAAAACAAGGCAAAAATGCAATTAAAAAAAAAATGAGGTAAAAAAATAGGTTAGAAAAAAATGATCCCCAAATATCAAAAAAAATTGTTTTTTAAATAAAAATTAAAAAAAGAAAAAGAAAAATACAATAGAGATACTTCTCTGTTTTCACATTTTTTAAAAAGTTCTTATATTTTCTTTCATATACCTATTCTAGAGAGGCAGTATTTTTCAGTGAAGCACAACTTTTGGAAGTTATTTAAATTGTAATTTCTCTGGGATTTGAAAAGAATTGTGCTCATCCTAGCAATTGGTATGCATAAAAGCTTTTTGGTAGTTTCAAAAAAAAATCATGGCTGTCAGCTGTAATTCAAATATTCTATGTCTTTACTAATTTTTTGTCTGTTTGACATTTCAATAATTAACAAAAATGTGTTGAAATCTTCTACTATCATGATATATCCATTTCTCCCTGTAGCTATTTTCAATTTTTGTTTCATATTTTTGAGGCTTTATAAAATGAATGCAAGTTTACAACTGTCTTATCTTATTGGTGAATTGAACTTCTTATCATTATATGTTGATCCTCTGTATCTTTAATTTTGCATTTTTTTTCTTAAAATTATTTTGATTTGATATTCGTTGTTATTTGTCTGGTGTATTTATTATCCTCTTTTTATTTACAACCTTTCTTTGTTTATAGTTTCATCTGTTTCTTGTAATTAATATATGGCTAAATTTAAAAAAATTTAATCTGACAATCATTGTCTTTTAACTGGTGGTGGTTTAGTCCCCTTACATTTATTGCTGTTATTGAAATAACTGGATTTGTTTGCATCATTTGACTTTGCATTTTGCTACGTTTATTTTTTTCTTTTCTTCCCTGTCTTTAGTGATCCAAGGCTCAATATAGATCCTGGGGTTCAGCTCCCTCGCCTTTCTAAGAGCCCAAAATTTAGTTTCTCATTGGTGGTGCCAATATAGGTCTTTGACCTCAGGACAACCCTGCCTTATAGTTATTGCTCAATTTACTCACTTACTATTTACCATTCCTTGCTTTGGTTTCAGCCCTCTGACATTTATATATTTGCTTATTTACTTTCTTGCTTATTTATTTATAATGACCCTTAACAATTCCCTTTTTTCTGATAAGCTCATCAATGCACTAAAATGTATGTTTGCTATAATTTGGCCAGGATCTAATTGGGATACGAGTGCCATAATGCCAAATTTTCACACTTTGCAGTCTTTCCTGTATTTCCTTAATGTAGAAGTAGTTATGGGCCCCAAAAGATGAGAGTCTGAACCTCCACGTGGGCCCCAGAAAGGACCCACTAGGTAAGCCTTTAATATGTGCCCACGTATAAGTGCGACTATTTTCCAAACGGCTCTGGGAAAACAGTGTGTTGAGGGAAAGACACATTCCTTCATCCCTGTTTCTGAAAAAATTAGTGTTTTTTTTATTCCATCTTATTTCAGTCAGTCAATAGTTAGTTACTATATATAAAACTACTGGAGCAGTGGTCCCCAACCTTTTTGGCAGCAGGGACGAGTTCTGTGGAAGACAATTTTTCCAGGGGGGTTGGGGAGAGGGGGATGGCTCAGGCGGTAATTGGAGCGATGGGGAGCAGCAGAGGAAGCTTTGCTTGCCAGCCCACCACTCACCTCCCGCTGTGCGGCCCTGTACTGGAGTGTGAGGACCATGAAGATTTTAGGGGTCCTCACATCCATTCAGTGTAAACAGTGCTGATCTCTGCATGTTGGGCCTGTGGGTGATGTTTACTATCTTCTGTTGATTTTCTGTGTTTCTTGAGTTCCTGCTGTGAGCATGTATTCATTTCATGATTACAGGGAAAAGTTATTTTCCAAAGGGGTCCTCATACTTCAAAGAGTTGGGAACCACTGCTTTGAATCATGATTTAGCGCATTAGAGCAAGAAAAGCAAATTCAAAGGCTGATGGGGCCAGGCCTGGGGTGGGAATGAGGAAGCCGGCCAGTTGGTTTTAGAGCCACCAGATCAAATGGGAGCAAACGTGAGTCAGCCCCAGCCAATTTTGCCCTGTAATAATGCAGGCCTGATATCGTCAGATCTTTTGGTTAAGTGCAAATAGATATGTACATTTATTTGAAATCATAAGAGATTTGTAAATGCTGGCAACTAATTCCAAATAATGTTTCCACATGGTGCAGTTCAAACCAGCCATCTGTGTAGACTGGATATGGCTCCTGGGTGGCTTCTCTATATCCCGTTTTAGGATCTGGTCTCTTTATCTCTCTCACCACCACGTGCAAATTCCACAGTCACTAAGATCAAGTCCAGCTCTGAAACATTGCTGAAATAGGAGGACCACACCAAAAAAATAAAAGTCCATCTTCGGTTCAGATTATGGGCCAGCTCTCCATCCACCCTAGTTTCAATCACATTAAAGCAGTCAGCAAGTTTGTCTGTTCATCCATCCACCCATCCATCCATCCGTCCATCCATCCATCCATCCATCCATTCATCCATGTATTCCTTCAGACAACTATCTTATGGACATCTACCAGATGTCAAGTACTGTCCCAAATGATGGAGAGAGAACACGGAACGAGACTAGGCCCTTTGGGAGTGTATTACTTTCTGGGGGAGGAAATTGACAATTACAAGCAAATAATGTGATTTCAGATGGTGAGAAGTGCTATCTAAAAACAGGGTAAGACAGGATAACAGGCCGGAGTTGTGGGGAGAGAGGAGGATGAAGAGGTGACAGTGTTGGCAAGTGTGGTCAGGAAAGACCTTTCATAAGTGGTGTTTGAATAAGACCTGCTTGCTGATAAAGGGGCAGCTGTGCAAACAGTGGGACTGAACTTAGCTTCTAGGAACAACAAGTGCAAAGGCCTAGAGACCAGAGTGGAAAGATCTAGATTTGTTAGAGTAAACTTGTTAATACTCTTCCTGAGCACCTACCCAATGTGACCCTCCTCCCTAACTCCACTATCAAGGGTTTCCGTCCTGTGTTATCTCTTACACTTAGGCTGTGGGCAAGGCCCTTTTCCACTGGTCCATCCCACGGGACTGGGGCAAGGCCCTTCTCCACTGGTCCATCCCACGGGACTGGGGCAAGGCCCTTCTCCACTGGTCCATCCCACGGGACTGGGGCAAGGCCCTTCTCCACTGGTCCATCCCACGGGACTGGGGCAAGGCCCTTCTCCACTGGTCCATCCCACGGGACTGGGGCAAGGCCCTTCTCCACTGGTCCATCCCACAGGACTGGTTTCTGGGAACCTGGTTCCCAGGAAGAAGATGGAGCTTCAGTTCTGGCTCTTCCACCCCCAGCTAAGACCCAGGGCACTTTTGTGGTCTCCTCCTCTTTATCATCCATTAGCTATCTCCCCTGAGAGGGGCCCACCTTTGCCAAAGGGCCTCCTTCCTGCTCCTACAGAGCAGAACCAGTTCACGCCTTCCTCATGCCATTTGATAAAAGCCCAGCCTCCCTTAACCTTTCCACGCCCTTCACAGTCCACCCACCCTCCAACCCCAACCACGCCCTGCCCTCTCCCCCCCACACCCTTTCAACCTGGCCCAGTCCCCAAACTCCCAGGGCCCCTTTCTGCTATTTGACCTCCACACGAGTGGATGGATTTTTCCCTCAGAAATGTCATCTCTACCTCTCCTTGACTCTTACATGTGCAAGACATCACTCAAATGTCCACTCACCTGAGAAGGAAGCTACTTCATCCATCCTTCCTGGATATCGGGTCCATACGGTGGTCCTGATGCTGAGTGTCATCTCCCATCTGCCTCACCATGGACCTTGTCCCATCTTCCGGTCTCGCCCTCAAGTCCTATCTGTCTCCCACGGGCCTCTCCCTGGCTCCCACTTCTCCACGCTCCTCTACCCTTTTCTTGTCGCCTCTTCTAATCGTTCTTTCCTCCCACAGTTCCAGGCTCGACTACTCAGTTCAGGAAATGCTTATAGGGTGAACAGCTGTCGAATAATCAAGTCCCTAGACACATCCAGGCACTCAGAATGGTCCACCGTTGAGCTAGGAGTCAGGCCATCTCAGGGAATGCTGCTTCTTCCCAGCATCGCTCATATGCATTTAACATGAGTACAGCACTGTCGGCATTGGTCCTCATCTACACTTGCTCAGTGATTTGTTCAATATAAATAGAGTGCTGACACTTGCAGGGAGTGCTTACTACCTGCCAAGCGTTCTGTCTGGAACTGGCAACCCTTCTGTGTTGAATGGGTTGAATGGATGGATGGATGAATGACTGCATGATACTCCATAAAGCACTTTACACAGATCACTATCTTTCATTTTCAAAACAACCCTAAGAGACAGGTTCCCTAGTCAAATCCCATTTTACAGTTTAGGAAACATTAAGGCTTAAAGTCATTAAATGATTTGCCCAACGTTCACAAAGCTAGTAAGTGGCAGGGCTGGGATTCGAACCCACCACTGTCTTGTTTCATGGTCTAATTCTGTGCTGTTCTACGTGGGGGCCACCAGCCATTTATAGCAACTCTCTCCTGATCCAGGATGGAAATCAGGGTTTCACACTGCATTTAGCTGTCACGTGTCCTTAGTTACCACTAATCTGGAACAATTCCTTAGCCTGCCCTCCTCTTTCATGATACTGGCATTTTTTAAGGTCAGAGAGTAGCTGTTGCCTAAAGTGTTCCACCATCTGGATTTGTCTGATTGTCCTCATTATTAGATTCAAATTAAAAATGTTTTGCAAATACACTACATGAACAATGCTGTATCCCTCCCACTGCATCCCGTAGCAGGGTGGTAGGATCAGTCGGTCCTGTCCCAGTGGGGGTAACTGCAGTCACTGATTGAGGGGGTATCTACTAGATTTTCTCCTTTTTGATTGTTAAGAAATCTCTGATCTCTTTTTGTAATTGAGTAGTAGTTTTGAGTCTGTATACATATCATGTTTCCTAATAATTTTCACCCAGAGATTTTAACATCCATCGGTGACTTTTGCCCTGAATTAATTTTTATGAGAACAGTTGCAAATTATGTTTAAAGATGTAAAAGAGGTGGGTGGGGGGAACACAGGTGAAGGCTTGAGTTTGCTTGAAATAAAGGCCTGGAAAACGTTGCCCCACTGTATTGAGAATTTTAATCGGCAAAGCATGGCTTGGGAGGAGAGTACAAAGACAACCAAGATGTGGTCCCTGCCACCAGAGCAGCTCATGATCAGATGGGAGAGACAAAGCAGACACAGCACAGATGACACACATTGCACAAACATACACACACACACACATACATACAGGAAAGGAGTGGCAGTGAAATGTGAAGTCAGGGCTTCAGAGGGAATACAGCCACCTGGAGGTATCTGCCAGAGCCTGAGTTCTGCCCAGCTTGCTGGCACCGTGTAGGGGAAGATTCCCCCATCCCCAATGTTATGAGTTGATGTGTCCCTCCCGAATTCATATACTGAAGTCTTGACCCCCAGGACCACAGAATGTGACCTTATTTTGAGACAGGGTCTTTATAGAGGAAATCAAATCTTTGACTTGATTAATGAGGCCAGTAGGATGGGCCTTCATCCAAAACGACTGGTGTCCTTATTAAAAAGGGGGAATTTGGACACAGACACACATACAGAAGGAAGATGCGTGAAGACATACGGAGAACATCATCAATAACCCAAGGACGCCTGAGGCTGTTGGATGCTGGGAGAAAGGTCTGCAACAGACTGTCCTTCACAATCTCAGAAGGAGCCAATCCTGCCAACACCTTGACTTTGGACTTCTGGCCTCCAGAACTGTGAGTCGATAAAGTTCTGTGGTTTAAGTCACCCAGTTTGTGGCACTTTATTACAGCAACGCTAGGAAACTAATACACCCACCATGGGTGTAACAACCTTGTGTTCCTGGGCTGCAAATCACGAAGGAAGGGGCTGGGGCTGAGAGTCTGACGCTTGAGGTCATAGCCAGATTCTATACTTAGTAGCTACATGAGCTTAGGAAAGTCTTTCCCCAGTCTCAATTTCTGCATTTGTCACCAGAAGGGAGTGACACTGATGTCTTCATGAAACTCCTGCAGAGACGGTGCCTGCATTCCACCGTGGTGGTCCCGGCGACAGGCCCATATGGGCTGGTCCAGCCCTTTGTTGGTCATAGGACTCCTTCTCGGGATGCCCTCACCCGAGTTTCACTCTGCTGGGTGTGGGGCATTCTTATTCCCTTTCACACTCAAAGACAGCCCGGATGGGGCAGAACAAGATGACACAAGTCAGTTACCCAAAATGTCCAGGCGCTGCTTCAGTGGTGAATGGGGCTTGCTTACCTTTCTGAGAGGTCACATGGTCCACTGTGCGCCAGGTGTGATGGGCCTCGCCTGTCACTGTCATGGCCTAGGCTGTGTCCCTGAACGCGGAACATCACAGAAACCTTCCTGGTGTCACCAGCCCACTGTGGAAGGGATCTCCCCTTCTGCTCAATTTCTCAGCTCTGAATCACTCCTCTGGGGTCTTGGTTGCCTTCTGTCCTAAGCCAGGAGGTAGTTAAGGAGGGCAGAGTGGAGGGGCTCTGAATCACTCCTCTCTCTGGGGTCTTGGTTGCCTTCTGTCCTAAGCCAGGAGGTAGTTAAGGAGGGCAGAGTGGAGGGACTCTGAATCACTCCTCTCTCTGGGGCCCTGGTTGCCTTCTGTCCTAAGCCAGGAGGTAGTTAAGGAGGGCAGAGTGGAGGGGCTCTGAATCACTCCTCTCTCTGGGGCCCTGGTTGCCTTCTGTCCTAAGCCAGGAGGTAGTTAAGGAGGGCAGAGTGGAGGGGCTCTGAATCACTCCTCTCTCTGGGGCCCTGGTTGCCTTCTGTCCTGAGCCAGGAGGTAGTTAAGGAGGGCAGAGTGGAGGGGCTCGCCCTGGAGTCACGCTGTCTGAGTCTGGATCCTGGCTTTGCCCTGAACAAACTGTGTGACCAGGAAGCTTCCTCAGCCTCTCTGTGCCTGGGTCCTAGGCTGGTGGTGAGGACTGGATGGGGCCTGGCGCATAATGATCACTCAATAAATGTCAGCTGTTTTTGTTAGCACTTCACTTATATGCTTAATCTCCTTCCACTTGCCTTTGGGAGCCAGGATTTTGGTGTAGGAACAAGGAGATAGAAATCTGAGTTTAAAAAGGTTAAATATAGCCTGAATTTGGAATACAGGATCAGTACAAACTCATGACTTATTTTATCTTTAAAAAATTTTTTGTATTTTATTAAAACTGTTAACTCTAGATCCACTGAAAAGGACTCGGAACGATATCCAGTCAGTATAAATGAGCATCCCCAGTACCCAGAATATGGTCTCTAAATGCTGTCTCTCACTTAAAGAAACCAGAAATGGAGGGTTCCAGGTGTCGGGCAGGAAATGAACAAGATGATTCCGGAACATCTTGTCATACAAGAGGGCAAGGCAGCTGTGAAAGACTAATGGGGCCGGGTGGGAGGGGACCCCGCGCTGTGCCTGTGTGGTGCTCCAGGGCGCGTGCAGGGTGGAGGGCGGGGCGGACGGATAAGTCTGCGCTGCAGCAGATGTCCTACGGCCTGTGCTTTGGACCGTGGTGCGCACGCATGCTCCCTGTGTCACATTCCCGTGGCCTTCGTGGTCTGGGCCGTGCGCCACCACCTGGAATGGTTCATCAGGAGAAAGGATCCCCAGGCTCTGGAGGCGCAGAAGAGCATCTCAGAGTGCGGGCAGGATCGCAAGCTGGATGAGCTCCTAGACCAGGACCACAGCCAGGTGGTGGGCCTTGGGGACACGCTGGAAGCTGTCCTGAACCGAAACCACCCCAAAGAAGAATGAATTGAACACAGAAGAATCAATGGACGCAGGGCCCTATGGGTCCTTGCATGAGCCGTGACTGATCCTGTCACTATCTCCACCCAGCCCCAGACCCACGTCTGATGTGCTTCATTGCTTCTTCTGGTCCCTCCTGCACCACACAACCCCACACGCACACTGTCGTTCCTCCACAGCCAAGCAGACACGCGGGCAGCTGAGGAGCCGGTGAAGGGGAAGGCCGGTGAACGTTCTGGCCCAGAGGCTGCATCTGCTGGACGGTGGCTACCACGCTCAGGCTGGGAGCGGCTGGGACTGGGGGACGCCTTTAGGAGGGATACCCGCATGTCTTGTTCCAGTTTGCACTGGGGAGAATTCAAAAATCTACCTGGCTCCCTTAACTAGAAAGAAAGAGAAAGAAAGGGAGGAAGGGAGGAAGGGAGGAAGGGAGGAAGGAAAGGGAAGAAAAACTACTGTGGCTCTGTCAACTTGGGACTCAGGAGGAAAGATTCGCATTCACAAAAGATGGAAAATGAGAGCCTAATAAGAAAATGAATTTCACTCTACTGAAACACATAAAATAAATTTAAATCCATGAATTTGTGACACTCAGAGGAAAGGGGGGGAAAAAAAGAACTCATTGGGTCTCTCTTGGAGTATAACTAGGGAACCGCCTCATTAGCCTGAAAACTGGTGAATAAAGGTTAAAAACCACATAAATGTTCATCACTGAAGGGAATGCAAGATGATACAACCACTTTGGAAATCATTTTTGGCACTATTAAGAACCCACAGAATGAGAGAATATGTTTGCAAATCACATATCTAATAAGGGACCTGTGTCCAGAATATATAAAGAATTCTTAAAATTCAACGACAACAGTACAAACAACCTGATTTAAAAATGCGCAAAGGATTCAAATAGATATTTCTCCAAGGAAAATATACAAATGGCCAATAAGCACATAAAAAAACACTCACCACCATTAGTCATTAGGAAAATGCAAATCAGAAGTACAATAAGGTACCACTTCACACCACTAGGATAGTTACAATTAACCAAGACAGACACTAACAAGTGCTGGTGAGGATGGGGAAGAATTGGGACCCTCATACATTGTTGGTGGGAATATAAAATGGTACAGCCACTTTGGAAACAGTCTGGCATTTCCTTAAATGGTTAAATATAAAGTTGCCACATGACCCAGGAATTCTACTCCTGGGTTTTCACTTCTCTTGGGTATACATCTATGTCCACACGAAGACTTGTACACAAACATTCATGGCAGCATTAGTCAAAATAGTCAAAAGATGAAAATGACCCAAATGTCCATCAACTGACCAATGGATAAAAAAATGTGGTCTATCCATACAATGGAATATTAGTCAGCCTTAAAAAGGAATGAGGTACCGACATATGTTACAATGTAGAGAAACCTTGAAAACATGCTAAGTGAAAGAAGCCAGACACAAAAGATCACATATCGTATGACTCCATATATATGAAATGTCCAGAATAGGCAAATCCATAAAAATAGAAAGTAGATTAGTGTCTGCCAGGGGCTTTGGGGAGAGAATGATAGTGACTGCTAATGGGCATGCAATCTCTTTATGGAATAATGAAAATGTTTTGAAATTAGATGGTGTTGATGGTTATGCAATCTTGGGAATATACTAAAAATCAATGAAGTGTACACTTTAAAAGGGTAAACTTTATGGGATGTGAATTATATCTTGATAAAGCAATTTTTAAAAATTGTCTTTAAAGAAGCCCCAAGGGCATTATTTAAAAAGTAACCTTGAAAAAAACCCCTTAAGCTATTTGTGCCTCAGTTTCCTCACCTATCAATTGGGGTAATAATAATAATACCTACCTCTGAGGGCTGTTAGGAGGATTAAATGAGAATATAAAAGCAAAGCCTCTGGCAAATGCTGTTTGTTCAAATGCCCAATAAATGGCAGCTTTTACTAACACCATGGTTCATATCAGACCCTGGTCCTGGGGGACCAGGACCATGTGGGAGTGAAAGTAGACCAGTTCCTTCCCTGGAGGACCTTATAGGAGTAGGATAGAAAAATGTGAATATGTAGTGAGCAGAAAATGCCATGTGACACATGCTAAAGTGGGGATGGGAGCTCCCAGGCATAGCAAAGGGAGGGCTCGGTAACTCATCTGAGCAAACTGATGTACAAGCAGAGGGCAGGTGGCTCAAGAATAGTAACCGTACAGTGTGTTTCTCTTAACCAAAGGCGCCATCCAACGTCAGATGCACCATTATTTCATGTGTACAAAGAAAGATAAATGTTTTGCCAATTTAATTATGGCTCACCATAGGCGTAAGTCAACCCTAACATCGGATGCATTAGAATATAGATAACAGAAAAAGCGCATCTTAGGATTGATGAACTACAGTAAATGCCAAGCACTTAATCTGAGTGGACTCTTAACCCGACAGCAATTCTGGGAGATGCATAGTCATTGAGGTCAATGGAAACTAATTCTAAGACCCATCAGGCCCCCAGTGGTGGTCCCTAACTCTGACTTCACTGTAGACCTAAGCCTGACCCTTGAGTGGAACCTGTAAGGCTAACCTGAAAGGCAGCCTTAGCCTTCAGGCTGACACCAACACCATTGTCAGCCGGCACTCTACCCCAGCTCTAGCAGGTGTGTCTTTATTCCCATTTTAAAGTGGAGCGCAGTGAGTCTGAATCAGACTTAAAGGGATTTATTCACAATCCTATGGCTTCAAGTGCCAGAGGTGACAGCCGAACCTGGAGCAGTCTAACTGTGAAGTCTGTGCGGTTTCTCCGCCCTCCAGGGGACCTGAGCCCATGAGAGAGAAGGAAATGCAAACTGCTACCCAGGCTGCGGGTCAGCCCCGATGGAGCTCAGACCCCACTCGACCCTGGGGCGTGAATAACTGATTCACACTGAAGGTGCTTCCTTCATGTTCCAGGGTGCTCGTTACTTCTGCAAAATATGTTGGAGCCAGGACCAGAGAGTCAGGCTACTCAGCAGGGGATGAGGGGATCCCTCCAGCAGGACCCTCCTCAGAGAGGTACAGGGAAAGCTAGGGGGACCCCACCCATCATTACTGCACCCATTATTGCAGTGGTCAGTAACGTCTCACAGAGCGGGCCTCCTGCTCTGCAGAGGGCTGCCCATGTCCCAAGGCATGAGTGGCATTACCCAGGTTTCCAGCACATTCTTCCATTGTTGGAAGCAGCCTTGCTGGGCCGCATTCTCAGCTCTGCGCAGTTGACCTGGTTGTCAGTTGGCCCGTGCCATCGGCTCCCCCAGGCCTGGTTGGGCACTCCAGCCCCACACAGCCCTCTTCCAAAGAGGAAGAGAGCTAATGGGATTTGGCCACATCCCATACCTGCGGTCAGCCACTTCTCTGAAACATTCCACCTGTCCTAAGTCATGCACAGGGGAAGGGCAGGGACGGTGAGGCTCCCGTACTGCACCGCCTGCAGCAATTTGCAAAGTGCTGCCGTAAATCCTTTCTCTGCTCGTCTCAGCAGCATCATCCGGAGGTAGAATGGTCTAGAAGACAGCCAGCCAGCTGCCCATGTCTGTTCAGAGTCAGGCACCTAGTTCAAATCCTGGTTTCACCTACTCACCAGATCTCTTAATTACCTCTACCATAGCACCTGCTAAGCACCAGGCTAAGATGTCACATGTGTCTGTGCACACAAAGGCCACTTAGCACCTTCATTCTCAGGTGATGAGATCTTGAGGCTTATGTAGCCATAGGGTAATCTTTATCATCTATCACACTCTCATGTGCACATAAAGAAAAATACAAGCAACATAGGGCGGGATAAAGTAGGAGGTTGGGATTAACATATACACACTACTATATATAATACGGTAATCACCAAGGACCCACTGTATAGCACCGGGAAATCTACTCAATATTCTGTAATAATCTATATGGGAAAAGAATCTGAAGAAGAATGGATATATGTTTATTTATAATTGAATCACTTTGCTGCACATCTGAAACTAACACAACATTATAAATCAACTATACTCCAACATAAAATAAAAATTAAATTAAAAATTAAAAAAAAAAAAACAATGCAAGCAACATAAATTTCTTTCCTCTAACCACTGAGTCTGCCTTCTGTGAATTAGGCCCATGTGTTTCCACATAACATCATCCCTCGGGACCACTATGTCGCTAAAGCCACTCACAAATAGCAACTTTAGTCCCCACGACAATCTATATGGATAGGACTACTATTAGCCCCATCTTATAGATGTAAAAACTGAGGATCAGGGGAGGTTACAAAACCTGCCCAAGCAAACTAACAGGCGAAAGCCCTTGCTGGAAATTTCTATCCTACTGCATTTCCTCCTTACCTCCCTGTGTGTTGCGTGAAAAGAATACAGGCTTTGGGCAGATTTGGGTTTACATCATACTTCTGCTACTTTTTTACAATCTGTGTGATCACTTAATCTCCCAGGATCTCAGGTCCTCATGTGCAAATGGAGATAATAATGCAAGATAAAAGGGCTTTAAAAGATATTAAAGATAAGGAAATACTATCAAGATCCTCTTTATCTTTCTCCTTTCCTTGAAGAGGACCGAGGTTGATCTTCTGAGTCAAATTGAGTCTCCATACAACGACTTGGGCCTTAGAAGTATTTAGGGCCTTGGTAAGTGCTAAATCTGAACACTCAGGGTGCCTCCGCAGGCTGCAATTTAGTGATCTGCCTCTGTAGGGGCGCAGGTTTCTTGCTGGCTGTCCCTCCTGCCCCGACCAGAACGCCTCCCTTGGCTGAGCCAGTGTGTGCTGGGGACTTGCACCTATGTTAATTCTCTTCCATGTAGCAACAACCCCCAAAGCAGTCCTAACAAGCAATCTGAACTCAGACACCCTGAGAACTTGCCCTGTCACCCCAATTACCCAGCTAAGAGATGGTGAAACTGGAGTTTGAGCTCAGGTCTGAGTACGATGGCTGGTCCAAGAGTTCATGGCATCAAAGTTACGTTCCCCAAGATCGTCAGTCGGCTGACAGATCTTTCCCTGATTGAAGATCAGGTAGGCTTATTAGAAAAAGCTCTATCAGGATATACAAATATGTATATGTAAAGATCACATGTGGTATCTACATTTGAGTTATGAGTCTATGTGACTCCCAATAACTCGCATGTTGCTCTGCTCATTGCAACCCTTTGAACTGTGATTAAAATGTCCTGTTCGCATTTGCTACACTGAGCAGCTAAGATCCCCTGTCTTATTTCCTCCTTAGGCATAGGTTTTTATTGCTGGAAATCTCTTTTGAATGTAAGGTCCGTGAGGTCAGGGACTTTTTCACTTTCATCACTTTTTTCCAGCACATAGCACAGTGCCCGGCACACGGAAGGTAAATGATAAATACCTACTGAATGAGTGTACTGCGGATATGAGTTTGAAAGATCAGAATGTTAATTTCAGGCTTTATAATAGCAATTCCTTTGTCATTAATTTAATTCCACATAAACTATTTTCAGCTCAGTTTCACAAATATCCACTGAGCATCTGTGAGTGCCAGGTACTGTTAGTTACCAAGGGACAAAGATGATTGTAATTATAATTATGCTCACATGCACCCCACTTGTTTCTCAAGAATTAAGAGGTACACACTTTTTTAAAAAGTCAAATTTTTGAATGTGTATAGCCTTTGACCAAATAACTTCACTCACAGAGTTATGTTCTAAGAAGATAATCAGACACACCCATGTACATGTGTGGCACAAACAGCAAAACTTAATATTTTATAGCCAATAAAATGCATGCGTTTAAAAAAAAGAGTTAAGAGATATACAAAGATTGGGGTTCCCACTGCAGAGATCAGAAGGAGAAGTGATTTACACATACGAAGGGCACATTTTGGGACTTGAATCCAGTCTTAAGACTTTAAATCTATAATTTGCCTACTTGGGACACCCCCCTCTGCCCCACTCCCCCAGCTGCTGTCCAGGAAGCCAGGGGAGTGAGTCATTAGCAAGGGGGACTCATTCCCAAGGACACTGTTTGCCTGTGAGGAGGTGTTAGTGAAGGAAATGAAGATGGGGGAGTGGGTGGCGGGTGGGTTTATCTCAAGGTGTCTGTTTGACCTTGGTGCTGTTTCCCTCTAACGCTGCCTGTGCGGAAGAGGAAAGGAGTTTCATATTTTGGAGTTACTGGGTTTGGATGCATATTTAATTTTAATACCACAATTAAAACATGAATGTCGTGTCTTTGTGCAAAAGTAAAACATTGGCCATAACGCTTGAGCCCCCTTTAATCATCAGTCCCTCCTACACAGAGGTGACCAGAACTCTGAATTCTAGAGTGGACCTGCCTGATTTTTTCTCTTGCATTTATATTTGTTTCTCAAATGCGGTACAGACTTACTATGTTCCAGGCATTGTTCTAACTGCCTTCCAAATATTATCTCATTTATATTTATTAACCCCTGGAAAATAGTGCTGTCACGTGTATGTAATACACACACACACACAGTCATACCATGTAAGAGTTCCACAACTTGCCTCTGTTACTACAATCCATCCTGGAGATCCTTTCATATCAGTTATGAAACACGTATGTTACCTCATTCCCTTCAATGGCTATGGGGTTTCCACTATGAGTTTGCACTGGTTACTTAATGAGTACCCTACTGGTGAACATTTAGGGTGTTCCTAATGAATTTTATTATCCTTCATGAGCATCCTTCCACAGACCTTGTGTATAGTAAGAGTGGAGGGGATTTCTAGGGTAAATCTACTTAGGGGGTCTTAAATCTTAACCCTTACTTAGTACATTAATCTATGAATAGTAAATGCCTCACTGAAACAGGTTTGGGGCAGAGTTCTTAAACCTGTCAGTAGGTGGGGGAGGGAGGAGAGATGAGGTGTGGATTACAGTTGAACTCTGACCTAAAAACTGGCAGTTCCCCCATGCTTTTTTGGGAGGCGGAGATAGGCTAAGGGTGACCTCCACCTGGGCAGGTAGGTGTGCACAGCTTTGCAGAAGGACCTCACCCTCCCAGCAAGTGGTCCTGCAGCTTTTCAGACGCATCACCACTGGAAGTCACCTTGATTTTGACCCAGGAAGAGTTGGAGTGGCTGGTTACTTGAAGGAGCCAAAGGCCAGGCTGCACTCTCGGTTGTCTGCTAGACAGGAGCCCCAGGGCTACCAGAAAGCCCAGCCAGCAAGTAATTGGACTTCTTTAGCCCTCAGTTTCCTCATCAGGAAAGCTGAGTTACTAGTCCCTACCCTGTGGTACCCCCTTCTCCCCGTCCCCCATTGCTTTAATCTGAGCATTAAATGAAGACGTGGAGAATTGTGATTCCTAACTGAAGTATCATTTTCCTTGGAAATTCCCCCAGGATAGGATTTGAGCCTTTTGTTATGCAGGGAGCAAAGGCCAGGCCTCACTATCTAAACTGCTGCAGATATTTAGGCTTCTCTGTCCCTTGATGAATAACTTCCTTAATTTTTCATGTGGGAGAGCTGAGGGCCTTAATGGTGAAAATCCCTTAATGTGCTAAGGCCTTTAAGCCTGCAAACATTCCCACAGCTGTTTGATGAGTGCTCACAAGCCCCGAGAAGGGGGTCAGATCATCCCCATTTTACAGAGTTGAAGCCTGAGATGCAGAGAGATTATAGGACTTCTCCAGTTCACACGGCTCGTAGGCACAAGAGCTGGGAGTCAGCCTAACAACGGAGGCTGGACTTGTAGCTGCCACACCACCCACAGAGCCAGAGGCTCAGAATCCTCTCCCCGGCCACCACCGTGGGGATTAGAAGCTCTGGAATCAGACAGAGATGGTTGAGCTTTGCCAGTGTTCAATGCTATTCTTTTTTTTTTTTTAATTTTGGCTGCACGCGGGCTTTCTCTAGTTGTGGCTTCTCTTGTTGCGGAGCTCGGGCTCTAGGCGCGCGGGCTTCAGTAGTTGTGGCACGTGGACTCTAGAGTTGTGGCTCACGGGCTCTAGAGCGCAGGCTCAGTAGTTGCGGCGCACAGGCTTAGTTGCTCCGCGGCATGTGGGATCTTCCCGGACCGGGGCTCGAACCCATGTCGCCTGTTCTGGCAGGCGGATTCTTAACCACTGCGCCACCAGGGAAGTCCTCAATGCTATTCTCTCGCTAGATGAACTGCCGGTGTCAGAGTTCCACCATTGGAATCATTCTTTTCGCTGGACCAAGCGATGATCTTTCCTTGACTTGCTTTGTCAATGTGGAGGGGCAGGGGGTGGGAACCATGGTCTTAAAATAGGATCCCCAAAAGTGGTTGAGGATCTCCCAACAATATGCCACTGCTTAGGTGTCAAGAGGCAGCCTTTTTCAACTACTCAAGGCCAGGAGGAAACATTTTGGGGGGTCAGTTGTGTCTGGGCAGCTCTGCCCCCACTTCCCCATGTGGCCCCTCACAGGCTGTACCACTGGGAAACTGGGATGCGTCTTCCCTGAACGCAGCCAGAACTCGTATTAATGTTGGATCGTGGCAGGTGTCTGAGCTGAGAGGGAACTGCAGTTTGTTTCCTGATTATTGCCCCATTTCACAGACAGGAAAAGGAAGGCTCCAATGGGGACATAACCCAGGCTGGTCTGGGGAGCCTTCATGCTCTCTTCATTCAGGACCCACCCAGATGACTAAAGGACACTCCACCTGGATGTGTCCGTCCTCAGGTTCAAAGGTGACAGTCGGCCTGCCAGTGTACACAGGTGTGGCCGAAGAGACACAAGTGTGACCTGCAGGCTGACCACTTCGAGGCACATGCTGGCTGCGTGATGACCACAGCCAACTTCTGGGCAACTGCTCGGCTGACAGATGGACAGACCCTCTCCCTCCTCCTCTTTTTATCTATTTCAGGAGAGCACCCGCTGTGGTTAATTAACACTCTCCTGCTAATGGTCTTTGGCCTGGAATTTGGAGAGATCTAAAAGCAGGAGGGGGGGCTGGTGGGGGGTGGCAAGGGTGAAGCCGTATTCTTAAACAAGGAGTTATTTAGCACACTCACTGCACCAAGGCCTGGGGTCAGCTGGTGGGAGATACAGAGCTGAATTGATGCTGATTCTGCCTGTGTGGTCCCAGGTCGGACACCTCCGACTCCAGACGGACTTGTGCTGGAGTACAGAAAAGCCCCAGTAATGGCCCCAAGGTCTTCAGAGTGGCAGAAGCCGCATCCACGCGGCCAGACAGGGAAGCCAGTGTGCATGTGCAGAGCCAGCAGGGCAAGGCCATGTAGGAAGACAGAAGAGAGCCAGCAAAGGCACAGAGACAGAGTGGCACAGAGCAGGAGCCTTCCACATGGCTGGAGTCCTGACAGACAACAGTGGGAAGAAAGGCAGGAAAAGTACTTGGTGCCAGGGAGCAAAAGGTCTTGCTTGCCAGGCCAAGGAGCTGGGCATTTCACTTGTTTTACTGGCATAGTATGAGACCAAGAAGATGGCTTTGGAGCTAAACAGAGCTGAGTTCAAATCCAGACCTCAGCTGGATGACTTGGGCAGACTCAGGACCCGATCTGACCTTGCTGTCCTACCTGTAACAGGAGACAGTAACAGGGCCCACCTCCCAGGAGGGCAGTGGCCATCCACTGAGCACGCGGAGATGGTCCCCTCCTTCACCCTTCCTTTCGGGCAGGGCTTTCAGAATTTTGTGCCAGGTCCATTTGCTCCATTTTCTGGAACAACCAGATTAGCATGGTCATGGCTAGTCCTCATACTAGGTTCTATGGCTTGATGCCCTGGGATGCAGATGTTTGCTCTCAGTTAGAACATGAACCCATAAAGAGGCAATTTGTTACTAGGTTGGGAGGCTAGTTCAGCCCCGACAGAGATCCGAGGAGTGAGATTTCACAGTGACTCCAGCTTTGTGAGCGAGAAGTATTCAATGAGGAACTTCCCTGAAATGTGGAGTGGGGGCATTCGCCGCACATATTCAATATCCATCTTTTGTCAGAAGTGCTGGAATTCCTTTGCCAAGCAGAGCTGCTTTTCAAAGCAACTTTACCCCTCTGCTCCTCCTTTATTGAAGGACTTGAACGGTGAACAAGTTATTTTAAAAATTATTTGAAGTCAAACATTCACTGGATCAACCCGGTTTAACTTGGAAAGCTACTTTCTGAGGGTTTTGGAAAAAAAAAAAAAAAAAAGAAAGAAAGAAAGAAAGAAAGAATGCCCACGGCTTAAATCAGAATGTGGATAGCATTATCAAAAACTTATGTTGCTGTCTCAAAGTCAACTGGAGATACTTTAAGATCCAAATAATTCCAGAATTCTAGAGTTTCAGAGAAAGTATTGTCATTAGTTGGGCATGAACGTGTTTTGCCATCACCATTTCATTTGCAAATACTGTGTTGACCTACTCGGCAGAACCAAAAATGACTATATCTACAAACCTTCTGAGAGGGGAGTGAAATGTTCTTAGGGGACCTATTTTTAAAAAAATCCTGCGAGGTATCATGTAGAGAAGAGGGGGTCTTTTCAGCTCAACTGTCCTACATTTGGCTCGTATACTGAATTCCCCAAGCCATCATTACTACGAACAGACTACTTTCCCCACATAATACATAAATTACACCAACCCAATGACATGGGAGATAGACTCTTGTGATTTTAAAACCAAGACCTTCTGGTCTGCAGAAAGAATTTTACTGCTAAGTGAAACCAAATCCTCATCGTGGATCAAGCATCCTTCAGTTTTTGTCCCTGACTGCAGGTAGATACCCCAAACAAGAAAATGTACACAAACTCCAGAAAGGAGGTGACCAGGGAGCGGCTTTGGAATTGACTGGCCCAGAAATGATCAGTGTACAAAAATGAAGGCGCAAGGGGTTGAGGGAGGAGGGTTATGCAAATGTGAGAAAGTGAGGAAGGTGGTAGATTCCAAAATTCCTCATCTCCTGGCTAAAGAAAAGACAATGAAAGCCCCAACACAAGTCAAACTGAAAGCTGACGCTCTTCCTGAGAATTCTCCTCCTTTTTCCCATCACAGGCAAGCAGAGAAGAAATGAATTATCCAGACAGGCTGGTAAGGGCTCAGCCTCCTCTGCCCAAGGCAAGCCCAGGCTATAGTTGAGTCACAGCATCAGATCCTTCGGATGGTGGGACTGAGCAGGTGACATGACCAGTGACCTCTGAAAATGGTTTTGTTTGTTTGTCTCCATTTCCCGTGACTCTACCTGACTGTTTAGTCTAAGGAAGCCTTGATTTCTGCATCTAACCAGTGGGCAAGGGAGTCTAGCTGCTTCTTTAAAAAGCAGATGGGAATTTATGGGCCCAAGTAAGTGCCCTTCTAGAAGTTCAGAAAGCTATTCAAAACCGCAGACAAACAGAGATGTTGGAGTCTCCTCCAGTGACTACTTTGAAGAACAAGACACATCTGGGAATGTGCTTGTTAGTTTCCTTACTCCAATGTTTAAAAAGAATCAACAATGCTATCTAATATAAATTTCAATCCAGATCTTAAGATGACGTACCAGCAAATGACCATTTTATCGAGTCCTCTTTAAAAAGATGAATACAATAACAAAGTTCCACATTACACATATCTTTACTGATAATAACCTTCCTAGATCCATAGCTTTATACACGTAATGTGGCCATCCAGGCATGGCTATCTTTTCATATAATTTTCAGTTTATTTTACAACATTCTTTCCTTCAAAAAAAAAAGCCCCCTCAATTTCCCAAATTATCTTTTAAGTATTAAGTGTCCCTCTTTTACCCAAAATACAGATCTTGCCTAGCTAACTTTGATCACGAATACATTTTGGGGGGTAAGTTTCTCAAAGTTAATCAGCTAAAAGCTCCAGAACTATTTTATTAGCAAATCAATTGTTTTTCCAAGAACTTTAAAACTACAGCAAAGGAAAAACAGATTACCCTTATTCATTTCAAAATGGATAGAAAGGTTAGGCAGGAGGGTAGACCGCTTAGAAAAAAAAAAAAACAAAAAAATCCGCTTGGTGCGTTCTTTATGTCATGAAATATGTCCTCTCTTTCCGGTTTGCTGACCACAATATGATGTGATGGAATGCATAAAAAATGTAAATAAAATACCTCCTCCTGTCTCTCTCTCAGCCAGTCTTTTTTCTTAATTACATTTCTCCCCAGCACCATCTTTACAAAGAGAATCTCAGTTTGCTCTGAAGGCTCAAATGTATACAAAGAAACACTCCGTTGCCTCCTGTTCTCTCTCCCCCCAATTCCTCCAAAACGTCACAAAAGGGGCGATGTCTCTCAGAAAGTCTGTGTATGACAAAGCTGACTTGGAGGATAAATATGGGCAGGACCGGGAGAACAGAAGGGAAGGAGCAGCCTTAGCTCTGCCACCGGGATCCGGAAGTCAATGTGTGTAGCCCCGTCTAGCACTTGAGCAGCCCACCCTCCAATCCACATTCCAACGCTTATTTATGGGAGGCGGATATATTAGCAACAAATGGGTTTATGCAGATTTATACCTGTTTCAGGAACCCTGGCAGTGCAGAGCGGTCTCTTAATTGTGCCCTGCGCCAGCTTTGCATCTCCCAGCAGGAGCCTCCCACCCTGAAAGACCCCCGTGCATGGCTCAGTGCTGTAATTTGTGTCCAGTGATTTTGTGCCCAGGATGATTCTCCTCCGAGACTGAGTGATTTTTTTTTTTTTCATCTTAATGTGACATGGAACCATTTCACTGGTAGCATCCTGAAGTGATACCTAGATTTTTAACACCTATTTGTGTGTTGGACTAAGACAAGCGTTTAATGACATGCCAGTCAGTCCCAGCTCTGCTTAAGTGTCCCCTCAGCCAGGCCGGTTTAAAGAAAGATGACATAAAAGGTTCTTTAATAACTATGGTTTATCCATTTCTCTCAGATAGTAAGTGGCACGTTCTCACCTCATTTGCAGCTTTTAATCCCAAATGGACATTGCTTTTGAAATATCCCCTTTCTTTCTTTCTTTCCTTCCTTTTTTTTTTTTTTTTTCTCCCTGAGGCTGCCACTTGAAAGTTGAAATCTAGCAAGAAAGTAATGGTAGGTGCCAGCTTTCTGAATTACAGGGTGACTGCCTGAACTGATCCTAAAAAGCAAGTGTCTTTTTTATACCGCATAAAAGGCTGAAATGTTTACATATCAAAAGGCTATAGGCCAATTTCTGTCAAAATTACACATGAAGTTAAGCAGTACAAGCAATTTATTTAAACACTAGTCATTGTAGAAAAATTCAAAACCATATGCTCTTTTAGCAGTTTTTCACAAATGCATTTGACCCATGACTTGGCTAGACATACAAGCTTCATAATTTACTCTAAATTTCAAATCCCCTTGACGTTTAAATAAAAGATCTTCATTAATGAGGTTTACATGAATGAAAACTTTAGAAGCTGATATCGGTTAGCGAGGGGCTTCGGGAACCGTCTGTGCAATCGCTCTAATTTTCAAATGACTGACTTTGCTAATCATTTCAAGAGAAAGTTCCACTGAGAACAAATTATCGTCATTTGCATTCTGTGATTTGCAAAAGCAACGGCGCAGTCACTTTGAAACAAACTTTGGTAAATAGCTCGGCTGAAAGCGGATTTCTGCAACCCTGGAAAACTAGAGCTTTTTTTTTTTTTTTTTTTTTCTGATGCCTTGGGAACGCGTCATTTTTCGACACCCTCTCCTTCTCCCCCAGTGTTATGAGTTTTCCTAACACCTTGATTATTTTGTCCTCAGGGGCTAGGTGGGTTTATTTGGAATTTCCAAAATCTCCAGCAAAATTCAGCTAGCAAGCTTCCCTAAGTCGGGCTGAAAGCCGGAGACCCAGCCCTCCTAAGCGCTTCCCCTTAGAGGGGTGGCATTTGCGCTTCGTGTTCAACTCCATCCACCCAACCTCACACGGAAAATCCCCTGGGGCTCCCGAAGGTGTCTTCGAGGGAGCAGCAGGGCGGTGGAGCGGGTTTTGCGCACTGGTTTCGAGACACTGGATTTTGTTTTTAAGTCCAAATGTAAACAATAAAACCGATAAGCGCTGTGCAAACTGCGCGGGTCTCTACGCTGCGCCCTGGCTGCAGCCGGGTCTGCGCATTGTTCCCAATTCCTCTGACCCGGCTAATTCGCCCTGCGAGGGGGGCTCCGTACCTTTGAAAAGGACACGCCAGATTTTTGCACGTGCCACGAAAAATCCTACTTAAACGCATCCGATTGTGAACTCTGCTCTGTGACCGGGCAAGAGGCTGAAAGAATTAAGAAAAGAAAGTTCCTGGAACGAACCGTAAGAAGCTGGGGCCACATATACATTTTTCTTTTTATAGCCATGTGTGTGTGTGTGTGTGTGTTTGTGTGTGTGTGTGTGTTTGTATGGGTAGCGGGGCAACAGTTTTCTCCATGAAATATCTTTGGGCAGGAGGAGACACCCAGATGCACACTCCAAACTTGGGCACTCGGTTTGAAATCAGAGAAGCAATTTAATCTACGCTCTGTGAATCAATTTAAGGATGATCGCAGTGCAAAAGCGTCTGGATAGATGCTGAACCGCAAATATACCTTATGCATGTGGAATCCGCTGATCTATTCTTTAATATTTTAAAAATGAGGGCTATTACCAGGGTGACTGAATCCTCAACAAACACATTTTCATAGACTTCTGCGTGGTGATTGCTTTGTGTGAAATCGTGTTTGGGTGATAATAGGGAAAATCAGGAGCGTGTTTACTGCATTTCCGATCTAAGCGCTCGCCGGCCCCTCCAGACGCTCCTGGTCCTCCCATGCTGAGCGGCGCTTGCAGGGCGACAAACAATCGCTTAGCAACACGAGGCAGGCAATTTGCGTGCGTCGTATTTGTTATTCCAATGGCACCGAGCAACGCGAGGCTACTGATTGTTTGTTTAGCGCGCTGTGGACACTTGTGGGTTTCGGCCCTGCGGAGGAGGCGCAGCGCCCCTGACTGCCTTCCACGGCTCTCGCCTCCCTACCGCCTCAGAGGACCGTCTTTGGATTGAGGGGCAACCTGAAGGAAGAGACCCCATCGCATCGGGGTGAGCTCCCCCCGAGAGCCCTCTGAATAACTGGAGTGGGGTGGCCTCGGGGTCCCTGTGACTTCTTCCCGGAAAGCCACCACCCACGGCAAGACAGAGCTTTCAGCCTTGCATTTCCTCATCTTAGACCCGGCTGATACAGAGACCCTGCCCTCAGGTGGGGGTGGGGACAGCAGGCTCCTTTGTCCCAATGAAAAGTTCTAGAAATGCTTCTAATTTCAGTCTCCTTGGCAAACGGGGGACAACTGCCCAGCCTCATTAAATGTTCGGGTTGTAAGGGACCCAATGAAGGTTGGCATTGGTTCAATAACTTAAAAACCTGAGGCCTGGAGAGGAGGGATGATTTGCAAGGTGGCAACGTTAGGTCTAGAACTGTGACGCTGCAGGCTCGCTGCACCCCCTGCTCTTCCTTCCAGGAATCGGATGGCACAGTGGGAAGGCTGCAGAAAAACGAGGGGCGAAGCTTAGGGCTTTGCTAAATCTGATTATTAAAGAGAACTCTGTGCCCAGTGGAAGGAAGCAGGACGGCGTGTCGCAAGTTAAGAGAGGAGGTTGCCTTATTTAAAAATTCGGAGGCACGCTGAGATCTGAGGCTGAAGTCGCCCCGTGGTGCTGCTCCGAGCACTTTTGCAGAAACCCACGAGGAATACGCCCCGCTTTCCCACTGTACTTCTGCCAATGCCTGACTCATCAAAGGTCTTGAAAGATCCACACGCGCGCGCGCGCACCGCTGCGTGCGCCCAGCCACGAACACAAACGCAGCCAGAGTCCCTGCTAAAGTTGCAGCCTCTAGTCGTGTTCCATCATTTGCCCTGTAGAATTAAACTCGGAAAAGGTTGGCGGGGAATGTGTGTGTCCAGAACCTACCTGGTGATTTTTAAGTCTTTAAGAACAGGGGGGGAAAAAAAAAAAAGCTTCCATCCCTAGTTAGTGGGAGAGGGAGAGGCGATACACTTCTTTCCCTAGATCTGACCTCTCTTGGGGGGGGGGGCGCGGGGGGGTTACACTCCTTCCTCTGGGAGCGGTGTTTATTGTAAAAAAAAAAAAAAAATCCAGCGCATCCCCAAATTGAGACCCATCTGCGTCCTACCCTAATCTCCTCCTACAACCACTTCTAAGTTGCTCAGCACTCGTAGAAGCAAAGCTCTCAAGCCACGAGCGGGTGAGCGCGTGGGCATGAGGGCGCCGAGGTCCACGCGGGGAGGCCCAGGAGGAGAAGCGCCACCGCCTAGCTTCTGCCGATCAGCGCTGCGCGCCTCCGGAGTTCTACGCGCAGGCAGGACCAAACCTCCGCGCAATCTCTCCTCTGACCCGAAACCAGCAATTAAGTACCCTTTCCCCTTTGCCTCAGAGCCACGGAGGAGGCAGCCCACATACTTAGCCGTAGTGCGGCAACTTCAGATACTCTTGCTGGGGCCCCAGGTTAATTAGCCAGTAAGAAATAGCGAAAAATGGGCGTGAGTTAAAGTCGGCCATCCTTCGGGAAACCCGAGGTGCCCCGGTACCCCGGCGCTAGGCAGTCTCGCCTGGGCCCGGCACTGCCTTTTCCCCTGGAGTGGCCGGAGTTGCCTGCGCGAAGGGCCGAGAAAGTACGGCTCTGCAAGACCGGGACTTGCGCCGGGCTCGAAGGACCTCGGGGGCTGCTTTCGTTCCGCGCCCAGCGTATCCTACCTTCCCGCAGGGCGCTCGGCCGCCTGCGCTCCGTCGTGGACCGGCCGCGCCTCCAGCAGCTCCGGCTGACGGGCCGTGACGCGCCGAGGATCCGGCAAATCACCGTGGCCGCCTGCCGAGAGCAGAGCAGAACTTCGGCCAGGCCACCGGGGCCCAGGGATGCCAGCTTAGGCCTGCCAGGGGAAGGACAGCTTAGGGGGCCTGTCCCAGTCAGGGAATCAGCAAGTCGAAAGGGAAAAATGCGATTCAATTGTTGGGAAAGGGGACAGAGAATCCCTAAAGTCCCATTTTTTGTATTTTGCACTGAAAACAAAAACGGTTAAGGGAGAAGACACCCTACTTCCGAAAAAAAAAAAATTAAAGAAAACCAAACACGAAACCTACTGACACCCACGCAGGAGGCAGTTGGAAGCATCGCTTCTGACTGCTACTCTGGGTGGCGAATTTTAAAGTAGTGGATGAATTTGGTCTCCGCTGTGTAAGGGCCTAGGGACTGCTATGCTAGTTTTCAGACCCAAAGTGACTGCAAAAAATAAAAAAAATCTATCTATATGTGTGTGTATATATATATATATATATATATATATATATATATATATATATATATATATACACACACACACACACACAATTAAGAACCACGATGCACTTCTTTCGTCGTTTTGTCATTACAAATTTTGGCGTTTGCAAAAACAAAAGGGTTTTTTTTTGGGGGGGTAACCAATTCCATTCGGAAGAGGATGTCAAGATAAAAAACAGAGGTGAAATTAGGCGGCCAGTGCATGGGGGCCGAAGGAAGAGCGGAATTTCAAACTTGCTTGATTGAGGCCGCAGCCCCTCACATTTTCTAAAACAAAACACATTCCGAAAGGAAAAGAAAAATGTAGCCCCAAAGTAAAACTGGCCACAATGAATTTGAGTTTCATGGAGAGGAAATCGCACCCAGTAATAGGACCCAATCTGAGGAAAAAAGGTGGGGGGCGGAGAGGTCGGCAGAGGGAGTTGTTAACGGCAGCCTCACGGTGGAATTAATGAGATTAACCGGGGCAATTAGGATGCCCGCCCAGCTCCGCCGGCCCGCGGCGGGGCGGCTGAATGGAAAAGATTAGGTTAATTTCATTAATTCGCAATCCACAATCTATTTTCAGGCCCCCGTAGCCCCCTCCCCTTGGCACCTCTTCCCCTCCCCCTCTGTTCAAGCCCCCCCACCCAAAGGAACAGAAAGGGCCAAATCTGGTTCTGTTTGTCATCTGCATATTACCAGGAACTAAATCCAGGATGACGTCGACTCAGTATAAAACCAACAAGAGGTTCAGCTGGTCTAAACTCCGTCCTACCCGCGAGTTGAGTTCGGCAAACGCTGCAGCGAGGGGAGGGCGGGAGGAGGGAGAGCGGACGCAGGGGGCGGGGAGGGGCGCGGGGCTGCGCGCTCGCCGGCTCTCTCTTTCGGTTTGGTCCGCCGCGGGAGGAGCGTGGACCCCCCCACTTTGAGGCTTTTTCCTCGGCGCGTCCCCGCCGCCCCCCGGTCCCGGCGCGGGGCTTGGGGATGCCCGCCAGCATGTTCAGCATCGACAACATCCTGGCCGCCCGGCCGCGCTGCAAGGACTCGGTGCTGCCGGTGGCGCCCAGCGCCGCGGCTCCCGTCGTCTTCCCGGCCCTGCACGGGGACTCGCTCTACGGCGCCGGCGGCGGCGCCTCCTCGGACTATGGCGCCTTCTACCCGCGCCCCGTGGCCCCCGGCGGCGCAGGCCTCCCGGCCGCGGTCGGCGGCTCCCGCCTGGGCTACAACAACTACTTCTACGGGCAGCTGCACGTGCAGGCGGCACCCGTGGGCCCGGCCTGCTGCGGGGCCGTGCCGCCGCTGGGTGCCCAGCAGTGCTCCTGCGTCCCGACGCCCCCAGGTAGGGTCGCGCTCGCGCCGGCCTCGGCCTCGGCGGCCGGCCGCGGTCCTCAGCGCCCGGGACGTGGGTGGGCGGTGGCGCTCGCCTTTTTCACTTTGTACAAACTTTTCTCCTCTTGCAAACCTGCCCCCACCCGACCCCCGTCTTTTCGTGGATCGGGCGCAGGCGTTTGCACACTTGCTGCAAACTTTAGGCGAGAGTTAGCGGAGACTGTAACAGTGTCTGCTTGGAGGAGACTTGTAGGATTTTAGAATTTAGCCTTTTAGGATTCCCTAACCGGCTTTGGGCGTGTGCGGGTGGACGCGGTCGCACGGTCCCCCGGTTCCTCACACCCTGTTTTCCGCGCACCCCATTTCCCAGCACCCCCTTGCAGACGATTTTAAATCCGGAGTGGGTCGCGGGCGGGCGGGCGTGTGCGCGCGTGGTGGCAACGGAGGCGGCTGACCGTACGCCTTACTCTGTCGCAGGCTACGAGGGCCCCGGCTCGGTGCTGGTGTCCCCTGTGCCGCACCAGATGCTGCCCTACATGAACGTGGGCACCCTGTCGCGCACCGAGCTGCAGCTCCTCAACCAGCTGCATTGCCGGCGGAAGCGGCGGCACCGCACCATCTTCACCGACGAGCAGCTCGAGGCTCTGGAGAACCTCTTCCAGGAGACCAAGTACCCAGACGTGGGTACCCGCGAGCAGCTGGCCCGGAAGGTGCACCTCCGCGAGGAGAAAGTGGAGGTAGGCGCGGGACCCCGCCGGGGCGCGCCCCACGGCCCTTCCCAGCGAAATAAGGCTCCAGACGGGTTTGCTCAGCTCTCCTTGGGTCTCCCTGCTCTTTAAAAACATCCCAGCAGCGGCCTGGAGGGCGCTTTAGGCCCAGGAAGTTGGATGAAAATACGGAAGCGGGAGCGGGTCTCCTTTTGATGGCGTGCGCGCGGGGTCCCCGGGTTCCCTCTCCACGCCGGGGACGTCCCGGAGGTGCCCGGGCATGGCGGGGGCGCGCCTTTGATCCTAACCGTTGTTTCGTCCTCCGTTGCGCAACAGGTCTGGTTTAAAAACCGCCGCGCCAAATGGAGGCGGCAGAAGCGGTCCTCGTCGGAGGAGTCGGAAAACGCCGAGAAGTGGAACAAGACATCGTCGAAGGCGTCGCCTGAGAAGAGGGAAGAGGAAGGTAAAAGCGATTTGGACTCGGACAGCTGACGGCCGCGGGCCGGCCGTGGCCCTTGCCTAACTCGAAGGACTTGCACACCCAGACGATGCTACTTTCTTGCACACGCGCTGCCTTGCGGGAGGGGGGTCGAGAACGAGGAACGAGGAGCTGTAAATAGTGTACCGTCCGGAGGGTGGGCGCCTGGGGTCGGGCCGCGCCGGGGCTTGCTGCCCCGAAGTCCGAGGCCGCCGGCGACTCGCTCCCCACCGTAGTATTTATAGTTAAATTAACGGTGACAATACAATAAAGTGACGGCGATGTATACGGGCCACATTCTGTATTTCGTACCCCACCGCCAGCACCATCTGAGGCCCACACACACACAAAAAAATCTGGTTAGTCTATAGCTTCAAAAGGAAAACTGGGCAGCTCTGATCTGCCCAAAAAAGAAAAAAAAAGAGAGAGAGAGACAGAAGGTCTGGGTACGAATGGTCACAGGACCGGGTGTCCTGGTTTAAACTTCGTCTGTAGGTTTCCGGGCAGGGGTGGAGAGTGGCATTGCCGGCTTGTCTGGGGGAGGTAGCGTTGCCCCTGCAAGCAGGCTGCCTGGGATTCCTCTTCCCCCTCGCCCGTGGGCAGAGCCAGGACCGTTTTCCTCCTTGCTGCCCATGGGATAGCGGATAAGCAGGATCTGCTTGGAGTTGAGGGATCCTGGCAGCGTCTCCAGAGTCCGTTTAGGCTGCTCACCCGGCCCTGCTCCCGCGAAATCCCCAGACCTAAGGCGGCGGGTCCGCGTGGAATTAGGCAGGCATGCTCTCTCTCCAGAAGCTTTCCTGGGTCTTTCCTGGTCTCTCTCGCCGCTCCCCTCCTCCCCGGCGAAAGTTTCTGCCCCACAGCCCTGCTGGGCAGCCCAGAGCTGTGCGCCCAAGAGCCCAGTGGGGAGCCTGCCGGTGCGGGGGCCCATCGTGCTTCTCCCTGGGAGTTTGGGATGACCAGGTGCCCATCCTGAGCCCTGCATGCTGTCCGCCTTCCGGGCCTAGAGCACACCAGCGGCTGTGGCAGAGTCATAGCAAGGTGGGAGTGCTGAGCCTTTGGCTTTCTCTGCCTACTGTCTCTGCTCTGCACCTGATGGGGCCAGAGTAGGAGAAGCCCCGGAGCGGCTGGGGCGCTGGTCAGTAGCTTGGGAAGGCCTGGAGAAGCCTCCCGATGGTGCTGGAGAAGCGCTGGGGGCGAAGATGAGAGCATGCATTCTGTACGTTTCTCCAGACCATGGGGAGGATGGAGTGGAGGCCAAGGGCCAGCAGGAATGGCTTTTAATGTGTTAAACTTTATTGGGTTTGCACTAAATTCATTTTATAGACAAGGAAGCTCAGGTTAAGAGAGCGTCCCGACGTGTCTGCTGCCGAGGAGGTGAGCTCGTCCCTTCTCCTGGGCGGCCTCCGTCCCTTCTCCTGGGCGGCCTCCGGCAAGGAGCACAGCACACACAAAGTAACCTTTTTTTTTTTTTTTTTTTTTTTTCCTTTTACAAGAAGCAGTAGGTTTTTTTTTTATAGCATTTATCAGGTTTAAAAGGTAGAAGTGACTCTTGGAGCAGGTGAAAGCACTTAGGAAATAAGGAGTGGCCCCCAAACAGCACCTTTTAAATAAAGAGGATCCATAAATGAAGGAGGTGGGGAGCAGTTTGGAGACCAGGTCTGCCTCAAGGGGCAAGATTGCCTTGGTTCCTCTCCAGACTCCGTCATTTGTGACGTTGGGCAAATGACTGAACCTCCCCCTGTGCCTCACCTTCCATGACTGTAAAATGGGCACAGTAATAACATCTGCCTTTCAGGGGGGTTGTGGACATGAGGCACTATCTATCTCATTAAAGGTAGAATGACACCTAGTACGGGGGAATCTTTCATGGCTACTTATTTGTTCTTAATGTGATTATGACATATTATGTCAGACATAGCACTTCAAGATTTATGTACATTATCTCATTTTACCTTTCACGTACTCTGAGATGGGGAATGTTTTCACCGTTTTACAGACGAGGAACCTAAGGTTCAGAAAGGTTAAATACTTTTTAACAACATTCAGCTTGTAAGAAATAAAGGGGAGACAGCATCTTCGCCCAAGTAAATCTTATATTGTAATTGGAAATGTTTCCATTAATGTCACTTCTGGTGAGAAATACTCAAAGAAGCTGTTCCATTAATTTCAAATGAATCTTGCAATGGCCATTATGGTACCTCCTCGTTAGATATCGGACTCCCAGGGGGAGAGCCTTGCCTGCCCGACACCCCTTCTGTATCACTGTTCCGAGGTGCTGCTGTCTGTCTCATTTAGAGAGGGGTGAGCCCTGTCTTCCACCCTTCCTCCAGTACTCCCTTAGTCTAGAACATTCTGACATACAACAGAAGCAGGCAGCATCATTTCACCCTGAGAAATCTGACGTCTCCAGAACTCTATAACCTCCTGTGTGTCTTTCTCCACAGCTTGTCCCTAGACTCCTTATAAGTAGGATCTTTCATTAAAAAAAAAAAATTGTATTTGTCTAGCCTGGAGAAGTGTCCTCAACAAGTGACAGGGAGGGGGATTGAGGGAGGGGTAGGTTCTCAGATACACCTCCCCCACGGGCACCTGGCGAAAAGCCACAGCTAGTGGGGTGTGCAAGGAGGGGGGCGGGATGGGGAGCGGGACAGCTGCTCCCAGCTTGGCCTGGGCAGGGCCAGGATGGCAAGAGAAAGCTCCCCCCCTGTCCAGGTCTTCACGCAGGAGGACGCGGCGAAGCACTTTAGTATCGGCCCAGCTCACAGGAAATAAACATAACAGACATGTGGAGCAAAGAGGGAAATGTCAGGATGGTCTGATTCCAGTCCAGCCACCTCCTCCTGCATTCCCCAGGCAGCTGTGGGGCTCAAACCTTCGTCTTAGCCCGGCTGTTGGGGTCAGGGAGGGCCACATGGTGTCTTGGAACAGAGGCTTTCAAGAGCTGTCTTTGCACCTTGTAATTGTCTTGGGTGAGAATTTGGATCCCGGTGTTAGAAAAATGATGTGTATGTGTTCACGTGGGTGGGACATAAGCCGGGTGACGGGCGAAGTGGTTTCCAGTCTTCACAACATGTCCCCCTTCCCGCTTGAAGGTGTTCTCCCCATTTCACCATTGAACAAACTGAGGCACAAAGTTATCACAGAGGGCCAGGATGAGAACTGCCATCTCCAAGGGACAGGGCTCTTTTCCATAAATCAGGCTGCCTCACAGAACCCAGACTGTTCTTTTCTGGTGGTGATTGAAGCTGTGTTTATAAGTTCCGCAGGAGTGAATGCAGTTGCCCCTGGGGGACACAGGAATTAATCTGCCACAAGGTGCCAGACAGGCTCTGGCAAAGAACAGTGATGACCATTAGAACCCCTGACATCAGTCTAGCACTTTCGACTGTCAAGCCCTTCTGCACGCCTCTCGAGCCCTCAGGAGGTGGGAGTCGCAGCCCATTTTGCAGATTGGAAATGGAGGTTCAGAGAGACTAAATGCCTTCCCTGGGGCACTTAGTAAAGGGCAGAGCAGACCTGAGCAGAGCCCCCACCTGCCTCTTGGGATTGGTGGCAAGATATGGGGTGACGACTTCCGGGTACCCCAGGTCACCTGAGCCAAGGAGGCCCTTGGCTGCAAGGAGCTGACCAGTAAGAGACCACGGAGTGTATGGGGGAAGATGCGGGGCCCCTTGCTCCAGGGAGGGCGAGTTCATCTTCTTAGCTACGGGCTATGCAGGGGGGATGGGGGAGGGGGAAGGGCTTAAAACAATTGCTTTACAAACCGCACCCTTGGAGAGTGTATCTCAATGACAGTTCTTCAATCAAGTTTGCCTTTTACTGACTTTGGAACTTTGAGCTAACATTCTAAGCCTTGTGCAAAGGATGTCGTTTCAATGGGTGTGTGTGAGATCAGGTTGGCAGGTTCCTCTTTTCATTTCTTGGCATGTGGGAGAAAACGGGGGCCGAGAGGTAGGGGTGACAGGGCATGCTTTTTCTGAATTGTACGAGGTTTTCAGTAAAATAGTTCAGGCACCAAGTCCCCCACCCAAAGATCCCTGAGTCTGTCACCTAGGGTCCCCCAAATGAACCCTCCTCTGTTCATTGCACATCCAATCGGTCACCTCTTTAAGTGAAACAGATGCTAACTTTCACCTGTACGAAGATGGAATTCCAGCCCAGGGAGGGCAGGGCAACATGAGGTGGCCAGTGGACAGCTGGGTGGCTGGCCCTTAAGTCACACTGGTCCAAGCCTCCATCCGGATGGGGCTGTGTGCTTGTCAAGTGACCTGGGAGAGGTTCCTTCTTCACCTGCAAAATGGGCTTGGGTAGAGGATTAGAGATAATATAAGAACCCAGCAGAGTGTCTGACACATTTATTATTGTGTGTTTTGAAAAACCACTCAAATCGGCTGGCTAATGCTCTGCCTAAGTAGATTGGAATTAGAAATTCAGGAATGCACCTTGTTTTTAATTGTTGCTGGCTTAGGAGTTTATGCATGACCACAGGACCCAAACTCTAACGAAATTAAATGTGATTGCCATGGATTTAAGACAAGGAAGTATCTGATAAGGTATAATGGATTGCATTCTGTTTAAGAGCTTTAGGACATGGCGATTGACAGTGAAGAAGGGGCGAACTGGGAGTGGATTTGGATTCGATTTCCAAGTTTTGTGAAATGACCTTGAAGTTTTTCAAAAGGAAAATGAAAACCAAACACAGCATCCGGTGCAAAGCTCCTTGAAAGTTCTGGGAGACATGGATCGGGCTGGGTCTTTTGGTTGTGAGAGTTTCTCACTTGTCGGTGGGACATGGGGTATCCCTGAGGTCTGTCCCTTGAGCCATGTGACAACATGGAAGACCCCTGTTTGTCACAGCTGGGTTTTAAATCTGGGCAAGATAAAAAGCCATTGTCTTTGCTGTGCAAATGACCCACAGAACAAACAGAATGAATTATGGCATGTTGTGGTATTTTAAAGTGGGTCTATAATTTTTGGATTCCAGCAGCCCTCATTTGTTCTCAAGTGTCCAGCCCTGGGACGCATCAGTGAAGAGAGATCTTAAGAATTCCTCTCCCAACCCCTCCTCCTCTCCTTAGGCATTCGTTCCACTTACACCTTCTGTTTTCCTAATTTTGAGGTCCTCTGGCGTCTGCTGACCAAATCAAGCGGCTGGGTTCAGTCGGATGAACGTCATTTAGCTGGGCATTTGCACGCCCTCCTTTACCCTGAGCTGATTTATAGAAGCTATAATTAGTGAGATAACTTTAGCCGAGATGGACAGAGTTGCAAAGTGTCCGTATCATTTCCTCCCTGATTTACCAGTTGTATGATGCCGAGCCCAGGAGATGCTTCACCCCTGCTGCGTGATCAGTGAGACTGACCCTGCAAGGGAGCGCTGCAAGTTCAGGGGACAAATTCTCCTTGTGGAACTGGGGAAGGCTGAGCGCTCTTTCCTGGCCACTGCCACACCCCCCCCCCCCACACACTCAGAACTAACACAGGGTAGCTGGTTTAAAATTTGGGGGAGGGCACAGAAATATCTAAAAAATAAGATATCTTCGGAGAGAAGACCTGTGTTTTCCAGCAGCCTACAGTGAGAAATACAGAGTGTCATAAGTGCGGTGTCCACAAGCCGTCCACAGCACAGTGGCAGCGGTCCCACATGGCTGCAGGACTGCACAGAGGATGGAGAGGCTGTCAAGGGCATCCTTCCTGAGAGGGGGAGCTTGTGGGCTTGGAGGGCCTGCGCCAGCCAGGTAGGAGCTCACTGCAGAGACAGCCCTGGGGCCAGCGTGGTCTGAATCACACCAGTTAACGTCTGACCAGCCAGCCTCACAGTGACTGTGCCTGTTTTATTCGTGTCCTAAAGAAATTCTTGACATCACCTGGCAAGACCAAGCAATGCTTCTTTCCAGATGGAGTAGGGCTAATCCTCCTTTGAAAATCCTCAAAGTGCTAACTCTGGGACCAGAAAAATAAAACTGCCCTTCTCCAAGAAACAGGGAAGCCCAGAGCATTTGGAAAGATCCCCCCCTCTGCTAAGAAGACTCAGGACTCTGTGAAGTCGGAATCCCATCTGCTCGTTTCATCTGAAGATGTTCCGACCGAAGGCCAGATGGCTGGGACATTGTTTTGTATTTGAGGAATAAATATTTAAATCTGAAACCAAGGGAATCACTTTCTACTGAAGTGGGCAAGGACGGAAAGTTGTGTGTGTGTGTGGATGCCGACCTGCCCCCCGCCATCCTAACCATAATCTGGGCATGCATGATGATTCCTGCCATGCTTGAAACCTTCAAAGAGGTGTCCCCCCCCTCCACTGGTGCAGGGTGCCAGGAGCAGGGTGACGCTCCCTGTGTTTCAGGGTTGCTGTTTTCATTTCATGTCTGCTTCTGCTGCAAGAAGATTCCCGATGTGCATGGGTTGAAACGGAGACCCCATGCCTTAGTGTGATGAAACCCCCTTGGTTTTGTTTCACTTTCGGCCTGTATGGTAACTGGACTCTGATACAAATGTGAGTGGATGGAAACTTAACCCTTTTCTTGGCTGCAGTTAAAGCTCTGAAAAGATCATAGGTCTTTATGGTTGATTTCTGTCTTTCTGGAAGAGGTTTGCATTGTAGTTTTTTGGTTTTGTTTTTTTTTTTTTTTAAGAAGAGAAGTATTTTCTGCAGTGCCAGGAGGGTGTGGTAAAAAAGTGCATCTTATGTTTGGGAGGATCAACAGTTTCATAATCACATCCTTATCTAATCCCTTCTAAGCCTTATGAGGCTGGGTGGAAGTGTTTGCTGTCATCTTGTTACATAAGGAAGCTACTTCAAAGGCTTTTGCCTTTGTGTCCAGCACTGAGTGCCTTATCATCTGTACCTTATTTAATCCCGTTCCTGCCCCTGTGAAGTTGGCATTATTGTCACCATTTGGCAGAAGGTGAAACGACATTGTTCTTTCAAGTAAGGTCGCATCTGAGACTCTATGTCCAGTGCTCTCTCTACACTGCCAGGCTACCTCCCTTAATAAGGACCCACCAGGAGGTCTGGGCTCCAATCTCTGCCTGGTCACCAGCAGGCGGCGTCATCTGTGAGCTTCAGTCCCCTCATTTCCAATGTGAGAGGATTATAATTTCCTGCAACACATGAAAATCACCTGGGGTTTTGCAAACATAGATGATTAGTCATGGTAAATATATCAACGCATTAAAAATACAAGCACATAAACAACATTATTCACTGAAGATTTTCAACAATGATAATAATAATAATGGCCTCCATTCAGTTCACAAACGTTAAAAGGGTGCCCTGTCTGTGCCAGGCACTGTTCTAGGTGCTGAGGATACTGGAGTATCCTGGAGTTCCTGGTTCTGTTGGGGGACACATTTAGTCCCCAAGCAGACAGGCTGTGATTTCAGATTTCAGGGGTAAATGCTGAGATGAAAACCAACTCTTCTGCGGAGATGGAGGGAGCTAGGGGTTGAGGCAGAGTTTGGGATATTTTATGGTGTGGTCTGATGTTGTCTGTGTGGAGAGGGGTTTCAGTGTCATCTCAAGTAATCCTCCAAAGCCGGGGGTGGACAAACTACAGCTAGAGGGCCAATCTGGTCCACTGTCTGTTTTGTCAATAAAGTTTTATTGGAGCACAGCCATGCCCATTCATTTATGAGTTTTCTACATTTGCTTTCCCCCTTCAATGGCAGAGTTGAACAGTTGCAATAGAGATAGTAGGGCTTACAAAATGGAAAATATTAACTGTCTGGTCTTTCATAGAAAAAGTTTGCTCCTTGCCAGTCTAAAGTTTAGAGTTTAAGCCAGAAATGGAGTCTGTTGTCAATAAGGGATGGAGGCAGCGTTTACATCTGTTTGCCTAATGCTTTGTTTCCTTTCTCTGGGGTCTTAGCACAGTGTAGGCCCCCTGTGATGGGGGTAGGGGGCGGGATATAAGGCAGCATATGGAAGAACACAGTACGGTGCCTGCTGCCTGGGAGCTGCTCTCTTGGGGCTGTAGTCTGTGTGTGCAAGAAACAATTTCAGGACAATAGAAAACAGGACATCAGGAAGGGCTCGATTATGTGACTTTGACTTGGAGACCAAGAGGAAAGATGGCTGCAACCCCAGAAGGCTTCCTGGAGGAAGTGGGGGGTTGCAGACCAGTTAATATTTGGCCAGGCAGAGCAGAGGCATGAAGACAGGCAGGTACGGTGGCAGCAAGGAAGCCACCCTGCTCAGACCAGAGAGGAAGCTGTCTGGCTGTCACACTCCAGTGTTTCTGTGCGCAAGCCGTTCATCCAACGCTTGCCAGTGCTACTGAGTGCCGGGCCCTGTGCTGAGTTGGGTCACAAACAGGAACGGAGCAGCGTCCGTCCTCAGGCAGGAGGATGAGGCTGATTGGATACGAGATGACCAGTACTGAGGCGGAGGATGCTGGGCACCCCATGACATCCTGTGGTTGGGCAGAGGACGGGTCCTAGAAGACTTTTGCTGGTGGATCGTTGGAGCTATGTGGTTTGAGGCACCTGGTGATGGGCAGGGGGAGCGGGAGAGAGTCCTTCAGGAAGAGGGAACAGCTTGATCAAAGGCTTGGAGGTGGGTGGGCAGGGTGCCACCAGCGAGAGGGTTTGGCTGGGCAGAGAATGGAAGGAATGGAAGGTAGGAGTTTGCTGGGAATCCACAGTCTGGCACTGGGTAGTGTTCAGTTCACTATTTAAAACTAACCTGCAGAGGAGGCTTCTCTCTCCTCCCAGGTGTCGGGAGATAGTCAAGGAGATGACCAGGGCCATGCTAAGACAGCATTCACATCCACCGTCAGCCACAGGCCTTTCTGGCCCAGAGTTGCCTGCGGGGCCATATCTCACCAGCATCTGCTCAGCGTCCTCTCCATCTGCCATCACAGAAGGAGAGAAAAACATCTCACTCAGGGCCTTCTGCAAAGAAGATTTTTTTTTTTTTTTTGGAACGAGTTTTAAAATACACTGATTTGTGGCTGGTAGTCGAGTTCATCAAAGTGATTTTTCCAGATGCTATAATCCTTGGGCCGCTGACACATCAAGGCTCCCCCTATCCCCCAGCTCCAAGTCCTGAGCCGGCCGTAGGCACCAATCCTCACCCACGGGCACTAGCCCAAGCGTGCGTGCGGCAACTTACAGCTTCTAGAACTGTTCACTCCCTGTCTCTGCAACGACCAGGGGATGTGGCCATGGCAGGGGCTGTTCTTCCCATTTGACAGAGGAAGGAACTGACAGGCCCAGGGCAAGTGCTTCTGGGGACAGGCGGGAGCCAAACCCTCCTCTGAGCTCAGGGCCGGGCAGAGAGGGTGGGACCCCCTGGAGCACAAAGCCAGAGGACAGACGGCAAGGATTTCCCAGCACCTCCCCCTTGCTCTTCCTGGGGGTTGAAGGACAACTCTCAGGCCTGAGAAACGGGGCTGGGCACAGGGCGATGGAGGTCAGGAGGTCAGGAGGGTGTCGGCAGAGAGGCTCGCTCCTGAGAGCTGGGCCCTGGCAGCACCAGCCCCGCTCAGCCCTCTTTGTCTCTTTCATGCTGATGATTGCCAAGTTAGCCTTCGAATTAGGACTAAGCATGGGGGTGGGAGGAATGGGGGGAGAACTGGATCGGCCTCAGAAGGTAGGCCTCTGCCACCTCCTGGCTTGGTGACCATTGGCCACCACACTCAACCTCTGGACCTCAGTTTCCCCACCTGTTAGGGAGAGTCATTCATCCTGCCTTGTCCACCTGCCAGGGTTGTGGAAGGGCCCACATGATTTGACGGATGGGAACACGCTGTGTGACAGGTCCTATGACCCCATGTTGATCAATGTCCCCGGCCGCTTGAGGACTTTGGATTATTCCTAGCAGTGTCCCTCTCAGCTGTGACATTCTTTACCTCTTATTTTTTGGTCTCTCCCACATCCAGGCTGCTTCATGGAAGCATCTGTTTTTCACCCGGCCTGTCACTGTTATGGCCCAAGACATGTGGCCCCTGCCACGTGTTAGGTGGCTCCCTGACAATGCAGGCCACAGAACTGGCCGTCCCTTAGAAGCCCTTTGTGGGCCATTTAGTTTGTATCCTCTGCGGAAAGTGTAGGGCCTTAAAAGCATTTGGCCTCCTTTTTTTTTTTTTTTTTTTTTTTCCTGCAGTGGGTTGCATTGTGTTCCCCAAAAGATATGTCCAAGTCCTAACCCCTGGGACCTGTGACTGTGACCTTGTTTGGAAAAAGGGTCTTTGTAGATGTAATTAAGCTAAGGATCTCAAGAGATCATCCTAGATTTAGGGTGGGGCCTAAGTCCCATGATGGGCATCCTTATAAGAGAAAGGAAAGGGGGATTTGAGGAAGGGGAGAAGACACACCAGGGGGAAGGTTCGGTGAAGCGGAGGCACGTTGGGCTGATGCTGCCACAAGCCATGGACACCTGCAGCCCCCGGGAGCGAGAAGAAGCAGGGAGGATCCTCCCCTAGAGCTTTCAGAGGTGCCTTGGTCCTGCCAACCTGTCAGTTTGAGACTTCTGGCCTCTAGAGCTGGAAGATAATACACTTCCATTGCTGGAAGCCACCAAGTTTGCAGCAGGCGCCCTCATCACCAGCACAGATATCTTGGGCACTAATCCAGAGTCCCCGACACGACCTGCAGATGGTCAGGGTCTTCCTCTTCTTCCTGAGCCCTTGGGAAACTCCACCTCTGGAAAGTGCCTCCTGCTAGAAGCTGAAGGGATGTCAAAGTCATACTGTAGTGGGACGGAACGGGTGAGCCTGATGGCTGATGGGAAGATCTTTGTGGGAAGTGGCAGCAGTGGGGGCACTGAAGGGCTGGTCATGAACTCGGATATACTCGGTGCTACCACAGAGGTTCTGATTGAAGATTCAGACTCTACTGGACCTTAGAGGAAGGGAAGACTTTGGGCACTGGGACAGCTAAGACTTTGTATTTAAAAGACAAAAAGGACAAAAAAAAAAAAATTTAAAGCATTTAAAATCTAGTAAAACATTTGTTGCAGCAACCCTAGGACATTAGTATCCTGCTTTGCCCTGCAATGATGTCCCCAAATCTAACTCCTTCTACAGTTGTTTGTAATGATACTTAATAAGGGGATGGGGCCTTGTTCTTTCCCATCCCCCTGGCTGGAGCATTTCAGTGTTCCATTTAATTTTAGGATCTGTGAGAAGGCAGCAAGGAAAACTGTGAGCACTCTTGTGAAGTTAGGAAATTTTCATTATCTTTCTTCTGAAAGCATTACAGGATGACATTTAGAGGGAAATACTTCGAAGCCCAGGGGGTTGAGCGTGTGACCTTCAAGAAGGGAGTAGAGGACTTCCCTGGTGGCACAGTGGTTAAGAATCCGCCTGCCAATGCAGGGGACACGGGTTCGAGCCCCGGTCTGGGAAGATCCCACATGCCGCGGAGCAACTAAGCCCATGCGCCACAACTACTGAGCCTGCGCTCTAGAGCCCGCGAGCTGCAACTACTGAGCCCGCACTCCACAACTACTGAAGCCCGTGTGCCTAGAGCCCGTGCTCCGCAACAAGAGAAGCCACTGCAGTTTGAGAAGCCTGCGCACCACAACAAAGAGTAGCCCCCGCTCGCCGCAACTAGAGAAAGCCCGCATGCAGCAACAAAGACACAGTGTAGCCAAAAATAAATAAATAAATAAATTAATTAAAAAGAAGGGAGTGGAAAGGCCAGTACCCAGGCAGTCGGGCTGGCCTGGCCCCTACATGTGCCTCGGAACATCCGTCCATGCTGCTCCCTCTGCCAAGGATACCTCTTTTCCCCATAGTACTGCCTCTTGAAAATCCTATCATCTTCCAGCAGCTGCTCAGGAGGCAGTCAGGTGAGCAGGGAAATAGACACTGGCCCCAGACCCAGAGCCTCGGTGCGGCAAGAGAATGTGACCGGGCTCTGTGCAGGCTTGGCATTCTGGTCCCTTTGTGCGCTTGGGTAAGACTCCCGCCTCTCTGGGCTTCGGTTTCCCCTTCTCTAAGTTCAGTTCAGTTCAACAGGTATTTATGAAGCATCTACTATGTATCAGGGAGGATGTTTGGAGATTAAAGAGCATAGGAACTAGTTCCATAGTTGTTACTCCTAATATTAGGACGTAGAGACATCTGTAGAAAGAGTGGGTGAGTGAGTGAATAAATGAGTCCATGCCTTTCACCACCGGCTTGAGGTTGCTCTTCTTGCTGGGCCCTGCTGTGTGGTGGCGCCTGCTGCGTGCATGTCTGCCTTTCCCTCCACTTTCCTGCCCTGGAGGCAGCACCAACTGCAGCGTGGGTAGCAGACAGAACGGAAGCAGCTACAGAGGCTACACAATTTGGATTTTTGCTGAATGATTGGGCTCATGCAGTGCGACCAGCTGTTTGGATCTTTGTAGGTCACCAGGGGACCCAAAGGCATTATGATCATCCTTCACAGACCCTTGTATGTTCATCGAGATAAAATCCTCTTCCTACAAACCCCAGAGAACTACCGCTTCCTCCTCTGTGCTGGGGTTTGTTACATCAATTCTGTTTGTGGTCCTCCTGCCACGGTCTGGGGCTCACAGAGCGTTTTGTTGCTGTTACCCGCAGATCTGATTCAGTATCCCACTGGCTTTGGCATTGGACTGATTCCATTCTCATTCTGGCCCTGCCAGGGGTGAGCTTTGCGACTTGGGCAAGTCACCTCGCCTGAGCTTCATTTTCTTCATCGCGAGGGAGAGAATGGGTGTAATACACTTACCCCAGGGTCTACAAGGAGCAAATCCTCCAGAAACGGGAGCTGTTGTCATTAGGAACTCTGTGTTATGACATTACTTGCTACTTCTGATTTCACTTGTCCATGAATCTAAGATTAGGGATTGAACTGGTTGGGGATGGGGAGGCATATCAGTTTTCTGTGGCCATTGTAACACGTTATGGTAAACGTGGAGGCTTAAAACAACAGAAATTTATTCTCTCACAGTTCTGGAGGCCACAGATCTGAAGACAAGGTGCTGGCAGGCACGTGCTCCTTCCGAAGTCTCTTGGGGAGATTCTGTTGCTTGCTTCTCCCAGCTTCCAGTGGCTCCAGGCGGTCCTTGGCTTGTGGCTGCATTAACCCCAATCTTGTCTCCATTTTCACAGGGCTACCTCCCCATTGTCTCTCTGTGTGTTAGATCTCTCTCTGTTTTTCTCATATTTAAAGGACACTTGTCTGAAATTGAGTTATTTGTAGTGAGGTGGATGGACCTAGAGTCTGTCATACAGAGTGAAGTAAGTCAGAAAGAAAAATAAATATCGTATGCAAACGCATATATATGGAATCTAAAAAATAAAATGGTTCTGAAGAACCTAGGGGCAGGACAGGAATAAAGATGCAGATGTAGAGAATGGACTTGAGGACACGGGGAGGGGGCAGTGTAAGCTGGGACGAAGTGAGAGAGTGGCATGGACATATATACACTACCAAATGTAAAATAGATAGCTAGTGGGAAACAGCTGCATAGCACAGGGAGATCAGCTTGGTGCTTTGTGACCACCTAGAGGGGTGGGATAGGGAGGGTGGGAGGGAGACACAAAAGGGATGGGATATGGGGACACATGTATACATATAGCTGATTCACTTTGTTATACAGCAGCAACTAACACAACAAAGTAAAGTATTTATACTCCAATAAAGATGTCAAAAAAAATAAATGACACGTCATTAGTTTTAGGGACCACCCTAAATCCAGAATGATCTCATCTTATCCTGAATTAGATCTGCAAAGACCCTTTCCCCAAATAAGGTCACATTTACAAGTTCCCAGAGTTAGGACATGGGCATATCTTTGGGGAGCCACCACTGAACCCACCCCTGGAGGTAAGGAAAGGGAGGAATTGCTGTGAACCTATTTCTCTTACTTGCACATCATTCTAAGAAGGTCCAAAGCAGACCTCTCCCCTTGGCAGTCACCATCCGGCCATGCAGAAAGTGACCTGCATGTACCTGTGATGCTCTGGGTGGGGCTTCAGTGCTGTCCTTGCAAGTTCCAGGGAGATGAAAACCCTGGAGGCAGCAAGTGACAGATGGGGCTCAAGACCCCCTGTTTTTGTCACTGTAACAAAATATCAGGGACTGGGTGGCTTAAAGAATAGAAATTTATTTTCTCCAGTTCTGGAGGTTGGAAGTCCAAGATCAAGGTGCTGGCAAGGTTGGTTTCTTGACTTGCAGCTGGTCACCTCCTCTCTTTGTCCTCACGTGGCCTTTGTGTGCAGGCACTCCTGGTATCTTTTCCTCTGCCTATAAGGACACTAATCCTATCAGATCAGGGCCCCACTCTTATGACCTCATTTAACCTTAATTACCTTCTTAAAGGCCCCTTCTTCAAATACAGTCACACACTGAGGGTTAGGGCTCCAATACTGAATTTGAGGGGACACAATTCAGTCCATACCACCCCTTTGATTAGCTTCACCAATGGAACCAACATCTAGATTGATCTGGCCTACAGGATGTTGGATTTCTTACGTTATACATGGTTTTTCCCAGTGTTTTTGTTTATTTGTTTGTTTTTTTAGTATTGGAGTATCATTAATTTACAATGTTGTGTCAGTTTCAGTTGTATAGCAAAATGATTTAGTTATATATATTCATACATCTTCCCAGTTTTATTAATCAATACTGCCCATCAGAGCTTCTGCCATCTGTAGACATTTCATTAAGATCCTCATGGGTCTCTGCTTAATAATTCTACTAGAAGAGCCCCACACATTGAACACTGAAAGCAGTGCAGGGACCATGCTGGGCATTTATACACTCTATGTTCAGGCCTTACTTCACCCTCCCCCTATCAGCGGGGATGATTATGTGTTCCATTTGATTGATGAGGAGCTTGAGGCTCAGAAAGGGGAGATCTCCCAGCTAGGAAGTGTCAGAGAGGCACCAGGAAACCACATCTATCTGACTCCAGGGGCTGTGTTTCTCCCCCTGCCCCTTTCCTTACCTCTGTTGGTTCAGAGAGGAACCTTGAACACCCAACTCGGGCGCTGTTACCCTTCCTTTTACTCCAAAAAAGGTCTGCTTTCCCCCATCCAGCAACTTCTTCATCTCTCTTTGGAAGGTTGCAGGCCTGGCCGGATAAATTGCTGTCTTCATTAATCCAAAAGCCAGCTCCACGGGGACATCCGCTGGCCCACGCAGCCTTCTCACTGCCTGCTATTACGTTCAGTACTTGAGGGAAAAACCTTCCCCACACGTAGCAACTGTTTCCAGGCCAAGCCGAGCTGAGGGCTTCCAAGTAGAGGGGTCATTTGGATATTGACCAGCATCTTCATGGGATGGAGGTGACCACCAGCCAGCCAAAGAGCTGGCCATGAAGAGTGGGTGTGTCTCTTTGCTGTGAAGCGGGGTTGACTTCAAGGATGCTCATTCTTTCCAGTGCGTGGGACATTCTCATCACTGCCACTGGAAATCTAGATGCATTCGCCTTTTGTGAAGAGTGGCTTGTTTTCAGAGCAAAGATGAAGAGATCCAGCATGCAGCAGCCTCTCACACACGGTTATCCCCAGAAGCATCTGTTGCCAGAATGACAGAATGCGTTTCAGTTTGCTTTTGTTTTTCTTTGCATCCTCACTGGAAATGAGCGATTTTCAGTCATTGCGATCCCCTTTAGTTGAATTGTTGAGGCCGTCTCTTTCTTTGCCGTCCTGAGGGGTTGGTCTGCATTTGGTCCAAATTATGTGACTGCCGACAGAGGCACTAAAAGTGCTTTAGCAGGCAGAGCAGGACAAGGTGGTGGGAATAACTCTCGTCTGGGGATGGAGAGCCAGGCTGCTTGGCTCTGCTTCCCAGGCCCCGTGAGGCTGATGACACAGGCGAGCGTTTTCACCTCTCAGAGGTATGGTTGCCTCCGGCATAAAAGCAGAGTTAATAACTCACGTGCCTTTGTTCTTTCCAGGGCAAAGGACAGCAATCCTGGAAGCACAAAAGCCACTTTTTTTCCCCTTTTCCCTCCGAGAGGGAGGGCTGAGTGGTCTCTTCAAATGAATTGGAAGTGAAGTGGGAGAATATGATGTTGATAACAGTTCATACTTTTGCCTGTGGAATATTGCATCTAAGTATTCTGTTTCTAGACCCATGATAGAACATCTGGGAGGTCAAATGCAAGCTATAGGAACATGGTCTTTCTTGAAAAAAAAAAAACAAAAAACCCATCCACCCTGGACTGCTCGGCAATTATGAGTGAGGCATTTTCCCATTTAATGCTGGTGATAACAGATGAGATAGAGCGATGAATGTTCCAGATGAGGAACGGAGGCTTGGGGAGACGGGGCAGGTCCAGGATCTCACTGTAACTGGCTGCATCTGTGAGCCAGGGGCAGCTGAGCTCAGAGTACAGGACAGGGGTCTCCCAGGAGTCAGGGCCAAGAAGGGATCCTGAGCCTCAGGTCAGGAGAGGAGGAGAGGCCACGATCGAGACTTGGGTCTTCAGTCCAGGGCCAAGTCAACGGGAACAGCTTTGCAAACTGGGTGTGGGGTGCACTGGGGCCAGAGGTTCAGGAAGGTGCTGTGAGCTGGGTGCGTGGGTCAGCAGGCTGCTCCTGCCGGCCATGAGGGCAGGGGACAGGCCTGCCAGATGGAAGATTCTGGGTGTGAGAGGCACTCAGGCAGCACATGGTGAAGCCTGGATTGACATTCCTGCACCAGGTCCACTTAAGACTCCACTGAGGGCTGTGTGAACGCAGAGTCCCCAAGGGGAGAGCACTATTTTTAGCCAACACTGGGACGAAGGTCCATGATGAAAAGTGACCACTTCTTGTCTTGACCATCATTGCTGCTGTTCCGTCCCAAGGGGCTGCCCACCCCTGCCCCCGTTCAGCCTTGTTCTCGGGACCCTACGTCATGCCCTCACTTTCTTTGTCCTTTCTGAATCTCTTTCCTCCCCCTTCTCTCCCATGCTCTGTTCCTTCTTCTCCATTTCGTGCCCTTCCCTCCTCCAATGCCTTTGTCCTTTGCTAGGAGCTGGGGATGCAAAGATGAACAGGGCAGAGCTCCAGCCAAGGCAGGAGACAGACTCTGAAACATGAATTCTATTGAGAGAGTGACCAATGTGGAGTGAGCGGTTGGTGCAGGGCCCAGCCTGGGGAGCCAAGGGGGCATGCAGCCTTCCCTGGGAGCCCTGGCCCTGCCTCGGTTTTCGTATCTGTGCCCTGAGCCTACTGATACCAGCTGCTTCAGGGGGTGCCCAGGACCTAATTGGATGCCGCCTATAAATAGAGCCCTTAGCCCAGCACCTGAGCAGGACACATGCCCAGCCCGTGCTGGCTGCTCTGTCGTCCCCATCATTGTTATTCTACCTGGGAAGGGAAAGAGATGGAGTCAGGAAAGACTTCAGGATTAATAAAGGTTTTAAACACTCACGCCTGAAGCCTTTACCAAGGGGACCACATACCACACGAAGGATGTCCAGGTGGAATTTAAAGAGGCTGGGGTGAGGGAGCCCGGGGGCCACAAGAGAGGGGCTGAATCCCGGGATGAGGGCCGCAGGGCCGGATTAGCGGGGCCTTAGTGGGACAGCGCTTATTAACAGGGGCTGATCCCCAGCTTTTCTTCTCGTTGGAATGACGCTCCCAGCGTCCTCCCTGAGACAAAGATGTCACCGGATCAGGCTAATGAGGTTGATTGTGCCTTAAATTGGTGACGGCTCTCTTCACAGCTTAGGACACACACAGTTCTGTGGGTCACTTGGGAAGGGCTCCTAGGTTTTAAAGACAGTGAATTTATATCAGAAAGTGATGAGGGACTTAAAATCTGTATCCATATCTATTTCATATCTCTCTCTATCATATCTCTATCTGTATATCTATATCTATCTATGCAGGCTTACGGAGAGATATCTTGGGTTTCGTTCCAGGCCACCACAATAGACTGAATATCACAGTAAAGGGAGTCACGTGAATTTTTTGGTTTCCCAGTGCATATAAAAGTTATGTTTACACTATACTATAGTCTATTAAGCATGCAATAGCATTATGTCTGTCTCAACTTTCCACATGCCTTCCTTACAAAGCTTAATCATTTCTAGCTTTTGATTTAAAGTAAGAAACATGCGACTCTTCTTTCACTTGAACACTTAAAGGGTAACCATTGTAGGGTTATTAATTGGCCTAATTTCAAGACTATTGTATCTCAGAGAACAGGGATACTCGAGGAGAAGGAGGGAGATGGGGGAATAGCTGGTTGGTGGAGCAGTCAGAATACACGCATCATTTATTGGTCAAGTTTACCGTCTTCTGTGGGCACAGTTCTTGGTGCCCCCAAACAATTACAATAGTAACATGAAAGATCACTGACCACAGTCACCATCACAAATATAATAATAGTGAAAATGTTTGAAGTACTACTAGAAGTGCCAAAATGTGGCACAGAGCTGTGAAGTGAGAAAATGCTGTTGGAAAAATGGCACCAATAGACCTGCTCAATGCAGGGTTGCCGCAGTTAAACCAGGTGTGCCTGTATCCCTATCTCTATCTCTATAACCAAATCTGTCCCATAGGAAAACACAAGTATTCATTCATTTCTATTTTTTTTCTTTCTTTTTTTAGGATTCCATAAACCATTCATGCCCGTGTAAAATTTTAAACTATACAGGACGGTGTAAGTAAGGAGTGAAAATCTTCCCTTCCTCTTTTAAAAAAATTTTTATTGGAGTATAGTTGGTTTACAATACTGTGTTAGTTTCAGGCGTACAGCATAGTGATTCAGTTATACATATACATATATTCATTCTTTTTCAGATTCCTTTCCCATATAGGTTATTATACAATATAGAGTTCCCTGTGCAGGGTCCTTGTTTGTTATCTATTTTATATATAGTAGTGTGTGTATGTTAATCCCAAGTTCCTAATATATCCCTCCCCATCATGTTCCCCCTCTGGTAAGTTTTTTTTTGAAATCTGTGAGTCTGTTTCTGTTTTGAAAATAAGTTCATTTATATCATTTTTTTAAAAATTAAATTCCACATATGAGTGATATCATGATATTTGTCTTTCTCTGTCTGACTTACTTAGTATGATAATCTCTAAGTCCATCCATGTTGCTGCAAATAGCATTATTTCATTCTTTTTATGGCTGAGTAATATTCCATTTTATATATGTACCATGTCTTCTTTATCCATTCCTCTGTTGGTGGACATTTAGGTTGCTTCCATGTCTTCTTGGCTATTGTAAATAGTGCTGCAATGAACATTGGGGTGCGTGTATCTTTTTGCATTATTGTTTTCTCTGGATATATGCCCAGGAGTGGGATTGCTGTATCATATGGTAGTTCTATTTTTAGTTTTTTAAGGAACATTTAACGCTTTTCTTGAGGGAGAACCACTGTTTAAAGTTTGGAAGTCCCAGGCCATCTCTCTCTCTCTCTCTCTCTGAACGGGTGTGTGTGTTTTCATTTAACAATGCATCGTGAACAACTCATGAACTTCTCCATGTGTCATGTACATCAGTCTCCTGCTCTCAGTGGGAACCAGTGTGCCTGATTTCTTGACCCGTCTCCTTATTGCTACTTAGGAAGCCATCTCTGACCTTTAACTGTCACAGCTGACACTCAGAGACCACTGTGCAAGGCTCCTATTTGCCCTTTCCCCTGGGGGACAGGGTCCCACAGAAGGAGTTGCTGGCTAGTCACACTGCCCCCCTGCAGGTGTCAGTCTTAGCTGTGCCAGGCTGAGAGGTGGGGGTGACGACAGCCTGGCACAGCCTGTCTCTCGCTAATAGAGAGGTTGGCGTGTTTTTTACTGCTTGTTGGCATTTCTTCTCTCTTATGTGAATTGCCTGTTCGTACCCTTCCCCATTTTTTGATGGGACAGTTGGCCCTTTACTGTCAGAGCTTTAAGCCAGTCAGGGCAACCTCTGGCCTTTATGTGTGTTCCAAATATTTTCTCTCAAGCTGTCATTTGTATTTCCACTTTATCTGTGGTCTTTTGCTGTATAGAACATTTAATCTTTATGGAGTCAAATTTGTGAATCTGTTTCTCAAAGGCTTCCAGATTCTGTCTTGCTTAGAAGGGCCTGCTCTACTCCAAGATTATGACACTAGTTGTCTGTACTTTTTTCTAGTACTTTTATAGCTTGATTGATTGCATGTCGGTCTTTAATCCATCTGGAATTTATTTTAGGGTAATGTAAGAGTTTAATTTTACATTTTTCAAAGTGATGGTCAGTTGTTTCAATACTATTTACTATATAATCAATTGCCTCCCACCACTGATTTGTAATATAGCATTATCTCTATTTTTCTGTGACATCCTATCCCTATCTATCTATCTATCTATCTATCTATCTATCTATCTATCTATCTATCATCTCCCCCTTGGTTGTGTTCCATTGGTTCATTTGTCTGTTACCATGTTGTGTAACTAGCCTAGTTTTATGGTACCTCTTAATATCTGATGGGGTAAGATCTTGTTCTCCTCTGTTAGTTTTTTTACCTCCATAAATTTAGCAGCTAATTTTGTTTTGCCATTTAATTTTTAAATCCCAGAGAAGTAAATATCTGTTGGTATTTTGATTGGAATCACACTGAACTTTATAGAGTAATTTGCAGAGAATGCATCTTTACAATATTGAGTATCACCATCCAGGAATATGGGTGTATCAGTTACCTCTTGCTGTGTAACAAAGCATCCTGAAACTCAGTGGGCTTAAAACACATCTATTTATTATTGGTCACAATTCCATAAGTTGGCTGGACATGGCGGATCTGGGCTGGGCTTGGCTGGATAGCTCCCCTTCAAGTTACAGATACATCTGGTTGGGCTTAGCTCCTCACTGAAGTTGGGGCTTAGGTCAGCTCCCTTTTTATTCCTTTTGGGCATCAGGTCTGGGTAAGCTTCTTTCTTGGAAATGGAAGAGATGCAGGAAAGCAAGCAGAAGTCTCTTAAGACCTAGGCTCCAAATTGCACACTGTTACTTCTGCTTACATGCTGTTGGCCAAAGCAAGTCACATGGTTTAGCCTAGAATCAAGGGATGGAGGAATACACTGCCCACAGGGAGGCCAAGGTAAGGAATGGATTCAGACAGAGATGAAGAATTGGGGCCAGTAATGCAGTTGACCTCAGGGTATACCTTGTATTTAGCTAGTTCTTCTTTTTTGTTTTTTAGTAAAGTTTTATGGTGTTTTGCATATAAATTGCACAATGCTCATTAGGTTTATTCCTAGGTATTTTACAGTTCTCACTGTGTTAGTGAGATCTTTTTTCCATTACACATTACAATCGTTTTTTATTGGCATACGGAGAAATAATTGATTTTTGGTTTTTTATATCATATCCAACTACTTTATCAGACTCTTACTGGTTCAGCATGATATTCAGTGGATTTACTAGGTGGATAATCATATTATCTGAAACTATAATAATTTTGCCTGTTCTTTTCCTATATTCGTTTCTCTTATTTCTTTTCCTTACCTTATTGCATGCACAAAGTCCTCCAGAAAATAGTGAATGTAATGGTGTTGGTGGCAGGTATACTTGTTTTCTTCTTTAAAGGGATTGCTTCTGGGTTCCACTGACAAATATTGTATTTGCTATTGGTTGTTCCATGACAAATAATGGTAAATACTTGAAGTGAAGATAGGCCTCCTTCTAGAAAATTAAAAAGTTTCAAAGTCAGTGTGAGGAAGGTACATTCATGCAGTAACAAATTGTTAGTTTGCAATCTTTTGGCTGCAAGAAACAGATATCAACTCAACCTACCTTAATTTAAAAAAAAAACGGCACTTATTATAAGGATGTAGGGCAGGAACACAAGTAAGATTTTTTTTTTTTTTTTTAATATGGAATGCTTCACAAGTTTTCATGTCATCCTTGTGCAGGGGCCATGTTAATCTTCTCTGTATTGTTCCACTTTTAGTATATGTGCTGCCAAAGTGAGCACAGAGCTAAGCTTGATGAAGGCCTTAGAAGGTCACTCAGATTCTCCCTTCATCTCTCATCTCCATTCCTTTTTGTGTCTCCGCTTTATTTTTATGTGCCTGCAGACCTACGTTCTCTGTTCACCATGTCATAGGGCAAACCATGATTACCAGCCACATGAACAAGGTCTCATTCCTTCTTTCTCTGTCTCTCATCACTCTTTCTATTTCTCTATGACTCAACTCCAGATTCTAAGGGAAGGAACTCTGATCAGCCCTAAGTGAGTTGGATATGCTCCCCCTTCCTCCCCAAAAATCCATGGTCAGGGCACAGAAATGCTGCATTCTACATGGTCAAGAGCATCCCCCCTCTGGATCTGGGGAGGTAAGGGGAGGTTGTTTTGGGTGGACAGACATTCCATAGATGTCACTTGTACAGAGAGTGCCCCCAACACAGTGGTAGGAGTACTGGATTTAGAGCTGAGAGACTTCAAGCCAGATCTTGACTCTGCTTTGGACTCTCTCTTTGACCCTGGAAACGTCAACAGCCCCCAGCCCTCAGTTTCCCTATTTTTTCCAGCTTTATCGGCAAATAAAAATTGTAACTATATTTAATGTGTACAATGTAATATTTTGATATACAAATATGTTGTAAAGTAATTATCACAATCAAGTGAATTAATACAGCCATCACCTCACATTGTTAACTTTTGTTTTTTTTTTTTTTTGGTGTGGCGAGAACATATATGATCTACTCTCTTAGCAAATTTCCAGTGCACAATACAGTATTATTCACTATAGTCACCATGCTGTACATTAAATCTCCAGAACTTATTCATTCTGCATAACTGAAACTTTGTACCCTTTGGCTAACATCTCCCCATTCCCCTCCTACCCTCAGTACCTGGCAACCACCATTCTACTCTCTGCTTCTATGAGTTTGACTTTTTCAGATTCCACTTCTAAGTGAAATCATGCACTATTTGTCTGTGTCTGTCCTATTTCACTAAGCATAATGTCCTTCAGCCTTATCAAGGTTGTCCCAAATGGCAGAATCTCCTTTTTTTAAGGGTGAATAATATTCCATTGTATTAATATATACATACCACATTTTCTTTATCCATTGACACACACTTAGGTTGATTCCATATCTTAATTATGGTGAATAAACATCTTCCCCCATTTTAAACATTGAATTAACAACGTCTATGCTTCTTCCTTGCGGGCTATTGAGAGAAAGCAATGTATTATTTAATGGAAAGTATTTTTTGGCCCCGTAATTACATAATTGCATAATTGCTGTGATGATTTCTTCTGCTGTTTTCTTCCCCTTCCTCCTTCTTCCTAAAATATAACTTGTTTCCTCATCATTATAAAAAATGTACAGTATTATTGCCAGAAAACAAAGGGAAAACCAGTGCCCAAAAAAAGACAATAAAACACCCTGAATCCTGCTGTCAACACTATGTCATAAATGGGTTGTGACCTCAGTTTTCCCTCCTTTTTCCTTTTTTTTCCCTACATTCACTGTTTTTATTTTTATTTATTTATTTATTTATTTTGACTGTGTTGGATCTTCATTATTATGCACGGCCTTTCTCTAGTTGCAGCAGGGGGGCTACTCTTTGTTGTGGTGCACGGGCTTCTCATTGCGGTGGCTTCTCTTGTTGCGGAGCACGGGCTCTAGGCGTGTGGGCTCAGTAGTTGTGGCTTACGGGCTTAGTTGCTCCGCGGCATGTGGCATCTTCTGCACCAGGGCTGGAACCCATGTCCCCTGCATTGGCAGGCAGATTCTTAACCACTGCGCCACCAGGGAAGTCCCCATTCTCTTTTTTAAAATAAAACTAGAATCATTCAAGGGAGGTCTTTGTCCCAAGTATTTCCTCCTCTGGGGACTGAGTGGGAGTGGCACTTGGAGGTAGAATCATTAGGGACCCAACATTTTGGAGAGAAAATGAGAGAGAAGGGTGAGGGGAAACCAGCCTGGACCTCTCACACTGCCTGTGCCCCCATTGTGGGCTTTCCTTCCTCTCTCCTTCCAGGTTCCTTCGAGGGGCCAAGGGACCACTGCTGGGTGGGGGTGGGCTGAAAGCAACACCCCTCCTGTCTCCCCCCTTCTCCTCTCTCAACATGCATCTTCTCAACCTCCCCGACCTGTGAGGCAAAACTCCACTGGCCTTCCTCTTACCTCCAGACTCTGCCATCTCTTTATGACTTTTTTCACCAAGAGCACCCACCCAATTTAATTTATCCCACTTAAACTGTACGGACATCCACTGGTGGGGAGACCCTACAGGAGGCTGGGCTTGGGCAACAAAGCCTCTCCTGACTCTGCTGACGTACCTGACCCGTCAGAGGCCATGGGCCCTGCTTTTGGAGCATTATTTTGGCCTCCTTTTTAGGCTGCTGGGGAAGAGGGGGTGGGGTCCTGGGGCCGGCCAGTTGTTGGGGAGGCGGTTGTGCTTTCCAGGAAGGTGGGTGGAGACTCATGCCACAAGCCTAGGAAAGATACAAAGAAAAAGCACAATATGCCCATTGGTTAAAAACTTGGGCTCCTGAGTCAGCTGTCTGAGTTCAGACTGTGGCCCTGAGATCATGGGAAAGTCATTTAATCTCCAAACCTCAGTTTCCTCATCTGTGAAATGGGGAGGTCGAAGGTCTGATCTGGGGAAGTAACGCCCGATTTGTAGTGTTTGCCAGCTTCCACGGTATAAACACTCTCACTCATCATGGATGATTTCAAACCACCAACATGAAGCCAGGGAAGGCAGAGCTGGGAAGAGACTACAGCCACACACCATGATATATTATTTCCAACATACTGATACAATGTTTGTCAATAGCTTCCAAAGCATAGGTGATAGTAAAATGTAGTAAAATAATTAGGAAGTGACGAGTTTGAGTACGTATTACCTATGCTTTTAATATAATTTACTTAATTGTAAGTTCATATACTTTAATTTTTAATAACAACTATGTTTAACAGACAGCTCACAAAATTCCCAAAAATTTAACAATTTGCTCGTGAGAGTCCATAGGAGCTGACTCAGGCGCAGGCGTGATGGGTCGTCCCAGAGATTCAATGAAATAAGCAGAGAACTCAGCATCGTGCTTGCCCTGTCACGGGGCATCTCAAACTTTGGTGTATGCAGCCTCGTCTACAGGGCTGATGAAAGACACAGAGGCTCAAGTGAGCTGAAGTAAGATGAGGCCTGGGCCTTCGTGGTTTTTCCAAATCCCCAGGTGATTTTGATATGACCTGAGGTTGAAAACCACTGGTATGTGGTGTTAGAATATGAGGGTGCCCAATAAATATTAGCTTGAACCGTACAAAATTGTCGATATCCTACTGACCTGTTCAGCTGGCAGTTTCACATGATTCAGCCTAGTGACTCTTCCCTGTTCCTGATTGGAACCAATTAAGAAATTACAGAAATAAAGCAGGTGGAAAATTGACATACAGATGAGGCTGATATTGAGAACGTGGCCTCCATCTATATGGGCTGTTGCCTCCCTAAGACTGCACCCCAGAAGGAAGCACTTCCCGGGGTGGGGGTCACAGGGCACGTGGGGTTGAGCCAGAGGAGGGAAGCAGGTGGTCCCATGGGGAACCGCCCATCCTGTTAGCCAGTCCCCTTCCCAGACTCACCAGTCAGGTAGCCAGGGCTGATCTGCCAAAAAAGAGTCAACAGCTGATATGGGGCATGAAATATACCCTCTTCTCTCCTCTCCAAGACGTAGTGCAGCCTTACTCCTCAAGGTGTGGTCCATAGGTCAGCAGCATTGGACTTACCTGGGAGCTTGATAGAAAGGCACCCCGACCTGAGGCCCGCAGATTCAGATGCTAGACCCCCAGGGATGCCCGTGCACGTTCACGTTCCGTCCCGGAGGAAGCAGACGACTCACATGGAAAGGAATAGACACTCCTGGATGATGAGCAACGTGAGTTCCCCGGGGGTGGGGTCCGGTCTGTTTCGGTTTTGTTGTTGTTATTAACGGCTTTATTGAGGTATAGTTTACATCTTATAAAATACACCCATTTTAAGTATATGAATTATATACTTAATTATATACTTACGATTTTTAGCATATTTACAGATTGGTGCCACCATCACCACGATCTAATTTTAGAACATTTCCATCATCCCCAAAAGAATTCTTGTGCCCATCTGCAGTCATTCCCCATTTCCACTCCCAGCCTTAAGCAAACGGTAATCGACTTTCTATCTCTTTAGACTTTTTTGGACGTTTCATATAGATGGAATCATACAATATGTGTTGTTTCTTTCCCCCATCTTTAATGAGGTATAATTGACCTATAACACTGTGTAATTTTAAGGTGTACGGTGTGTTGATTTTATACGTTTATGTATCGCAAAATGATTGCCCCATAGCATTAGCTAACACCTCCATCCCGACACTTACTTACCCTTTCGGTTTTGTGGTGAGGATATTTGAGATCTACTCTCACAGCAACCTTGAAATATGCAATTCAGTGTTGTTAGCTATAGTCACCAAGTATGTAATACAGTGCTCTTAACTGTAGTACACATCCGCAGAATTTATTCATCTTATAACTGCAAGTTTGTACCTTTGACCAACATTTCCCCATTTCTCTCACCGCCCAAGGCCTTGGTCTGGTTTGTTCATTGCTTTATTCTTAGCACATAAAACAGTGTGGATGGAATCAATGTGGGTTAGTGTATTTTGGTGGGAAAGGTGGGGACCTGGATCTGGACTCAGGGGAGGGATTAACATCCCTGCTGGGCTGCTTGCCGACTGAGGAAACTTGTACCAGACATTTAATATCTCTGGGGCTCCGTATTCCTGTCTGCAAAATGGGATTAGCAACAACGGCCTTGAAGGTTTACTGTGTGAAGAAAATGAGATAATACTGCAGCTGAGAGCACTTAGCCGAAGGACTGAGTGGTGAATACATGCAACATAGTCTCTAAAAACCCTGTGCCCGAGGGTGTATGTGTGTGTGACTCTGTGTATGTTTCTGTCTGTGTCTGTGTGTGTGTGTGTGACTCTGGTATACTTCTGTGCATGTGTATGTGTGTGTGTGTGTGTGTCTGTTTGTGCATGGAGATGGGGTGAGAGGTGGGTGGAAGGAGTAGGGGCAGGCCAGAAGGTAGAAATCCCCCAGATTTGGGTTTGGGGAGCCCATAATTTAAACTCACGTCTCCTGGGTGACCTTTGAGTGCAGCTGCCTCTTTGGGGATTACACCCCAAGATGGTTTTCATATTTTCGGGTTTCTTTCCCTTTCTGGTTTTCGTCTTCTCTCCTGGACCACGGTTCTGCCTCTGCTGCTGCCTCTGTTGCAAGCCTGTGCACAGGGTGCTGGTTGTTCCATTGTCCGGATCTCAGTGACAGAGTTTTTCCCTCTGTTTATCCAGCAGTCACACCTGATTAATCTAAATCAATTTGCAAATGTCTTTATTTACATGGAAAATTCTTTGGATAAACAGGAATTCTGTGATATAGTTCACAATGGAACAAAAAATTCCCAGTTCCTTAAAAACGTTTCCTGACATGCAGACACGCAGGCCATCCCAGACAATTTTCAGTCTGGCCAAGTGGAATCTGTGTGTGTTCGGCCTGATGTGAGCACAGAATGAGTCCTTTCCAAGTTTCTCTAGAACATGCGCCTCCTACTTCAGATTGTCAAGGTCGTGATAAATCATCGGAATCAGGCCTGTGTGAGCCTCTTTGGAGGTCAGAACTCTAGGGGACCATGGTGTGTATTAGTTTTCTGGGGCCCCTGTAAGAAAGTACCAAACTGAGTGGCTTAAACAACAGAAATTTATTCTCTTGTATAGTTCTGGAGGCTGGAAGTTCAAAATCTAGGTGTCGGCAGGGCTGTGCTCTTTCCAGTGGCTCTAAGCGGGGGGATCCTTCCTTGCCTCTCCTAGCTTCTGGTGGTGGCCGGCAATCCTCGGCGTTCCTTGGCTTGTAGCTGCATCCCTCCCATCTCTGTCTCCATCATCACATGGCCTCCGCTCCTGTGTGTTTCTCTCTGCGTCTCTTCTCCTTCTCTTATAAGGACACCGGTCCTATTGGATTAGAGGTCTGTCCTATTCCATTATGATTTCATCCTCACTAATTACATCTGCAATGATGTATTTCCTGCTATTCTGAGGTCCTGGGGGTTAGGACCTCAACATATCATTTGAGGGGAACACAGTTTGCTCTTTGTTCTTTGTTTTGTTTTGTTTTGGTTTTGGTCGCCCGGGGCGGCATGCGGGATCTTAGTTCCCCAACCAGGGATTGAACCCATGCCCCTTGCATTGGGAGCGTGGAGTCTTAACCACTGGACCGCTAGGAAAGCCCTTGGGGAGACACAGTTTAACCCATAACAGAAAGAGGTTTGGGGCAGGGACATCTGGTTTCACATCCCAGCCATGCTTTCTGCTGACCGTGGGCAGATGGTTTTCTCCTTGAGACTTGCTTCCTGTCTCTGGATGATGACTGTCACAGGATCTGCCTGGCAGGACTGACCTGTGATCAAATGAAAGGATGTAAATTGCTCGGCCTAGAGCCCATCCTCCATAGCATTTCTTCTGTCTCCTTCCTACAGGCCAAATTGGGAAGTAGGAAATATTTGCCTTCTAAGCTTCCCATGAGAAAAGTTTGCAGTATCTGGAAGAGTTTCTGTGGCAAATGAAATCCACGTTCACATTTTCAGAATGCACAGTGTCATGTGGATTGGATGGTAAGGAGAGTCAGTCCTTAAGTGCCATCCTAAGCCGACAACCATCCACCCGCTTGTTGCAGATGACGCGGGAGCCCACTGGATTCAGTGTGCTTCAGGAGTGCTTTTAGTCTGCTAACGTTTATGAACATAGAGCTGTTACTAAATAAAAGAGCTTAAAACACCCCACAAGATGTGAGATCCCTCATTATTCAAATGTGGAAGTCAGTCTTGCCTCTGTGCACCCTCTGAGCCTTGAATACATCCCATAGGGCCCTGACAAGGTATTGAAACTATGATTCTGTCTCCCTATAAACTGTGAGTCCTGAGAGCAGGGTGACGGTGCTATTTATTTCTCTACCCAGAATGTTCCAGTTATTTATTGCCATATAACAAACCACACTGAAACTTGGTGGTTTAAAATAACATGTCATTACCTCGAGGGTTGCGGAGGTTGAGTAGGCTCAGCCGGGCGGTTTTCACATAACACAGTTGTGACGGGAGCGGGGGGCTGGGGTTGGACTCATCTGAAGGGCTCGCTACGTGGCTTCTCCTGCATAGTGACTTCTGGGTGGTTGGAGTCCTTCTGGGGACTCAGGGCTCCAAAAGCACACGCCTGAAAGAGACAGAGCCAGGTCGAGTCTGTATTGCTCTTATGAATGAGCCTCCAAAGCCAAGCTGGGTCTCTTCTAAGAGAGTCACTGAGTCCAGCGCATAGTCAAGGGGAGGCCAATCAGACATGCCTTTTAATGGGAGGAGCATCAGAGAATTTACAGGCATGTTTTAAGACCTTCATGGAATAGGCAGGGGGGTTGCTGTCTTACTTTTTAATTTTTTAAAAAGGTGACAAGAATGCTTCTCAAGCAGTTCCCAATCCAAACGTTAGGTATAAATTAAACTACTGTTGAAATTCTGAAGATACTGATGCATGTTAGCATGCTAGATTCTTTTGTTTTTTTAAAGAAACTCAGGAACCAAGGGGTAAGACGGGAATAAAGACACAGGCCTACTAGAGAATGGACTTGAGGATACGGGAGGGGGGAAGGGTAAGCTGGGACAAAGTGAGAGAGTGGCATGGACATATATACACTACCAAACGTAAAATAGATAGCTAGTGGGAAGCAGCCGCATAGCACAGGGAGATCAGCTCGGTGCTTTGTGACCACCTAGAGGGGTGGGATAGGGAGGGTGGGAGGGAGGGAGATGCAAGAGGGAAGAGATATGGGAACATATGTGTATGTATAACTGATTCATTTTGTTATAAAGCAGAAACTAACACACCATTGTAAAGCAATTATACTCCAATAAAGATGTTAAAAAAAAAAAAAAAAGAAACTCAGAATTGGGCAATTAGTTAGATCTTAGCCTCTTAGGAAATCATCACACACACACAAAAAGAGTTATGTATTACTGCTGGCACCCATGGGTCATTTTTATCACCCAATGAAAGGTCTAGTTTCGTTAAAAACACTTGGAGGATTAATCTAATATGAAGTTGCTACAACTACAAGCATAAACTTTTTGTTTTTTACCTTATCTCAAGATTTACTTTTTTCTTTGTCATTATAAAAGAGGATTATTACTAGGGTGAGGGCAGACCTCACAGAGAGCACACAGTAGGTGCTCAATATGTGTCGGCAGAATTGACTTGCTGTAAAATTGCATCAGTGAATTCCAATCTATAGTTAAGCAGACATTGTCTAAGCGATGGCCATAGGAACAGCTGGTCTTAGTATATACCCTGAAGGCTCAAAGCTTGCTTTATCATAGAGCTGGATCGAGAATAATTGTGGTGTACAATATTAGGGTTCCCTCAGAGAAGCAGAATAGCTGTGAGTGTCATAGGGGATTTATTATAGGCATTTGACCTTACACATCTTGGGAACCAGTTAAACTGTCTATGTCATTGTGTTGTCCCCAAGTCTGCTGTGGGTCTGTGGCCAGCAGGGTTGGCAACAGGAAAAGAAGATGACCTTGCAGTGGAGAGAACAAGGTCAATTTGGAAGCCAGGAGGATATGCTGGAACCCCCAGGAGGCTGTGTCTCATTGGATCTCCAGTTGGTCTTTTATTTCCTCAAAGCCCACGACCCTGATGCTTTAAGGTGAGCTGCAGACGAGCTGGTACTTCCCCAGAGAAGCACCTGTCCCAGGTGGACACGAACAGGTTCAATCACATAAAGTGACCCAGGATTTGGGACCCCGACAGACAAGTTGAGCAGCAGCTGGGGGAGCTGTGGGTGTGGATGCTGCTGTCTCCCCAAAGTGAGCCAGGAGACCCGTAATGATGGGTGTGAGCCCCAGTGCCATCTGCTCTACACCCTCCATGGGGGCTGGGGGTGCAGAATTCATGTTGAACAGGTGGCATCTGCTTCCTGTGCAGGGAAGAGGGTACACACGCCCATGGTTGGTGGACATGCAGTTACTACAACCTCTCGGGGAGTAACTTGGCAAAATGTATTAAAATTACACACACATGCCCCGTTGACCCAGAATCCCACTCCTGGGAATCCTTATACTAATAATGAAAGGATATATGTTCAACGTTGAATAAATTGTGGATAATTCATAGTAACGGATCGTTCTCAACAGTTCATTAAAAATAGTGAATTAGCACGATATCTGGGGACCTGGAGCAATTTGCATGAGGTATTAAAAGAGAAGCTGGAGCAGAGTGTGTATGCTTTGAACCTATGTTTTCCTAAAACAATGACAAAAATATTTTGTATATGTATATATACATGTATGTGTGGTCTTATATGTTTAGAAATAATTTTACAAGCATAGGGAAATATGGAAAAGGTCAATACTAGGTTGCTAAGATTGGTTAAGTGGGGTGGGGTGGGGTGGGGTGAGGAAGTGGACAGGAGCCACATGAAGAGAAAAAGGCAAATGTAAGACTGGGCCAAGCACAGATCTAACACCATTTGATGAAGATGATCTCTCTTAAACCATCAATCAGGGTTATGCGTGTGTGTTTATACGTAATTTATCTCTACGAATACTCTATACCTTGAAGTGTATTTAGCCTGTTATTAATATAGTCACTCCATCCTTCTAAGTCTTACTTTTTACATGACAAATTATTTTCCATCACTTTTCTATTCACTTTCAATCTGTGTGCCTTTATAATTAAAGTGCATCACTTTTAGACAAGCTGAAGTTGGGTCTCTTTTATCCATTCTGACCATTCTACTTTTTAATTGGAGTGTTTAGGCCATTAACATTTAATATGATTATTGATGGGATTGGATTTATTTTATTTATTATTTATTTTCTGTTTGTCCCTTTGCTACTTTTTAACTGTTTTTAAGAATAATTTTAAATTCCCAGAGAAGGTACAAAGATAACTATGGACTGAATGTTTGTGTCCCCCCTCCATATTCATGAAAGTTGGAATCCTAACCCTCGATGTGATGGTTTTTGGAGGTGGGGCCTTTGGGAGGTGAATAGGTCATGAGGAGGGAACCCTCATGAAGGGGATTAGTGCTGTTATGAAAGAGCAGGAAACACAGGATCCCTCTCTTTCTCTTTGTTGTGAGGATACAGCAAGAAAATGGCCATCTGCAAACCAGGAAGAGGACTCTCACCGGAACCCAACCATGCTGGCACCCTGATCTTGGACTTCCAGCCTCCAGAACTCTGAGAAATAAATTTCTGTTGGATATAAGCCACCCAGATTATGGTATTCTGTTATAGCAGCCTGAACAGATTGAGACACTAGTACAGAGAATTTTGGTTCCCCCATTGTTAACATCTTACACTATAACTTACAATGGTACAATGGTCACAAGTAAGAAGCCAACACTGGCACATTACTGTAAACTAGACTCCAGACTTTATTTGGATTTCACCAGTTTTTCCATTGATGTCCTCTTTCCAATACAGGGTACCACGTTGCATTTAGTCATTATGCCCTCTTAGTCACCTTTGGTCTGTGACAGTTTCGCAGTCTTTCCTTGTTTTTCATGACGTTGATTGACAGTCTCAAGGAGTCCTGGCCAGGTATCCTGTAGAATGTTTTCCAACTTGGGCTTATCTGATGTTTTTCTCATGCTTAGACTGGGGTTTTGGAGTCTTGGAAAGACTACCGTGGATATGAAGTACCTTTCTCATCACATCATATCAGAGGGTTCATATCATATCAACATGACTCATCACTGGTGATGTTGACTTTTATCACTTGGTCAAGGTGGTGTTTGCCAAGCTTCTCCACTGTAAAGGTACTATTTTCCCTTTTTTATACCCTCCTCTTTGGAAGCCAGTCACTAAATCTACTCCACCCTCAAAGGAATTAACCTCTACATCCTAGAGAGGGAGCTTCTGCCTATGTTATTTGAAATTCTTTTGTAAGGAAGATTTGTTTCTTGTTCCTATTTATTCCATCATTTGTTTATATTATTAATAGGATGGACTCACGTATATTTCTTTTATACTTTGGGTTATAATTCAGTTCCGTGTTATTTATTTTGTTGTTCAAATTGTTCCAGCTTTGGTCACTGGGAGCACTTTCAGGTTGGTTCCTGTGTCCCTTTGACTTGTCCCTATTCTAAAGTTTTATGATTGGATCTACCCTGAACTTTTCAACTTTTCAGATATATGAGCCAATAAGAATCCCCTCCCCACTTTTTATTGCTTAACCTAATTGAGTTGGCTATCTGTCAACTGCAAGCAAAAAGAGACCTGATATAATATATACTATATATATATATCTGATATGTAACAGATGTAATATATACCAGACTCAGACAAAGTAGGACTGTTAAAATTATTACTGAGGATTATTAAGCAAATATTAAAGTAAGTGGAAAAATGATCATACCCCAAATTTAGGCCAATAGAGTTACTGGTCTTGAACAGATAATTTAACTTTGAATTTCCTGGCAGCCAAAGCAAAAATAGAAATATGATGAGTTATATAACACTTGTCTGATTAAAGGAAACATACCAACCTCTTAAGAGAGATAAAGTTATCCTTGATTCAAATGTCACAAATAGTTTCTCATGAGGATCCTTACTTGTGAGAATATTAAACAGCATCAGGATTTCTCTAAAGATGCCATAACATTCCAATATAAAAGCAAAAGACCTTATTATTTCAGTGCAATTTAGTAAAGGCATTTCTGTAAGAAGTTAAGTTCTTATACTCTATAAATTTGATATACACTGAGCACTTAGGAAACTGGAGGAATGGATCAGTAGTCTGTCTTAGACTATCTTTTCCAAATACCCTTGGATATTTGAAGGATAGCAGCCAAACTATTTCTTTAAAAATAATACACACAACACACACATATTACTTAAAGGGTAGTCTCTAGGTCAGGTGCACACACACACACACACACACACACACACACACACACACAGCCTGGCAGGGTTGAATCCCAGTTTGTAGCTGTTCAGAATAAGACTAGTAAGAAAAACATTCATCTCTGGTCAAGAGTATAAACTGTAGAGATTAAAAAAAAAAATCTCTAGATCAGGATTCCAACTCTAGTATTTGACCTGGAGACTTAGCATTTCAGTTTCCACTGATGCTAGTGAATTTTGTGTCTATTTCTCTACCTATCAGCCCAACAAACTCCTTCTAACTTTTCTGTTGGAAAAGCATTTTCTGCAGCATTTAGTGAGATTATTCCTAAAGAAAGTGCTCCTAACACACTAAGGTTAATAGGTTTGAATGCAAGGGGAAGTGAGCCCAAAGAAAATCCCCTCCCAGGGAATTCCCTGGCAGTCAGGTCAGGCTGTCGGATTCTCTTACACAGATGCCAACAAGAACAAAGGCATCACCTGGGGAGAGGAGACGCTGATGGAATGTTTGGAGAATCCCAAGAAGTACATCCCTGGAACAAAAATGATCTTCGCTGGCATTAAGAAGAAGGGAGAAAGGGCAGACTTGATAGCTTATCTCAAAAAAGCTACTAATGAGTAATAGTTGGCCACTGCCTTATTTATTATGAAACAGATGTCTCATGACTTTTTATGTGTACCATATTTAAATTGATCTCATACACTAGAATTCAGATCATGAATGGCTGATGTAATATTTCTGTCCTGATTTAAATAAGATTGGCTTGTGGCTAAATGAATATGGTCAGCTTTTTGAATTTTGCTCGTAATTCTGGTTCAGCAAGCACTATCACTGTTTTCCCCTTCTAAAGAGATGATTAAACTTGAATAAGGAAGGTTAAACTTTTCAGGGATATGGTGAATGCCTTCTCAAACCCTATAGGAGATTGGTTTTATATTTAGATTTCTAAAAGTGGTTATATTAATATATTTAAATCTTGAGAAGCTCCCTTCACTGTCTCATAGACCAGCAAGAGTCACCTGTGTTTCAGTTGTGTTCATTTGCCTGTTAAGGCAAGGGCTGAAGATACACTGACAATGTCTACTTTATCTTTTCGGTCTAAACTATGCCAATTTAATTAAAATTCTCTACCTGATAGATAAACAAATAAATAAATAAATAAGAAACCACCTGGGCCTGATCAGCCAGGGCTGTAGGCCCTCCCAGCTTCATGGGGGCTTTGGCTGTGGAGCTGGAAGGCCTTCAGGGGCAAAGGATGGATGTGGTCATTAACTCCAGGGCCGGTCAGAGCCCAAAGGGGGCTCAGAAGGGAGAAATGGGGAGAGGCCAAGCCAGCTGGGCCTAGGCAGTGAACCTCTCATATCTCCACAGGGCCATGTTACATCCTTCTCCCACCCACTGCCTTGCACAGCTGCCCCAGACTCAGGGACCGGCAGGGGTAACAGATGGTTATAAAGCAGGTGAACTTGCAGTAATGGAGGGTGGGGCAGTCCTAGAAGCCAGCTGTGGAAAAGACACAGGCCCCATCCACCACATTTTAAAAAAAAAGAGTTGTCAAACATATCTCCCTGATTCCACTTTCTGAAAGTCCACTAGGATTTCCCAAACATGGGGAGAGGCAGGGTATAATGGAAACCACAGCTGCCTCTGGCCTGGAAGGCTGCTTGGGGAAGGTAACCCTCACCTAACCTGTCCTCAAGTATTCTTGCAGGTGAACAGCCAACTTCATCAACAGCCCTGGGAGTCTGCAGATGGCCTTGTCAAATCACAGGGCTCTCAGATGCTGCTAAGATCCCATCGGGGCAAAACCGAGTGTGTCCCCAGAGGGATTCAGCTTCCTTCATTTCTTCCTGAACGGTTTGTTAATAGTGGAGAACACGTTTGAGGTGGAATTGTTTTGAATTCAGAAACGTTCCTTTGTCCCAGAAGTGATTTTGCAGCCAAGAATGTGCACAGCTTTGGACACTGAGCGGGTTACGGTGGCATTGTGTGGTGGGCGTTGGAAGCTGTTGGTTGTGTTCCCAGCATGGTCCAGCCTCTGGACCTGAGGGACGCTGTGCTCCGAATATCAGCCCCCTCAAAACAGCCCCTTCCATATTTGTTCATGAAGGTAGGAGACAGGGCTGAACTCACAGATGGCTTGCAAAGAAAGATACTGTTATCTTTTCAACATTGGCAGGTGATGCCGTTTTTGGCATCCTTTGAAGTCTCCTTTGAAAGGAGACTTTGTAAAAACGAACCAAGGGTGGAAGGACAGGGGTACACGGACCCATTTCTGCAATTCTGAAGAGTGAAAATGCCTAACTTTGTTCAGTGAATTGGTTGAAACTCTGAACCAGCGAAAAGGCTGGATGGCTTTCATTGTAGTGATGGACGCGAACACCTGTGCTAATGTGTAGTTAAGTGGACCAGGTATAACTTGACCAATGAAGGGCTCCAGTACACGAGGCTGGGGGTGGGGATGATCCTGAAGTTCTCACCTTATGCTGGGGAGGGGGTGACATGGCGGTGTGGAGGGCTAGGAAGTGACCATCTCGGTATCATATGAGACGTTCTCAGTTTAGGGTATAGGATAATTTTCACTGTCTATACTTTTGTGATTTTTGTGACTGTATAGACCACCTATAATATATCAATTTCCACTAACCTCATAATAATGCAATGCATCTTTTGCGATTGAATATTTGGATCCTACTTGCCCTATGATGGTGGGGATTTTAGGTGTTTTGTAATAGAAAACACTGTGACGGGAGGTGTGGTTAAACCCAAGGTCCCAGAAGTATGAATCCTGAAATATGCATTTAGAGAGGCACATTCTGAAATACATGGTAAGGGAAGAGGAAACGGAAAGGGCTCTTTACGCCACTACAGTCAATGGAAAACAAGTATGGCTTCCCATGCAGAGATGGACATGATCAGTGAAAACTCGGCAACGTTGCTCAACTCTAGCTCACCTGGGGAGGGTTCTCATCCCCAGGACTACGTTCTCTCTGTTAACAAGGATCCTCTTTCTTCTAGAGGTCATCAGAAGTCCTGTAAGGGGTTGAACAGGAAGGACCTTTGCAGTGTCATTCAAAGCTGTTTAATGCCCTCTTCCATGTCCCAGTTCTTTGGGGGACACTGGGTGCTGGAAGGAGGCCAGACTTTGTGCACATGTCATGCTGGGCTTCAGCCCCAACTCGGCCCTTTTTAACCACATGACCCTGGGGCAAGTTCACTTCTCTCTCAGTTTCCCTTCTCCAGAGACTGTGATGCTGATTCCTCCCCTTGAGACCTGTTCACCAGGGATTGGAGATCCCCATCGGCACAGCAGAATGTGCCCGGCACAGTGCCCATTAACATGTAGTAGGTGCTTAGTGGGTGGTTTCAATTGCAAAAAGATCAGGAGGTCCACAGCTGGACAGACTCCAGGTCTGAGTTTCAACTGGTGTGCAGAACACAGTATTTCTCCCTGATGTGCGTGTATCATAAAAATGGCAGAAAAATAATTTAAAGTCTACCCTAATCTTACGATTCTGACACAGCCATTTTCATTCTCCTTTTGATCCATCATCACCTCTGTAACATTGCTTTTTTTTTTTTTAATAAATTTATTTATTTTATTTATTTATTTTTGGCTGTGTTGGGTCTTCGTTGCTGCGAGCGGGCTTTCTCTAGTTGCGGCAAGTGAGGGCTACTCTTCGTTGTGGTGCGCAGGCTTCTCATTGCGGTGGCTCCTCTCGTTGTGGAGCACAGCTGTAGGCGTGTGGGCTTCAGTAGTTGCAGCACACGGGCTCAGTAGTTGTGGCACACGGGCTTAGTCGCTCTGCGGCATGTGGGATATTCCTGGACCAGGGCTCGAACCCGTGTCCCCTGCATTGGCAGGCGATTCTCAACCACTGCGCCACCAGGGAAGCCCTTGTAACATTGCTTTTTGTGCTTAACATTATAATGTGAATGTTTTTCCTTTTGCCACCCAGTCTCTCCCAAATACCACTGAGTGAGGATTTCTCGTTTCTCTATGTGTCCTGATGGCTGGGCCTGGAGATTATCTTCAGTTATCCACAGCTCCATTGACCGCTCCAGTGGATCTCGACCCTTAGACCTCATCGTCCAACCCATTACTTCCTATAATTCTAGAAAGCCTTTGTAAAGCACTTTCCAATGTACACAGTGAATTCAATATATTATTTCTTTTCATTTTTTTCCCCTACAAGATTGGGTCCTTAGAAAAATTCCCAGGAGAGTTGTCAAAAAAGAACAAAGATAATGGACATCTTTAATGGCCTCCAGACAATTGACAAATTGCTTTCAGCTCAACAGTTCAACAAACATATATGGGGATTCTACCGCGAGACATGCTTTCTCACCTGTAGTAACAAGACTGACCCATCACTTTGAATGTGTATTTGTTTTACTACAACTAGGCCTAACACTACATATTATTATGTTTATTTTATTTTTTTTCCTGGTTAAATAATATCCTCTGGTTTGTACTGGAGATCTGTTTTTAATAAGTTTTCCCTTAGATTTGATTAATGGGCTTGCATCTTAGCCAGCCATAGGAACCTCCCAAAGCAGCGTCGTGCTGCAAATCAATTCTCCTGTCCAAGCTTCAGTTTTGTCGTCCAGAGAACAAAGGGGAATTGATGCCCATTAACTCATGTGCAGCCGCCCTGGGAAAGAGGTGTTATCGTTATCCCATCTTTCTGATGTGGAAACTAAGGCTCGGTGACGTTGGGTGACTTGTGCAAGGTTGCTTGTGTGGTTAAGTGCCAGCTCTACCTAAATTGTGGGTCCTCCAACACGCTGCATGGTTTGTTCGCAAAGACACTCGGGGGACAGAATTTTGTTGGCAAATGTAGAAGTCCTACAGAGATTAGTTGGGAAGGGGCCCATTTCATCTCTAGGATGGGCCAAAGTGGATTTTTTTTTTTTTTTTTTTAGTTTTTGTGTCTGCATGGCACCACCGCATCACCCCTCCAGACCACCTACTTCCTGAAGGTCTGCTTGTGCCTGGTGAAAAAAAGGGGGGCCCCCCAGCAGGGATAGATTTGTACTACTACCTAACATGGTTGTGCCCTGGAGCACTTGGAGACCACCAGTTCCCTGTGAGGCATCCCAGGTCCCTTACTCTTCAGCCCTGGATCTGCCCACTGTCTTCATAGGCTTTGCAAATCAAAGGACCCTTTCCATTAACTTGAACAAGTTGGCCATGGATTTTTTTTCAAAAGAGACATTCTTTCCCTTGTTGGAAGATGGAATCAGAGTCTAGGAGAGCTTCTGTTTTAAGTAAAGCCTGTAGCAAATCATCAGTAGTTAGTTCTCCTCTGGTAATTTATCAAGGAAATTTCCGCTATGGTTTCCAGGGTTCATAGCCCAGAAGAGATGAAAGGAGCCAGAGAGCCCATATATCTTAAGAATTATAAAGTCAAATGTCTACAGGAGCCGGAAGTGATACAAGTGAGTGAAAACAGGACAATAGGGACTGGTGGGGATTGTGGGGAATGGAGAACACATGTCCTTTGTATGCGAGCAACACTGCTCACTTTCCCCAGATTGTTGCCATGAGTGAAATAGGCCCAGTATCGCTAAACCTTTTATTCTTCAAGAGATGCTAGATCTCCAGATTTTTAGGTAGACTATCCCATTTTTATAAATGAGAAATAGATTTGACTTCTAAGAGGCAAAAAAAAAAAAAAAAAAAATGCAGGCCAAACACCAAACATATCTGCAAATTGACTTTGGCTGAGGGCAAGCAGTTTGTAAGATTTGATTTAGTGGCACCATCTATTTTACAGATGCATAAGCTGAGACCCAGAGAGAGGGAATGACCATTATTGATCACTTTCTGCCAACAGTTTAGGGGCCTTCCGATAGAAGAAGCTGTATCACCAAAGTGCAGAATTGTAAAGTCACTTGGATGCAATAATAAGGGATAACTGCAAAAGATATCTTTTATTGACCACCTGCTACATTCTGGGCCCTGTGCTAGGATATATCTCATATGGTCATCATAGCTACATATTTGTCTACTTTACAGATGAGGAAACTGAGGTTTACAGATGATAAGTCAGAATAAAGGGTAGACTAGTGTACAAGAGTGCCTGACTCCAGTGTCTGTGCTCCTTCTACTATTGCTACCTATCTTCTTATGTAGTGAGCCTCCCGTCCCTGGGTGTACCCAAGCAGAGGAGGTATTGGGGAAAAGATTCTTATATTCAGAAGGAGACAGAACCAGATGCTACTGGAATTTCCTTCAAGGGGGAGTTTCTCAACTTTGGCACTCTTGATATTTGGGGCCGAATAGTTCTTTGTTGTGCAGGCTGATCCCATGACTTGTCGGAAGTTTAGTAAATAGTATGCCTGTCCTCTACCCAGGGATCTTCCCTAGATGCCAGTAGCACCCCTTTCCTCCCCCAGTTGTGATGACCAAAATTGTCTCCAGATGTTGTCGAATGTCACCTGGGAAGCAAGACTGTCCCCAGCTGGGAACCACTTCTTGAAAGTTTTGAGATTTTCATGAATCTATGATTAGCAGTTTTCTAATTAGTTTTGGAACAAGGGAGGGGAAGGGAACTAAGATGTGTGGATCCTCCAGGTGCCTCCCACACATTATTTCATAAAGTTCTCACAGCAGCCTGGGAGAGAGGGTCATCAACCCCATTTCACAGTTTAGGATACAGACACTCAGAAAAGTGTCACCCAGGTCACATGGCCAAGTCCTGTAGGATGTGATCTACATCTATGTCATAGTGCACTGGACTTTTTACTGTATTAAGAATTTCAGTGTGAAACAAACATGCTAAACATTCAAATCAAGAGATTAGAAAAAGATATGTTTGATAAGAGAGAAGACAATAATAAAGATAAGGGTGGAAATCAGCTAGAGAATAACTAAAATAACAAAAGTAGAGAAGAGTAATGACACAAAAAGTTGGTGTTTTAATATATTAATAAGATTAACAGGAGAAACATCATTTGTAAGGCTGATGATAGAGTGATGCAAATAAACAAAATATAAATAATAAAGGATAAATAGCAACAGATACAATTACACATATAAAGGAAGAAAAGATTGCTATAAATATCCATTATAATAAATTTGAAAATTTAGATGACATGGACATATATCTTGAAAAAATATAAAATGCTAAGTTTTGGCACAAGAAATATTTTAAAAGAAAACTTGAATAGTCTAAAAAGTATTAGAGAATTTGAAATGTTAGGCAAAGACATTCCTCCCAGAATGCTTCAGTCTCAGATATTTTTATAGGTGAGTTTTAACAAAGTTTAAAAAGAATGAATCATCCAGATCTCTAGAAAGATATTGTGGAAAATATAAGAATGAAAACTGCTTGGCTTATTTTATGAAGCCAGGATAATATTGGTTCCAAAACTAGAAAAAATATATGACTAATCACTCAGAAAAAAATTTAAGAAAATAGATTGCAGGTCAATTTATGTAATGGATGAGATACAAATAACCTAAATAAAATATTAGCTAAAAGAATCCAAGAACCTTTAAAATAAATAGTACATCATAATCAAATAGAGCTTATCCCAATAATATCAGTATTACATCAGAGAATCTATTTGAAAAAAATCATATCTACTTGAAAAAATTCAGATAGAGGCAGGAAAATATATTATGAAGTGATAAATGTTGTTTTTAAACCACTTACCAATAAAAAGGAAGTTTTGTTAAGTTGGTAAAAGTCATGTATCTAAGTTCTATAGCAACCTTTATTTTAACAAAGTAACTTTATATATTTTCTTTATGATTTTGAAAAACCCAGCAATGCCTCTCTATCACCACTCCTCTTTAACACAGGAAGTCCTGCCAATATTAGAAGAAAAAACAGGGACTTCCCTGGTGATCCAGTGGTTAAGAATCCGCCTTCCAATGCAGGGGATGCGGGTTCGATCCCTGGTCGGGAACTAAGATCCCACATGCTGCGGGGCAACTAAGCCCGCGTGTGAGGAGCAACTACTGAGCCCGTGCCACAAGTAGATAGCCCACGCGCCACAGCTACAGAGCTCACGTGCTCTGGAGCCCTTGCACTGCAACGAAAGATCCTGCGTGCCGCAACTAAGACCTGACACAGCCAAAAATAAGTAAATAAAGTAATTTAAAAAAATTTTTTAAAGCAAGAGAAAAGAAAAATGTGTACAAAGAAGATAAGACTTTTTTTTCTTCAGAAGACATGATCATCTTCATAGAAAAGTAGAATCAAAACTAAAAAGAGAGGACTTCCTTGGTGGCACAGTAGTTAAGAATTCGCCTGCCAATGCAGGGGACACGGGTTCGAGCCCTGGTCCGGGAAGATTCCACATGCCGCAGAGCAACTAAGCCCGTGTGCCACAAATACTGAGCCTGTGCTCTAGAGCCCACGAGCCACAACTACTGAGCCCACATACCTAGAGTCCATGCTCCACAACAAGAGAAGCCACTGCAATGAGAAGCATGCACACCGCAACAAAGAGTAGCCCCCGCTCGCCGCAACTAGAGAAAGCCCGCGCACAGCAACGAAGACCCAGCACAGCCAAAAATAAATAAACAAATTTATAAAAAAAAAAAAACTAAAAAGAGAGTCAAGCATGGAATACAGATACACGATCAACTTTTAAAAAATCTATAGCATTTCTCTATATCATTAGTAACCAACTAGAAAATATAATAATGCATATAAACAATATAATACAATAATTATGTATAATAATGCATATATAATATAATAAAAACCAAGATACTATTCACAATAGCAGTAAAAACTAGGAATTAACAAAAGAATACACAAAACCTCTATGGAGAAAGTTTAAACATTTGATATTAAAGAACAAAAATAATATCTGTAAAGTGGAGAGACAGTCACACTATTTATCTTATTTTTTATTTTATTTTATTCTTTAACATCTTTATTGGAGTATAACTGCTTTACAATGGTGTGTTAGTTTCTGCTGTGTAACAAAGTGAATCAGCTATACATATACATACATCCCCATATCTCCTCCCTCTTGCGTCTCCCTCCCACCCTCCCCATCCCACCCTTCTAGGGGGACACAAAGCACTGAGTTGATCTCCCTGTGCTATGCGGCTGCTTCCCACTAGCTATCTATTTTACATTTGGTAGTGTATATATGTCCATGCCACTGTCTCACTTCGTCCCAGCTTACCCTTCCCCCTTCCCGTGTCAAGTCCATTCTCTACGTCTGCGTCTTTATTTCTGTCCTGCCCCTAGGTTCTTCAGAAGCTCTTTTTTTTTTTTTTTTTAGATTCCATATATATGCGTTAGCATATGATATTTGTTTTTCTTTTCCTGACTTACTTCACTCTGTATAACAGACTCTAGGTCAATCCACCTCACTACAAATAACTGAATTTTGTTTCTTTTTATGGCTGAGTAATATTCCATTGTATATATGTGCCACATCTTCTTTATCCATTCATCTGTCGATGGACACCTAGGTTGCTTCCATGTCCTGGCTATTGTAAATAGAGCTGCAATGAACATTGTGGTACATGACTCTTTTTGAATTATGGTTTTCTCAGGGTATATGCCCAGTAGTGGGATTGCTGGGTTGTATGGTAGTTCTATTTTTAGTTTTCTGAGGAACCTCCATACTGTTCTCCACAGTGGCTGTATCAATTTACATTCCCACCAACAGTGCAAGAGGGTACCCTTTTCTCCACACCCTCTCCAGCATTTATTGTTTGTAGATTTTTTGATGATGGCCATTCTGACTGGTGTGAGGTGATACCTCATTGTAGTTTTGATTTGCATTTCTCTAATGATTAGTGATGTTGAGCATCCTTTCATGTGTTTGTTGGCAATCTGTATATCTTCTTTGGAGAAATGTCTATTTAGGTCTTCTGCCTGTTTTTGGATTGGGTTGTTTGTTTTTTTGATACTGAGCTGCTTGTATGTTTCGGAGATGAATCCTTTGAGACAGCCATACTCTTTAATAGCATTACTTAATGTTATAAAAATGTCAATTGTCCCAGGTTAAGCTATTGTTTCAATGTAGGCCCAATCAAAATTGCAGTTGGATTTTTTTGGGAACGCCATAAACTTATTCTAAAAAATTTTTTTTCAAGAATAAATGTCCAGGAATAATTGAGGCAACTTTGAAGAAGAAAAGCAGAGGATGTAGTAATGAAAAAGTATAGAAAAAGAACATTTCATTGGGCCAGTGGAACAGAATAAATAGCTCAGAGACTGACCTGTGTGTGCATATGGAAACTCAAGATATGAGAAAGATGCTCCCACAAATCAGTGGGGGAAGGAAAGGACAGTCTAGTGGTTGGAGTTGGGAAAACTGGCCCACTGAATGGAGATAAATAAAACCCTAGATTCTCTGTCTAATACCACTTACAAAGGCAAGTTCCAGATGGAGTGAGACTTAAATTTGAAAAGTAAGGGTAGAATATTAATAGAAGATAATATAGGAGTGCATTTTTGTGGGACACTGTGGCGTGTGTGTGTATGTGTATCCCAAAAGCACAGAATATAAGACCAAAAAAAAAAAAAAAAAAAAGGGACAGATTTGATCATAATACAATTAAAGATTTCTGTTCAGTGAAGGACACTCTGGAGTAAGTTCATAGACAGATAACAAACTGAGAGATGTTTGTAACAGCAGCAATGGACAAGGAACTAATGAAAATATCTGAGAAATTTCTGTGAAACAGGAAAAAACAGGAACTGCAAGGGAAAATTGGGCAAAAGATATGAGCAGGCAGCTCACAGGAGAGGAAACCCCAAAGACTAAGAAGCCAATGAAGAGAAGTTCAAACTCAGCGGCAGAGAAATGCAAATTAAAACAACAAGGAGATAGCACTTATACCTATCAGGTTGGCAAAAACAATAACATAGAAAGCAGGATAATGCAAAATATTGGCGGGGATTCAGGGATACAGAAAACCTCGTGCAGGGCTGGTGGGAATGTTTAGGTGGATGCAGCTATCTTTGACAGTCCCCTTGCTGGCCTTAGTGTAATTGGGGTGTATACGTGCACCCCATGACCCAGCAAGTCCTCCCTGGGTATTATTTCTCAAAGCACCTCTTACACACATCTCCAGAGGGTGACATATACAAGATATTCATCATAGGATTGTTGAAACATTCAGAGATATTCTAGGTGTTTGTCCATCCCCCCAGGAATGGGTACATAAAACGCAGTGGACAAACACTGTGGAATACTGTGCAGTAGTTAGAATCAAGCCCCATGTCTGCACAGTGAGGGTGGGTGTATTATCATGAACAAGCCCAGGAAATTCAGAATGATGTAATGGCCATGGGCCTTCTGGGCGAAAATGAAAAAAGTCCCTACTTCACATCCCTGCCAACATTTGCAGACCATAAATAGGAACATTTGAGGTGAAAAAGAGGGAATAGCTATGTAGCTGCCATGGAAATCTTTGCCCTGGGAGACAAAGGAAGAAGGCGACAGAACAAAGGACTGTAAGACATACTTGCACTGATATATATTTTTTTAATCCCCTCTCTCCATCGAAGGCCTCTGGATTTTGTGTGCTGCAGTGCGGACCATTGAATATGGAAGCTATGATGACAATGGTAGTAACAGCAGCTGGTCCTTATTTATGTAATTCTCCTGCTATTTATTTATTATACACTTTGTGCCAAGTACCAGGATGGGATCGTCACATAGATTATTGTTGATTCCTGTGACACCTCCTGTGGGGAAGGAGTTTGCGTCCCATTCTGACCTGAGAGAGAAAGTAGATTTCTGAACTCTTTAAAGACCCTCCAGACTCTCCCTTCCCGAAGGCATCTACTCTCCATGGACAGGGCGATGGCAGGAGGCCTGGCTCCCATTCCTAAAGCAGGATGCTGTGTGCCCTTGGGCAAGGCCCTCAACCTCTCTAAGCCACAGATTTCTCACCTGTGAAATGGGCGTAGGGTCTCTGCCCTGGCCACTTCAGCAGGTTGTTCGGAGGGTCAACTGGTGGCTTGCAAAGCATTCTCTGAATGAAGGAATGTGTTAATAATTTACTTTTGGGCTCTGTGGTATCACGTGGGTTCACCTTCACAGTCTCATTAATTTTAAATTACCTCTCCCTACCCTCTTATGTCCTGTGCCCCTCCTCCCTCACCTTTGACATATGACTATTTCACTATCACATATACATCATTTATGGTTATTATTATAACAACTACCATTGTTCCAATATGCATGAAATATACATGCACTACTAGGCAGCTTATGTGCATTTTCTAAATATTCCTAGTGTGTATGTGTGAGTGTGTGAGTGTGTAAGAGAGCAGAGGGAGACTGGCGTGAGAGTGTTGGGGAGGAGGAGAAGCAGAGCTTGAAGGGTTCCCATTACTCTGATCTTGTGCTCGTCCCTCTATCTGGGCAGCCTCTGTCCTTTCCTTCGTGTCTTTCAGGGGGTCGATAGAGCTCAGCTTTGGGTTCAAAAGAGACCTGGGTTTGAATCCTGGCTCTGCCAAGGATTAGCTGTGGGACCCTGAGTAAGTGACATAGCTGTCAGGTGAGGACATCAATATCACCCTCACAGGGGTCGAGTGTGACGTGAGATCGTCTTTGCAAAGTGCCTGGTGCACAAAAAGCATTCAGTGAATGCTAATTGCCTCCTTTCGATGTGAAACCTTGTGTATCTTCCCTCCCAGCATGTTTGTTCATTGGTCTTTCAGAGAGAGAAAGAAGAAACTGAAAATTAAAAAAAAATTTAGACCTTGTGATGGTTAATTTTATGTGTCAACTTGACTGGGCCACAGTACACAGATATTTGGCTGTGAAGGTATTTTTTGTTTTGTTTTGGGTATGAGATTAAGATGTAAGTTGGTGGACTTTGAGTAAAGCAGATTGTCCTCCATAATGTGGGTGGGCCCTGTCTAATCAGTTGAAGGCCTGAACAGAACAGACTGAAGCAAAGAAGCAATTCTGCCAGCAGACAGCCTTTGGATTCAAACTGCAATTCTTCTCTGTGTCTCCACCTGCCAACCTACCCTGCAGATTTTGCATGAGGCAATTCCTTAAAATAAGTCTCTTTCTATGTATGTATATATAAAATACACACACACAAATAAACATATATTATATGTACACACATATTTATACACACACACACGCATGCACGCACACACACATATCCTGGTGGTTCTGTTTCTTGGGAGAACCCTAAAACAGACCCCCAAGTCAAAACTCTGTGTTACGCGATGCCTCTCTTGGAAGAGTCAGCCCTGAAATGGATTTGGGGTAGGTCTGCCCTGGACACCTTGGAAGGCAGGTGAAGGGCGCAGTGCTGGTGCCTCTGAGTTGCTCTGCTGAGCAGTGAGCTCTGGGTCCTGATACTGAGAAGCTGAGCACGAGACAGGGGGCATCATGTGATTTCCCCAATTTGTCTGAGTAATGAAGTGTTGCCCATTGCCTGCGTAGCTGACTAGGAACAAAATCTACGTTCCGTGCTTTATCCACCATTTGGAGGACGAAAGAAAAAAAGTATTTGGATTTTTTATGAATGCTTTCATGAAAGTATGTGCTGTGTTCGTCCACTTCTCTACCCCAAAGCCTTGCTAATTACCAAAAGTTATGTTCTTCCGGTGTTGTATTACAGTTGCTGTGGAAGCTCAGACATTAAGTTTCCAGGCTTCGACATTCTGGAGTTTTCCTTTATAACAGGTTTCTCAACCTCAAGACTATTGACATTTGGGCCCGGATGATTTCTTGTTGTTTGGGGTTGTTCTGCGCATCGGAAGATGTTTAGCAGGCTCCCTGGCCTCAACCCAGGCCCCACTTGTCCACTAGTCGCAGTAGAACCAGTGCCTAAGGCTCATGGTAATTCTAGGGGCTTACAAAAATGTTTTAATTTTAATTTAATTTTAAAATCAGAAGAAAAAAATGACTATAATAATAAAGAATATATACTAATGAATCCAGCCTGGATTATATTTCTCTTCACACCAACTTTGTTTTAAAATATAATTTTTAATGTATTTTTTTATGGAGGAAGGGGCTCAGGCCCACAAAAGTCTTACTGTATAGCTCTGCCTCTAGCCACTAGATGCCAATAGCATTCTCCTTTCCAATTGTGACAACCAAAAATGTCTCTAGACGTTGTCCTGGTTTGGGGGCAGGTAATGCAAAAATTGGCCAGTTGAGAATCACTGCTTTACACTGTACTAGACTATGTAAGTACGAAGTATTATACACTGTAAAAATAATAATTATTCCGTCAACAAGCATTCAGAGGGCGCCTCCTGGGAGCTGTGTGCTTGCTCTGGGTACTGTAGGAAGAATGGAAGAATAGTATTCTTCCTGCCCTGGAGTTGCTTGGGGAGTGACAAAGGAACCAGGTGAGGTCCATAAGCGGGCTGGGAAGACATAGGGACACGTCAGACCCTCGGTTACCAAGGAAGAAGTGAGTAATTGATTACAGTAGTCAGGAAGGATTCTCAGAGATGGGCATTCTGAACTGAGTCTTGGAGGCGGAGTAGAAGTTTTTCGGGTTGGAATGAGAATGAGGGGAAGGTCTTTGGTCTGTGAATAAGCGTGGAGGGGTGTAAGGGCAACCCACTGTCTGCCGCTGGGGTCACCACAAAGTTTTAAGGGCTGGACATAGGCCTCTTTGTAATAAGTAGAATAGGTGGGTATTTAGTTCCCTGGAATCAGGGAAATACTAATTTCTCCTTGAATCTCCTGAAAGATTCATTTCTTCTGTCAGCACCAACAATAACATACGACGTGAAATACCACGGGCTCTGACACCATGTCCAGACCCCGTGAAGTCCAATTAGAAAATTAACGTTGATTTCAGATTTATCAGATTCGAGTTTTGACTTTTGTCCAGAGGAGAACAGGGGCACGGTGTTATTACAGGCTTGTATTTCACCTTCTCGAGGAAGGAAAGGAAAGACACACGTCGTTTTGATGGGATCCAGAGCCCAGGTCAGAGAGAGGCACCCTATTTTATAACGGGGCTGCTGTCTAGCAGGAGTCTGGCCCTGGGGACGCTGTTTAGTTTCTGGGCCGTCATGCCAGAGATGTGAAATAGAATGCAGTCCCTGCGCCGACGCCGGCCTTTGCAGGCGAGGGGATCCGCTGGCTGCAGGGCTAAATGGTCCTGGCACAATGAGAGCTCTCAGACTGGCACTGGGGGCTGGGAGGGAGGGTGCTTCTGGAACTTTCAAATTAGCCCCAGTTTGCACTCTGCCTAGGAGGAGTGGTGCCTGCCTTTCTCAGTGTACTCATAAAGGCAGGCCTGGAAACGCTGGAATTGGGTGCAGTTGGGATGACCCGGAGCACCCCTGCTTCTTCGGGGCTGTGGGATTTTTTTTTTTTTTTTTTTTGGCTGTGCCCCACGGCTTGTGGGATCTTAATTCCCCAACCAGGGATTGAACCCCGGGCCCTGGCAGTGAGAGCGCAGAGTCCTAACCACTGGACCGCCAGGGAACTCCCTCATCCTCTCTCTTAATAACAGAAGAGCCTCCTCCCCACACCCTCTTCCCTTCCAGGAGCCACACAACATGGCAGAAGGACAAGGATGTGTGGGACTGAGTCCCTCCTCATCACCTGAGCGGCGGGGCTGTACGGGTTCGAATCCCTCTGCTGCCACTCGGGTCCATGGCCTTGGGAAAACTGCTTGACCCTGTCGGATGATGGTGGAACCAGGCACTGTTGAACACGCTCTTCGTGTCTTCACCTGTTGGCCACTGCAGCAACCTAGGAGGCGGTGCTGGGCATAGAATGAGCACTTGGGAAACATTAGTTCTTGGCGTTACCATTATTCTGAATTATCATCACTGCGAGCATTAGAGGTACCAGGCATACACTGCTGAATCTCGAAGCTGATGGGGCTGATGCCTGTAGGAGTTGGTACTAGTATTTGCTGAGCTGTTCTTAGCTCCTCTGTCATGACTGGGATTGTGGCTGGAGGGATCTGGACACGGAATAGTGGTCATTCTGCAGGAGAGGAGCCCAGCCTGCCTGATCCTGTAAGGAAGGAGGGGAGGGCCTCGGGGTTCCCATTTTACAGATGTGGAGACTGGGGCTCCTGAGCCGGCCTGTGCCTTGCCCAAGGTCACACGTGAAGTGCAGCAGAATCAGTAGGCTGTAGACTCAGGGCCACCTGCCCCTGTCCCAGGCGGCCTTAGACAGTTTCCTTGGGTTCACAGCTTAGGTCCCTCCTCAAACCTCTTTCCCCACGGCCCGCAAATGTCCTCTGCATTCCCTCCTGGGCCAGTGACTCGCCCGGTCCCCCTCTCGTTGGGTACACCGGCAGCCCCGGCCAGCATCGCTGTGACCACAGAGGGAACAGAGCCCATTGCCTCCAGAACCATCTAAAAACAAGAAAATAATACTTGCAAACGCAGCCCTCAATATCTCTCCGGGCAACAAGACCTGTCTACAAACCTGAGAAGTTCAGATTACCAACTTTCCAGGCCTTTTTACCAACCCAATCCAAAAACAATCCTGGTTTTATAACTCAATAAAAAGGACTCAAGAGCTTTCATGCAGAGCAGGAGGGTCGCGCAGGCCCAGGGGCAGCTGGGGGAAGCGATCAGTCTCCCGAATTGGGAGCGGGGCGGAGACTGCCAGGCAGGGGGCGGGCAATCTCCAGGCCCAGAGACCTTGTCTGGGATGAAAACCAGCCAGAAACGTCTGCTTTCCACGTCCTTGATGGGATTTATCCTCAAGAGAGGTGACAGGCGACAGGCCCGAAAGGCAGCAGGGCAGATCACTCTCCTCTCTGACAGATGCGGAACCCGAGGTGCAGGGCAGGCGCGGGTTTCCCGGAGGAGATGTGGCCGGGTGAGGGTGGGCGGCTAGTCTTTGCTGGGCTGGCAAACCTGCTCCCTGGCGCTGGGCTGCCTCCGCCTGGAGGGGGCGCCCCGTTCCCGTTAGTGCGCAGGCGCCCCGTGGGTGCGCACTTGGCCTCAGCTGCCTGGGCAGCAAGTTTTCTGCGGAGTCCCCCGGTCGGGAACCAGGTCAGCCCAGAGCACGTTTTGTTCTGTCCTTGCGTGCTTTTTTCCTGCAGCCAGATGGTTCTGGGTGGGTTATGGGAATGGCCAAATCTCAGACGGTAAGGATTTAGCCTCAGTTTCCTCCGGGCATGGGGGAAATGAAGCTCTTCCTTGCAGGGTTAGCTAAGGTTTAAATGCGGTGCTGAGGCCAGGGGCTGGGGAAGAGGTCCCGTCCTGCACAGTCAGCGGCTGTGGAAATTGGATCAATGATATTGACTGGGGGATTCGAATCAACAACCTTTATATTCTTTGACCCAGTAATTCCACTTGTGGGATTGATCCTGGGGAGTAATTTGAACAAAGAGCAAAGATGAATGGAGGAGGAGGCTCAGGACCACCCTGTACGGTGTAGGAATGAAAACCGACAAATACCCAGCCGTTGATAGAGCGCGGGTTCAACAAAGAAGGTGCCCTGCACCTACTCCCCTGCCCCAAACATGCTACAGTCATTGAAGAAAATCAGGCAGATCTACATTCAGTGACCAGGAGTGAAACCTAAGTTAGCACACACACACACACACACACACACACACACACACACACACACACACGCATGCACAGCAGATTATGGAACACTATGAAGGGTATTGTTTGATTTTTATATTGATTTATATATTTTCTTAATATACGTAGATAAATCTGGAAGTACATACCAACCGAATTGTTAACAGTGTTTATCCCTTTGGGATAAGCATATGGGGACTGTTTGCAACCTACTGAATCCATTTTATAGTGTATGATTTTTAAAAAATGTAGCCTGCATTAATTTTATAAACAGAACAGAAAATATTCCAGTTTGGTTTAAAAAAAATCTGAGAGAACACAGGAAAAGCATGAGAACAGTGACCAGCGCAGAGGAGCTGCTTTAGTACACGAAGTTCTGTTCACAGGGCCTCTTGACCTCATCAGTCACAAGGAGCAACTTTGAAATTTATGTGACCATTTGTCCCCTACTGAAAGCCCACAGGTCCAGCTCAGCAATATTTGGATAAATTACAATGGAAATATTCAAGCAAAAGTAAGTCTCATTGAAAGAAAAAAAGAAAAGAAAAAACCTGACTACACATGTATATAAAATCCATATTACAACATGCTAGACTGGAAACTATAAATTGGAAACATGTGAAGTCGCCCTATATTGGCCTATGGATCGCATTTTTAATACATCATCTTGAAATTGAGCCATCTTCATAAAGCACCTGAGGATGGGAAGACGAGCACCAGCCTTAGGGCGCTGGGTGAGAGACAGGCTGCTGCCTGCTGCCCTTGGGCACATTCGTGGCCTCTTACTTCAATGAAAAGAAGTTGAAAAGGAGCTTACTTGGCACCCCTGCCCACCTTCCCAATCACACCAGGCAAATGCCAAACAGATGTCCTCAAAGGGTGGAAATATGAAATAAAAGGCACATTTAGGATTTATAGAGCTGAAAACCAAAAACCAGTGGAAATTAGAACTCTGATGAGCACAAAGCTTGCTGTTAATTCATTTTTTTTTCCACCATAGCACTTGCAAATTGACTTCCAGATGTTCAGTCAGCAGGAGATAGAAGAGTGATGTAGCCTAGTATGATAAAGTGACGGGTCTGAGCCAGGCAGACAAAGTCTTCAGGATCTAGCAGAAACCTACCTGTGCAACCTCGATCCCCCTCCCCTACACTCTTATTCCCCACTCCCTAGCATACAATCTTTCATCCTCTCCACGCTCTAGCTTACCAATCCTTGATCCCCCACTCTCTAGCATACTATCCTTGATCCCCCACTCTCTAGCATACTATCCTTGATCCCCCACTCTCTAGCATACCATCCTTTGTCCCCCACTCTCTAGCATACCATCCTTGGTCCCTCACTTTCTAGCATACCATCCTTCATCCTCCGCTCTCTAGCATACCATCCTTCATCCTCCGCTCTCTAGCATACCCATCCTTCATCCTCCGCTCTCTAGCATACCCATCCTTCATCCTCCGCTCTCTAGCATACCCATCCTTCATCCTCCGCTCTCTAGCATACCCATCCTTCATCCTCCGCTCTCTAGCATACCCATCCTTCATCCTCCGCTCTCTAGCATACCCATCCTTGATCCCCTACTCTCTAGCATACCATCCTTAGTCCCTTACTTTCTAGCATACCATCCTTCATCCTCCACTCTCTAGAATACCATCCTTTGTCCCCCACTCTCTAGCATACCCATCTTTGATCCCCACTCCCTAGCATACCATCCTTTATCCTCCTCCCTTCTCTAAACTATCTAACAGTCCCATCCATGTTAGCCCAACATTTAAGACCCTGCATGATGCTGAGTTATACATAGGCCTCTGTCTGAATCTGTCATGCCTTCATAATGTTTTTCCCTTATCTAGAATGCTCTCATAGGCTCTGCAAACCCCTGGGCACCTTGTGGACTCAGGAAAATGTTACCTCCTCCTGTGGGCAGCCCTTAGCCCAGGAGAGACCTCTGTTCTGGCACTTCTTGCACCTTATTGCCTTTCCTGTTCAGACCTATCTCCCCAGACAGGAGCTTCTTTTTCAAGGCAGGGACTTTAGTCATTTTAGTTCTGGAAGACAGGGTAGTGGTTTTCAGTGATGAGGATTCTCACAGGCTTTACCTTCCCACCTATCACATAGTGTGCACTTTATTCAATGAATGAATGAATGAAATAGGGTCTCTCCCAGATACCCCCTATCCTCCCCACCCCACCAGAGAACATTGGGAAATTTTGGTGGCAGAAAGAAAGCAATCCCTGGAGGGAGCAGATCGCCATTTATTCAGATCTACTGTCTGCCTTCCCTCTAGGAACTTAATAGATGTTAATCTCATTTAATTCTCCCATATCCACTTTACAGATGCAGAAACAGATACTCAGAGGGAAGAAGTGCTTTGCCTAAGGTCACCTTTGTCATGGCTCAGGAACCTGGGGTGGGGGACAGAGCTGGGATTGAGACCCTGGGCTTGGCGAGTGGAGGGCGGTCAGCAGGTTGAGCTCTTGGAAAAGCCTGCTGACTGCAGGAGTAAATGTTAATTTTAAGTTCATTATTGTCTTTGTGAGCAAATGTCTGCTTATCTTCCAAGACTAGAATTCCGGGAAGCTGTGATCTTGATGTGATTTCCCTCTTAATAGGCTGATAATAGCACAATGATATTTTGTCCTCATAAACACCCAGTTAAGCAGATATTATTATTATTTCATTTCAGATGAAAAAACTGAAGCTTAGAGGAGTTACTAGGTTCCCCAGTAATTTTAGGTGGTTGAGTCAGGCTTTGAAACTGAGGGTCTGACTCCCAGCCTGTATGCTTCCAACTGTCCCACACGACTTTTACTTCCCTCTTCAGGTTTGGTGACCCCAGCCAGGGCCAAGTGTGGAAGTCCCAGCTTGGTCTGGCAGGTCCCATGATCCCTTGGAATTGGAGTCAGGGTAGAGGCAGCTTCAAATTCCCCACCAGGGCACTGCGCCTTTCAGAGGTCATTCAGTCCATCTGGAAACACGCACCTACTATGTGCCGGGTCCTGTGCTCAGCACTGGGGAAATGTCCTTGTCCTGGGACCCACGGAGCTTACAGACAATGAATGACTGAACAAATGCATGAGCAAGATCATTGCAAGTAGCAGTAAGTGCTTTGAAGGTGCTTCATCCCAAACCACCCAAGTGATGACTTGATGAATAGGATAGTCACCCTGCATGCCAAGGAACACCAGGGTGCTGCCTTCCAAAGACAAGGGCACGTACTGTGTCCGAGACCAAGGGCATAGCCACACTGATTCAAAACCCATCTTTGTGGGCCTCTCTCCTGCGACTTCAGTTGGGGTGCATCCAGGAAAACAAGTCACAGTAGGCATTCCGGGGAAGGGGATTAACATGGGAATGGACTTCACAGGTGGTAGAGGACTGAAAGAGTGGAAAAAGGACTGTTGAGCTGAGCCAGAGGTCAATTCGGGAAGCAGCTGCCACCCACAGTGGGGAGGGTGGGGGGGCGGGAACAAGAGGACTGGGGTTGGGGAGCTTGGAGGCGGGGCTTGTGGAGTTGGGGATCAGACCCCTGAGACGGGGAAAGAAATGAGGCTGCAACTGAGTGCAGATTCGGGGTGAAGGGTGATACTGCCGGGTGATACCATTAGGAACAGCAGGCAGACAGGAAAAAGGCTGTGCCTCTCGCTTCCTCCTGCCACCCAGCCTCCTGCTGGTGCCCCTCTTGGCAGAGTCCCCTGGGACAAGCTGCCTGATGGATCTGAGGAATGACATTTGCACATCCCCAGCCCCGCATCCCTCAACACAGTGTAGACGAGTGGATGTAAAGCTGAGAGAAAATAACTGATGCTGTCACTTACTAATGCTCTGACCTCTGGAAGTTAAACCCGACCTGTGAAACAGGCTGGTACTGCTCCTACGGTTGCTATGGTGATTACTAGAGATACTGATGCAAACTGCCTGGCACCTGTAGGCACTCATTGACTGGTAGTTAGTGTTCTTTTTTTTTTTTTTTTTTAATTGAAAAGGACCCAAGTAAAGTTCCACACTATAGGATTTTATAGCTGTGAAAGGGCAATAAATCCCTCCCACCTCCAACTCCCACTTTCTAAACAACTTCCCTGCTTTTATACTTCTCAATAACACTTACCACTGGCCAAATTGCAGCATAATTTACTTCTCAAAAATCCTTCTTTATTTATTGTCCTTCTCTTCCCACTAGAATGTGAGCTACAGAAGGGCAGGAATTTTCATCTGTTTTGTTCTCCCAGGACCAAGAGCAGGGCCCAACGTTTAGCTGTGCTTAATAGCTATTTTTTGAATGAATGAAACAGCAGAACCTCTGATGAAAATTAATTCAGTGTTTTCCTTCCTTCTTTCCCTCCCTTCCTCCTTCTTTCTTTCCTAGAATACTTGTTGATGGCTGTTATATTCCAGGTGTCATTTAAAGCACCGGAAGTTGTAGGCATTTTAACTTTTAATTACCAGTCACCTCATTGTTTGTCAGCCCCTTGGCCTCAAGGCTGAGTCTGATTCTCTCATTGCAATCGGACCATCTGTGTTCAGGTCCTAGTCCCACCACAACCTGCTGGTGTGCTCTTGGATAAGTCATTCATTCATTCATTCATTCATTCATCCAGCAAATATTGAGTTTGCTTATGTGTCCAGTGCTTTGTCCAGGACTGGCGATAAATTGATCTATGCCTTCATTTTTTTTTTTTTTACAACCAATTAACTTAATATCAGCTGTGTAACTTACATCTCTGAGCCTAAGGTTACTCATCTGTGAAATGGGCATAGTAATACAAGCTGTCAAGTTTGTTGTGTAGAAAGGTACTTAGACAAGGACAAGCACATGCCTCCTGCCAAGAGCAGTGACCGGGCTGTGGGCTGTGGGTTTCTGCAGCATGAGGTGGGGTGTAATTAAGTAATCATCTAACAGACCTTAATCTAGGCACTGACAATATATTCTTCTAAGTGCTTTCCCAATATTCACTCATTCGACCCCCATCACAGTCCTGGGAAGTAGATGTACTGTCGTTATGCCCATTTTACAGATGAGAAAACTGAGGAAAAGTGAGGACATGTAACTTGACCAAGGTCACGCCACCAGTAGAGGGCAGAGCCAGGATTCCAATCCAAGCTATTAACCATGATGCTATGCTATGAGAAGCAGGGGCAACAAGGTCCAGCATTTCTGTGTGGCAGGATCTGGGGGGCAGTGGGGCTGGAAGTGTGGTGGACGTGGGCTGGGAAGGTGGTTTGCAGGGGTTTGGACCTTTCTTTGCATCACATGTACATTAGACTTTAAAAAAGTCTATATCAAAGAGTGGAGGGGCTTGGAAGGGAAGCCCTTGCGCCTCTTGCCCCCTACTTCCACTCAGGTCTAAGTGGGAGTGGAGGGTCTGGAGGGAGGGTGGCTGGGGGAGGGAAGGCCCTGACTAGAAGGAAAGGCTTGGGGGAGAAGAGCCCCGTGGGGGGTCCCACTGCCCCTCTAGGCAGGGGGTCTGTATACCAGCAGCACCAGCCTCACCTGGGAGCTTGGAAGAATGCAGAACCCACCTGGACCCACTGCCCTAGACCCTGCCTTTCATACAGTCCCAAGGCTTGGTGTGCACCTTGGGGCTGGTGCAGGGCCGCCCTGGAGGGAGTGTGATGGTCCCAGGGCATGAGCACCAGTTGGCGGGTTGGGAGGAGGGAGTTCTAAAGTCTAGTCCTGGAGAAGAAGGTCTCAGCTGGAGACGTCTTCCCTGGCTACATTCTTTAAGGCCCAGCCCTCTTTTATTGCCTTCTTTTCACTTCCGGTGCATGTGCACACGCACACCAAAAGCCCTCTGAGGACTGGGAAGTGGGATGCTTGATACAGTGTGAACTCTCCAGCTTTCCATACAGTGTGGACTGTGGTGAAATCCTTGACTTTAAATGCAAAATTTCCTCTCTGAGTTTGGTCTGCCCTAGGCAGGGGCCCTGGGGATTGGCTGACCCAGGAATTTGGCTATAGTTAGAAGGAAATGCTGGTAAAACACATCTGAGCTGGGGTTGCTCAAGATGGAACCACAGGGTAAAAATAGAAAAAAGAAGTGACAAAGCTTAGCTGCAGGTAAGCCATCACAAACCCGCATTCCCGATTAGGCCCTGCCACTTCTTGCTGTGTGATCTGGGGCAGGTGACCTAACCTCTCTGAGCCTCAATTTTTATAATCTGCAAAATGGGGAGAGTAATATCTCGTCAAGTTTTGGCTCACCTCTCTCTCCACACACAGAATTTTACCTCCTGGAAAGCAGAGATTATCTTTCTTGAATTTCTCTTTTGTTTCCCTTACCACCTATATTCAGACTCAGTTTCAGGTAATATCTATTAAGTCAGTTTAATTCCTTTTATCTAGCTGACACTGGTGGAAATCCCATTGAGGGGTGGGCCCTGGTTCGGTGCTAGGAGGATGGAGGAGAGAGGAAGTGGACCCTGGCCCCAGGGAAGAAGCCGGTAAGTAGAGACCAGCCTGGGAGGTCGTCATTTCAAAACAATGATAGAGGGACTTCCCTGGTGGCGCAGTGGTTAAGAATCTGCCTGCCAATGCAGGGGACATGGGTTCCAGCCCTGGTGCAGAAGATGCCACATGCAGCGGAGGAACTAAGCCCGTAAGCCACAACTACTGAGCCTGTGCTCTAGAACCCGCGAACCACAACTACTGAGCCCATGCACCACAACTACTGAAGCCCGCGATCTCTAGGGCCCGTGCTCCGCAACAAGAGAAGCCACCGCAATGAGAAGCCTGCACACCACAACAAAGAGGAGACCCGCTTGCTGCAACTAGAGAAAGCCTGTGTGCAGCAGTGAAGACCCAATGCAGCCAAAAAAACAAAACAAAAACAAAAACAATGATAGAAGGAAGGTTATAGCTATGTGGCTGCTTTGAGATCCCAGCGCAAGATCCAGGAGGCCTTCCTGGAGGAGGTGACCCTTGCAGGATGAGTCAGAGTTGGGCAGGGGGAGAGAGACCGGTGCTGTTGTTGAGGATCATGATGGTTGCTGACAAGAGAGCTAGCATTTAGGGAATCTATACTGTCCACCTGGTGCCTGTGTTAGCGCTTCACATGTGTTGTCTTATGTAATCTGCACAACAACCTGATGAAGTAGGCACTATTTTATCCCCATTTATAGATGAAGGAACTGAGGCACAGAGAGGGTAAGTAAGTTGCCCAGGATCACACAGCTCATTAAAATAACCACAGGTATTTTACATTTAAAAGTATTTACTGTATGATTTTTATACACCATTTAGAGGGTTCACTCTTTTTCAATTCTTACATCATTTCATATCTTTCACCAATCCCATTAAGTAGGGACTGGTCATTTGGTTCATGTTTATTATTCTTATTTTACAAATTTAGAAAACGAGGCTGAAAGGCCAGTCCTTGTCCACTGTCACACAACCAGTGAGCAGGGAAGCCAGGATTAGAATCCAGGTCCTGAGGCCTGGAGCCCGAGGCATTCATCACCTGCTATACGTGTGTGAACACCCGGCTCTGTGTTGGGCATTTTCCCTGGAGGGAAATACAGTACAGTAAGTCCTCTACATATGAACCTTCAAGTTGTGAACTTTCAAAGATGCGAACGTGCATTCCATCAGCATCAGGCGTGAGTGAAAGTGCAGCTTGCCCTTCGTCTCCTATTGCTGACGATCCTTCAACTCTACCATCTCCCACCTCCTCTCCCTCCTCCAGTCAGTAACTCTTCTTGCCTGTTCACTCGATGCCAGCCCCCGTATGCCAGCCGTTATACTGTACTACTGCCCTTTTCAAGGTACTGTGCTGTAAGATTAAAAATGTTTTCTTTATTTTTGTGTTTGTTTTGTGTTTGTTTTGTATTTGTATTTGTTTTGTATTTTTTTTGTGTTTTTAATGTATTATTTGTGTGAGGAGTCTTATAAACCTATTACAGTACAGTACTGTATAGCCGATTGTGTTAGCTGGGTACCTAGGCTAACTTTGTTGGGCTTACAAACAAATAGGAATGTGCTCTCGGAACAGAACTCATTCGTGTGGGGGGGAATTACTGTACTTACAGGCACAGGGCACGTGCTCAACCATTTCAGAACAATTTATGAAGCACCCACTGTGTGCGGAAGCCAAGAGCAGTGTCCCTCCACCCCCTCCTCACTGCCCCCAACGACAGAGGATTTTCTAGCCTCTCCCTTAGTGTTGGGGGTCCTCCTCACACCCTTCCCGCTCTCCTGTTGTTCTCAGCTGTCGGTACAGTCATCTGAGCGCTCCCGAAGGGGAGCGTCGGAGGGCTTCACGAGCCACATGCTGAACAGATGCTTCTGGATGTCTGGAGAAACGAAGTGAGGGGTGCACTCGAGTAATGAAGCCGAAAGCGTTCAGAGTCAACGGCCTTTGGGGCTTGATTAGCAGAAACTCACACTTTACTGCAGAATTGGCAAATAAAAAGGTGCTTGGAATGAATGCAGGATGAATTTATAAAATGTTGGAACAGTCAGTCAGGAAAAGCCAGCCTTTCCCCGGCCTGGCAGGGACCCAGCCAGAGCCCTGGGAAGCTTGGTTACCCCTCATGGGGTCTGCTGTGGGAGAGAAGAAAGATTCTAGAGATGGAGGTTCCAGTATTGGCCCCAGCAACTCTTTCCTGTGATCCTTTGTCCACATTTCCAAAGCTCTCTGAGCCTCAGCTTTCTCATCTGTAAAAGGGGCAGATGTCTCCTACCTCAAGACATCCTGGGAGGATTACATGAAATACTGTACATAAAGCACATGTCATAGTCAGCTTTTGAGCTCTTCATTCGCCGTTTTTTGCTGGCCTGCATCTCTCCCATGCCCCCAGGACCCTCCAGATCCATTCCTTCTTGCTCTGTGCCTGGGGGGCTCACACCTGTGGACTTCATTTCCCAGGTTCCCTTGCTCTGTGGCATCAGCCAGTGGGAGGACCAGTAGGAGCTCAGCGGGTGGCAGCAGAGAGAGGTCGGGGTATTTGTTCCCCAGTCCCTCCTTGCTTCCGGGCTGGCACCCAGGGGGCGAGTCCCTCTAGAACTATTTCCACCACGCAGCCCCTCCGCCAGGCTCTAGCTCTCACCGGGATCCAGGAACACAGTTTTCTCCACATCTGTCCTGCTTCAGTCCTAAAGAGCAGTAATGCATCCTCTTTTGCTGGTCTTCTCGCTTTGCCCACATTCTATGACTAGTCCCTTTATGACCTTCTCCCCAGATTCCAGCTGTGGAGTGAGCTGCCTGTTTCCTGCCAGGCCTCTCGATATGCTGTGGTGGATAATGTCAGTTTTTCTTTCCCTTCTAGTTCCAACTCTGCCACCAACAGCCCATGTGTGATCTGAGACAAGTCTCTTCTGTTAATTCTGCTCTCCTCAAGTGTCCACAGAGGGGGCGAGTTTTCGCCCTCCCCTCTGCAGGATTAACCAGTGAGAGGTAAATAGTCTGGCCATCCGCCAGCCCCTGACTCAGTCTTTTCTTCAAGAGGAGGAGTAACTTAGCTGACGGTGACTTTGGGATGGGGAAAAAAGGGCGCAACCCAGCCCCTCCTTTGGTGAGGAAAGAGGCCTGCGGTTGTGTGGTTGAATTTAACTCCGTGCAGGAAGTCTTAGGGACTCGGATTTGGCCACAGATCTAAGCCTCAATTTTCAGTCAGTTCTTCCAATAAACCTGATGTTGCAATTTACGTTTCCATGATTCCTGCGCCTACTTCTTGCTGCTTCCAAATTCAGGAGGGCGGTGGACATTGGCCCCCTCAGTCCCCAGCACCTCTCTGAGACGAGTCTCTTCCTCTACAAATAGCAGGAGTACTACCAAATACTCACCAAGCTCAGCTGGAACATGCTACAAGTCTGTGAATATTGGAACCCATAGGATTCGGTGCTTGGAATGTGGGAGGGGTGTTGACTGTTCCCCCGTCCAGACAAGCGCTCAAGGCTGGTGACCAGATCTGTTCATCTTGAGACGAATGGGTCCCCACCCCCAGCTCCTAGCCCAGTGATCCTTATACAGTAGGTGCTTGATAAACACTTGCTGAGGAGTTGGTCCCCGTGGCAGTTCAGGTCCTGCAGAAAGCAGTTGCTGAGGTGGCGTTAGGAGTGATAGAGGCTTATGCAGATAATGCCTGTAAAAAAGACGAAGGGAGAGGAAGCAGGCATGGCAGGGGGAGACTTAGATCCCTGTGAACGTCTGACAGTCTTGGCCAGCCCAGTGCGGAGCTCCAGAACAAATACTGCACGTTAAGGTGTCCCATGCTGGGCACGAGTGGCCAGTTTTTGGCCGGGGACTGGCCCTGAAATGCCTGGTGGAGCTGGATGGTACCCACAGCTGAAGGTTGTCAATTAACCTCTGTTCTTGCAGCTGAACCGCAAATTCCTTCTTGAAGAGAGACCTGAATGGCACATCTCCATGACCGCCAGTCACTGGGCAATCTGCTTAATGACAGCTGAAGGAGACATGTGGGTCACAGGCCTTGAGGTGACCCCAATCCACCAGGCATGATCAGTCATCAAAGCAGGCAGGGCGCTCAGAGATTCAGTCACTCATTCATTCAACAAGCATCTAGGGGAAGCCTACTAGATTTCCTGCTCTAGGCTCTGGGAAAATAGCATCAAACAAGAGAGTCTCTGCCCGGATCTGCTAGGTCACGGGTGGGAAACTTTAAAGGGTCAGATGGTAAATGTTTTAGGTCTATCACAAGTACTCAACTCTGCCGCTACAGGGCTAAGGCAGACATGGACGATATGTGAGTGAATGGGTGAGGCTCTGTTCCAGTAAGACTTTACAAAACTCTCCAGATTTGGCCCGAAGGCTGTAGTTCTCTGACCCCTGATCTGGGATAACATCTGTCTGTTTACTGATGAGAAGACTGGGGCCCAGAGAGGGCTGGGACTAGGCTAAGATCACACAGCAGGCAGTCGGGGAGCCAGGGCAAGAAGTTCGGAGGCTTGACTCCCATCCCAGTGCTGGTTTTGATATGTTTGTTTTCAGCGTGCTTCTGGTGGGGAGGCATCATTCCGTCATCAACAGAGGAGGACACTCTGGCTGGAGTGGGACTTACACTGACAGCAATCAAATCCTGATTCGCTGCTTCTAGTTGTCCCACGTGGATCACCCTTCCTCAGTCTCCTCATCTGTAAAATGGGTAGACCCACAGTACCTCCCCCTAGGCATGATGAGGATTAATTGAGTTAATACTTCTGAAGAACCCCAGGACAAGTAAGAAGCATTCTGTTACTGTTTATTGAATAAATACATGGTAACCTTGGCTGGAGGAGAGACCAGACCCAGACCCAGAAAGTCAGTCTTCTAGAGTTTGGGTACCCATCATACAAGGGGAAGTCAGCACTGTCACCACACAGCACAGGGGACAGAGGGATTCCATGTTCTTCTTGATGGACAGAGAAGTGAGCATGGGGTCCCTGCCCCAAGGTCCTCGGCTAGGGCAGAGAGGACTGGAGAATGGAGTCCCCTTCCTGTCCAGCCTCAGAGTCAAGAGACACTGGAGTCTTGCTTTGACTGTGTACGTGCTAGGAATGGGGTAAAGCGGGGAGTGCCAGTCACCGGGCTCAGCGCTACCCTGTGTGGCGACAGCAGGACATGCATTCGTGGCCCCAGCCTTGTGCATTATCCTCGTCTAGATCAAGTGCAGTCTGAACCAGAGCTGTGGAGCTGAACAGGACTTGTTTACCATGATCCCTGCGGGAGCCACAGCTGCAAAGTGCCTGATCTATTGTTTAACAATTTAAAATTAAATTTAAATAAAATAAAATTAAAATTTTATTTTATTTTTTAATTGAAGTATGGTTGATTTACAATGTTGTGTTAATTTCTGCTGTACAGCAAAGTGATTCAGTTACACACATATATATAATATATTCTTTTTTTATATTCTTTTCCATTATGGTTGATCATAGAATACTGAATATAGTTCTTTGTGCTATACAGTAGGAAAAACTGAAATTTTAAATCCACAGTTAGCTAATATTTTTTCTTAGCTCAATCCTCTTTCTTTTTTTTTTTAAATTTATTTATTTTTGGCTGTGTTGGGTCTTCGTTGCTGCATGTGGGCTTTCTCTAGTTGCGGTGAGCGGGGGCTACTCTTTGTTGCAGTGCACGGGCTTCTCATTGCGGTGGCTTCTCTTGTTGCGGAGCACAGGCTCTAGGCACACAGGCTTCAGTAGTTGTGGTGTGCAAGCTCAGTAGTTGTGGCGCACGGGCTTAGTTGCTCCGCGGCATGTGGGATCTTCCTGGACCAGGGCTCAAACCACCCGTGTCCCCTGCATTGGCAGGCGGATTCTTAACCATTGCGCCACCAGGGAAGCCCTCGATCCTCTTTTTAATTGAATAAATTTCCTTACAGAGGAAACTGTATATAGAAACAGAAAACCGTACCCCCTGCAATAAACAGAAAGTAATCTTAAAAATAAACAAAATGAAGAGCAAGGTTTATCATCCTAGCTGTATACTTTTGTCTTTTGTCTGCTGAAGGATGTGACCCCCATATACGCTTTCTCCCAGTTGGAAAACAGAGACGAATAGGTATTGGAGAGGCGTTAAAAACATCAGCACCAAGCTGAGCCTTTCTTGTCCTTGACAACATCAGCAAGACTGGAAAACAATTGTAAAGGGAATAACTTTCCCACTGTGTGATGCTCTCTTCTTCAAGGTGGTGTCGGGTCCCCCATGGCTGGCACTTTCCCGCCTCTGGGTAACTCTGCTCTGGACGGACAGAGGTAGCTGCGTACCTTGGGCATTTCTTTTGCAAAGTGGAGCTTTACATGAGACCAGGGACTCATCTGTGGCAATGCCTAGCTCCAACTCTGGAGTGATCCACAAACACATAGGTACGGCCCGGGGCTAGTCAGTCTCTCTGAGCCTTAGTTTTCTCCCCTGGACACACCTGAGGTCACTCCAGCTCTGACCTGAGCATCCAGTGGGGGCCTCCATAGCTTAGTGGCAGCAGCCCAGGTTTTAGTACCAAAGAGACGTAGGTTTGACCCCTGCCGTGTTTCTTATCGGCCTTGGTTAAGTCGCCCACACTCTTTGAGTCTCATTTCTTCAAATGGAGATAAGACTACCTTCCTCAGGAGATCTGTGTAAGAATTAATGAGATAGGGCTTCCCTGGTGGTGCAGTGGTTAAGAATCCTCCTGCCAAGGCAGGGGACACAGGTTCGAGCCCTGATCCGGGAAGATCCCACATGCCGTGGAGCAACTAAGCCCGTGCGCCACAACTACTGAGCCTGTGCTCTAGAGCCCACGTGCCACAACTACTGAGCCCACGTGCCACAACTACCGAAGCCCAAGTGCCTAGAGCCCGTGCTCCGTAACAAGAGAAGCCCGTGCACAGCAACGAAGAGTAGCCCCCGCTTGCCGCAACTAAAGAAAGCCCGCACGCAGCAACGAAGACTCACTGTAGCCAAAAATAAATAAATAAATAATAATTAAAAAAAGAATTAATGAGATAAATTTTTCTGACCACTTAGCTCACAGCAGACTACTAATAAACACGTGTTGAATGAATGCACATGTGAACATGGATGCCCCCAGGGTCTCCGGCTCCCGGTCCCTGTGGGTAGCGACCCCATCACACAGATGAGGAAGCTGAGGCCACAGAGTGAGCGTGCTTCACCCAGGGTCACTCCAAGGGCGGGAGCCAGAGTCAAGACTCTCCCAGGTCTGGGCCTCCAGCTTTTTCCATGATGCCACACTGCTTCCCAGATTCCAGTTCGCTGTCCTCAGGTCTGGTTTTTATGGCCCAGGTTTCAGATTTTCGTTTTGGAGACTCTGGGAAAGGCTTGGTCTTTCCACTGACTTGGGAGCCATAATTACCGTATTAACCGGAGAAGACCTTGGGGTTTTACTGGGGCAAATAAAAAGCAGAGGCAGACCCTGGCAGGGAAGCCTGGGACCCTTTCACTTGACACTAACCACGCTCTTGGTTCAGGCACCTAAGTGGGGAATGAACATTGATCCTGAGGGTCTGAAGTTGCAGCCTGTGCTCACAGTGAATTGGGCACCTGCGGAGGCATAAAGAGCCTTAAACACACCGCTTGGCTCAGCCTGAAAGGATTACTCTAGCTCCCCACCATTCATGCTTGGCGGTCAGAAGTACCGGGGCCCAAGGCTGGCACTTACTCGCCTTGTGCAAGGAGAGTGCATGAATGGGGTTTCAAAGGAAATGGTCCAGTCCCCCCCGTTTCTTAGCCTGGACCTGGATGAACCCTTTGGGAAAGGGCTGAGCGTGGGGGCAGAAGGAAACCAAAATTTAATGAGCACCTACTCTGTGCTAGGTACTGTACATGCGTAATCATACCCCTTTGTGCAGTCAGGGAAACGGAGGCTCAGCTAGGATCAGTTCCTTGCCCCAGATCACACAGCTAGGAAGGGAGTGGGTGCTGGGGAATGTTTGGGGAGCCATGTGCATCTCAGCCCCTTTCCCCAGTAGGGTCCCATTATCACAGGAGGTGGCTCTTCCTGATCTCACTGGAGGGGTTTAGGAAATGTGGATTCTGCAGCAGCACTTGGGGATGGCTCTGTGATTAACCTAATTACATTGTTTATACCTGATCAAGGTGTGAAGGGGAAAGAAAGGTAACTCCTCCCACCCCACACCCCACCCCCAGCACACACACACCCAGTTTAAACTGGTTTTGTTGCTAACTGTGAAACTAACCCTGTTTGGGCATCTCATTTAACTGCTTAATGGAAATATCTGGAGTCTCTGCAGTGATGGGAAGAGGGAAAGGGAAGAAAGATTACGCTGGAATTTTCATGAGGGAAAGGGTTCTTCAGATCCATTCATCATCCATCCATCTACCCATCATCCATCCATCCATCATCCATTCAAACAGCCATCCATCTGTCCCTCCATCCACCCATCCATCCACCATCTAGCCATCTATCTATCCATCCAACCTCCACACATACCAGGGCAGGTTGGAGTGGGAGCTTTCACCACTGGATTCCGGAAGCCCTGGGAACGCTTCCAGGCTCTGCATGTGATACTGGGCAAACAATATCCCGAACCTCTGTTTTACACCTGCAAAGCAGAGCTGATAATACGAGAGTGTTAAAGTGACATTCATGTGACAAAGCTCATTAAGTGCCTGGTGTGGTTCTTGCTACATAGTTGACACTCAGTAAATATTGGTTTCCATCATCTTTCTTGTTAAGAACATGCAATTCATTCATTCTTTCCTTCATTCACTCTTGCCCAGAATCGTGCTAGCCACCCCTCCCCGCCCCGGGGGATACAGCAGTGAACAAGAGCAGCAAGGCTCTGCCTTCATGGAGTTTAGAATCTAGTTGTTGAACAAAAACTGTGCACGCCTAAGATAACAGACAGGTCTTCCTTAGCCAGCCTGTATATGTGCTTTGCTTGGCCAGCAATATGCTGACTTTTTTTTTTTTAAATAGACTTTATTTTTAGAGCAGTTTTAGGTTCACAGCAAAGTTGAGCACAAGCTACAGATATTTCCCATATACCTCCTTCTCCCCCAACACACAGCCTCCTCCAGTATCAACATCCCTCACCTGATGGTACATGTGTTATAATCAACGAACCTATACGGACATGTCATTACCACTCAAAGTCAATAGTTTACATTAGGGTTCACCCTTGATGTTGTACTTTCTATGGGTTTGGACAAATGTATAGTGACATGTATCCATTGTTATGGTATCATACAGAGTAGTTTCACTGCCCTAAAAATCTTCTGTGCTCTGCCTATTTATCCCTCTCCCTTCCCTGCATCTCTGGAAACCACTGATCCTTTTACTGTCTGCGTAGTTTTGCCTTTTGCAGAATTCATACAGTTGGCGTTATACATATGTAGCCTTTTAGATTGGTCTCTTTCATTTAGTAGCATGCATTTAAGGTTCCTCCATGCCTTTTCATGACTTGATAGCTCATTTCTTTTTAGCACTCAATAATATTCCATCGTCTGGATGTCCCTCAGTTTCTTTATCCATCACCTACTGAAGGAATCTTTGTTGCTTCCTGGTTTTGGCAATTATGAATAAAGCTGCTATGAACATCCATGTGTCAGTCTTTGTGTGGACAGAAATTTTCAATGCATTGAACTTTTTCTAAATTAGCTGCCAATATTTGAAAGTTAAGAGATTTTACATAAAAACAAACACTCAGAACTTCTAGCGTCTCTTGAAAATGGAAAGATCCGGTGTCTCCTTCCCACAGAGCAGTGAGCTCGGAGCTGAGCAGCTGCCGCCCTCCCCCTGGTGGTGTTGGAGCTCCCATGTTTGCCACAGTCCACACCCAGCCCTCTTGCTCACTTGATGTCTGATGTTGTCTGATGTCTCTAGGCATGTGAGTCTGTGATTCCTAGGGGCATGATGTGTGCCCTACTCTACTAATGCCTTATTCACTTAAAACAATACCGTTACATAGTGTTTACTCAGGTCAGACACTGTTCTAAGAGCTTTATAAAAGTGAGGAAACTGAGGCACAGAGAGGTTAAGTTGTCCAAAGTCACACAGCCAGAAGCATCAGAGGCAGGATTTGAACCCAGGCAGTCTGGCTCTTAAGCACTAAGCTAGGCGTATTCAAGGGGTGGCGGTGTGAGCGGGGGGAGAGACAAAGGTGAGAGAGTAGATAGCAGTCCAAGAGAAGCCACAGGGCAATGGAGCCAGTGATTGGAGAGGGAAACTTCACAGGTCTCCTGGCTCTCTAAAGCACCTGGTGTGGTGTGGATGACCAGCCCGTGCTGGTCAGAAGGAGCTTGCAAGCATTGAATAAAGCTGGTAAAGTCAGGGAAGGCTTCCTGGAGGCAGCGCCTATTGGCTAGGCCTCGAGGGACTGGAAGAGACTAGGAACGGCTTCCTCACCAGGGGACAGGTTCCTTTAGAATCTCTTAGACTCAGCAAAAGTTTGCTTCTTAGGCCCTTGGTGCCATAATCCTATTTCAAAGGCTGAAATACAGGATACGTGCCCTGCACGTACACATCATTGAGAGCAGGCGGATGTTTCCATGATGACTTTCCAAGCAGAGTGAGCTCAGATGCCTGATGGCCCGTCACAGACACTGAGGGCAGTTAACCCGAGGTGGGCACTGGGCAGCGGCCTGGCCTGGTCCATGAGCAGCCTGTGGCAGTGTCAGGAGCACCAAAAGAGCAGTGGCTGGTGTGAGCATGGTCAACTCACAATCATGACGCGTGGGAAATGCTGCCTTCTGGACTAGGGTCAGCCTTGCAGAGCAGTGAGCCACATGGGGATGGGGCACGTCCCAGCTGTGTGGCTGCAGACCTTTGGCAGCCTAGGCCTCCCTGTCGAGGGGGAAACTGAGGCCCAGGGAGGGAAGCGGGTCACTGAGTTGCAAATTTGGGATTCAAGGTCCCCAAAAATGTTCGCTTCAATCCAAAGGCATTCATTTCACTGAATCAAGGCCACCATCATCTCCTGATCTCACCATGTCATGTCACCATGACAGTTGACACTGAATCCTGGTTTATCAAGGATGCAGGTGGCTTTAAAAGCACGCAAGAACAGCATTTAGTGACCTCTGAAGGTGGTCACACAAATACACGTGCACACACACACTCACACCACCCTCCGGTACTCTCTCCCAGCCCTGGGTTGCTGCCACCCATGTCCTTTCAAAGCCCACCAGGAGGACAGGCGGCTGTGTTTCCCCAGGAGGTCCTGGCAGAAATGAACATGTGGGGTGCCATGATGTAAAATGGAGCAGGGATGTCTTGGGCTTTTGCCCTCCCTTTTCCCCCTCCCTCTTTTAAACCAGGCTTTTAAGCTCTGGGCGTCAGCCTGCTGAATTGCCTCGCTGCAAAGCTACTTAGAAACTTCCTGTTTCACATGCTAATTAACAGTCTATGAATTTTAAGTTCCATCCAGGGCCCGTGGAGCTATAACCTTTGTTCGGTGGAGGGCTGCATTTGCCATTCGAGGTCCTTAGCGTGTTTTTCTCCTTCCTTTTAACCTGGATGCACAGTGGGGACCTTAGCAGGGTTATCTGAGTCTTAGGCCAAAAGACCCAGGATTGGATCCTTTATGCTCACTCGCCTTGCCATTCCTGGCAAGTTCAAGGCAGATGGGCTCGGTTCACCAAACATGGCTGCCGGACAGGAGAGTCTGTGCTGGGCCCAGACCCTGCCCCAGGGAGCTCCCAGTCTTAGAGGAGGCAGACAAGTAAACAGCAGTAATTCTGGGGAACAGTCATGTATTTAATCTTCACAATAACCCGCACAAGGACAGGATCCTTATACAGACAAGACAGCCAAGGTCCAGAGAGGTCTAGTAACTTGCCCGAGGACACACAGCTAGTAAACGGCAGAGCTGGGATTTTTGTTTTTTTTGGCTGCATTGGGTCTTCGTTGCGGTGCGCGTGCTTCTCGTTGAGGTGGCTTCTCTTGTTGCGGAGCACAGGCTCTAGGTGCTTGGGCTTCAGTAGTTGTGATGTGTGAGCTCTAGAGCGCAGGATCAGTAGCTGTGGCGCACGGGCTTAGCTGCTCCGCGGCATGTGGGATCTTCCCGGACCTGGGCTCAAACCCATGTCTCCTGCATTGGCAGGCAGATTCTTAACCACTGCGCCACCAGGGAAGTCCCAGACCTGGGATTTGAACCCAGACAGTTCATGTCCTGGGTCGATTTTTTTCTATTGGACTTCTGGTCTCATTGATTTGTAGGAGGTCTTTAAATATCAAGGAAAGTGTCTCTTCATCTGTGATATGAGTTGCAGATATTTCCCCCCTGTTTGTTGCTTTCCTTTCAATTTTGTTTATTTGATTTTTTCCCCTTGCAGTTTCAAAAATTTCATTTATGAGAATTCAACAGTCTTTTATGGTGTTTGAGTTGCATGTCATGCTTAGAGACATACTCTTCCCCATTCTGGAAGTATATGTAAAATGCTGTGCTTTCTTCTAACATTTTTAGAGTTTAGTGTTTTGTGTTTTTGTTTTTGTTTTGCATATAAATATTTGTTCCATTTGGAGTTTATTTTGATGTATACTTTGAGGTGTGTTTATTCGCTGTGACATAGTCTTTTCAATTAGGAGACCCACAGCTCAGAGTCTAGGGGTAACCATGAATATCTAGCAATTGGTGGTATTGGAGATTCTAGAAAAAAGTAAGGAGTTTATTGTCTAAGCTTGACATCATAACTTAGATGAGGCCTTCTCTATTTCCGAGACCTCTGCCACTCAACAGCAACTGAAGTTTGAGGGCTCCTTGAGCCAGAGGCCTAGACCCTCTCCCTCGTGCCAAGCCTGGGACTGATGCTAGGGATAGGAGATGAATGTCAGTCCTGCCCTTAAGGATCATGCAGCCCAGTGGAAAGCCAGCCAGCCAGACAGACCCATTATGGGGAGCCACTGAGAGAAGGCCAGCCAGGAGAGGCTGAGAATTTCCAGCCGCTCGAGATGTGCCCACTCATTATATAGCAGAGAAGGATGTGGACAGCAGGGGCCAGAGAAAAGGCGCTGCAGAATCAGAACAAGAAGACAGAGAGGGAATTTGGTTCAAACTCAAATGGAGGCATTTCTCTTTATCTGACAGAGGTTTTACCAATATTTTAGTGAGAAGCGACTGGATGTTAAAAGCAGGATTATGATTTATAGGATTTCTACTATATTTGTGCACATGTATGTACTATTGCCCTTGCCAACCATCCAGAAGCTTCCTCGAAAGACAATCGCTACATTTCCTTCCAGTTTGAACAGTCAGGGTCCCCCTGGCTCAGGAAGCCCCAGCACTGGCGTTGGCTGTGACACCAGCCTCGTTGGTTCTTAGCTGTGGGGGGCTGGGCACGCTGCCTCTCCAAATCTTTTCTCTCCTGTAGCGTGGAGAGGACGACATAAACTTCTGCAGAGTTATCATGCCTAGCGGGGGACCAGTGCTATGCGAGTTAATAACAGCGATGCCGATGGCAATAAGTATTGGATAATCAGTGTTCCATGCGTGCAGGTGTGTGTGTCAGCTCTTGGTTCACTGTTCCCATGTGAGAAGGGACTTGACACAAGGTGGAAGGGGTACCAGAATGGTGCCCCCCCCCCTTCTGAAATGTGGCTTCCTCTGACGTGGAGAAGAGGGTCTTGCTTCTTCTCTATTGAATTCCCTCCTCTATTTCCCATCCTTTTGTCTCTCGGGCTTCTCACAGGTGAAGGATGGTTCAAGTCATTCCTGCAGCCCTCACAGCACAGACCCTGGACTGAGGAGACACCCCAGCCCCACCCCATGGGAGTGTCAGTTGTCAGTGAGCTCACGTCTGCCACGTGGCCCTGGGCAGTTACACCTCTTGGGTCCCCAGTGCACCGAATGAACTGTAGGACCAAGCGGCTCCGAGTTCCCTCCGAATGGATGATTTCACAGCTGGCTTTGGGGAGATGCCCCACAAGCATGTCTGACATCCATGTGGCTTTTGTCTTAAAGCTTTTTTGAGTGTCTTCTTTCAACCCAAAGCATACGTATGTCTGGAAGAGCAACTAGAAAAGTTCCTTCTCGTATATTTGCAGGAAACTCCAATTATTCTGAAAAGTGTTTTCGCAGGAGGAGGTGGGGTGGTGCAGAGGGAGATCTCCAGGACTGGCTGTCTCTCTGTCTGCTCCCGGCGCCCCCCACCGGGGCGGCAGCAAGATGCAGAGGAGCCGGACGAAGACCACAGCCCCGTGGTGGCTGTGTGGCCCCGGGCTCGCGATGGCCTTCTCTGAACTCCGCAGCAAAGTTGAGGGGCTGGGCTCCGGGTACTCCCTGGCTGGAAAGTTCTACATCTGCGGCCCGAGCGGGTGAGGGTCTCTGTGAAAGGGTGGGGAGGGACAGCAGGAACCGCCCCGTCTCCCTGCGTTGTGTCTGATCATGGCCCCCACTGCCTCATTCCATCCTTCCTGGCTGATAAATGAGGTCAGGGAAGCTTAAGGAAAACTCAGGACATTTCAGGATGCGGAGGCAGGGTATCCTTTAAAACGTTTCTAATCCTCGGCCAGAGCCTTCTCCTCCTACCTGGTCCTTTCCCAGAAATCTTGGTCGGAGGCCCTGGGTTGGTGCCCTGGGTTGGTTCCCTGGGCCCCTCCTGCGATCCCAGCCCGGCTTGACCGACCCGGCATCGGCGTTGCTCTGGCGCCGCCTAGTGGTTGGCGCGGCGAGCGCAAGCGCCCCCTTAAATCCTGCTGCGGAGGCGCCCTGGACGCCCGGGGCGGGAGGACGGGGTGGGACGCAGGCGCTCTCAGTTCTTTCTGCTTCATGTTTGTAAAAGCCAGCCCACAAAACGCCTTTCATCTTCCTTAAACGTTTAATTTCTCTATTGCGTGTGAAATGTTCTTTGCCGTGGTTGGTTGGTTGGTTGCGTGTTTATATTTTATGCTGTTTTCTTCCTCACAGGGAAACTCTATAACGAGGGCAGAGAGCCCAGGGGCCAGTGTTTGAGGTGTGATTTCACTGCCACGCTCTCGGAGCCTCAGTTTTCTCATCTATAAAATAGAAAAAAAAAAAAAAAAAAAATCAGGGTTTTTTATATAGCCTTGAAGCACGGTGACTACGGAGGGGTCTCCATGATGTGGGGAAACACTTGCATTGTAATGTTAGGTGACAATATGGACCCCGCAGTTAAGATTTCACCTACTGTGATAAAATTATATTAGTTTCCATTAATGTATTAATATTATTTAATGCATTTATTATCTATATGATATGCAGTGTAATATACAATGTATAATATACACGATGATGATGATATTGACGACAATGTATTAATTGTGTGAAATCCACCAAAGGGCAAGAATGTTCACAGCAGCTGTATTCATAATAGCCCCAAACTAGAAACAGCCCGAAAGTCGGTCAACAGAATGGACACATTAATGACGGTGCATGAAAAAGCACAAACCCAGACACAGGCAGCAACACAAAGGCCTCCCGGTCATTATACTGGGTGAAAGAAGGGAGATACAAACAATCTCATGCACATAAAATCCTAAAACAAGCAACACTCATTTATGGTGACAGAGGTTAGAATGACCGCTCTCTCAGGCCAGGCGTGGGTGGGGCGAAGAGACTTCTGGGGAGCCGAATTACTCTGCAGCTTAGCTTGATCTAGCTGGTGGCTACATCCATAGAAATATTTAGCAAGCTGTACACTTCAGGTTATGCACTGTCGTGGGCTAAACTTTTGTGTGCCCCCCAGTTCATATGTTGAAATTAAGGTGAGGGTATTAGGAGGCGGGGCCTTGGGGAGGTGATTAGGCCATGAGGTTGAAGCCTCACGAATGGGATTGTGCCCTCATAAAAGGGACCCCTGAAGGCTTTCTCTTTCTTTCTGCCCTGTGAGCACACAGCGAGGAGACGTCCATCTACAGCTCAGAAGAGGGCTCTCAGCAGAGTCTGGTCACTCTGGCATCCTCAGCTCGGACCTCCAGCCTCTAAAACTTCGAGAAATAAAGTTCTGTCATTTATAAGACGCCCAGTCTATGGTGTTCTGTGATAGCTGTCCAAAGGGACTAAAGCATGCCCTGTACATAGTTTTTGGATGTTATACTCCAATAAAAAGTTTTTTAAAAAATAGCAAAGGGAGTAGGAAAAAAACATGCCAACATATTAATAAAGGTAGTTGCTTCTGGGGAGAAAAATTGTGGGTAATCTTTCTTCTTTTTATACATTGCTGTGCTTTCAGTATTTATAATCAGAAAAATCATCATTAAGAAAGATGACTTATATGGAGACTTCCCTGGAATCTTCCAGCGGTTAAGATTCTGCACTTCCACTGCAGGGGGCGTGGGTTCAATCCCTGGTCAGGGAACTAAGATCCTACAGGTCATGTGGCGTGGTCAAAAAAAAAAAAAAAAAAAAGACATCTCAGGACTTAGTGAAGAGACACAGATGATAGGCGTCTCTGTGCTTTGTCAGATGCAAAGCGTTTTGAAAACTGTCAAGTTCGACACGTGCTTTAGGAAGATTCTATGTGTGAGTGTTCACTGGGCACCTACTGAGTGTTGCTGCGGGATGGAGACAGAGCCACCACTGGGATTTCTGGGTCTCAGCCAGGCCCAGAGGAGTAGGAACAGCCCGGCAGGGGGGTCCCCTGGGCGGCTGAGCTCCCACAGGGCCTGCAGCCAATGGGAGCTCACTGCATCCTCACACAGCCCCAAAAGATGGGTATGGCCATTTCACAGATGAGGAGACTGAGGCCCACACAGGGTCACATGGCTGTAAGTGGTGAGCCATGACCCACACATTAAGAGCCAGTGCGCTAAGCCACATCACCTCTCACAAGAGGGCTGAAGGTCAGCCTCATCCCAAGGGCTCTTGGGACCTGCAGGCAAGGGCCCTCCCACAGGCTCACCTTTTGTGCTTGACCGCAGACCGGCTGGGACAGGTCTGGGGGGAATTGATCTAGACCCTCCCTCCAGGGTGTCTATTACAAGATTCAAGCTGAAAGGGAGGAGGGGGCTTGGAGCCCCAGGCCGCCCTCAGATGAACATCTGACAGAGGGGAGAGTGAGGTAGTGGCTGACCCAAGGTCACAAGGAACTGAGCACGAGAAGGGAGACTGGGATTGAGAAGGCCCTGAGTCTCCTTTTTTTCTGAAGCTGATGACAGACCTTCCAGGTGCCTGTGTCTCTAAATGCAACATCTCCCTGCATCCTCATGACAACCCTCCGAGGGGGAGCACCCCCATTTTACAGAAGCAGAAATGGAGGCACAGAGAGGTGAAGTAACTTGCCTAAGACACAGAGATGAGGTCTGAACCGTGTAACTCCAGAGCCTGCACTTTCACCTGCCTCAGTTTCCTGGAGAAGCTCTGCTGATTGAAGTTGGCTTTGTCGAGTACAGACCTTGCTTTCTGAGACACTGGTCTGGGTGCCTTGGAAGATGGCGGGGGGGGGGTCCACCCAGGGTGTGCTTTTGGGCCTGGATATCACCCCCTCCATGGGACTGTGGTTTGGCTTTTGGGGGCCCCTTCCTCCATAAAAACATTTAAACTCGTATTTTACAACAGCATTGGCAAGAAGAAAAATATAATCCAGGCTGGATGGCATTCAGTTTTTCTTCCAATTTTAAAAGAAATGAAGACATTTTTGTGGCTCCCTAAAAAGTATCTTGGCCTTCAGGCACTGGGCCTGCTGTGTGGAGTGGAGAGGTTTGCCTGCCCATCAGGTTCCCTGCTCCAGGTGGGAGAACCCATGATGGGTCCCCTTCTGCAGGCCAGGCAAGGTGCTGTCATGCTCTACAAATTCTTTCAGCTGTATCTCATGCAGCTGCATCCCCTCTTCCCCGCCATTGCTCCTCTCCCTGCCTTGTGGCCGAGCAAGCAGGCTCTGAGGAGCAGGGGGACTGCCCAGGGTCACACATTGGGCCATCATGTGCCAGACTCCAGCCCTGTGCTCCTTCAGCCCCAGCCTCTAACGTGCCAGCCATCAGTGCCTTCATGGGCTGGACACCCGGGACAGGAAGCAAGGACTCCGCCCTTGGACTCTGGGTGCTGAGAGCCTGGCGAGGCACATGCAGGAATCAGCAGTCACAGCAGGCTTCTTGGAGGAGTCAGGTCTCGTCGGAAATGGACATCCAGAGAAATGGGAGCAAGAACCATGACGATGGCGGTAGGATCCTCCCTGAGCTTGCTTTCACTGTTCTGGGAATTTGCTGCCACGCTGCTGTGGAGAAAGGCTCTTAACTTGTCCCCAAAGCAAGGATGCTGCCAGGACAGGTAGTGAGTTCCCCGTCCCAGGAACTCACCTGGGCTCCGTAGACTAGAGGTTCCCAACCTTGGCTGGACATTAGAATCACCTGGGAAGCTTTTACACATCCAGATGCCCAGGCACCGCCCCAGACCAATTTACTCAGAGCATGGGAGGTGGGACCCACCCAGCAGTTTTGAAAGCTCTAAACGGAAATCCTGAATTGGACTAAAGTCTGAGTCTGGTGTACGGTGATCTCATATTATAATTTGAAGGGGGTCAGGCTGGCATGTTGGTCATCATCTGACATCCAGACAGCCAGGGCACAGTGCTGGCCCCTGCCGGGGTTCCTTGGGCCATCCTCCATCACCCCCCAGTCCGTCCCCCAGTGTGGAGTGTGCCCACCCTCCCTACCTGGGCCCCACTCCACACGCCCCCATCTTTCTCCTGTCCACCTCTGAGGGCTGCAGGGCTCGCTGTGTGAGAGCACATTCTGAGGTTTCCTGCTGAGCTTGGAATCTGCAGTGGCCAAAACACCAGGAGGGAGGAGAGGGGTCCTTCAGAGGCGCTGGCTATGTCTGACCATGCAGATGCCAGCACAGAATTCCTTCTTGGGGTTTCCAGCTCAGAGCTCCGTTAGGCTACGTGTGTGTGTGTGTGTGTGTGTCAGTGTGCACGTATGGGGAGCACTGGTGTGACCATGTGTGAGTACTCACTCGCCATCAGGGTGTGCAGCTGTGTGAACGCATGTGCGCATCCCTGCCGGGTCATCCCGAAGGCAGAAATTATGCACACACGTATCCGGGGCTCCAGTAAAGCAGGGGTGCTGAAATGAATGAGTGAATGAATAAATGAACGAACAAATAAATATGCGCAGGGAAAATAATTTAAAGTTCTCATCAGAAAAATTAGAAAAGCATCTGCTTCATTTTTAGCACACACATAAGTTTTCTGACGTTTCCAAAAAATAACCTTTTCTTTTAAATTCTGCGTGAGGGCTCCATGAGCTTTTCCGTGCTTAGGGCCTCTTAAAGGTGACCTTGGCACACAGGTGCTAATACCTGAGCCTGCAGTGAATGGATGTGATGCATAGTCAAGGATCTGCTGTGGGGTCCTGTCTGCACGAATCTGTGCATGCGCTTGCGTGGGTGTGCATGTGTATTTTCACACGTGGTACAGGCAGATGCAAGGGCTCCTATGTATGTATGTATTGCCATATGTACCTGGACATGCATGAGAGTGCTGATGGAATTTTTGTGGGTGTATGTGCTTGTGGATACAAGCTTTTCTGCCTACAGTGAAGAAATCTTTTGTAACTCAGCCACCAGCTCTTAACTGCAAGTGTAAAAGGCAAGAACTGAGTTATTAGAGTGCATTAGAAGGTTCTGAAGGTGTGCATGCATCTTCCTTGTCTGCAGCCTCATTCATGCACTAGTCCAAACACAGGGACCAATGAACACGGACATGAACATGAAGACAACCTTGGTAAATGGGAATCAGCCATCTCACCCTGCCAGAACTTGCCATTCCAGACTACTGGGATGGGGAAGATTTCAGACTTCTGGATCTGCTAATAAAGGATGAACACAACTAAATGAGAGAGAGGCAAGAGGATTATTCCAGCAGGTAATTACCATTACAGCTGGTGACTAAGGCCTGCAGGAGGGTGAGGGCTGGATAAATAGGGGTGATCATGTGGTGCCTCTTAGCGCCCCCTGCTGATGGGTTCCTCCTCCTGCAGACAGATTTGGGGAAGGGGAGGGGAAAGGTTCTCCCTCTAGTCATGCCCCAGAAGGACACGGACTGTTAGATGTGAGGTCCTCGGGCCCATCCCATCCACCTGACCTGGCCAAGAAAGACATGTGGCCTGACCGAAGTCACCTGGGCAGTAGCCAGTGTATCTTGGACCAGGTGCCCTTCTCCCGACTTGGCTGTGCTCACACGCCCCAAGCCCCTCACCACTTCACCTGGCCCCCTGGCTCTCCTGGCTCCCCCTGGATCCCCAGCCAGAGTGTGGGCAGAAGGCAGAAGCAGGTACCAACTATGATTTCAAAGTGTCTGGACGCTGGAAATGCCCACTGTTTGTGTTTAGCCATTGTCTCAGAAGGCTCCCACTAAAAAAAAAAAAGAAAGGTTCATTCTCTACGTCAAGGGTCAGCAAACATTTTCTGTAAAGGGCCCGATAGTAACTTTTTTAGGCTTTACAGTCCAGACAGCAATTAATCAGCTGCCACTGGAGTGTGAAAGCAGCCTCAGACAATACACACATGAATGAGCATGGCTGTGCTCCAATAACACTTCACTTACTAAAACAAGTGTTTGGCTAGATGTGGCCCCCAGACCCTGCTTGCCCACCCCTGCTCTACATGGCAGACACCTGCCCTTTGCTTGCCCATCGTATCCATTCTTGCTTCTTTGGGTAAAACAAGTCTCCCCTTTGGGAACTACTCTTCCCTCATTTTCAAATGTATGGCGTATATGGACTTGACCTACCGTTGTCCACTTGACTCAAATTACTCAGCATGTTCTGTCCCCTTCCCTACCCCTCAAATACCAGTTGGTTCAAGAACAAACACCTGCCCCAATGGGTGCAGTGAGCGTTGGGGCTTTTGTTCAATGCTTGGGGAAAAGAGACAATCTTTCTTTCCCTGAGGCTGTGAAGTCTGGAACTGGTGCAGCTGTTTTGCTTCTTGAGGGAGAAATCCTAGGACTGCCAGTGGGGCTGAAGTGGGAGGCGAAGAAAATTGGTGGAAGACAACTTCTTCCTGGTGATGTCATTTGAGCCTCTGGATCAAACCTCGCCTGAAGCCTACAATCTTTGGACTTTTCATTTGTGTGAGCCAGTAAATTCCCTTTATGGTTTAAGCTGTTTGACCTGGGTTTTCTGTCACTCACAGTCTAGTCCCCTACCTGATACATCAGCCTCATGCTCTCTTAGGGCCCACACAGGGCAGCCTCCTGCATGATGAGGACCTTCTGTAGGCTTAAGATGCTTTCAAGTTGCCTCCAAGATGCTGGCTGCAACCTCTGAGGCTTCAACACACTCTGCTTTCCAGGGCAGCCTGAGCACGGACCCCTCCTAGGCCCTAGGACCCAGGGTCAGGGCTCTGGCTTTGCCTCTAGCTAGGGCTGAGCTCTGCTGGAATAGCTGGGAAGCCCGGATTCCCCAGCCTGTGAACTCTAAAATGTTCTGTAACGGAAACATCTGGGCCCTCTGCTGGTCCCAGGGTGCATACCCCTCAGACTGCTATAAGTCACAACGGCATGTCGAGGGTTTTATTGCGGTTATGAATTATGGATATGGCCCGGGCTGTGCACTTTTTATTATTTTTTTCCTGCTGTAATTAAGCCACAAATCATGCTTGAGAAATGGGATGGTGACCGAATTAGTCAGGATTCATTCCTAATAAGCTGACCAGGAAAAGTCATCCAGGATGGGTCAGATGTTTGCCAGGTCCCAGGAGCACGGGCCAGGAGATACACAGTGTCTCCTCGCCCAGGATTCCAGCTGAGAAACATCTGAGAGGCTCACACTGCCTAGAAACACATTTAAGCCACTCGGTGCCTTTGTCCGGCCTCAGCCGGAAAGCAGAGAGACCCATGGAGAATGGATGAGGGCGGAGGCTAGTTTGGTCCTGCTCCCTCGACTGATGGCTGTCAGACTTAGGACCAGCTTTCTGATTCCCTGAGGGATTGTGATGAGGGGCGAGTGGAACACCCCCAACTTCTGAGAATCAGGAATAAGAGGGTTTCTGCCCTGCTGGAGTGTGTGAGTCCTTACTTTTAAAAAATTAACTTCTTATTGAAATACAATGTACATATAGCAAAAGTGCACAGCTTGATGAATTTTCTGCCTATGCAACCAAGACCCAGATCCATGGGAGGCTTTGCTACTATAGAGAGGAGTGAGTCAGGCTCTTGGCCCTTGAGGATCTCACAGTCGGCCAAAGAAAAGGATGCATAAATAACTCACAATGACATTAACCAAAACAAAGCCAAGGTACAGTGGTGCAGGCCTGCTTCTCTTTACACAGGACATGCTTTGTGCTCGGATCTCCTGCTGCTGGTCAGAAGGTGATGGACGCAGCTGGGCTTTCTGGCTCCCATGCAGTTGGGCCAGGTGACTAGTTCTGGCCAATCAGTGTGAGTGGGCGTAACCATGTCCCTTGTGGGTGAGATATTGCTGGAGGAGTCTCTCCAAAGCTGTCTTTCCCTCTCTAATGGTGATTAGTGACATTTGAGATGGGGGTCACGGAGGGGGAAATGGTGGAGCCAGAGCCCTCAGCTGCCCTCAGAGGACATGCGGACAGAGTACACTTTCCTGATAAGTCACTGAGATTGTAGGGTTGATGGCTTTCTTTTTTTTTTTCATTGTGGTTTAACTTCTAACATTTTTTTGTCTTTATTTTTTAATCAAAGTATAGTTGATTTACAATGTTGTGTTAATTTCAAGTGTACAGCAAAGTGATTCAGTTATACAGGTATATAAATCTATTCTTTTTCAGATTCTTTTCTTTTTAATATTTTATTTTATTTGCTTCGTTGGGTCTTTGTTGCTGCGTGCAGGCTTTCTCTAGTTGCGGCCAGCGGGGGCTACTCTTCGTTGTGGTGCGCAGGCTTCTCATTGTGGCGGCTTCTCTTGTTGCGGTGCACGAGCTCTAGGCACGCGGACTCAGTAGTTGTGGCTCACGGGTTCTAGAGTGCAGGCTCAGTAGTTGTGGGTTACAGGCTCTATAGCACAGGCTTAGCAGCTGTGGCGCACGGGCTTAGTTGCTCTGCAGCATGTGGGATCTTCCCGGACCAGGGATCGAACCCATGTCCCCTGCATTGGCAGGCAGATTCTTAACCACTGCGCCACCAGGGAAGTTCCCAGATTCCTTTCTATTATAGGTTATTACAAGATATTGAATATAGTCCCCTGTGTTATACAGCAGGTCTTTGTTGGTTGTCTATTTCATATATAGTAGTGTGTATATGTAATCCCAAACCCCTAATTTATCCCTTCCACCTTCTTTCCCCTTTGGTAACCTTAAGTTTGTTTTCTGTGTCTGTGAGTCTATTTCTGTTTTGTAAATAAGATCGTCTCCGTTTTTTTAAAGATTCCACATATAAGCGATATCATATGATATTTATCTTTCTTTGTCTGACTTACTTCACTTAGTATGATAATCTCCAGGTCCATCCATGTTGCTGCAAATGGCATTATTTCATTCCTTTTTACGGCTGAGTAATATTTGTAGGGTTGATGGTTAACACAACAGACGGGAGCACATTCCTACTGTTACGAGGCTTATTTCTGCTCATCCTTGTAAGATGTTTGATGGTAACTATGATATTAGCTGATAACCAAGGCTGACAATTAAGAATGAGTGATTCGTGTCATTTAGTGATTGCTGAAATCAGTGAGATATTGGTGTCTTCATCTTCCGGACACCCAGGTAAACCATGGGGACATTTTCTGATGCACCATCTCTGTGTCCCTCCTCTCCTGTTCCCATGGCCAAGCCAATGCTCCCCCTGAGCTGTCTCTCATATCTGCCTCCCTCTCTCCATCCCCATGGCCACTGCCTGAGTGAGGCCTGGTCACCTCTCACCTGGATGCTGGAGGGGCTGAGGTAGCCTCCCTACCTCCAGCCTTGCCCTGACACCGGTGCTCAATCCCTCCTCCCCGCCACGTCAGCAATCTTTCTGAAACACAAATATGACCATGGCTGCCCCTCTCCACTTCCCTACTTAAAAATCCTTCAACGACTCTGTTGTTTACAGCAGGACTTTTCAAGAAAGTCAACATACCATTGTGGTAACATGTACTGACTCTAAAGCCAGACAGTCTGTGTATGAATCTTAGCTCTACCACCAGCCACCTGTGTGTCACTGAGTAAGTTACTCAACCTCTCTGTGCCTCAGCTACTTCACTGATAAAAGTGAGGAGAATAGTAACAATAATGGATAGTAATAATACCTACCTCACAGGACTGTGGTAAAGACTAAACAGCGTGTTCCCATTATCTATTGCTGCAATAATAGAATGCCCCAAACCCTAGCAGCTTAAAATGAGGATTTTATTAATCTCTCTCACATTTCTGGAGATTGACAGGGCTCGTCTGGGTGGTTCTCATTTGTGTCTCTCACACAGTTTTAGTCTGTAAAACCACCTCCCAGCTTCCTCTCTCATCTGTCTGGCAGGGGCGGCTGGCTGTGGGCCGGGGTCTCAGCTGTGGCTGCAGGCTGCACCACCCACACTTGGCCTGGACTTCCTTACCGTGCAGTGACTGGGCTCTGAGACGGAGGAGCCCAAGAGAACCGGGTGGAAGCTGCAGTAGCTTCTATGACAAGTCACACAGTGGCACTTCTGCAGTAGTCAGAGGCCTTTCCGCATTCAAGGGCTGGGAGAAGCAGCTTCATGGTGGGGAGGGAGGGCTGTCAAGACCATGTTATAAGAAAAGCACGTGAGGGCTTCCCTGGTGGCGCAGTGGTTAAGAATCTGCCCGCCAAGGCAGGGGACACGGGTTCGATCCCTGGTCCGGGAAGATCCCACATGCCACGGAGCAACTAAGCCCGTGCGCCACAACTACTGAGCCTGTGCTCTAGGGCCTGCGAGCCACAACTACTGAGCCCACGTGTTGCAACTACTGAAGCCCGCGTGCCTAGAGCCCATGCTGCGCAACAAGAGAAGCCACCACAATGAGAAGCCCTCGCACCACAACGAAGAGTAGCCCCTGCTCGCTGCAACTAGAGAAAGCCCGCATGCAGCAATGAAGACCCAATGCAGCCAAAAATAAAATAAATAAATTTATGAAAAAGAAAAGCATGTGAGATGGGAGAGTCTGTTATGGCCATCTTGGGAAATACAATCTGCCACACAGTGCCCAACACGTAGCAAGTGCTCCATAAATGTTAGGTGCTATTATTACTGTTATTGTATTATGAGTGCAATCTTCATTTGGAAGGGCAGTGTATGAAAGAGATGGGGGTAGAGCAATGGGGTGGGGGAAAGGGTGGAGGTGGCACAGAAGCCCCTACATCAGCCCAAGCTTTGAGGAAATGCCCCCAATTGTAAGGTCTCTGCCGCACCTACCGGAAAACCACTGGGTTGTACCAATCAGCATGCTTGGTTATAAACAACAGAACGCATCTAGTAAGTTTAAAGAGAAAAGGAAGTTGTAAAAGGATACTGGAAGCTCTCCAGGGCTCCAGGAGAGCCCAGGGTGCAGGCTTGGAGCCTTACAATCAGAAGCAATGGCTCCACCCCAGTAGAGGAACCAGTGCCACGGCCGCTGGACAGACAGGAAGCTGGTGCTGATGATGCTGGGCACTGTGTCTCACCACCCTCAGCAGGATGGAGTCTGCACGGCCAGCCTACAAGGCATCCCTTGTCATACCATCAAGTCTCCCACGGCTGTGTCTGATTGGTGGATTCAAGGTCATGTGGCTGTGCCCTAGCTGCAAGGGAAGCTGGGAAGAAGAGTTGCTGGCTTCTACCTTGGGAAGGCTAGGACTCCTAAGAGGTACACTCTAAAGTATAGGAAGAGAGCTCAGAGGTTTTGGGCAGTTAAGGAGCAGCACACACGCCCCCCATTTCCGCGTCAGTCCCTTTCCAGTCCCGTGAACTTTCTCACACTTCACTGCCCCACTGCCTCTCACGGCTCCCCCTTGTCCTCGTTCTCTGGTCATCTCTGATCCAGCTCCCCTCCACAAAGTTTTTCCCGCTTCCTCTCCCACCCCCTCCTTTGTGCTTCGCGGTGCCCGTGCAGACTTCTGTCCCAGCATCCACAAAAACCGATCACTCTTATTTATTTTCCTGTCTGTCTTTTCCTTGGACTGAGTCTCTAGGGCTGTGGGCCTACCCTTTCTATCTCTGACTCTACAACATGTGTAGCATGGAGCTGGCACGAAGTCAGTGCCCCGTGCATGTGTGTGAGGGGAAGGAATGAATGACAAAGTCCATGTCACAGAGTTTTGTGCTGCCCACCTCAAAAGCATCTGCAAGCCCTTACTTGGTCTGAGATCTGAGGCGTCAAAGTGAGCCCACATTCGCCAGGCTGCTTTTCTTTCGATTCCCCCAAGAAAATAGCATTCTAGGAGGTCTTTCCACCTAGAATAATACTTGGGGCTAAAACCAAAGGAAAATACGCCAACAGGAAGTGGGGCTGTTTCCTGGCTGAGTAATACCCCTCGACTGTGTGGTGACCCTGCCTTCCTGGCTAAACATTTTCCTACCAGAGTCAGGGAGTGGGTGACAGATCCAGTCTCATCTGGTTTCCTCTTGATTCATTCTGACCTCCCCGAGAGGAAGGCCGTGCTGTTGGCGGGGATTGGCAGTTAATCCGGCACTAAAGTGAGTAATTAAAAGTGAGGCCTTGGATATTTGCGTAATGAGCTGAGAATATTTTCCACTGAGCTGTCAGGCAGTTTCTCCAGTCAATGTCGTCTTCACATTTAATGGCAAATGACAGTGTTTATATAAAAGAAAGAGAAGAAGGCATATGGCTCTCCCCCAGCCCAACCTGTCTGCCCCTCCTTCTTCTCTGTGTTTCCTTCTCCCTCAACCCTCACTGCTGGGCTGGGCCATGGCAGGCCAGAATTTGGGTCAATGGTGGCAAACATTTTTTTTTTTTTTTTTTGGCTGTGTTGGGTCTTCGTTGCTGCCCGTGGGCTCTCTCTAGTTTCAGCGAGCGGGGGCTGCTCTTCGATGAGGTGCCTGAGCTCATTGCGGTGGTTTCTCTTGTTGCAGAGCGCAGGCTCTAGGCACACAGGCTTCAGTAGTTGTGGTGCGTGGGCTCAGTAGTTGTGGCTCGCAGGCTCTAGAGCACAGACTCAGTAATTGCGGTGCACGGGCTTAGTTGCTCCGTGGCATGTGGGATCTTCCCGGACCAGGGCTCGAACCCGTGTCCCTTGCATTGGCAGGCAGATTCTTTTTTTTTTTTTTTTCCTCAATTTTGAAAAAGTATTTTATCTTGTTAATTGGTGATGCACACACATAGAAAAAAAAAATCAGAAAGTACAAAAAGGGTTACTGTCAAATATAAATCTCTCTTACATCCCTGTCCCCTAACCTTGCAGTTCACTTCCCCAGAGACAACTGCTGGTCCTAATTTCTTGTGTATCCTCCCAGGGGTAGTTTGTACATATGCAGCCTGGCAGTCGGGCTTTGTTTTTTAAACACAATAGTATCATACTCCATACACTATTCTGCTTTTGTGTTATGTTTATTTAGTTTGCTTTTGTTTTACTTAGCAATATATTTTTTATATCTTTTAATATAAATACATAAGGAACCATTTCATTTTTCCACTAATTTTTCTTGATTTTCTTTTTTTAAAAAAATTAAAGAGATAATATATTCATTGAAGAAGCAATATATTAATATTATTCATTTTTCAAAATTAAGATATACAGTGTAAACTCTCTAGCTCTTATTCCCCTTTTGCCCAGTTTCCAGCACCAAACCAGGAACCCCTATTTCTATTTTCTTGCAATGTTCCAGAGTTTTTCTGCGTAAGTACAATACAAATGTATCTATTTTTCTCCTCTTTATTCACAAAAGATAGCATAACGTATACTTGCCTTTTCACTTAACAATTTATCTGAAGAGAACTTTCAGTATCTTACCCATAGAGTTTCTACATTCATTTTTACAATGGAATGGTACTTCATCATTTACATGTACCACACTTTACTTAATCTATCTGCTATTAATGGACATTTGGTTTAATTCTAACTCTTGACAATCACAAGAAATGCTTCAATAAATAGCCTCTTTCATATATTATTTCATTCACTTTGCAAGTCTATCTGTGCAAGTACATCACTTATATGCAAGAATATTTGTGGGATAAATTCCCAAATGTAGAATTATACTCTCCTTTAAAAACATGGTTTTTCCTTGTATGGATTGCTATAATTCATTTAACCAGTTTCCTATTGGTAGGTATTCTGATTGTTTCCAATATTGTGCTAATCAAAAAAAATCTGCAATTGATATTTTTACATACACTCAAGTAAAATTTCATTTGTGTACATGCATATCTGTAAGCCAACTTCTTAGAAGGGCAATTGCTGAGTCAAGGGCACTTATAACTTGACACGTGTTGCCTAACTGTCTTAACTGCACTTCATACAGAGTGGGCTGACATTACTCTCACCAGCAATGCAGGGAGATTTATCTTCTCACACTTTCACCAAACCAATGTGTTAGCAAAGCATTCAAACTTTACTAATTTATAGGCAAAAATGTTATCTAATTGTATTTTTAGTTTCCATTTTTCTTACCATGAGTGAGGTTGAGTATATTGTCAAATATTTAAGAACCATTTATATCCTCTTATTCTTGCCCATTTTCCTATTGTACTGTTGGGTTTTTATTGATTTATTTTTTAACATCTTCATTGGAGTATAATTGCTTTACCATGTTGTATTAGTTTCTGCTGTATAACAAAGTGAATCAGCTATATGTATATATATATCCCCATATCCCCTCCCTCTTGCGTCTCCCTCCCACCCTCCCTATCCCACCCCTGGCAGGTGGATTCTTAACTACTGTGCCACCAGGGAAGTCCGACGGTGGCAAACATTTACGGGATGGTTCCCAGAAGCCGCTTATATCTGCAAGTGGGGGTCAGGGCCAAAGAACAAAGATTGACCTTTAAGGGGGGGAAACATGGTGTGTGTGTGTGTGTGTGTGTGTGTGTGTGTGTGTGTGTGTGTGTATACATATATAGATATAATTTTTTTCTGTAATTCCTGAAGTGACATTTGTCTACACATTCATTTCAAAAAGCACCCCCAAATACAAAAGCACCTAGGATAAAAAGCTGAGTCACCCCCTTCACTAGCCCTGCCCCTACTGTCCCCCTGACCCCCCTACACATATTATGCTTCTGTGCACAGTTATGCCCACTTGGGGCAGGTTGGAGTCCTTAGGAGTCCATCCTGAAGCTTCTGGATGTCTCCTCCCAGCGATGGTCTACGTCTTTCTCTACCCACAGATGCTGTCTTGGGCAAGTCCCCTCCCATACATTTTCTGGTCACTCCTGGATAACAAAATGTCCTCTGTCTACTTTTAGCTAAAAAACCCCAATTCCTTTGTTTTGTCCAGTGTAATAATGAAAACACTGAATCTCACCCAAGAGGTAAACTCCTCCTTGTCTCCCTGCAACTTTGAGCTGTGAGCCCATGGGGGTGGGGGGGGGTGAAGGGGTAGGGGGCCCTGGGAGGCTTCTTCCCCCTTTTCTCGCCGGCAGGCAGCTGAGCCCCCTCAGCTGTCCTTCCTGCTGCCCCAGGGCTGAAGGAAGGAGCAGTGAGAGGCAAGGTGCAGAAATGCTCTGCTAGACGGAGCAGCGGCGACCTGGGCTTGGCGATATTCGCTGAGCATCCTTCTTGCCTTTGCGGGATTCTTAGCGATCCCCCCACCAGGAGCCCCCAGGCGCACTTCTCCCTGTGCTCCCGGATGCATCTCTCACCTTCACCCTCAGGCTCTGGGCTCTGTAGCCCACCCTGTCCTGGGTATTCTGCCCCTCCAGGTGCCCTCTGGGCAAAGTCCCTTCCAAGATGACCCCGAGCCAGCTCCCTTGCTTTGTGGAGGAGCAGCCTCCGTGTGTGTCCTTGCCCCGCCTGCAGGGG